>NC_056551.1:21804837-22429674 GCF_910596095.1 Thunnus maccoyii | reverse complement strand
AGGATTTTTTTTTTTAAAAACTATTAATACCCAAAACATATCAGAACATGCACAGAATCTAACAGAAAGAGACACTGAGCTGCATTATAAGTCATTTCCAGTCAACTGTCTTAAACTTTAAAAACAACAACCTGCTTTTGTTTGTTTTTGTTTTTTTAGTATTCTTGATGTTCGTTTGCAGGGTAACGCAATATACATTTCTCTGTTCATCTGACGATCATGTTGTAAAGTAATTTTACAACATATTATTTCAGAAAAGTGTGATGACTGTCATAATAATACCATTTACTGTGATATTTTTGCCTACAATAATCACAGTATGAACATTTGATACCGGCACATCCCTAGCGGATATGTCACTTATTGTATGTGCTTTCTTCAGGAATAGCTTAAATACAAAGCAAACACTAGGAGGAGTGAAGGATTGAAAAAGTTCACTCAATCACTCACTCGAGCTGTGCGTGACTGTTTTTCCTTTTTATCTCTCTGTTGTCGCTGCCCATCTCAATAAGCTCGAGAGGCTCAAAGCGATGAAGGCAGATGCAGATACACCGTGTTCTCCTGGACCGCACATGTCTGCACAGGCAGGCCGCAACATGAAGTGCAAACAATCATGACTTAACAGGGAACCTTCTCATGGAAACAATGTGTTAAGTGTTGCTCTGTAGTTAGGAAATTTTGATGTTGTTGCAACAGCAACACCACCCCCGCTGTAACCTGCTGATGTGTTGTGCGGTTCTGCTACTATCCCTATACTGTAGGGGTGCAAAGTAACCGTGCAGAAGCCTTCTTCTCACAGCTACCTACAGTATAACTCAACATCAATTATTCAGAAGAAGCTGGTGACTGACAGGCGGAGGAGTTTTTAAATGAATGCTATCACCTAGGGCTGGACATGCACATGGCCCGCTCTTTGAAATACTTAACTTTTCCATTTTGGTACCAAACTGGACTATTCCAGGAACATCAAACATTTACAGGTTAGAGAATGACATTAGTCCTGATAAGTTTTAAAATTTTAACATGTGCAACAGGTTTCTGTGCATATTCCATCATAACATGGTGGGAAAATGTTCTTTCCCGTGCTGTTTACCTCACAGGATACTCCCAGCTTGAAGACGGTTAAGAGGTTTTGAGGTGCTGCTGGCACAAAATGAATAACAGATCTATTGATCGTGGACAATGAAGTAAATTCTGTCACTCCGGGGGAGCAACTTTAGTCCTTGGCTCGTTCCGCAGAGATGTACTGAGGGATAGATCAGACATGTATTTGTGCTGGCCGCCATCCAGGTCTATTAAAGCTCCACCCTAGACAGCACAAGCCTCAGCTAGCTTCAGGGTTGAGAGTTGGTATGTATGTAAACGCTTTTCAGTGGCCCTGTACACTGTTTATGTTCTTCACAGCCTTCTAGAGAAAAATGTCTTCTTTCTCAGAGCTAATGGTGACATCTTCATAAGTCTTGTTTTGTCAGATCAACAGCCAAAACTTTGTTTATTTATATAACACTTATTCCCTCAACAATTCCACATCACACAACTTTAATATACTCCGCTATTTATTCTGCATTAACTTCAAGCAAACCTACATGGTAAAAATGAAACCTCCATATTTGAATTAGTCTACTTGATTACATGCAAATGAAAAACCAAAAAACACTGACTGTATTGCTGCCAAGATATACTTGCATAATCTATATTATATTTAACATCCATTCATTTTGCATTGTGGTTGAATTTCACAGGAACTAGAACAACTTTTTAGAGTTGCTTGTTAGTGATGGCACTTACTGGTTGCAGAGTGCTTTTTTTTTCCCGTTCTCTGAGTGAAACGGTTACTTTGCACACACCTAATCACTGGATATTCTGCAGGTGTATGAAAGATGCTCTCCTTAATAGTTGAGCACTAATAGAAACCAGGAAGAGAACAGACAAGACACAAAACATACCGATCTTTGAAGGGAATAGTGTCTCATCGTCGAGCTGGTCTTGCACCCAGGTCATGAGGTAATCGATATACTTGGGAGCGGAGCATTTGATTGGCTTCTTGATGTTGGTTCCGTCGGCCCAATGGTACTCATACCTAGAGAAAATACAGACCAGTATGTTTTAAAAATATTTAGAGCAGGCATTTGCAACCGACGTCATTCCGTGTCCGACAAAAAAATGTCTGATGGAGCAGATAAGATGCCTCGTTTACAAAAGACTGATGCAAGTCACTGTCATTCTCACGTGGACTCTTGCAACACTGCACAAGCCAATCTAAATCTCACAAGCTCAGTTTTCCCTACGAGATATCAGCATGTAAATCATCCAGAGTCTGGCAGCTGGAGGCAACACTACTGACTATGGCGGTCTGTGGTGAGTGTTTTAGACAATCATGACAACAAGTATGCTAGATTTTTGAATATAAATTTTATTTTAATTGTTTTGTCTGTTTCAAAAGTCTAATTGATCCAAGTCATTTTGCTGTATTCCCACTAACTCCATCGCCCTGTTGAGTCATGTCAGACCATGATGATGACTATGCAAAACTGGTGGGCTGGTTTTATAGGACTGGGAACCTTTTCATACCTGTAATGATAAACTTACTTAGGACCAGCAGACATGACCGGACAGCTTTCCTCTGTGCAAAAGTCTGTGATGGTGCCGTACAGCATGTTGATCTGGTTGAAGAAATCCACAGCTGGAAAAAAAAAAAAAAAAACCATATTCAAATCAAGTGCACATGAGACCAAATAGCAGCACAACTAGCTGGCATCATGTTTCCCCCACAGCTTTCAACCCGCCCCACTTCACTGCCCAGTCCAAACCCGAAGACCAGTGCGCACTCCAGTTATCTGGCACAAATGGTGTTATCACTCATTCCCAGGGGCGTACAGCCAACTTTGGCTTTCCATCAGTCGGTCAGATCCATTTAAAGAGTTGGCAGTGTTTAATGTTGGTGCTCCATTTGCTAATCTCACAGGGGGGGGAGAAAAAAAACAAAAACATATTGAACAGCTGATGTGTTTTGTGTGAAGTCCAGTTTAAGGAGACATCTGCTCTCTTTTATGTGTGATTATATTCTCCCTTGACTCCCTTGCGGTTGTTTTTGTCCAAAACATTCTTATTCATAGCCAGGTGACAACCTGACAATAATAAAAACATATAGGACACTGTAGATTTTAGTGTCTTCCAAATGCTGCTGGTAAAAAGCCAATAAGGTTGCTTGCTCAGTGAGGGAAGCAGAATGAGAGATACCTCCAATAATACAGAAAAATGCACACTTCAAGGCAGTACTGATGTGTGATCTTTAAGCTTTTTATTGCTCTGCCAAGTCACTGAGTGATCTTCAGATTCTTCATAAAAAAAAAAATTAAAAAAAAACACTGGGTGGCAGAATGGGGAAAACTATAAACAAAAACAAGTCTGTTGTCTCCGTCATGCCCTCGACTGGTAAACATGTTGACTTTGCCATGACAGGTGCCAACGTCCTCATCACCATGACAGATTTTTCCTAGAGCCTAGACTGAGAGCTGTTTGCCACGAGACGTCAGAGCCACAGAGACGTCAGGTGATACGGAAAAAGTTGCTGGTATTGTTTAGTTAAAATAACATGAAAAGCGCCGGTGGTTTTTACCATATAACCTCCCCACAGTTCGATTCTAGTCGGGGACATTCGTTGCATGTCATAACCCTCTCTCCCTCTAATGTCGCTATTGATTGTAGGCGAAATGCCAAAAAAAAAAAAAAAAAAAAAAAAAAAAAAAAAAAAAACAGAAAAAAAAATGACTGACGTGCTTCTCGTGAATAGAGATCATGCGGAGCGTCATCAGTGGTGACAGAAGTTATACTCACAACTTCCCTTTATTGTGCAAATGAAAATAGCCTGTGTGATACTGACCAACATCCATCCATTCTAACTAACCTTGTTCTCTATTGCGATGCAATGTCACAAAACTAAGCCGGTTTTGCAGCACAGTTTAAAAAAAAAAAAGCTAGAAAGTTTGTGAACTTGTGTGCGGAAACATGAGAACTTCTGTTAACATTATGTCAAAACAGTTCCTTGTTTTAGTTTGCACATTTTTTGGGGCGACAAAGTTTTATTCTACTTCAAATAAAAGCTTTATTCAATTGACATGCTGAGCCGCTCGACAGTTCAATCCCTAAAGGCGCTGTGTCCTACTGACCAACCATTAGTCTCAATTTAGAGGAAAGTAAACAAGTCTCTCACAGCTCAGACAATAAAGTCTATTTAACATTCACAGTGCTTTTTCCAGCATGAATGCACATGGTCTTTAGAGGGGACGCCAAGATCTCACACCGTGATAGTTCACTTTCAACTGATTCTTGATGTGGATTCATTGAGATTTCGGGAACAGGACAACTGATGCAAATAAAAAGAAAGACTGACAGATATAAATAAATAAAAGGCTTGTGAGGTCATTTTTCCAGGAAGCTCAACCAAGAAAAAGGGGTGTATCAAAGGAAAAAGGGGGGGAAAGGTAAACTTGGCGCTTACTGTTGACTGCGACCCATTCGTTTAAGTCTTCACCCTCGGGCAACATGACTGCCATGCGCAGGTTTCCACTTCCCAGTGTAGCTTCTGCATGTTTCAACAGCTCGTACTGGTGAGAACCCTCCGGGATATTCTTCTTGGGCTTGAATGTCTTGGATGAACGATTTCCACTGTGTGAGTCACATTTTTTAAAGAGAAAGATTAATAGTGTGACAAAACACAGAGGTAGTCAGATATGATGACAAATCATGAGTTCATGGGGCCCTTAGGTGAGGCGCTTTCATTAACAAGAAGTCAAGATCTTTTTTTTTTTTTTTTTTTTAAATGCTGGCAAAAGAGCTCTTGTTGACTTCATGTGTTTGGCAGAAACAGAACGGTTAACCAGAACAGAGCGTCTCTCTGTGTATATTGTGTAATGAGGCCATTTGGAGAGGTGCTGTATTCAATCTCTCTCACTGCCCCATTAAACAAGAATTCATGCGAGTCATCACAACATGGTAGGTTACACACTAAGATAGTTTTTCTTTTAATTAGGGCTGAACAAATTTGAAAAAAAAAAAAAAAATCTAATTGCGATTATTTGGACTGATATCGCAATTGCGATATATAGGCATGTACATTACAGTGTTATCTCTAACTCAAATTAAAGGATAGGTATACAATTTTTCAAGTCTGTCTTAAAACAACAGTCAGGTGTCCATATGATCACCGAAGGAGGTTTTCCTCGCTGTAATCATTCCTCCTGTTCATGCTGGCCATTAAAAGATCCCCCTCAAATGTTCTTTCAGTGTAAGTGATGGGGGCCGAAATCCACAGTCAGTTTGTGCAAAATGCATTTAAAAGTTATTCTGAAGCTTATATGAGGCTTCAGCAGTCTGAGTTAGTCAAATCAATTGGGTATCTGCCACATTTGCAGACTTTTTAGCATAAAATTCCCTGTGTTTCCCCAGACAGTGTTTCCCTGTTGAGCTGCGGTGCACGTATAGTAACAAAAAGAGGGACTTTGGCACTAAAAGGACTGTAACTTTGAAAAATATCTACTTGATTTCACTCAAGTGGACAGCTGAAGCGTCATATTAGCTTCAGATAAACTTTTAAATACACTATTGCACAGAAGGAAGCTTTTGTGGATTTTGTTTCCCATCAAAACAAGAGGAATGATTACAGCAAGAAAAACCGGTTTCACTGTTCATTTGGGCTCCTGTCTGTTGTTTTAAGACATACTTGAAAAACTGTGAACCTATCCTTTAAAGCCAACTTATATCAACATTTCACTTGAAAGCTTAATGTAAGATGTTATTTTATGAAAATATGAAATTCTATTGAATTTGGTAGGGCAAGAGAAGATTGTTCTATTGATACATAACAGTGGTTGGAGTAAAATGTTACCTATGACCTCTGCATCAAATTAAATGTACTTTTAATCAATTTAGCATTAGATGAACCAGCTGTAGCTCATCAAACGTGTCCCTGCTGTACAACAGAAATGACAGAGGTTTGAATCCATTTCAAACGACTCAAATGAAAACTGAATGTCTCATAAATTCAGCAGCTTGGATTAAATGAAAGTACAAAGTGGTGACCTATTCAGTAAGAGCTTTTCTGGGGTTGCGTGTTGGGTTTTTAAACTCAGCTTCTCTTTTTTTAAAAAAAATTACCTAAAAATACTCACATCCTCACCAGAGGGCGCATTCAGAATTTATCCTCCGCCCTTTCATTTCATCCATACACAGGCTTTTTATGTAACTACCTAAATATCAATTATCACGCAGATAATCGTGTTACTTTGACAAAATATTGGGTCAAAGATCGGTGCGTTCTGCAACATAAGGGCAGGATTAGCCCATGACAACAAAGTGTTCACACCAGCAACTACCCAGGCCAAACATCTCTTAGTTAAATTTTACTCTGGGGTCGCCACTATAGAGGTTATGGTTTTGTGGCAGGACATAACATCAGCTATTCTTTAATTACTATTAACACACTATCGCCAATGGTGCTACTTTTCATTTTTTTTTTAAATCTACGGAAAGCAACGCGAATTACATCAGTCATTCGGGGTTAGTTCAGGAAATAGTCTTAGCCCGTACTAGGCTATAACAGCTAGCACAGCTACTTAGCTTCGAGGCACTGACATTTTCCAAACACAGCTGCATGGCAAGTTAAAAATAAGCAATCATCACACAATCAGCTGTAACTCACAAAAGAAAGCTCATGTTTCCTCGGACCGCAGAAAATGACTCTCTTGGCAAATAGCTAGCGAGCAGAGTGGAGGCGGACCAGGACCAGAGGGGTTGTTTGACAAAACTCTCACACGTCCTCGGTACTTCTCGGGCGTCCTTGCTGTTCTTGTTTTTAAAAAAAATCCAAAATAAATATTACAGTAACAGAAATGACTGCACGTTAGTGTGAACGAAAATAGGTTAATTTTAAATACAAGCTGGTCCACCGGCTGCTGCTCTGTACGCTGAGAGGCAGCAGCGTACTGAAGGCAATACTGACTTCTTCATGTGACGCTTCGAGGCAAACTAGACGCATTTCTGTTGTGTGCTGCCACCTAGCGGAAAACAATGTAAACACAGACGATCTTTAAAGGATGAGTTCACTATTTTTCACGTCTGTCTTAAAAAAATAGTCCAAACATTGAAACAGGTTTTTTTCTTTCCGTAATCATTTCTCCTGTTCATACTTGTCATTATAAGATCCCTTCATAATGCACTGACAATGTAAGAGATGGTGGACAAGATCCATAGTCTTCCTTGTGTGCAAAAATGTGTTTAAAAGTTTCTCTGAAGCTAAGATGAAGCTTCAGTCGTCCAAATTAGTCATATCAAATAGATATCTTTCAATGTTACAGTACCTTGTAACTCTGGTTTTGAAAGAAGCTATGGAAATAAAGTTTATTATTACTATTATTATTATAATTATTATTAGTATACTTCCACTGCAGCTCAGCAGGGAAACACTGTCTGAGGAATGAAGATTGTAAATGTGGCAGATATCCACTTGATGTGAGTAACTCAGACTGCTGAAGCCTCATATAAGCTTCAGATAAAGTTTTAAATGCATTTTTTCCCCCCACAAAATGACTGTGTGGACTCACTGTGGATTTTGGCCCCCATCACTTACATTGAAAGTGCATTTGAAAGGGATCTTTTAATAGTCAGTATAAACAGGAGGAATGATTACAGCGAGGAAAACATCTTTCAGTGTTCATATGGACACCTGACTGTTGTTTTTAAGACAGACTTGAAAAACTGTGAACCTATCTTTTAATTTGAGTTGGAAGTAACACTGTAATATACATGTAGGCTCTAGAATGAAGAATTAAAAATTATACCAGCTATGTTCACTGACTTTGTTGACATATGTGAACACAATATACACCCTAAATATATTTATTAGGCTGGTAATCAGACCAAATTTTCAATTAGTTGTTCTTTCCAGTCCATTTAATCCCAGATTGACTCGATGATGTTGAGATCAGGGCTTTGTCGCGGGGACCATATAATCAGTTGCAGGACTCCTTGTTCCTCTTGTTGCTAAAAATAGTTCTTTATGACTCTGGCTGTATGTTTGGGGTCGATGTCATGCTGCAGAATAAATTTGGGACCAATCAGATGCCTCCCCGATGGTACTGCAAGAATGAATAAGAATCTAAACATATAAACTGCCGAAAACTTTTGCACAGTATTATATATCATTCTAAATTGAGTTTCTGTTGGCATTCTACTGGAACTGAAAAAATTAGTCTATTGCCAGAAAATTAATCACCAACTATTTTGATTTCTGTTTTTTTTGTATTCCATTCCAACTTTTTAAATGTGAATATTTTCTGTTGTCAGTGTTGATTTAGACAAAACAGCACATTTTAGGTTGCACCTTGTGCTTATGGGAAGTGGTGAGTGACATTTTTAAACTTTTTCTGACATTTTAAAGACCAAATGACTGATGGATTAATTGAGAAAATAATCAACCGATTAATCGATAATAAAAAATAATTGTTAGTTGCAGCCCTACATTCTACCAAGCAATACAAATTCTTCATCCAAAACAAGAAACTCTCTGTTATATTCCTTTTAATCTACCAAAATGTCTGAAAATTTGGGCAAAACCAACAAATATGGCCAAATTAAGCATGATGTTCACTGCATTCTCTCCAACATTTTGATAACACTGATAAATTATATTTAGTTTGTTGAGTTTGTGTAATAAAACAGAGATTGAGATGGGGAATATGAATAATACGTTATTACATTGTTTTTTATAATACATAGATATAATACAGAATATATATATTTCTGTGTCAACGTTGTAACGTTGTAGTTATGTGTCTATTTTGTTCACAACTATAGCTGTTTTTAGATTATCTCAATTTTCCCAGTTTTCAACATTGAGCTAATGTCCTACTACTAGGAGAAAATTAAAAGTTGTGCTCATGAAGAATTGAATTAGAGAATTGGGTCTGTTGGATCTTTTACTCACTACATTGTTTATATATGTATATTTTGCTAGTACTTTATTCTCTTAATTTACCAGTAAACAAAAAAAATTAGTTTCTTATTATTTGTGTATTTGTGTGAACAGCCGCTAGATGTCGCTGTCTTATGTACGCAATTTATAAACCAACGATGTTGAACACAATAGCGACATCATGGGGCCTTCAGGTGAGTCGTGCTGCGTTCAAGTGCTGTCAGAAATATGCATTTTTTTAAAGGCTGCATTCCAAACCCTTCTACCCTCTCCCATAGCCACTCCTTATCTGACTGAATGGGGTTTGAGAGTAATCCCATGCCAAAAACCCTGTGAATGTATAGGTATTAAATCATGATAATAAAAATGTCGGTTGATTTGTGAACATGTTTGACTGAAAAAGGTAGGCACTAGGACCACCCAGCCCCGTGTCAGCTGATGACGCAGCCCATTAAATGCGACGGGAGTCTGTATGGCCCGCAGCTTTTCCAGCTTGTTGCGAAAACGGATGTGCCTGCCGTAACAGGCCCATGTCTGAAAACCCAGACAGACGGTCACATTTCATCAGAAAGTCAGCTACACTCGAATACGTCGGCTAAGTCAAAACAGGTAAAAAGCCTCTCTGTATCTTCAATTAGTTTACGAGTCTAGCCAATGTAGTAACCAGAGCATCGTTTGATGACAAATCCTATGTGTTAGCTAATGTTAATGTCTTTATCCGCAGCAGCAGCAGCAGAGCAAGATGGAGTGTGCGTGGAAGCCAGACGAGCAAGGACTTCAACAAATTTTACAGCTGCTGAAAGAGTCTCAGTCGCCAGACACGTCCACACAGAGATCCGTCCAGCAAGTATCCTTTCCTGAGCCACATTTGGATGTTAAGACATGTTTTGTTACGAGTTAGTTAGCGCTTAATAACGGTAGATAGACTCAACAGGCTAGCTATAGCCAACACTAGCCGGGGTGGTTACCGTTATGAGCAGGTACGCAGGTGCTGACCGTTTGGTGCTTTTTGTCTCTAAAGCTCAACAACTCACCCATGCTAATAGAAAAAAACAGGCCTTGTCCTCCTGAATTAACTGTATCTAGTCATATTTAACATAAGTCATATGTCAGGTTTTACTTTACATGCAAGCAGCGCTAAATGAGGCTTTTCATTGTGCTTCAGCAGCTAATTTCATTAACAGCTAATGCATGCAACCCTCCTGTAAAACCTCTGCACATAATCTTCAAACAACATGTTTCCCTGCACTGGGTGTTGTGCTGTTCACTTTGGATTACAGTCTGAACTAATGAGGTATCAGTTGCACATAATATTAATTTTACACAGCATTATATAGAGCTTTGCATGTGCAATGTCACAGATTATATGTTTCCAAGCTACCAGACATTTGTGCAGTTAAAGTCTAGTGTACTGTAATAATGATGTAATGATTAATGATGACAGGTAAGGTGTTCTTATGCAGCCAGCGGGCGCCTCCCCCCGTAAATCATCTTACACTGTAAACACAACAGCAATCTTCAAAGAAATGATATGGTGTAACCCTGAAAAGCAGGAGAGAAAGAGCAGTCTATATTAACGTGAAATCCCTTGATTTGATACATTCATCAGCATCCAAAACATTCGCAATTCTCTCGTCACAGGAAAATTAAAACTAGAGAAAGGATTTGGATGTAAATCTTTTATATCCTCTGGCAAGAATAACTTGGTTAGCATTAAACATGAATGAAACGTTAAAACCTGAATGCTGTTTATTAAAGCTTTCAATGACTTTTGCTCCGTCTCACTTTATAGAGCACTGTCAGGATTTGTCCATGTTCAAATCCTAAAAAATCAAACATGTTTGACACACTAAGACGGCCCCCCAACCCGCTTCATCTGCAAGCATTATACTCAAACAAGAATGCTATGCAAACTTGTTAAGTGCATTATAAATCTGTTGTGTAGCTCATGTTCTGTTTTTGTTATTGTTGACGCAAATGCACTACAGTTTATTTGCATAAGTCAACTCATTCTTTTGCATCAGGGAACAATTACTATTGTCTGCTTCGCGCTGCCGGCCCTTATGTTTTTTTGTCTGTTTTGCATACTGAAACTAAATGATTTGCTTATGTAACGCCTCATATGCATTGCATCATTAACTCATAAATGACCTGCTGTAATAAATACACCATCTGGCTGGGTTCAGTCACACCAAATGACATATTTATGACCACCTACAAACATACACTCACTCCCCTCACACACACACATGCCTTTACAGTGTTACATTACATTACCACTTGACCACATAAACACTTGCTATTTCTATGTTTCTTCAGATGGGGAAAAAAACCAAGTTATTGCCGTTCTAACCGTGTTACCGTGGTAATGTGCTTACAACCTTTTTAACATGCCATATGCGCCGTTAGCATCTTGTCTTCCTCAACCACTTCTCCCAGAGACTCGAGCAGCTGAACCAGTATCCAGACTTCAACAACTATTTAATATTTGTGTTGACAAAGTTAAAATCAGAAGGTGAGCCGTCCGTCTGTTTCAGTGTGTTGTTTTGTTGTGTGTCCGTGTTGTGTCCTTAGATCATCTGATGGTACTGGACAGCGTGGGCGTCACACATGTCATTTTTATGTAACTGTTCAGTGACAGGTCTGTTTGGCCGTGACTCAGGTGACCCGATGGCATCTTTGCCACAGATGATGTGGCACTCAGAATATGGGTCACTCTAATTTTAAACCTAATTCCTGGCACCACTCAACTTTTGGCTTCACTGTCTGCACAGTAGATGACCCAAATGTTAAGTGGTGTTAAGACATTTTAGAATGCCGTCGCACTATTGCTTTTAAACGAGTTACAACGAGCTGGAAATATTCAGTCCAAAACAACTATTTATAATGGAAATATATTGCCGTTTATTTATACAAATATATTAACAAGTGGCAATATTTTTCAGTGTCTAGTTAAGCATTTTTTATTATGTGGCGATGCTTGCGTGCACCATGTTGTAGAGCAGGAAAAGAGAAAGAGGAGGTAATAAGATCCTGTAAGCAATTAATGACTGAGTCACCAACCTGCACTGCACTGTAACCTTTGTCTCCACTCTACCAGTATATTTATGCTCAGCAAAAACATTACTCAGCCGTTCATTCATTGGTCCTTTCTTCCACCCCCCTCCCCTTCTAAGATGAACCAACGCGGTCCCTGAGTGGGCTGATACTGAAGAACAATGTGAAAGCCCACTATCAGAACTTCCCTAATGGCGTGTCTGATTTCATCAAGAGCGAGTGCCTCCAAAACATCGGAGACTCTTCTCCACTAATCCGGGCCACAGTTGGTAAGTCACATCCTCTGGGTCCGCTGACTGTTTCTGATTTCCATACACATTTAGACCGGTAGCAACCATTACTCGATCATTCATGTCTATAAAAGAAAAATATCCATCTCAATACTGAAGTATAGGGCTGCTAAAACCTTTTGTTTTTGTGATGTACCTTGCGTTATTTGTCTTGTTTAGTTGTCTGGTGATGCAGATTTGCTGACACATCATGCTGTCACATCGAACCTACGGCTTAATTCAACAGCTTCACATCAATTATGTCAGCATCTGCAGTAAACAAAGCAGGTTAAAGGAAAGTGAGTCTACCACGGAAATGAATCACCGCTCTTAAATGCCAAACCTCTGGTCAATACTGAATGTTAAATATTGATTATACTGTATATCGTGGTGTAAATGTGTCTGGAGATGGAAGATTAGGTTTTTTGGTTAGAATAGGACTTTCTGCTTTGTATCATTCTTTATTTGGGTCTGGTATTAAACACAGCACAGCACTTCTAAGATGTATTAGCACTGAAAAAAACATATCCCCATGATTAAGGCCAGCTTTTAATGCTTCACCTCTCAGTCAAATACATTTACAGAGAAGTCAGTCTCCCAGTCTCTTCCTGTTATTATGATTATTGCTGCATTCAACTTTACTTGTGACTGTTGCAACACGCTGATACTGTTTATTTATGCATGCACAAGCAGTGGCCACGCAGTCAGTCGACCAACGTTAAAGCTATTTAATTACTACATCAAACATTTTGTTTTTGCGAATGCTCATCTAATGCATATTTATTCAAAGCATATCCATACAAAGGGATAGCAGAAAGCGTCTCAGCGTGTTTCCTGGATTTGTTTCACTTTAAATAGCAACGTCTGTGCCTTCTTTGTAGTTTTGTCACAACCGACGTCAATTATTGTTCCCCAAAAACAGGTATCCTCATCACCACCATCGCTTCCAAGGGAGAGCTACAAAACTGGCCGGAGCTTCTGCCTAAACTCTGCCAGCTGCTGGATTCTGAGGACTACAACACATGTGAGGTGAGGATACACAGAGGAGTCTGGGATTATGAGTTCACTGGACTAATGATGACAGAAAACATGTCTCTCCCCACCCCTCCCCCGTACAGACATTAGTGCCTGTCTGTCTGTCGAGACCTTAAAAATCCTTTCACCCTGTAACACCGTTATATGCAGGATGTGCAAGATTTGATAAATGCAACAGCAGCTAAAATCTTTTGCAGAAATCATATTAGATGATAGTTGATATCAGAATGAAATATATCCTCTGACAAAACTGGGGAGCATTAAAAATGGATGAAAAATTGAACGCTGCTACATTTGTCGATGCTTTATTGTAGTTTTTGTAGTGGGAGCTGGCAGTACTGAGGTTTTTTTAATATAAATTCTCATCAGAAGTTGGTTAAAATGTGTTTTTGCAACAGCTTTTTGCCATAAGGTATGTGTGTGTTTGAGTGTGGGGGAGGGAGAGAGATGGGGACAGATATTTGCGATCACCAGTCATCGCTCACTTATGCTATAAGTAAGCGTGTTTCTATGTCTGGGCACAGACCGCTGCATGCCTGTTCATTTGTTTATTTATTTATTGTGGAAAGGAAAGAGCTGGGTCAGCTACAAAAGCGGCATCTGGATAGCATCCCGTTGGCCAGATGAGCTAAAGGCAGTCTCACAGCTGGAGCAAGCAGCCACAGCTACAGATTATTCAACACGGAATCATTTTATTCTCTTTTTTTTTTATCCTTTTTTACCAGAAAACCATATGACCTCATTTTCTGACTTTGGCTCACACCATTACCCAGAATAGCTTTTTTTTTTTTTTTTTTTTTAATAATGCGCACATCAGCAAAAACAACAGTGATTTATCCTTTTTGATCAAGGTCGTTTTTATTTTTATTTATTTTTCACCATATGCAAAATAGAAAACAGTATCCAAACTAATCCCAAGTATCCACCCAACCAGCCCGCCTACCCACCCACCCATCCACCGCTAAATTAAAACCACACACTTGCCGAAGAGGAGAAACACACAAAGCAACAGACGGACAAACACACAGTCAAGAAACAGAATCTCAGAACAGGTGTCGCCGTAATCCTTCATTATCCTTTATTGCTCTGTAGTATAATATTTATCATCCATCGTATCAAGTAGAGCCTTTTCTCCTCAGTAGAAGTGCTTGATGTCATCCGTCGCCGATGATATCAAACACTTCTCCGGTTACAAGATGGGGATGGTGCATAAATGCCCCCATTGTGGCAAACGCTAAAATCTCTGTGCCAGTACAGCAGCTCGTAGTGGATCATCTGATCCGTGTAATGATACCGCACCCATACTTAGACTCGCATAAACTCCGCGGTAGTTAATAGGCTGTCAGCTGCATGTGCCTGTGACATCAGCCTCTATAGGGAAGGTGGATACATTACGTCGGAGAACACACACACACACACATACACACACAAATTAAACAGCACGTCAAACCAGTCGTGCTATATTCGGCTCTGTCGAAAAAAGTATCCCGGACAGAGTTGTTCACCACAGCTTATCTGAAATTTAAATTTGAGGAGTGACACAAAAATGGCTCTCGGTGGAGCACCACAGCCCGCCGCTCTCTCTCTCTCTCTCTCTCTCTTTTCTCTCTCTTATAAAGCTCATTCAGAAGCAGAGATTTAGGTCAGCTATTTACTGCAGAGGATCTTTAAGTGTATGTGTGTGCAAGGCTTAACACCGAACAGCGACCGAATGTAGCGGCTCCTCATAAGACTCAGTATGTTTTTTTGAAAAGCAGCTTGCGAGGCTGGAAAGCTTCTTAGCATCTGATGTTGAAGATAGTTCAATTGGCGCGGGAATGAAAAAAAAAAAGTGTCTTCTAATTATATAGTGAAAACACTTTTATAAAAAGTATCAAAATGTTTTATCCCTGGTGTCATTGAGTTAGGGAAGCAAAGACATTTTGCAGTTACATAGGTTTCGTTTAAGTTTTTTCATACTTTTATGGTCATAGACTCTGTCTTGTTTAAATGGATGTGGTGAATTTTCCCAATAATGATAATAGCAATAATGATACTTAACTATAGATTTAAAAGATTACAAAAAGTGACCGCTTCTGCCTAATTTTAAAGGCGCAATGAAGAATATTTTCAATGCTCTTTAGCACACGCTAGCTAGCTAGAGTCTTCATTTGGAAACCATCCCTCCTTTTTGCTCTCACATAATGAAGTGAATGAAAATAGACAATGTTAGACCTCAAATTGATGGAGCTACTGCCATACTGTTATCTGTTGGATATATTACCTGGGGGGAGGGGGGGTTTAATATGGAAAGCTCTTTCATATCTGTTTTCACTACGCTTTTTTTTCCTTTGTTGTGGACAATAGCCTAATCTGCTTTGTTTGGCTTTGTGAAGGAATTAGTAGCTGTTTGTTTTTTCTTGCTTGAATATATTTTTTTCTCAGTAAAGCTTAAGTGGATGTCAGGGTTTATCTAAACCAGGAAGAATACAGTAGACTCTTCTGCACACCATGTAAATGTTCCAGCTTGCTAATTGTTGTAGCAAACCATAAATAATCCACATCTATTTTGGGAATATTTTTGAACTCTGGGAGATGTATGCCAGCACATGTGAATACAAATATCATATGTTGACTTCAGGCCTTTTTTGATCAGTCTACATGTTCAGCATTGTGCAATATATCTGTTATCCATTTGTATCTATGCAAGATGACCGTCCTTACTATGAGTGTGCAAAAGTCTTGCACTGAGCCATAATTCTTGCTGATGTCAGTGGAAAAAGGAAGGGTTGGTTGGATACACGGTACTGTACACATGCACTACCCCAACTGTAAATATACACTGCATAAAAAGGCAATACAAAACCTATAACATCAGGATTTGCAGCTGCACCACAGGTACTGTCATGTTTGTGGTTTAACAGCAGCAGCAGTTGTTGGAAGAGCTCCCTGTGCCACCGCGCTGCCGTGCCCCCGTCTACACGCTCTATAAAAAGACACCAGCAGGTGTGTCGGATGCCAAGTGTGAATATTGGTGGTTCGCTTTATATAGGTTTTTACCCGGGAGCTGTTTTACTATTTTGATTAACGGCAGTTTGAAAGTGTTTGCCATGGTGTCGCGAGGGTCGAGTTTGATTCCGCTCTAGAGGGCGAACGATCACGCATGTTAATGCTTTTTCACCTCGGTGCTCGTTTCAACAGCGGCACATTCAAATTTCCAGAGCAGGAGGAGTCTGAAGGAAGGAGCTGTTGAGTTGACTAAATGCATGCCTCTCTTCGCCCTGGCTCGCTGTCATCTGCATGACTTACATTCTCGCGTTTAATGACCTTCCATAGCAGGACTCGAAGGGAGGATTACACTTTAAACACTCAGCGTCACTGGAATGCTTGAAGGCCACTCCCGTTTCTCTGCCCTTCTCTGTTCACATACAAACACACTATATTACATTTTTAAGTCAACGTGAGCGGTCCTGCTTCATACATTTTCACAAGCAGTTACATTTCAGCATATTATTGTTCCCAGAGCCCAAATATGATGCTGATCATTTATAAAACTAAGCAAAATTATAGAATTCTGCTCCTTTTTTTATTATTGATTGGGGAAATTTAAGGCTGCTTTTTAGCTTCACAAGTATCAAACTTACTCTTTCAGCTACATCAGGTCTACATCACATACTTATATTATTATATTGTATTTCAAAGACTCGACACCAGCAAGCAAGTCACACACGCTTCAGGTCACTTAATACTTTTTGGGGGGTTTTTATATGCATAGTTGCTGTAAGGATCAATGACTAAGGTGTTTTTCTAAATACGCTTTCACCTTGTCTCCTCCCGTCAGCGACCTTGACACATTCTCAGCCTTACCCTCCTCATCTCGTTTCATCCCTTCAGCTCCCCCACATATTTTTTTTTTTTTTTTTTTAAAACCATTCTGTATCTGTCATCTGAAAGGAATGCCGACACAGGAACAGTTTCCATGGAAACACATTTCAGACAGCGTCAGTGTCAGCGCCGTGCTGTTTCTTGTATCTGTTACTCCGACTGCATTTTTGTGGGAGAGAGACTGACGTCTGCAGCATATCGTGAGCGTGCATACTAACCATCAGTCAAGCAGCTAGTATTAAGAAAGTGTTGCAAGAGAGATCCTGTATGTGTGTGTGTCTGTGTGTGTGTGTGTGTGTGTGTGTGTGTGTGTGTGTGTGTGTGTGTGACTGCTTGTCAACTGTTTGAAGATTATTAAAGCAGAAGTGGATGAATCCTATTGAAGATCACCGTGCAAAAAATTATAGCAAGGTCCTTTGACCTATCTGTATGTTTACAGGGTCGATAAAATATGAACATCTGTTAACAGTGTGTTGAGAATGTACCGGAAAACAGGATGGAAACACAAAACCAAAAAGGCCAAACAGAGTCTTCCACCTCCACAAGCCCTTCTGTGTATAGCTGAGCCTGCAGTTGAACCTGCCTTGAGGTTGGGTGGGGGCTGAGCTGAGTATTATTGCTGTTATTATTATTGCCAGTGGTATCTCAGTAGTCGGGAGAATAACCTGCCTACTCGAATAACATAGTTATGAAATTTGTTATGGAATTCTCATCACTTTCTTTGATTTTTTTTTTTTCCTTTTCTCCTCGTCCCTCAGGGAGCGTTTGGAGCCTTGCAGAAAATATGTGAAGACTCTGCTGAGATCCTGGACAGCGACATGCTGGATCGTCCTCTTAACATCATGATCCCCAAGTTCTTGCAGTTTTTCAAGCACAGCAGCCCCAAAATTAGGTATCAAATTTTCTTCCGATACTTTAAAGCAAACTTTAAATCGTGCCTACATCAAACACGTTGCTTTCCAAAGGAGGCACATTTGTTAAATCTGTTACTGCTGCAGTATTCTTTTAAAGGATCTATTGCATTGCAGTTAAAATGTTTATGAATTCCAGTTACTTATTGTTAATATACTGTATGTTTAGTTAGTAAAGAGTTTGTTAGTTTATTTTGAAGATATTTTCCTGACTTCTGCTCTCTAATTGTATGAATCACAGGTCCAACATTTATTGTATTTGTTGCATAGAATTATGAGCTATAAAGGGAAAATTACAAGTTATTTATTTATTTTTAGTCCCACTTTTTAACTTACGGTTTAATCATCAACTTGTGAGCATGTTTTATGCTGCAAATACATTTATTTAGATTTGCATAACATACAGTATACGTGCAAGAGCGGCTAAACGTCTAATTGTGCAGGACTAAAGGTCTGTATAACTATACAGTTGAAGACTCTAGTCTGTTCTTCAGTTGACAGAAGAAAAGAGTTTCTCATATTAGAGGATTAAATTAGAGGAGATGGTGTAAAAAGAAGAAGACAGAGGCTGCATTCATAGCGTGCAACATGTGAGGAAAACATGTTTTCGCGACTGTTAAGTTGTGGTTATTGTGTTGCAGGTCTCACGCCATCGCCTGCGTCAATCAGTTCATCATCAGCAGGACTCAGGCTCTTATGCTGCACATCGACCCTTTTATTGAGGCAAGTCTGGTTGTAATATCACAATAACATCTTAGCATATGTGTAGCTTCCTCTTTCAGGTCACTGTCACTTCAGCAAATAATACACAAGCTACCTCACAGTTTGCTTGTGGTTTTGTTTTGTAGTTTCCATTAAACCTCTTCTTTGTAGTCCCAAACTTTTCTTGGCCTTTTTACTTAGTTTCACAATTTTTACGTCTTGTTTTTATTTCTGAATGTGTCATTCATATTTAGAGGTTTCACAGTAGAAACAACTCGCAATAAAACGCTAGCCTGATATTTTTCCCACAGTAACATGTATCACAATACAGGCAATTACATACAGATTTTATTTATTCATTGTATAAACCCACAATACCAGTCAGAAGTTTGGACACACCTTCCCATTCACTTGAATGAGAAAGTGTGTCCAAACTTTTGACTGGTAAAATACCTAGAGTTTTAGTGCTTTTTAAATAGCAACATGTATTGTTTAATTAACCAGTTATTCATATCCTGGTGTCTTTCTGTCCTCTATAGAACCTGTTTGCACTGGCGACAGATGAGGAACCAGAAGTGAGGAAGAATGTGTGCAGGGCTCTAGTCATGCTGCTGGAGGTTCGTCTGGACCGTCTCCTGCCACACATGCATAACATCATAGAGGTGAGTGAAGCTGGGAGGGGGGGCTGCAGGCTGAGGTGAGGCTCAGCTAAATACTTATATAATGTGCTATAAAGATTAAGAGTGTATATGCCCTTGATGGCACCATATGGAAGATGTTGTCTCAGTTAGGATGCAGCAGTGATTTGAGTTTGGTACTTTAAGATTATAGTGTTAAGGATATAAAATTCATTTTCTCTTCATTTCATCTCAGTACATGCTGCAGAGGACTCAGGACCAAGATGAAAACGTGGCGCTGGAGGCCTGTGAGTTCTGGCTTACTCTGGCAGAGCAGCCGGTGTGTAAGGAAGTGCTGTGTGGACACCTCTCCCAGTAAGAATACACACACACACACACACACACACACACACACACACACACGCACACACACACATCAGCATACAATTCATAGACTGACACTCCAGTCCAAATATTGAAAGCTGTTGAATCATAGCAACCTTGGCAATAAGTCAGTGAAGACCTTGTCCCAGGATGATATTCTTCCTCCTCACCTCAAGACGGCTGATTAAGAACCTTGGCTGTTGACCTCAGCCGTAACATCTGTCACCCTGCTGTCACATTAAACTGTGCCCACAGCAGGAATCAGATGTGAGTGATCGCTCGTGGGCTTTAACCTACCCTTGCCCTTTGTTCTCATAATTTTTCCTCTGGCCTCCTCTCCAGGCTCACTCCGGTGCTTGTCAACGGGATGAAGTACTCTGAGATTGACATTATTCTACTCAAGGTCAGTTTATATAGCTTAATATTTGTACCTGTAGGTAAGGCGATGAAATTGCCCCATGACTCAGGATGACATACAGTTCAATTAAGCGGTTCGTAGTGACTGTGTGGTTCAAGTACATTTGAGTTAAATATATTTTTACCGCAATCATTTGTAGACGTTGGTACGTTCTGATGTTTGTAGACCATTCAGCCGTGTCAGAGGATAAGTTCACAATTTTTCAAGTCTGTCTTAAAACAACAGTCAGGCGCCCAAATTAATATTGAAACAGCTTTTGCTGGCTGTAATACTTCATTCTGTTCATAATGACCATTAGAAGATCCCCTCCAAGTACGCTTACAATTTAAATGATGGGGAACTAAATCCACAGTCCTTGAGCAAAAAAATGTATTTAAAAGTTTAGTATGAGGTTTCGGCCATCTGAGTTAGACGAATAAAGTGGATGTTTTAGCCTTTTTAGTAAAAAAAAAACAAAAAAAAAAACCTCTTTCTGTCTCGACGGACAGTGTTTTCCTGTTCAGCTGCAGTGGAAGGATAGTAATAAAAAGAGTGAATATGGCACTCAAATGACTGTAAATTTGAAAGACTTGATTTCATTTGGGTGGCTGCAAGCCTCACATTAGCTTCAAGTCAACTTTTAAATACATTTTTGTATGGAAGGAAGTTTTTGTCCCCCATCACTTGCATTTAAAGTGCATTATGAAAGGATCTTCTAATGGCCACTATGAACAGGAGGAATGATTACAGCAAGAAAAACGTGTCAGTGTTCATTTGGGCTCCTGACTATTGTTTTAAAACATACTTAACAAACTGTGAACCTATCCTTTTAAAAGTAATGCTCATGCAACATATGAGTTTACCTCTGTGTTCCTGTACGTTCATCGTCAGGGGGACATCGAGGAAGACGAGGCCATTCCCGACAGCGAGCAAGACATCAGACCCCGCTTCCACCGTTCCCGCACAGTTGCCCAGCAGCACGAGGGCGACGGGATAGAGGAAGAGGAAGATGATGATGACGAACTGGACGATGATGATACAATCTCTGATTGGAACCTGCGTGAGTTCAGTGCCTGCGTAAATGGAGCTGTCTAGATCTCTCTCCAGCGTCGGGCTCCTTATTGATATAAATCTTCCACTTTCACAGTCTCCCTTCCCCTCATTTACTGAATCAGTATTGGGATGTGTACTGATTACCTGTCTTGTGTTTGTGTTTACTGTACCTGTGATGTCTGTATGATGTTTGTCTGCAAACATCTTTGTTTGTATGTATGTCTCTCTACTTTTTCTCTAAATGTTAGGTAAGTGTTCGGCAGCAGCTTTGGACGTGTTGGCCAATGTGTTCAGGGATGATCTGTTGCTGCACATTCTGCCCCTACTCAAAGAGCTGCTCTTCCATCCAGAGTGGGTAGTTAAAGAGTCTGGCATCCTAGTGCTGGGTGCTATAGCTGAAGGTAAGAAGGGAAAGAAAATGAAGTAAGGGACTAAATATAGGGATTAAGTTCCTCCACGGGATATGGAATAAGAAATGCCTGCTTCAAAAGACGACTGTTCCTATCCTTCTATCTCCAGGCTGCATGCAGGGCATGATCCCATACCTGCCCGAGCTTATTCCCCATCTCATCCTGTGTCTGTCTGACAAGAAGGCCCTGGTGCGTTCGATCACCTGCTGGACACTGAGCCGCTACGCCCACTGGGTCGTTAGCCAGCCGCCAGATATTTACCTGAAGCCTCTAATGACGGAGTTACTCAAACGTATTCTAGACAGCAACAAGCGTGTGCAGGAGGCCGCTTGCAGGTGAGCAACAAGTCCCGATGAGGCCGTGCAATTTTACAGCAAATTAGGAACTCTGCTCTGCATTTGGACCGGTGCCACCCACTCGGTTTTCCTTCAGGTGTTGAAATGCATCCAGATTTCTTGGTAACAGTGTGTTCTTCCCTCAGTGCCTTTGCCACTTTGGAGGAGGAGGCTTGTACAGAGCTGGTGCCCTACCTGGCATTCATCCTGGACACACTGGTGTTTGCTTTCAACAAGTACCAGCACAAAAATCTGCTGATTCTTTACGACGCCATAGGAACACTTGCAGACTCAGTGGGGCATCATCTGAATAAACCGGTATGCAGAACAGAAATGAGTAGTCAGTTTCACTTCACATTTCCATGTGAATCTAATATTAGCCCATACGATTTACGCCTTCTTCCTCATTTTACTTTTGAAGTACTAGTCGTGGTAAGTGTACTTTCAGAAGTTATAGTTCTAGACAGGATATCCAGAAGGTAAACCAGTGTCAACAAATTCATGCTTCTAAGATTCATTTGTTTGAATGAATTACTGTGTAATTATCATACTCACTCATCACTTGCATACTGTGTTTTTTGTAAAGACTAATTCAATTTAATTATTAGGAGTACATCCAGATGTTGATGCCTCCACTGATCCAGAAATGGAACCAACTGAAAGATGAAGATAAAGATCTCTTCCCTTTATTAGAAGTGAGTTTCTTAATGCATAATTAGAAGCTGCAAAAATCTTCGCTAACATTAACTTGGCATAGCATCAGTTGTTTCAGGCTAAGTTGTCTGACTGTATGTACTCCCTGTCTGCCTTCTTCAGTGTCTGTCATCTGTAGCCACCGCCCTGCAGAGTGGCTTCCTGCCCTACTGTGAGCCTGTGTACCAACGCTGTGTTAACCTGGTCCAGAAGACCCTTGCTCAAGCCATGGTGGGTGTTTAGGACCCTCAAACACACTTTACTATTATTTTTAAATACAAGTTATAGACCCCACTTCCTGCCAAGCCAGGTAAAACTTAAAGCTGCCCTAATCTGTAATTTTTATATGAACAATGGATCAAATAGCTATGTATAATGTGAAAGGAGACACTTGTAGTGAAAAAAAACACCAATAATTATAACCTGAAACTAGTTCCCCTCAGCTAAAGCAGCTAAAGAGCCAGATATTTTCCTTGGGAACAACTCTAAATGTTGTTTACACATTTTATATGAACTTTATAAATCGACAATGTGTCAGTGTTGCATTTACTGTTGGTTGAGCTGCCCCCAAGTGGCCAAAAATTTACATTACTGCAGGTTTAATATACAAGTGTACAGATAAATTATACCTTCAATCACCACCACAGATGATGGGAACTACATCTTCAGGATAGAGAACTGACTTTGTAACTCACGCTTTTTAAATAAGTATAATATGATTATCCAGTAGTTAATTAAATTCAACTCATCTACCATCCTTTACTCTTCTAGCTTCATCAGTCCCAGCCAGACCAGTATGAGGCCCCCGACAAAGACTTCATGATCGTGGCTTTGGATCTCCTCAGTGGACTGGCGGAGGGTTTGGGAGGCACCATTGAGCAGTTGGTTGCTCGTAGCAACATCCTGACCCTCATGTACCAGTGCATGCAGGTGAAGACCTGTGAAAATGTGCAACATTCCACTTATCTGATAAACTGATTGCATAGTTCACCTTTTGTTGTTCTCCCCAACCATTCAGGACAAAATGCCAGAAGTACGTCAGAGTTCTTTTGCTCTGCTGGGGGATCTGACCAAGGCTTGTTTCCAGCACGTCAAACCATGCATTGGTATGTTCTTTTAAGTTGACTATGAAGCACTGATGTGGCAATAAATTGTTAGTCAATTGCTAAATTGACTCACTTTCCTTCTTCCAGCTGATTTTATGCCCATACTGGGTACTAATTTAAACCCAGAGCTAATATCAGTGTGCAACAATGCTACATGGGCAATCGGAGAGATATCTATACAAATGGGTGAGTGCTTCACTTGTAACACATGTTCACTATATTTTCTGTATATTGTGCTGCAAAATACAGTCACCAGAGTGAACCGTCAACAGATTTCTTTCCATCAATTTTTATTGTTCCTACTTTCTAGGGGCTGAAATGCAGCCGTATGTTGCCATGGTCCTGCACCAGCTGGTGGAGATCATTAACAGGCCCAATACCCCAAAGACTCTACTGGAAAACACAGGTACCACTCTGTGGCAGTGCTGAGCCAGCCAGCCAGGTTGCCACACATGCAGGGAGGTGCTCACACACTTAGGTCCATTCAGCCAGGACTCACCACACCCACTGGAGTGCCTGCCCTGCCCTTTAATCTTTGTCAAAAACCCTTCCCAAGCCGTGAGCCTTACAGGTTTCGCTGGTTTCTCCAAACTATGCAAAATATTTCAGCTACTGATTTGTTACCTGGCAGCGTGGCCTTATAAACAGAGATGAAAGAAAATTAAACCCCGGGCATACCCTGGTGTGAAATTCTTGACACTCTTGAATCGAGCGAGCCATGTAAGTGCCCAGACTTGGAATTAACCAATGTGGATTGACTGTGCACCGTCAGGTGAAGTAGAATATTGAAACAGAACAAAATGCAAGGCATAAGCAGTGTGTGAGATAGATAGGTAAGTTCACAGCCTCACATAGTTAAATTTTACCATAAGACTTAAGACAGACATATTTACACTGAAACAATAACTACTCATCAATGATTTAGAGAACACCTAACGTGACTAAATGTAGGGCAACTAGTCTAGAGCATTCTTAAAAGAAAGGTTACACTCTGCTCTTGTATCACAGATTTAACTGGAAATTGTGATTTGATGAGTCAAAGAGACCATCCCATTTAAAAAGATTCATGCAAGGGTTAAGTGTAACCTGCCTAAATAAAAGAAAAACTAGGGACTCAGTAGATGTGTTCCTGTTTGTTTGCTGTCAGTTTATTTGTTGCTTTTATTTACTGTTCTTTAAATGTGGATGCATATCTGCCAATAGATGTTAAATGTTGTTAAGAATGGCCAATGTTTGATGCAGGATACATGATATTCATAACTGTGTCACGCCAGTGGAATTTCATAAGACTTCATTAAAGTCTGCATCTGACCCTTTTCACCATTTGTCGCATGTTTTCAATGTATTAATTGAAAACACGACAGTGGATACAAAGGATACAAAATGAATCAACTAAATTGTACGGTTTGGCCTTTTTTTTTTTATAAATTTTAATATTTGCTTTAGAGATTTCCAAAAAGAAACCAGTTTATTGCTGGAACTAATTTTGAACAGAAAGCCATGTAAAACCACAGCTAAAGGTGGGTGTGGCGACGCATTTTTGGAGTGCATGGCGGCACTTTTCAGCTTCTCTCTGATCAGCTGATCCTGCACTGAACTTTATTCTAATGAGCATACCATCTGCTTTCTGCATGTGTCATTGGACTGTTCATAAATGCCTGTTTGTTAATGAGAATGTTGCATAGTTTTGTGTCTTTTAAACTTAGGTCCTCCCTCCTCTCTGCCTCATAAGAACCTGCTGTGCTGGATACTAGTCTCCCTCCATGTAGTTGGCTTGGAGTAATCTGTCATTTCTTTTCAAAAGAACAAAAAAAAAACAAAAAAAAACATTTCTGTTTCTTATGTAAAATTAACATTTGTGAGTTTAAGGGAGAAATCTCTGAAAACCCAAGTGAACTGCTCTTGTTTAGGCCAGTCACATACACATGCTACAGCTTAGCTAGCCTGTGTCTTTACATTTAAAAAAAACCTATATTTTAATTCAAGCTAATGAACTTCAATCATCAAAGATTTGAATAGCTGTTTGATCCATATGATTTCTGAAAGCAGATGCCATTGTTTGCCTTTTTCTATGAATGTCTTGTCAAAGTTGTCAATGTGTTCTCCCTTAAACGTGTTGTATGTTTTTTTAGAGTGTCATATTTTACATTCTCCCCCATGACTGAAGGGGCAGTAATAATCAACACTAGTGAAATCTTCTGTTTATTATCATACACAGATTCTGTTGATTTATGTCTCTGAGTTGTTTGTTTTTTCTTTATTTTTCTCCTCCCCTCCTCATTGCTCATGTCTTGGTTGGCGTTTGGTGGTGTGTAACCGTGATTGCGTTACCTTAGCAATAACAATTGGTCGTCTTGGTTACGTTTGTCCTCAAGAGGTGGCACCCATGCTACAGCAGTTTATAAGACCCTGGTGTGTATTATTCAATCTTTTATTTAATTCATCTTCTCTCTGCTTTCTTCCTCTCTTCTCGTCTGTCTCCTGTTGCTCCCCTTTTTTCTTCCCTGTTGCTCTCCTCTCCTCACTTTCCTTCTCAAAAGAAGTCTTTTCAGTTTTTTTAGTTTTTTTTTTTTTTAGTTTTTGTTTTTTTCTTATCAGTTTGTAATCATTGCCAACCATGTGACTAACCCTGTCCTCTTTTAGGTCCTACTTGTGATTTGTTTTTTGCCTCAGTAGCACCTTCATGTATTATACATTAATTTGTTTAATTTCTAGTTTTTTGTCATTGTTAACTGTCGCTAACAACCTAAAAGATGCATGGGATCAGATTTGTCACATGCCTGCTGGTTCAACAACAGAGAAAGGATGCAGTCTTTGCTGCAAAAGAGCATTCCTAAAGCCCTTTCTCATTTAGTAGTCACCCAGCTGCATGTGCCTGTCCCAAAAGTACCCCAAACCTTCTCTAGTCAATCTGTCAAAAAGTAATATTTTCAAGGTGCTATAGATGAGGTTTTGCTGAACACACTGCTCATAGACAAAATTTGAAAGTTCTTAGAGCTCAGAGTAGTTGTGTTTTAAAAGTAAAATGTTTGATTTGTTTTTATTTTGATCTGTTTTGTGTGCATGCTTGACTTTTTGTGGTTATCTCGGGTCGTGATAGACACAATTTTCTCCTCACATAGAGTGTAACATGTATTTGTAAGGAAGACGAGTACTGATGATAAGAAAACACCTAAATGTTACATTTGTATTAAGGGTAGCAATAAGCTATATTTGTTACATATCTCTTACATTTCTTACAAATGTGTTGATATTTTTTATAGAGATATTAATGTTTGCTTTAGTCATTCATAGTGTCAGCTGATAGATTCATACAAGTTTCTAAAACTGTTACTTGAGCATTCTTTTGATATGTCTGATGTTAAATGTGGCCGTCCCTGTTGTCAGGTGCACCTCTCTACGAAATATAAGAGACAATGAGGAGAAAGACTCTGCGTTCAGAGGAATTTGCACTATGATCAGTGTAAACCCGGGAGGTGTAGTGCAGGTGAGGTCAAGCAATAAGATGGTAGCGTGGTCAATGTGTTGTTAATCGCTCCGGAAGTTGAAAAGTTGCCTCACCTCTCTTTTCTGGAACAGGATTTTATATTCTTCTGTGACGCAGTGGCCTCCTGGGTAAATCCAAAGGATGATCTGCGAGACATGTTCTACAAGGTAAAAGCTGAAAAGCTGCGTTTTAAACACAAATGACTCAAATTCAGATGACTTGGAATGGATTTCTTATTCTGTTCAAACTAAAACTGAAATTAGAAAAACTCATTTAGGCTTAACAATACAATTCACTCAAGCATTCATTAATTTGTTCATTTACTGACTTAGTCACCCCTCCTGCCCCCCAGT
This sequence comes from Thunnus maccoyii, assembly GCF_910596095.1. Taxonomy (NCBI): domain Eukaryota; kingdom Metazoa; phylum Chordata; class Actinopteri; order Scombriformes; family Scombridae; genus Thunnus; species Thunnus maccoyii. The sequence continues at coordinate 22,402,030 of NC_056551.1, read as the reverse complement.
GGCCAACTGGAAGAAGGGCAGTGTCTGCAATAAACCTGTCATGCACTAGATCTATTTTGACAGGCTTGGTTTTAACTTGGTATGAACTTCCCCCCGGTGTTTAATTTCAGATCCTTCACGGGTTTAAGAACCAGGTGGGCGAGGAGAACTGGAGGCGCTTCTCGGATCAGTTCCCCATGCCACTGAAAGAGCGGCTGGCAACCTTTTACGGGGTGTAACTGTTTCCACAGCAGTGTGCCTCATCACTGGGGTCAGTTTCTTATCTGATATAATTTGCTATTGTACTACTTGTACTACTAAATACTACTTATTTACAGTGATGTAGAAGAAACGTTGCTGTAGGAGTGTGTTCCAGTCTGACTCCGGTCTCTCTTTTTCTGCACAGGTCATTCATGATGGGAGACAATATAGGGAACCTCTTTTACCCAGGGAACATGTTACCCTTTACTGGGGGGAAGGGTCTGCCTGATAAGGGGAGGGAAGGGGTGCAAACCCCTCCCCGACCTGGTGGACGGGGTGGGAGGGAGGTGGTACCTGCAGTGCCCAGTGCCCCTATGCACAGGCAAAGGGGGGAACGGGACTGGCAGAACAACCTTATCATGGGAGGAAAATTCATGTAATCACATCTCAATCAGAAATAATGAAATTTATCACCTTTTTTCTCTACATTTATTCCTCAAACATCATTTTCTGTCACTTGAACTACTGAAAAGAATGGAGAAAACTTTGCAAAACTCTATAGCATTTGCTCTTTAATTTTGGTTAGATAAGGAGTTTGCACATATTGAAAGGTTTAGTGTTTAAAATGGTCTTCAGAGTAATCATTTAAGCCACGTAAATGGCATGTGGCAGTACAATGAAACTGAATTCTACCAGTGGAATAGAAGACTGTTCTTGAAACGTGAAGTTTGAAGGTTCATCAGAAGATATTTGATAGCTTAAAGCTAAGGGAGAGCAGCTGACGCTAAGAATGCATCCTATTGGATCCAACCCTGGAGAATATAGTTTTATAATGCTGCATATCACCAAGAATAAGTTATCATCTTTATAGTTACCAGATGATTTCAGTGTTCCTATTCCTTAGCAGGGCAAAGGCTGTTAATTATGTCACTGGAGGCACAAGATTTTTCTTTTTAAGAGCAGCTTTTCTGGGAATAGGTAGCATGCTTGTATCATTGTGGAAAGCTGTAGAACATTAGTGATGTATGTTGCGTTTGACAGCTGTCATTGCCCTGTGATAAGGTTCTTCTTTGACCTTGTAATTTATCTATTTACAGTACTTTTTTTGTTTTGTTTTATTTCCTCTACCAGAGAATTACAGCAATCAGCTGTAACGTAGCATGACTGGGTTTACACACCAAAATTTAGGAAATGTGTCAAATCTTGACTGTGATGTAACGTCGGAGTGAATCTCTCAGTTTGGTCTTGTGGTGTGAATGTGACATGGACATTCATCAGCAAGCATATCAGAGCTTTAGATGCTTACAATCCTTAACACTGTCTGAGCCTCATGAAGGAAAAATGAAGGAGAAGCACGCAGGTTAACATCCTATTAGCTGGTCATCATCAGTCTTGTTTCTTGGACTTAAACCGCTATGACGCAAATCCTGTCTTGGTGATTTTTGTGACTTTGGCTGTCCGAACCATGCAAACCACCGAATCAATGTTAGATATGTTTCTTTTACAATGTACTGAAGTTTTGTTATCGGTTGTTTGGCTTCTTGTGCTATAAGCATGATCTTGAGGATGACTGTAATGTTTTGGGTGGTTGTGTTTCGTGGGGTACTTGGATGCTTTCATCTCTTGCATGTTGGTGGCCCCTCACACCCCAACATATAGTGGGAAGGGGATTAAGGGAGGGAGGGGAGCTTCAATTAAAGGTTTAAAAAGTACATAGTGACCGTTTATGTATTGCAGCACTGGGACTTTTATAACTTCACATAAATCTTGCTGGAGTGTTCTCCCTTAACTTTTACCCCTTAGCTGGATGTATAGTTTTTAAATACTGTGAAACCACAACAATGTTATTGTCTCTGGTTGTTTTGCGCTGTTATATTTTTTAAAGTGTATAAGTTACATGTAGCCTGAATGTATTCCATGATGGGTTGGAGAGATCAGAAGATTTTTTTTTTTTAAATATTGTTTGGTTTTTTAATGCCCAGCCAGTCATTTCTCCTCTGCTGGCCAGAGTAATAATTGCAGTATTTTAACCCTTTGCGATGCACATGACAGGCACTTAGAATTTAAATTGCAAGTGCTTGAATTTAACAATGTAGCCAAAACCCTTCAGAATATGACCTTAGTGTTAACACAAATCATTAATTAAGTAATTGCTGCTAAAATGTATTTAATGAATGCAATAAAAAATGTGATGCAATTGGGTCACTAGATTGTACAAGTAGTTCAGTGTCTTAGATAAAATTTTATATATTTCACAATATGAAATGTATAACTGGTCTCTGAGATTTAATGAATACAGGATTTAATGCATCATGGAATACAGAGGCAAATACTTGTATGTGCCACATCATTTTGTGTTTTTGAGGTGATTTTGTCTGTCACATTCCAGCTGTTTGGCATGCAAAAAAATGGAGTAATCACGGCTTGATGGGGTGTGTGCGTGTACACAGTCCTGTTATTCTTTCACCGAAAGAGTGTAGGTCTATAGAACACACATGAAACAATCCCCACCATTACTGTGCTGTATTTCTGACTTGACTGCTGCTATACATTGTAGGTGTGTTTCACTACTTGAATATGTGTTTTCTATGTGTTAACCTCAGGTTGTCCGTGTTCAGTGTTGTTCTTATTTGTTTTTATCATTTGCCCAATGTGTACGCCTTTATGCATCTCCTTTAAGAAAAAAAAAACTGAGATTAGTAAAACTTTCGCCCTATGTATTAGAAATGGATACCCATGGGTGTTAATTGACATTAATGTTATATGTGTGCAACACTGCTAGCTCTAAAATGTGACGGTATGATCAAACACTTAAAATTACAGCTGAAAAGCAGAGGGGAAGAAGGAATTGTGCTAACTTGTACATACTTTATGTACCTTTTGTCAAAAATGATTGTTATCAGACTACATATAATATATAGTGTAATGTGTACACAACGCCTTGAGAGCAAATACTTTGAGGTTTTGTTGGTGTTTTGCAATAGTTATACAGTATACTGTATCTGAAGAGACAGGTAACGCCTAATTTAAAAGCAAAGAAATAGTTCAACAACTTGGTATAAACATAATGTTTGCAAATATAAGTTTGACTTTCTATGAAGCTTTATTGAAAATTTGTATTTTATAAAGCACCCACCAATATTAAGGAATGTCTAGTCAAAGAACTCCTGTATTCTCATCCTCACTTAGCCTTCAGACTTGATTAGACTATCTGCCTTCATCTTTTTTGCTAATAAAAGCAAAAACATAATTTTGATAGACACATTTTGATTTTTTTTTTTTTTTAAATAAGCTGCTGAATTTTAAAAAAGTAATACTTTTGGGGCCACCAAATATTTTGGATCATGCAAAGAATCTATATTGTACTGTAGTAATTTTGTAATATTTGTAAGATGATATAGTGGGTGTGACTGGTTACCATTGCTTGAATCTGTACATTGTTCCAATAAATTGTTTACATTATTACGGGCCTCTGTCTTGTTTTTTCTCAAATTTTGCAGATCATTTTCGAACTGCAACTGCACAATGTTAACATGCAAAGAAACATGGAAGATGTTGATGTTCAGTAGCACCTCTCTAAAGTATTTCTTCTAACTGCTGTGTCAGACCTGTCCTATCTTTTATCAGTTCAGACAATGGCTGAGGCTCATGTCACCTGACAAGGGTTAATCACAGATTCCAGCCCTAGATTTTAGAGTTGCATTTGATTTTGCATACATGTCACATTTCACACTGTGGGTCCACTGTATGATTATAATCAAATGTTCTGTGATAGGCTTTAACTGTATCATCATAATAGTTGGATAGATATGAAATAGTTTAAGGAAAATCAGAATAAAAGCAATATAAAAAAAAAGAAATCTCTGGATGACTTCTAAAGATTAATCGCAATAAGGAGTCAATAAACAAATTACACGATTGTGCAGGTATTTATACTGTAATTAAACAACAAATCCACATATTTTGACATCACAGGTTATACATGCATGAAGCTAAATACCATTATTTTTAGTACATCTAGGTAGAAAAAAAGAAGAAATCCATAACACAAACACTATTTTCTTTCTCTAACGATGAGTCCTTTAAAGGTGTAACGACACTAATTTAATTGAGGCTATGCAAATATCACAATGCTGCACCATGCATGAATTCAAATCTCTCTATTTTCTAGTTGTTTGCCAAAATATTTACACTTGAATGTGTTCGAGTTGTTTATTGTAGCACTTATTTGTGGAATCTGTGCTACCTTAAAGTACCAGATCACTGTCAGAAATATTAACATTTCAACAGTTAAAAATTGTAAACAGACTAATTAATATAATACACACCTGCATAAAAGAACCCTGAAATTTTAGATGATTGGGCATCAGGGTTTGTCTAAGCTATGTCTGTAATAATAATAATAACATATGATTTCATTTATCATGGGTATTGCATATAATGCTGTGATTTGGTCTATGTTTATTTTCGTTTATAATGTTTTTTTAATCAATTTAACATAAATGTTTCACCTAAATCACAGTTTATCCTCCTTAATATTTTTAACATTATTTAGAACAATACATGTACAATTTCTTATAAGAATATTGATTATACATTCTTAAAAAAATAGAATCAGATATAAAACAACAGCAAGGCTACATTGACAATATACAAAAACAGATACATAAATAAAAATAAAAAATAAAATAAATACTTGTACATGATTAAAATAAATGTACTTGAGGATCCCCTCCAGACATGTTTTAAAATGTATATGAAATACTCTACTTTGAACAACAACTTGTGTCTGATAAGGTTTTTCCACAAAAAAGTTGAATTACCTAGTGAGAAATCCTTAAAATGACATCTACTCCGTTAAAAATCTATGAATATGTAATTATTTTTCATTTTAAAAGTTTGACTGTTAACTGACACATGATGTCTCCTACTTCACTGAGAAGTCTCAGTGTCTGTACACTAGAGGCTTCAAGTTTCCACATCACACTCGTGAGATACATACCGGACCAGGATCAGCTTCCAAAATAGTTGTGATGTCACAAATCATGCTTGTAGGGAACTTAGATTCTCAATGAGCACAGAGAAACTTTCCACTTTTAGTAGATGAATGTGAAAGGTGAAGCTCAAACATCCAACTGAAGGGAACAAGAAGAAAAACACATCATGAGTGGAGGGGGCCTATAAGGCAAAACATATTTACATAACAGCAGTCAATGCATCAAGTTTTGATTACATTTCAATACATAACTAAAAATATACCCATTGTTTCATAAATCATTTATGTATTGAGATCGTTTCAAGGTAATTAAATTAATAAATAAAAGCATACAGTCTTGGTCAAAACACCAGAAAACTGCGACATAGCTTTACTTTTTTTTATCCTCCTCAATCTGCTGCTGCAACATTTCCAGTCTACATGAGTTTTCCCAGCAACGCAATACTTTTATGGAGGACCACAAGTGTCTCAGAGAGGCTAAATGGAGAAGCTAAATGGAGAGGCTAAATGGAGAGGCTAAAAGGAGAAGCTAAAAGGAGAGGCTAAATGGAGAGGCTTAATGGAGACGTTAAATGGAGAGGCTAAAAGGAGAGGCTAAATGGGGAGGCTAAATTGAAAGGCTAAATGGTTCAGCAAATCAATGAGCTAACATGTTAGCTAATAGGAACAGGAAATGCAAATGCTAATGGTAAACGGAAAGGGAGTTGCCCTTTTAAATTAAAAGCTTCTTAATTTAATTTACAAATGTAGTTATTTATTTCTCTTTTTAAACTGCATTTTCAAATTGATTTTGAAGTTCCATTATTCATTTATAAGTTCATTAATGTATTTTTAAAGTACATACTTATTGACTATTTTATGTTGTTTTTGTAAATCCCTTTTTAATTTGAGCTATTTATTGATGGATTATTGTTTCATTTGGAAATTCCTTTTCTAATTCCACTTTTTATTGCCCATTTAAACAACTACAAAGAGTTTTTAACTGGTTATTAAACAGTCCCAATTTAATACTGATGCCTCTATATGAGCTACATAAGCAAATGAGACCATTAGCAAGAAGACTGGCTATTTCCATATAGTTATTCTAAATGCCTGCCACTGGGTCGGATTCCCTTCAAAATCAGACAAAGTGATTTACGTCATGCAGACCAGAAGAGTCTATGTTTACATTACATTTAGCATTGTAACATGAGGGAGTACGAATACATTACTAGGACGAGGGGAGGACATTTCTCTTTGTTTGATAATGTGAAAAGTAAAGTTAGACTTGTTGTCAGTTTCCTGACTCATTTTAAAAAAGACGAGAGAAAAAGAGAAAGAGCGCAAGTGGCTGAGAACATGAGTGAGAGAGAGCACTGGTGGTTGAGCAAGCTAGAGAGTGAATGAAAAGAGGGAGTGACGGTAGAGAGAACAAAGCAGTGAATAAGAGAAACAAAATATTATTTTCCTATTGTGTCATGGTGTTTACATTCTAAAGCACAAATAGACACACCCACACCTCCACACAACTCAGCAGGAAGGTGCTGCATTGCTGGGTTTAGTGTGAATGCAGCCTTACATATAACATAGCATATCGTGTATGAATGGTACTAAAACAAAGTTTACCTTGTTTCACCATCGGGATATGTCACAATTATTAATTTTACATAGCCACAAACAGATACATTACCTCATCGCTATGCATCCTGCAAGCAGCTGTTTAAAAGAGAAAAATACTATTAAAAATAAGTTGCATCTTTCTTTCACTTGCTTCCAAAACAAATGCACACTAATCAGATCAAGGTGGTGGTGCTCATTCTGGGAAACACTACCGTTTTGTCTACAGGGGCTGCCGAAATGAACACAAAATTAAAAGTTCCTTTTAGTAACTTTAAAATATTAAATAAAAAATTACTTTGTAATTTAGTCTATTTAATTATGGATTAAATAATTAATTTGTAAACCAATTTATTAATCCCTGTTTTATTGTACAATTAGTTATTAATTTTTTTAAAAAAATGATTTATTTCATGACACTTTTGGTCCTCCATACACTTTTACCCAGCGACGGCTCGTCGGTTGGTTGAGCTGGTGAGCTGTGTATTTTTTCAATCCGCCATCTGCAGCGCTGTTTCGTCCCCTAAAAAAAAAACTCCATTTCTACTGGAAGAAAGCATAGAGAGACGCAGTAGAGTACAACGGAGTGGAGGTGGAGTCTGAAAGGTGGGGAGGGAGAAGAAAGGGGAGAGGAGGAAAACGGGGAAAGGCAGATACAACAGAAACGGGGGGAGGACGGCGGATGAATTACGCTTTAAAAGTTGCATTACAACAAATTTGACAGTTGCGGCGAAGAGGAATAAAACAAGATGATAACGCCCTACTTCCTAGAGAATTTCTGGGTAGGTGGTGCTTTTTTTATTCACGGTGTTTACACCGGTGCTATTCCTTATTATTCTCCTGCTTGTGTTCCCTCCCTACCATGTTCATGTCAGCTAGGAATCACGTATTATTGACTTTGCTGAGGTAGTTGTCCGCTTTACAGGCTCACTCCGGTTAAAGCGGCGGCGTCCGGTGCCGCCAGACTGACTGGTCAGCAGCCGGCCATCGTTCATTTTCTTCGGCGATTATTATTTTGCCACCCCCGGGGTTTGGGCCTCTGTGCTGTAAACCCATCTAACTTGAAACCTCAAAGAATACACCCTCCGCCTCCGCTAATTGGCCGGCGCAGGCTCGCTTGGAATGTTTATGGTCAGTTCCATGAAAGCTATTGGTCGCTTCGGCTGTCAGTCACAGCCGTTGGACGTACGCGTCATTTTTCTTCCGTAACAAAGTTTCAGTGAGATGCCAGATGTTTAGTAAGTTAGCGAACAGGTTTTTTAAAAACACTAATTCAGCCTGATGCTGTGTTGGACATTTAGCTCACGTACAGCCGGTGTTGCAGCGTGTGTGCTGCTATTTCACAGTACACAGTGTTGTCTTTTCCCTGCTCAAAGGTCACTTCTCTCTCGATAATTATTTGACGTGGCTATGTTATAGCAAGTTAAAAAAAAAAGTACATACATTACTGATTGGAATTTCGTCTGCAGTTCTGCTTTCACTGACCTGTTTTTTCAGCGTTTATTGGTCTTTGAAAAAACTAAATCCTTGAAGGAAGGATTCACAATTTTTCAAGTCTGTCTTAAAACAGTCAGGTGCCCAAATGAACTCTGAAGGAGGCTTTTCTTGCTGTAATCATTCCTCCTGTTCAGACAGGCCATTAGAAGATCCTTTCATAATACGTTTACAATGTATGTGATGGGGGCCAAAGTCCTTCTTCTGAGCAAAAACGTATTTAAAAGTTCATCTGAAGTTCACCTGTCCAAATTAGTCAAATCAAGTAGATTTCTTTCAACGTTACAGCCTGTTTAATGCCAAAGTTCCTCTTTTTGTTCCTATACTTTCACCGCAGTTCAACAGGGTTACATGTGGAGGAAACACAAAGCGGGAATTTCATACTAAAAAGACATAAATGTTGCAAATATCCACTTGATTGGACTAACTCAGACTGCTGAAGCCTCATATAAGCTTCAGATAAGCTTTTAAACACACTTTTGTACAAAATGACTGTGTGGACACACTGTGTATTTTGGCCCCCATCACTTACATTGAAAGCGCATTAGAAGGGGATCTTTTAATAGCCGGTATGAACAGGAGGAATGATTACAAGTGAGGAAAAACTCTTTCAGTGTTCATATGGGCATCTGAATGTTGTTTTAAGACAGACTTGTAACAATTGTGAACCTATCCTTTAACAACATCATTATTAAAAGTGAAAACAACCCAGGCTACAACGTCATTAGAGCTACAGCTGCAAGCTAAGGCCATGTGTTGCACTGTTACCACTGCAGCAAGAGGTCGTGTTATTTCTAGTCATATATTGAGTCATATCTGAACTGTTATACATGCTGAAATCTCTCTGGTTGACCACATTTTTTTCCCCCATTGAGCACAAAATGTTTCAGACAAAAGCTGTAGACAAGTGTGATGACAGAAAGTGGCGGATAGGCTAAATGCTAATTAATGTGTTATTGATTTGCTTTGCTGTTTTTCAACGATCAGGTGTACTTACAGCTACAGAAAATGTGGCATTTAAATTGCATGTTGCCAAAATATATATATTTTACTTACCTTATGACTGCAGTGCTGATATGTTTAGCTTGTGCATTTGTCAACCAGTCGCTTAACTGGAAATAACCTCCATTAGGGCTGCAACTAACCAATATTTTCATTATGGATTACTCCGCCGATTAGTTGTTTGGTGCATAAAATGTCAGAAAATTGTGAAAAAAGGTCGACCACTCTTTCCCAAAGCCCAATGTGAAGTCTTCAACTGTCTACAACTCAAAGATATTCAGTTTACTGTCATAGAGGACCATAGAAACCAGAAAATATTCACATTTGAGAAGGCAGAATAAGAGAATTTTGACTCAAAATGATCAATCCATTATCAAAATAGTTGGCGATTGATTTAATAGTTATCTAATCTCAGTCTTCCATAAGGTGGGAAAATTCAACCCTAAGTTTTAGCCTCAGATGACCTCAGTTCCAGCTGGTGAAGGCTGTTGGGAGAGAATTTTGACTCAAAACGATCAATCCATTATCAAAATAGTTGGCGATTGATTTAATAGTTATCTAATCTCAGTCTTCCATAAGGTGGGAAAATTCAACCCTAAGTTTTAGCCTCAGTTGACCTCAGTTCCAGCTGGTGAAGGCTGTTGGGAGTCTGCCGCTGACGAAAGCTGATAAAATGAACTTTGTTAGCGAAAACTACATTAAGCGTCTGAAGCAATTTGGAGATTACAGTGCTGTCAACCTCCAAAGCCTCTTTTTTTTTCTTTTTTTTTTTCTTATATATATAAAGGAGACTTCATCATTAACTAAATGGAAAAGAAGGGAGCCAACACACTCCTGATTCTTCAATCTGCCCTTTGTGCCCCCGCTGCGAGCCACAAGAGCATCCAGTGATGGCAAAGATCAGCTGTGTGTTTAACATGCAGGACACACACACACTTGGCATTAGGGGATGCATCCATTTCCCTTCGACTTGACTACAAATCATCGACACAAGCAGAGACGCATACACACACACACACACGTTAGCATGTCAAGATTCGAAACGGATCTCTTTCACTTTTGCACAGCACGCATGAGAGCGCGCGCACGTAGATTTTCTCCATACCGTTCTCTCTTTTCAACCTTAGTCTTTTTTAGAGATCTTTTCCTTGTATGTAACCTTAAGCTTGAGCCTCTCATTCAGACAGTATCTCCCCTTCAGCTGAATAAACAAGTTCTTTAGGAATCAGGACAGACATGCTACTGCCATGTTGTTTTTTCTGTCAGAGTTGCAGCACTTGATTGGTCATCGCTGGCTGCAACATTTCCGCTCGCTAGATTTATTTGCACGTCTCAAATAGCCATTTCCCCTTTTTTTTTTTTTTTTTTCCTTCTTTTCTTTTCTACGGGTGAAATGTGCATGAGTAGGTTTGTTCCCTGTTGGTCTGTTGATGAAAGTTTTCATGACACAAGTGTGGTGTATGTGATTGCTCCCACGTGTGCTGAAATGTTTCAGTTGTTAGGTTGCAGGTAATAGACCTAATGCCCTACATGTCTGATGAGCTTAACGCAGAGTCTTCCTCAGCGCTCCAGCAGTGTCATGGGAAAATAATAAGATGCCAGTGTAATAAGCAAACAGTGTTGATACAGCCAAGAGCCCCAGGGCATGCCTCTTCTCCCCGCTGTGTGTATTGTGTGTGTGGTCTAATAGGTTCTCACACACAAGTCACGGTGGCAATGCCAGAAGTGACAGCCTGACATATGAAGTGTCGCAATAAGAAGAAGAGACGGACAGTAGTGACGCATTTCCTCCATCTGAACCTTAAACACACAAACACGAGCTATATCGTTGCTTCACCTCTTTGTCTTTTAGAGGAAGGTCTTGCTGAGTTTTTTGCGACCGGACTGAGTTGCGAGGGTTTTTTTTTTTTGTGTGCGTTGTTAACACAGACTCTCAGTTGTGCTTGAAACAAAAATCCTGCCTCACGGTGGTTGTTTTGCTTTTTACTGCTTGTGTTTCCAGCTCTCATAAACTCCTACATGTGAGCTGGGTTTAGAGGTGGTTATATGGGGCATAAAGCTGTGACAGACTTAAGCTCCTCTGGGATTCATCCAGTAAGCCGTATACTCGATCTCACATCCCTAACCATAAGTAGTGGTCAACTTCTTTGTGTTTATACCACAAACAAGGCCCGCTGTGTGTGTGTGTGTGTGTTGCTGTTGGTCTGATGAGTTGCGACAGCTCAGTGCACCGCTCCCAGACCTCCCTGGTCACATGACCGAGGGCAGACACTCTGATGTCATTCTGCTGTCTGCCCGCTTGCTCTCTCTCTCTCTCTGTGCTCAAGGCTCTGGGGTCCACAGGCTACACTATGTTTTTTTTACAGCCTGTCTGGATAAAGAGTGAGAGAGAGGGGAGTCTTGTTTATCTGTGTTGAAACGCCTCGGTTAAAAGTGTGCGGTCGTACATAATTTTCACCACTTTCACCTGAACATTCATTCAGAGTATGAACACTCTTGATCCTACCTGTTCCCCCCCCCCCCCCCAGTTTTTTTTTCGTTGGCAAGTGGAAATTATATGACCAAGACTTCCTAAAGCACACTTAGCCTTCCTATGATACATTTTGCACCATTATGTGATGAATACATACACTATATACACCACAGCAGTGACTTTAACAGCCATCACAATGGCATTTTTGTTAGTTCTCCTTACAAATTAAGAGGAATAGGTTTGTTTTGGAGGTAGTCCCACTTAGCAGCCATATTTAGTGTCATTTCTATACATACGCTGTGTTATTGAGGGAAATCATAGGTTACTTGGCAATCAAGGAAAAACAAATAATCGAAACAATCTATCAAGCTGATTTCATTGTGGTTATCATTTGTTGTTTGAAGAGGACGGTATAATACGGAGAGATAACCAGGGCTCTTTCCGTGTCATGGGTTGCATTACTGTCTGTCAGGCAATAAACGTTTGATTCCCTACACTCAGGATATTGAAAGTGGTATTACTCTCTAAAACAGAAAAGAGTAAAAATTCCTGTCCTCTTCTGCCCAGCAGATGTTACATGATAAACTGTGGCATTGTGGTCTGGCTTATCTGTCCTTTAAGGTGGCATTTCAGATTAGGGATGTCGGCTTTCTAACTGTTTCTCTTTTTTTTGTGTTGATTTTACTCTGTAATAACGCTGACGTTACACTGATGTTGTTCTGTGTGAAAATAGTACAGTAATTATTTTAATAGAGGTTTGCTGTGTGTTTTCTGGCCATAGATGGATATCTCTTATTGATTTAAGAGTCTGTGTGCTGATGAGAACGCTAAAGAATACAGTAATATCTTCATATAAGAGCAGACGTTGTCCTCTGGGGTTTTGGTCATGTGATACATCTTAAATGTTTTTTCTTTTTCCTGGTCTTTGTTATTGAAAGACAAAACATGCCAAATAGGCTTGTAACTGACAATTATTTTCATTTAGCGCTGCAATGATTAATCCATTAATCAATCACACGGTCGCCAGAAAATTAATATGCAACTATTTTGATAACTGATTAATCATTTGAGTAGATTTTTAAGCAAAAATGCCAAACATTCTTCTTCTTCTGTTTTACATCATCACAAACTAAAAATCTTTGGGTTTTTGACTGTTGGTTGTTCAAAGCAAGACATTTGAAGGCATCACCAAGGACTCTGGTGAAAATGTGATTATTGTGAATTGTGAAGGTTGATTTGGAAACAATTTTCTGACATTTTATACAAAAAAATGGTTAATAAAGAAAATAATTGGCTGATTAATAAATAATAAAAAGCTGCAGCCATATTTTCATTACCGAAATCTGCCAGATATTTTTGTCTGTTAATGGTTTGATCCTTAAAATGTCAGAAAATAGTGACAAATACCCATACAACTCTCTGTAGACCAAAAAGATGTCTTCAGGTTGCTTTTTTCGTTTTGTCTGACCAACAGTTTACAACCCAGAGACATTCAGGTTGCACATCCTCACATCTGAGAAGCTAGAACAAGGGGATGGACTACTTGTTGCAGCTCTAATGCCAGACTTCAAGCAATGCATGGTGTTGTGTGTGTGTGTGTGTCTGTGTGTGTGTAGCACTGTGTGTTCTTCTGGTCTAAAAGCCTGATAAACATGCAGGTGAGACATCGTCTGATCTTGCCTTTCATCTCATTTCATCAGGAACCGTTTAACCCGCTCCTAGTTTAGATTAAATATCACTTGAACCATCCAGTCATGCACAAATTTTATTAGAAATTAAAGGGTTAAATTGTCTTCAGGAAATAGATGTAATCACAGATGTTAAGCTTTTGTTTGCATAATAATTATAACTCCAGTTGAGAGTTCCTTGAACCCTCAACAGTCAGTGTTCAAGGACCTGAGTCTTAGTAGCTGTTATTTTCCAAGGAAAAAACAGAGCACTTTTAGTCTAAATACCACTATATATAACCTGAAGCTATACTTAATTGCTGCTGTATATTAAATCCTGCATTTAATAGCGAGTGAAGTTGCCGCTCTTTCCATCCAAGCTCACCTTCTCCCTGCGTTTGAGTGAAAACAGTCTCTCCTCAGCAAAAGCTTTAGGGCACGTTCAACCATGACGTAAGCTGTCTAGTTGCCCTTACCTACTTTTTTTTGCAGCCTAAAGCATACAAAGAAGCTGAGTCTCCTGTAGTCTGTGAGTGTTAGTGATATAGTGCAGTATTTCACAGCCAGTATTGAAGGTTCATGTCGGAATCTGTGATAAATATTTGCACAAACTGAATATTGGACAGCTTACACCCTTCTCCCTCTCCTTCTTTTTTTATGAACTCCTATCAGTCTGTAGTAAAGCGATCTAAGCTGCAAACTGTGCTGCAAACAAACCCGTGATTGACATATGCGCTAACCCCACAGCGTGTTATTCTCCTTTGGGGTGGGGCAGAGAGCTAAAAAACCTCTCCATCTAAATCCAAGCATAATAAGTCCTTCTGAATTTCACAATGTGTGGTTGGAATATTAAACAGCCCTCACGACGGCTTTCATCAATGAGTCTCCAGACGAGGACATTGAGAAACTGTGCGGGACTCTGGTATCGCCCCCCCCACCCTCGCTGCCGCACAAGTACATGTAAACTAGCTTGTAGAATGATTAGAGATTCGTAGTTAATTTTAAAGGATAGGTTCACGGTTTTTCAAGTCTGTCTTATAACAATAGTCTGGTGCCCATATGAACACTGAAAGAGGTTTTGTAATGGTTCCTCCTATTAATACTGGCCGTTAAAGATCTTTTACAAGTGTGATTACAATGTAAGTGTTAAAAAATTCCCTGTTTGTGTCTCCCCAGACACAGTTATGTTGCGCACAGAAAGAAGAGTAACAAAAAGAGGGAATTTTGTAATAAAAAGACTTTGAAACTTTGAAACATATTCACTCGATTTGACTAATTTGGACAACTGATGCCTCCATATTAGCTTCAGATAAACTTTTAAATACATTTTTGCACAGCAGGAGGAAGGACTGTGGATTTTGTCCCCCATCAGTTGCATTGTAAGTGTATTATGAAGGGTTTTTTTTAATGGTCAGTATGAACAATAGGAGCAAGACACTATTATTATTGAGACAATATTGTTTCAAGACAGGTTTGAAAACCGGTGAACCTATCTTTTAAATCTCAGACGTTTCATGTTTTGTTTTTTTTTTAAAGGTGATGCTTTTATATTCTCGGCGACCGCTTTGTAAGATTTATTTTTAAAATGGATTCCAGTATTGTAACTCGGTAAAACGTCAAAAACGCCCAGAACTGTTTCCTGTGTTTGTTATTATTTTTCTTGTGTATTCACTGATATCAGATTCCACATGAGCACACTTTTACACAGAATGGACTTTCTTCCTGTTGCCGTTCTGCTCTGTTTGAGCCTGTGTGGGTGTGTGTGTGTGTGTGTGTGTTTTCACTCACTTTTGTCACTTCCCTGTTTTGTGGACTGATTGGCCAATTGTCAGTGCGTCTTTCAGTTTGTGTTTCTTATTGTGTTGCCAGTTTAGTGTAAGTATTACGTAAGGTTAGTGTAATGCTTTCTGTCTTACCTTTCCGTCTTGATATCTAATGCGGTAGTTCTTTAGCTTGCGTATCACGCTGTTTGCTGTAGGCAGGGTAACGACTACACATGTACTTTTTTATATTTATCTTGTTACGACAGGAAACACATATCAGTGGTCTGCTCGTTGAGGTAAAATGTAGGGCGGTGAGCTGTAGCGTTGAGAGGGATACTTTCATTTCAGTGTCTGTTTGTTCTGTAAATATGGTCCTATTGAAACTACCTCTGAGCTTCAATTTCACACAAACCTTCTGACCTTTCATCTTTGTCAATGGAGGGAAAAACAAGGCTAGACCCTATGTGTTAAAGCTGCACACTGCACAGCTGCACTGATGTTGTAGCTTGTATACTGCTGAGTGTGGATCACTCCAGGAACCAGGAAATATCTGTTTGACAGTCTGGGGTTGAGGTGGAAAAAAAAAAAAGTTGACAGGCAGAATCAGACAAGAATGTGGATGAACTGCGGTGTGGACTGTGGTGTTGCTTATCATGTTCACTTCCGTCTGCATTTTCGCGAAAGTATGACATTTTCTTAAAGGGGACATATCAAGCGTTTTGTGATTTTCTGTTATTTTTATACTGATATGATGTCAGATGTCTATGTTAAACATGGTCAAAGTACTAAAACTTGAGGTGAGTGTGTGTAAAAAAAGCTCCCTGCAAGTCAAAAGCCAAGGTTTCAGCCGATTTGTTTACAAAGCTACCTCTACTTCCTCCTCGTGATGACATCAGAATGTTACGTAGCCTGTGATGCTAAGGTTGCTCCACGGGTTGTTTGCATTGTCCACTCGCATATTTCAGATCGGATTCAGGCTCAAACATGTACGGATGTATTTGTGAAGTTCTCATTTAGAGTAAAGAACGAGAAAAAGAAGTGAAATCCTGCTACTGTTGTTTGATTAAGTAGCCTTCCAAGCTGTTAAAAGTCTGCTAATTCGCAGCTCTCAGAAGCTAACCAATGCGCTAAAACAGCCTGTTTGAGGCTGAACTGAGGGTCTGCATAAAGGGCAAGGATAAGATAAATAATTTTTTTTTAAAATGTAAATTATGCAGATATATTCCAGTAAAGCCCCAGAATATAAATATAGACCTAGAAATGTGCATGATACAGTATGTCCCCTTTAAAGTCTCCATTTGACACCATTAGGTAGAGCTAATGCTTAAGTCCTCCAAATATTGATTAAAAGAATTTATAACATTTAAAGCATTTGCCTAACAAGATGTCTCAGATTATCCCAATCAATTATTGTGATTATTATTGTAATCTATTAGGCCACACGCCTGATCTAAGCGGATCTGTTCTCTGAGACAATTTATGTTTCAACAAAAGGGCATTTCCTCGGTTCAAGCCATGATTTGTATGTTTCCTCCTTTCACTGAACCAGCCTAATGGAGGGAGATGAGGAAGTAAAGGGATTCTTGTTCTTCTCTTTTCAGAAGTGACAAGAAAGATTTGAATTTAAGCCGTGTCATTCTGCGGTTATTTTCCAAACGGATGGAGCTCTTACAAACGCATTAGGGCTGCAACTAGAGCTGCAAAGATTATTTGATTAATCAAGTAGCATAAAATGAATCAGCAACTATTCTGATAATCGATTAAGTCATTTAAATACAAAAGTATAAGTATATACTTATAAGTATATACTTATTTTGTATAAATACAAAATATTGCCTCTTGAATAGGAGGATTTGATGCTTTTCTTTGTTTTGGATGCTTATGTGATAGTAAACCTAAAGATCTTTGGGACTGTTGGTCAGACAAACAGGGCACTGGAAAACGTCACTATGGATTTTCTTGATGTTACATACCAACTCTATTAATCAAGAGATTTAATCAATCAAGAATGAAAATAATAGTTGCAATTCTAGCTACCCCTTTCACAAAGCCCGAAAGTACTTTTTAATGTTGCTAATTTTGTACGACCAACCATCCAAAAACAAAAATCTTCAATTTACATTCATAGAAGACTAAAATAAACAGCAAATATCTACATTTGAGAAACATCAAAAACTAGTGAATTTGTGGAGTTTTTGCTTAAAAATGACTGATTAATCGGTTATCGAAACGATTGAAGAATAATTTTCTGTTTGAACTAATTGCTTCCAACCATGGAAGTCATTCTAGCAAAGGACATTTGACATCTATCTAGTATTACAGCTCATAAATGAGGTTCATTATCTGATTCAGCCAGCTGTCTAACTATGTGATTGATTATGCTGAGCCAACTTCCTTATCAGTCCCAGCGTTTGATATCAATCTGTTATCATGCAGGATGTAGCTTAGTAACAAAGTGCTTCTTACTGGAAGTTCTTCTATGCAAACGTGTTGGTATGACATTGTGATTGTTTTGCTTTCTATAACTAATTCATTGTAGGTTTTATTCACTTTCTCTTTTATTTTACCTTTTATTTAACATGTAAACCATTGTTGAGTATTTAATTTACTATAAAGGTATCATCATTAGCTTATCAAACATTTTATCAAACCTAAACCCAACGTTTTCCTTTATTATTAATTATTCAGAGGTATGTTTGCATTTTTAAAGCATCTGTGTAACTAGACACCTAGTGGCATGGTTACGGCAACACAGACAGACACCTCCCTGGCTATTTCTGGTTTCTTATTTGCTTGAATCTTAGACCGATCTACAACAATTTCAGATATTTTTTAACATCCGTTACCCTCAAACATGGCCAAGATGAGTATGGTTGACCAGAGTCTACTTCAAATGCAGCTGGAAGCCATGCAGACAATGAGATTGCTGCTTGTAGAGAAAGCCTTCACGGTAATGTACGATCAATAACTGAGGTAGCGTTGTCGTTTGTTGGTGCTTGTTTACTGATCTGTCTTCATTCTTTTTCTTTTGTATCTGAAATACAGGGTGAAAAAAACAATGGCTTCGATGTGTTGTACCACAACATGAAGCATGGCCAAATTTCCTCCAAGGAGTTGACAGACTTCATCAGAGAACGGTAAGTCACATCAACAGCAACACATCTGGTCTTATTATTAAGAGGTGGCCCTTTTCCAAACAGTGTGGTTAATCTATCACATACTACAAATTACTCATTAACCTATTATAAAGTGCTTCAATAAATGTCTTACCTGTCTTTGTTCTCTGGGTATTTAAATCAATCAGCACCTGCAGGTCTGGTTCCTTGTATTGTGCTTGTAATAACACCCAAAGACTGTGCTGAGACTGCAGCTAATCCACTCTCAATTTGCCTGACTGCTATAGATGTACAGACCGGTGACAAATTAAAGGAAAATATGAATACGGAAACTTAATTTGCCCACAGTTTCACCATAAGACATGCCATAAAAACATAAAAACATACATATAACAATACATCCTTTCAGCATAGTTCCAAGGAAGGATGATGGGACTTGATTTACTACAATCCTAGTTTTATTTATTACCATGAAACCACTTGGGACAAAGGATTTCTTGTAGATATTCATATTCGCTATCGGTAATCTATAACGTCTCCTTGAGGGTAAAGGTTCAAATTCACCGTACAGTGGGTGAGAGGGGTCATTAATAATTCTTAAGAGTTCATCATACATACTATTCAGCTGCTTTTGAGGCTTCACTAAGATTTTGGAGGCCATGTTCACTGTTTTCTGCAGCTTGTTCCTCCTCTCAATGTTCAGATTACTGTATCATATGATCATGTGAAAAGATAGGATGCTTTCCACTAGACTCTTATTCACAGTTTCCAGAATATTTTGACTCACTCCAAAATTGTTGACATAGCAAGTGGAGGCGTTGTGAACATTTTTTAAAAATGTGGTCAGTATTTTCCTTGAAGCTAAGACTACTGTCGATATATATATACCAAGGTATTTAAATTTTATTATTTTATTTATTGGCTGCATTAAATCTTAACTGTTTTGTATGATGAGCTCTCAATATAAAGTGTCTCAGTAAGGTGTTGGGCCTCCATGTGCCAGCAGAACAGCTTCAATATGCCTTGGCATTGATTGTACAAGTCTCTGAACTCTTCTGGAGGGATGAACACCATTCTTCCAAAAGATATTCCCTTATGTGGTGTTTTGATGATGGTGGTGGAGAGCGTCGTCTAACACGTCAGTCCAAAATCTGCCGTAGGTGTTCAATTGGGTTGAGATCTGGTGACTGTGATGGTCATAGCATATGATTCACATAATTTTCATACTCATCAAACCATTCAGTGACCTTTTGTGCCCTATGAATTGGTGCATTGTCATCCTGGAAGAGACCACTCCCAACAGGTTGGAAATGTTTCATCATAGGATAAAGGTGATCACTCAGAACAACTTTGTATTGATTTGCAGTGACCCTTCCCTCTAAGGGGACAAGTGGACCCAAACCATGCCAGCAAAATGCCCCCCAAAGCATAACAGAGCCACCAGATCCCC
The DNA here is from genome assembly GCF_910596095.1 of Thunnus maccoyii. Taxonomy (NCBI): domain Eukaryota; kingdom Metazoa; phylum Chordata; class Actinopteri; order Scombriformes; family Scombridae; genus Thunnus; species Thunnus maccoyii. Next base: position 22,382,293 of record NC_056551.1, on the reverse strand, counting down.
TCACTGAAGGGGTCAAGCATTCGGGCCTGTACCGTTCTCTTGGTGTATGCCACACATGCATTCGTCAAGAATATGGTGAAGGATGACTCATCTTGACCATATCACTTTTTTCCACATCTCTGTAGATCAGTGCCTATGGTTTTCATTCATCTTTGTAATGAGGGTTTTTTGCACTGCAACCGTACTATAACATCCCTCTCTATGTAATTGTCGACTGATTGTTCTTGCCGACACAGTCTGATCACGTCCTGCATTGACATTCTCAATCACCTGAGGAAGAGTTGCTCTTCTGTTTTTCCCCTTACATATCGCACTAAAGCACGAGCATCACGGTCACCAAATGTGCACTGTCGACCACAATTTCTGACCCTATTTACTGATGATGATCCCATAGATTTAAATGCAGATGTGACTTTGGCCACTGTTCCTATTGAAACACCAGCCAGTTGAGCAGTCTTTGTTACTAAAGCTCATGCCATCCGTGCCCCAACAATGAAGCTCTTTCAAAGTCACTTAGCTCAGCATTTTTACACATGCCACAGAGCATGATTGGATGTTAATTGCTTGATTGTACCACACACTGCACCTGTGTGGAAGCGTCTGCATTTGTTAGGTTTTTTGCTTTAATTTGTCACCTGCCATGTACATCTCTGACCAAATGGTTTTATTCTATCAAAATCCAATAGAGAGTCTCCATATTTATCATGAAAATTAACCAGTAAAATTAGAGCAAAGTGTGAATGTTACATAAACTTAACCTCGCTGTGGAAGGAGCTTAAACCTGCGCCCAACCTGTAACCTGGCATTATCTTACACACCTCTTGCAGCTTGCAGCTTGATAATACCATAATAATAGCTCCTTTTCAAATTTCAAATTCTTCCCACCTCTGTAAAGATTAGCTTCACTGTGTGAGAGGGGTATGTTTATTACCTACCCCATGATAGATGGTCTACCACTGGAATTCAGCACTGGATTCCATTGTCTACCTAACTCTGAGGAATGCACTCAGTCACTCGGATAGCTCGATGTTACATTGGGTTTAATATTTGACATGCTTGATCACCTGTGTCTTATTAAGTCTTATGAAAGCCAAGTAAAATCAGCTTCTTTTTCCTTTTGATAGTGGTTTTAAAAGGCAAAGTTTCACCCTTGCATACTATCCATATTCTGACCCTTCACAGTATCCATTCATAAGTAGTCTCTGTACCAAACTTCTGAACTACAAATCTATTTTTCATTCATAAATACTTTATCAGTCATCATAAATGGTTGATTCATCCTTAATGAGGCTTTCAGAGAGCAGAGATTGAGGGGAAAAAACATTCACAATCACATTATATTATGGCCCTAAAACAGCCATCATGATTGCAATGAATGTTATTTGAATGTGAACATATTTGAATGGGGATTTTTACATTTTACGGTCAATTTCTTTCTATAAAAATGTGTATCAGCTGCACACAAATGGAAACAAAGTTGAAATATTTCCATTTTTGTATATTCTGTGTTACTTTATGAAAAGTCATAAAATTTCAGGCTAAAAAAAAAGCATTCAGAGTGTTTTTACTGCTCTAAAAATGTAAAAATGGGTCAAATTTAACCTGAACTGATACGTAAGGGTTAATCACATCCGCATTTATTCCTTTGGTGACAGGCTGCAACAAAGGAAAAACACACAAAAATGAAATGTGACTCTCTATTGCTAATGATGATGATGCTTGTTATTGCTAGCGCACCACTTGTAAAGATTACCGCCGCTTAACTGTTCAAACACATTCATGTTGTAATAAATCATCGTTTAGCTTTTCACTTTGCTTAAATATTAGCTCTCTTCACAGCCTGCAAGCATGTAATTGTTTATACTGCTATCATGTATTATTCATAAGGAAAGTCATTTTTTGGGGGAGGGGCACAGAAGGTCAGGTTTTAATTTATTGTGTTTATATTGTTTAGGAGTATCGTAATTCTTATCGCACTGTGCCAGACTCCAGGTTTTAAGTTCATATGTTGGGACTAGTGATGATGTTTCATGGTTTACCTTTCTGAAAAACAACACAATAGCTCCCTCTGGTGGGGGAAACAGCTCTGTGCACGGTGGTAATCTATCCCCAGCATCTTTCCCAGCCACTCTATCAGATCTCCAGGCATTTTGAGGCTAAAATTATATTAGCAAGCATTATGAATACTTAGGCAGGAGATTGACAAAATTGTCAAACATCTCACTCAAAAACTAAAAATTCAAACTGAATTCTTGCACCAGAACAGAGTTTTTTTTCTCATTTCAAAGCAGAGAGCAGATCATGCAATCTACCACACTGTCCACATTAGATTATGGAGACATCCTGTGTGCTCATGCTGCGGCCTCCACCCTTAAACCCCTGGATGCCATCTACCACAGTGCCATTTGATTCATTACAGCTGACAGCTATAACTGTGAGTTATATGAAAAGGTTGGATGGTCGTCACTGGCGTCTAGAAGACACCAGCATACCTGTGTCTTCTTTTATAAGGCCTTGCTATTTAAGTGCAGAGTTATTTAACATCTTTAGTTGAGCTCAGAGCTAATAACCATGACACCAGATGACAGAGCAGGTTGACTTTAATAATTCCTCATACGAACTCTGAACTGGAACAGACTGGTTTCCAGCACTATGCATCTCATTACTGGAATGAAGTGCTACACAGCTTGTTCCTCTGAGGGACTTTAAAGTTTTACTAGCTGCTGGTCTTCATAATGTTTGTGATTGTTTGTTGTGTGTCTGAGAGTACATAATGATTGTTTTGTGATTGTGATGACATCCTATTGTGATCCTGTGTAGATGTAACCTGCGTAAGATCTCGATCTCAATGAGATTTCCTGAATAAATACAGCTTGATAATAATCTCCAAGAGACACACACACATCCATAAATGTAAATATTTAATTTAAAAGACAGAAAAACATTTGCTTACTGCTGTTTTATTCTTACTTTACTCTTAGTGGACATGACCACAGATGATCAGATGGTACCTGAAGTTGTCAGTCTTGTTCACGTAGAATAAAAAGAGAACTAAAATAATTTCAGCCAACAGATAAACATTCAGACTAGACTAGAGCCCTCTATAGCAACCATTGTGAACACAACCTCCAACATGCACAGCATTAAATATTTTCAGTTTTTAAAAACAAGTAAAAAGTTGTGTGCATATATGAATATGAAAGGAAAGGAAAAATCTGAAGGATAGTAAAATTTAGGAGAAGTGTTGTGGCTGTAGAACTGTAATAAAACAACAGAAAATGAATTGTCAACTAGGCTAAAATTCTCTGGTTTCAGCTTTTTAAATGTGAATATTGGTTTCTTTAGTCCTTTATGATAGTAAACTGAATATCTTTGGATTGTGGGCTGTTGGTCGGGACAAAACAAGACATTTTAAGTTGCATCTTGGGTTTTGGGAAACAGTGATAAAACATTTTTCACCATTTTTCTGAACTTTTTCAGACCAAACAACTAATCGATTAATTGAGAAATAAATCAACAGATTAATCGCTAATGAAAATAAGCGTTAGTTGTGGCTGCCAAGTGTGTTTTGCACATTGGGTGTGTGCCCACTCTGTGAATGATAATCCTCTTGTCTGTGAAACGCACACAGAAGTCAAACATCAGCCTTCATGAGTCCTGGTTTTGAAATAGAAACATTTACTTTTTACACTGTTGTTAAAAGGCAGAAGTTACTGCTGGCACTGTGGCAGAATGTACAACATGATAATAGTAACAAAATAAACTGCCATTGTGAAGATGTGAACTCACACAAACATGCTCGTCTTTTTTAGCTTGTCTCATCCTCCGTGCTGTTGTTGTTGTTGTTGTTATTGTTGTGTTACGGGTGAGTCTGTTTGCTTGTTCCTCCACTGGAGGTGTGTGTTTGTGTCTGTGTGTACCTTTTTATGTGTGTGTGCGTGCACGTTTGTCCCGTTTCCCCCTGGCTGACCTTGTTCCTGTGACGTGACTACACAGAGAGGCTGGTTAAATGAGACATGCATAATTCAGGCTTTCATTATAACACGCCTGCAGTTTTTTTTGGTTCTTTTTTGTTAGTTTTGTTTTTTCACTCCTGTCACTTTGCTGCAGAACGAAGGAATTAAAAAAAAAAAAAAAAGGGGGAAACTGAGAGAAGCAGGGGATTCAAACACTAGCTTTCACACTCTGTCAGCTTCAACATGGGGTTTAAGAACTAATCACAAGCCAAACCACACTTATTTGCCCACACACAGCGCATGTGGTCAAACATTTATGTTGCAAGTTCTGTGTGGGTATTCTTGGCAGGGATCTTCATTTGTTCAGCGGCATGCCCTATTTGAGCCATAACCTAGTTGCAAATACTTAGGAAAAACTTTGTCATACTGTATAATAGAAGGATTTTTAAAGGCAGAGTTGTTATCTTGACACTATTGGCACATCATACTTATAAACCTGAGAACTTGAATAGTTATTTTTAAATCATTTTTTATTGATTTAATAAATAATCTCTCTGTTTTTCTTCGCTCTGTCCTAGGAGTACTATCGAAGAGGCTTATGCCAGGTCGATGACCAAACTTGCCAAGTCAGCTGGCAACTTTTCTCAGCTTGGGTGAGTATAAACAGCTTTCTGAGTGTAAAAAAAAAAACAACAGTGCGAATGAATGGCTTCGAAGTCCATGTCCCGTCCTAGCCTCTGAAGTGTCTTGTCATCTTTTGTCCCAGGACATTTGCTCCGGTGTGGGATGTGTTCAAGACCTCGACGGAGAAGCTGGCCAGCTGTCACATGGAGCTAGTGAGGAAGCTGCAGGAGCTTATAAAAGAAGTTCAGAAGTATGTGGAAGAGCAGGCCAAAGCACATAAAAAGGTAAGAAGATGTAGAACAAAACTGTTGCACAAATGTAGAAGTTGGAGCGGGGTATTGTTTGAAAATGTTTGATACTAGCGCCGTTTGATCAAAGAACAGATTTGAGCAACTATTTGATTCCAGCTTTCAGTACTTGAGTACAGCTTTCAGCCAACTATTTTGATAATCAATTCATTGTTTTGAGTCATCTTTCAAGAAAAAAGATTCTCTGGTTCCAGCTTCTGAAATGAATATAATTCAAGATGAATGAATATTTTCTTGTTTCTTGTAGTCTCCATAGATAGTAATCTGAATATCTTTGGATTTTGGACAAAACAAGACATTTGAGGACGTCTCCTCGTGCTTTTGGAAACAGCGGTTGACGTTTTTCACCATTTTCTGACATTTTATAGACCAAAAAAAAAATACCGATTGAATCGATAATGAAAATAATCGTCGGTTGCAGCCCTAGTTTGATACCCAGCCCGAATCAAAGTGCAAACATGTGTCTGACACTCCTTTCTTTGAACAGTTTTTCTTCTTCTTGTCACAAGTAGTTTGCAGCTCCAGTGTTGCCGCAATTTAGTTTCATTGAAAAGAGTTAAATATAGACCCATTCTCACGTCTTGTTTCTTTTTTTTTTTTTTTTATCAGATGTTTCTCACTCTAGTTATTCCCCTTTAGATTGAAAGAAGTTGACAGTTTGACTTCTTTTAATAGATGATTCCATCTTGAGAAAACATAGCCTGCAGTATTATTTTATGAAGCAATTTTTTTTTAACACCTCACTCCTCTATCTCACCCCCCCCTGCTAAGACACACCATTAGCTCATATCTCATGCATGAAGCCACAGAACACACAGAAAAAAGAGGAGCTTGGAATTAGAGGAGTTGTGTTTGTGCTTTCAGCTTGACAAAAAGGCTGTCAGAGTTTCTCTCAGTCACCTCCCTGCACTCCCCTGCTCTCGCTCTCTGCTGCGGTGTTAACGGTCAGATATAGCGCATACTGAACTTAAGCGGTGTGAATAACACCCGCCCTGAAGTAGGCGCCGGAAATGTGTGCATAATTTAGTGTTGCTTATAGTTTATATTACACAATAACCACGTCAAAATGGATAAGAAAGTGATGATAAGGAGTAAAACAAATGAACAACCAAGTTTACTGTATGGCCACTTTCATTTTAAGTCATTACAACTTGATCATATTTCCCTTTTTATGTCTTAAAGTAAGTTGATGTGAGGAGCTATAGAAATAGAACAAACACCACTATATTAGTAGCTTTCATTGTTCCTGTGTGTGTCACATGCTGGCGAGTAGTGTTGAACCGGAGCAATGAGAGATTGAAATTGTGCATTACGTTTTGTTTTTAAATCACATAATTAAGGCTTATTAGCGGATGAGCGAATCATCTGTCGGAGACTGAGATTCAAGTCGAGTCGAGTCTTTTTTTTGGTTTTGTTTTGTGTTTGTCAGTCAGTGTGTATTACAATAACAGGATGAAACAGATAGAAGCTTAGAAAAATGCACAGGGATAACATTTCAATGAGGAATTATAAATAAGGGGAATAATGAATATGTTTGAAGAGGAGAAGTTATTATTTCAGAGCGGATAATGCTGTGAATTTATTTAAAATAGTCAGGCCTACTGTTTTTATTTTCATCTAAAAATGATTCCAATCTTAAATCATTTCATTTGTTAATGTATTCTTGTTTAGATTTATTAGTTTTTATGCCTAAAGAGCAATAAAGCAGTAGGCCTACCCTGCTGAAGAAGAGATGTCGGTTATTTCACAGCAAATTTATTTTCACAGTGAATTTATTTTAAACCGTTTTTTTTTAATGTTTAAAGTGAAATTAAAAATAGAGCATAAGAGCTGGATTTAAACACATACATATGTGCCGCCTGTCTCGTTATTCCAATAAATCCATATGGTGGCCTGACATTATATGTCGGTAATTCAAAAAGGGTGTAATTCAAATCTTGCATCATATGCAGCTGTCTTTTATTGATTTTTTTTTTTAAATGCTTAAAAATATGTTCCCATGACTCTGTTTCATTTGACCATGTTAATGTGACTGAAATCATCACTGAAACTCATGCCAATGGATTTTCTGGTTGCCAGATAGTCTATATGAAAAAAAACAAAACAGGAACGAATAGTCGAATCTTTGTATTGAACAGCCAAATCGGAGTCGGGTTCAGCCCTACACATAATAAACAAGGGTATCCGAGGACAAGTGTTGAATGTGTATTATGTTAACGTGAAACTATACGAGAAACAGCTGCATAGATAGCAGAGTAATGGGTGACACTCGCACATATTGTTCAGCCCATTGTTAGCAGAGTTACTGTACTGGACATGTGTGTCTTGTTAGACAAAAGAAGAGGTGGCGTCCACCCTGGAGGCTGTCCAGAACATCCAGACCACCTCTCAGGCGCTGCAGAAGTCCAAGGAGATCTACAATGCCAAAACTGTGGAGCAGGAGCGCCTCCGCAAAGAGGGGGCCACCCAGAGAGATGTGGACAAGGTGGGAGGTCACACTCACACGTACGCACACCCACATAATCATGGTATGGTAATAGGGCATGATGAAGTGCCTTAACACCCCAGTTTATACAGAAACTTTAACCCCAAAAGCCTCTTGCCGTCAGATGTTAAGTGGAGTTCGGTTTCCCTCTAGCTGATTTGTCAGCTGATCCCGGAAAACAGAGAGCCATTGTCTACAGCTCCAACAACACAACACAACTGCTCAAAATACAATCCTGTCTTACAGATGTTTAAAAACTGGCTCTCTCGAAACTTTCTTCAGTCAAACTCAGATAAATCAGAAGCCATTATCATAAACCCAGACCCCCCCCTTCCAGCGAGCACTTCTCCTCTCACTTCTCTATCCTGTTGCATCAAAAGCCGCTGCAGAAACCCGGGTGTTATCTTTGATAACAAACTGAACTTCTAACCAACTGGTGAAGTCAGTCGTTCGATTGTGTTTTCTGCGACTTCACGATATCTTGAAAGTTAGATCTTTTTTTTATCCGCTAAGAATCTGGAAACTGTCATCCACACTTTCATTACGTCCCACTTAAACTGCTATAACTGGCTGTATTTCTGTCTCACTCAATACAGCCTCTCCAACCCTCAACTGGTTCAAAGTACTGCAGCAAGACGACTCACAAAATCCAATAGAAGAGTCCACATAACGCCTGTTTTAACATCTCTACACTGGTTACCTGTACATTTTATTGATTTTAAAATTTTAATGGTTACTTTTAAAGGATTTTTGGCATTGGCCCCTGATTACATCACTGACTTACTAACCCCCTTACGAGCCTGAATGCAGCCTGAGATCCTCCAGCACAGGTCTGTTAGCGAAGGTCAAGGCTAAAAACCAGACAAGACCCGAACCTTTAGAGTCAGTCTCTCTTAAAAAACTTTTTCAGAATTTCTTTCTCTTGAATCGGTTATTCTTCCGTTTTTACTTTACTTGTTTTTACTGGTAATTATACCTCGTTTGTCATTATTACTTTTATTTATTATCTATCTGGTAATTTCTCTAGTTTTTACGTCTTCGTAACTTGTTTTTGAAAAGTGCTATATAAATACAGTTATTATTAGTGTTATTATTACAGTGTATAAACAGATTATAGCCATTTATCTTTCTGTTTGTGCTTCGCAGGCTGGAGTTAAAGCCAAAAAAGCCACAGAGACCTACAAGTCGTATGTGGACAAATATGCCACAGCTAAGTCAGAGTTTGAACAGAAGATGGCAGAAACTGCACAGGTAATGTGTGATTTTTCTCTCTGTGCTTTCCTTTTTTTTTTTTAAAAATGTGCTCAAAAACTCTGTCTATTGTCTGTCTGCGTGGTATGCAACACTTTCATTGTGTAATCTGTCAGTCCTGTGTGTGTGTTCCACATTTCGTGCCCTGTATTATCTCCAGATTGTGTTTTTTCCTCTGTAACGGAATCATTGTGGAAAGACCCTGATTGGATCCATCTGAAGGACTGATTAGATAAACTCCAAATTAAAATCAGATCAACAGAATTTGGCCTCCATATCCTCCTGCACCGCAGAAGCTCCGCCACCATAAAAGGTTCCAGTTAGCCCGGCGTTTTTTTTTTTTTTTGTTTTCCCCCAGAGAAAGCGGCGTTGCAGATTTCCTTCCCCGGGATCACACAGTCTACGGCTCATCTCAAACGCCGCACATGTGGATATGAGTTATAAACACTGAACACATGTGCTCTCTGACATTACCGGGGCTCCTACATGTGTGTTCTCTTTGTCTGAGTGTGTCTGCGGGTGAGTGGGTGTGTCTGCGTGTGAGCGTATGCTAGCTGTTATTGCGGTGAATGACAAAAAAGCGTATTATATTTTAGTGTGCACGTCTCAGAGACGCAGGAGTGAGCGGCTCTTTATCTCTGTGTGTTTGCGGTGAGAAAGGCTCATCTTCCTCTCCATCCCCACTGTGATTTTCCAGTTTATGATTATTTACACTCATTCTCCATGGTTTACCCCAAAAACCCAGAGTCAGACTTAAATGGAAGTATATACTAGCATTTAAGGTTGTGTTTTCCCTCATTCATCTACGCCATACTGCTGCTCAAAGCCAGAAATGAAACCCCATCAACGCATCTCATGAACAAAATAATTGACATCTTGTGGGAGGACCCGTAACCATCCATGTGCGTGTGTGTGAGAGAGCGCCGTAGACCACCCAGATGCATGGGAAGTGGCAATGACAGAATAAGGAAGTGCTGTTTCCTTGGCTGCATTTTGTTATCATGCCTGTTTAATGAGTCCGACACCATGATGCAGATTTGTTGCCATGCAGTTAATTTGATTTAAGCCAGTGGATGATTTGTAGCATCGCTAGTGCCATAACTACCCCCGCCCTGTGTTGCAGAAATTCCAAGACATTGAAGAAAACCACATTCTCCACATGAAGGAGATCATTCAGTCATACTCGCAGTCTGTCGACGAAACACACGTTCAAATAGGAGAGGTAAGTGCTCACATACATACTCTCAAACATTCCTGTGGGTGGAGTAGGTGTCTTGTTGACCTGAGGCTGTGCTCATTGGGTTCACTGTGTGTCATATCAATTAGTGTCATCTTTGATCTCACTAATCATTTAACTGAGAACCAGGAAATGGTCCATTCAGCCCTTTATGCCAAGCAATTAAAAACTGATCAAAACTCCCTCTCAGCCTATCTAAAACACCTCCATAAGTCCAAACACTGGGCCAAATACCGTGTCTGACGAGTTAAAAGCGTTGAACAGGCCCCTGTTTGTTTCTGGAAGAGCGTGTTTAGATTTTAGAAAACGGCGTCAAGTCCAATTGCGAAGGCTTTCAAACACCGTTCACAAATATATTAATCAGTATTCAACATTAACCAGAGATTCCTTTTTCATGTGCTGCCGCTGTAGTTCCCGTATCGTCCGTAGAGGGCGACGCAGCTCCACCGTGAGAATGTCTCGGTCCTGCCTGCGGCTCGTGCGGCAAGTTGGAAAGAATGTGGAGCGACAGGCTACCACAGGTTATTCAGCCCCGCGGTTCCTGTGCTTCTGAGCAGGAGATGGGCAGTGCTGCTGCCTGTTGCTGAGCTAAAATTAAAATACAGCTCGAGTGTGGTGGCCAGTCTCACCAAACCAGACAATCAAGCAGTTTGAGAGATTATGATTTGGTGATAAATACTCTTCAAACCAGGGTGTGAGGGACTATACAGGTGAGGTTAGAGGAAGAGGGAGGAGAGAGAGAGCAGGACTAGTTTTAACTCTGCAGTGTTGTGTTTAGCATTAGCTTAGAAGTTTGTATAAATACTAAGCAATAAGAGAAAACCCACACGAGGAACTTTTATTGGTTTGAACTATCTATACTATCTGTCTACTGCATATAAGAACAAGTGACGAATTACAACATCAGTTCTTCCACACAATAGAAAACCAAAAGTAAACAAAACCTGCCCTTCCCAAGCTTTTCAATGGTTGAATGTGTTATGTGTGTTAAGGGAGTGAAGAGAAGCTGAAAGTAAACAAGGAGGAGGTCACAGAACTAATATCACTATTATTCACTCTAACATCATAATGTGCATAAGCTCAAAAGTGTATTTACTGACTCTGCTAAAGAGCCCAAATTCCTTTTTTATAGTGTATGAAGTTGTTAGACTTTAAGAACAATTTAAGCTTGATCTCAAAGATGTCTTAGTATGCTCTTAAAGTTCATCATAGTGAATCTAGGACTGATAAATAATATATTCATATAATGTATATATAATATATCTATCACTCAGAGGAAGGCCTGAGTAAAGTCAGCAGCTGTGGTGCTTCCAACTTAGCTTGCTGCACCACAGTTGTGAGCAAAACTAGAAGCGTCCATTGGTTGGAAACTAGTGAGCGACCGTGTCCTTGTTGCTGCACCAGTGACTGGATACTGGATGGGTCGGAGCACCTGCAAAGAGTCTTGCACATCTGGGGCGGGATGAGTATGAATCTCTGCACGTGTTAGACCCTCTCAGGGAAGCTCCTCGCTGCCAGGTGAACAGGAACGTGTATCGGTGTATCGGAGGAGACACGACTGTTTACGCGCACACAAGGCCAACAGTGGACTTGGCGATGACTTTTACCTGTGTACAAAGGAAATTTGGGTGGAATATACAACAAAACAACAAAATTGTTTCCTTACATGTATCTCATCCAAGAGTAGAGTCCAGCGTTGGAGCTGCTGTCAGTGCAGAGACTTGCAGTGTATGAAACTAAAGCAAAAGGGTACCTGTAACTGAAGGTGTCACTAAAATCAAGGAGTAATCATGTCAACGTGACAGGTATTTTCAGACAAGGCTCAGCTCAGCTGGGCATGAAGTATAAGAGGGTTAGAATGAAAGGATGGGAGGGGAAAAAAGTAAGTAGTGTAAAGAGGAAAACACCTTATATAGGTATATTAAGTTCACGTTTGAAGTTGAGAGGAGTGCAGAGTGCTGTTCCCTGCGTCGAGAGCTTTAAAGTCACATAAGGGCAGGTGTATCTGTCGGTGCGCATGCTGTGTTTGTTTTTATAATGCGTGAGCGTTTGTGTGTGAGCGAGGATCCCTTGAAAGCAGATGCATGTTTCGAGGATGTGGGCGAAAATTCTCCGCAGGATGAGGTTTGTGTGTGAGTGTGTGTGTGAGAGAGAGAGTGAGAGAGAAAGAGAGAGAGAGAGAGAGAGGCCAGCGGGGCACGCAGGTTGAGTCCAGTGTTAGTGCCCGCCGTCATGGCAGCAGCACCTGACAGATCGCGTGTGCTGCAGTGAGCATACTTCCTCACCGCGGCAACCTCCCTGTGCCCTCCTCCCCCCCACCACCACCACCACCTCACCCTCATCACCCCCACCCCCCCTTCCCAACATCCTCTCCTGCTAGGACATAGAAGGCTAATGCACTCCACCTCGCCACAGGGGCTCGAGGGCAGGGGTGGGGTGGTGGTGGGGGGGAAGAGACACATTTGTGTGTGTGTATGCGTTTACAGTATCACGCACATCTAAATGGTTTTGGCGAGATGGCACAGAGTCAGCTGCTGTTCTTCATCCCCATCCCCTATACGTACACACATCACTTTCACTTCCCCCCCCTCGGTAAACACACAAGCACACATGCACATTGAAAACAAACAAGCAAACAAACACTACGCCTCCTCTGATTCCGCCCAAAGGGCATCAGCGCATCGCAGTGCCAACAACAATGATTCAACCTGACGCAATAGAATGACAGTAAAGTATAGTATCTCTCCACAGGCCAAACACAAAGTAAACGTTAAATAAATATCAACTAAAGGCTAAGCAGTGTGAGTTAGAGGGAGAACTAGCAGCAGCAGATTGTGTTTGTCCACCGTCCTGTATATCACAAAAACAAACACCCAGACATCTCACCGCTCCGTCGACCTGTCACACTAATCCTCTGTTTTTCTTTGAAACACACAAATATTACGACAAAACATAAAGAAATCTCTGAACAATGAGTTTAATGTTACTTAACACTGACTTATGTAACTGCACCCATCCCCCCCCCCCTCCAACATGGGATGAACATTTTACATTTTAATCAATTACTGGTTATGATGATGGTTGATAATGTCAGTTCCGTTCTAGCATACAGTGGAAATACACGTCCTCACTACAGTAGATGGCTGATAAGCTTGAAAACGTGGCATAGTAATTCCTCCAGGTCAAACAGTTTCACTTAACGGGGCTTTAAATTGTCCACAAACACAGTATATGTTGTATATAACTACAGTAAAGTTATTATATAGCATTTACAAAACCACCACCAACACCAACAGCTGGTATCTTTGCTGGTGAGTGTGAACATGCTTGTGCTGCTTGTACTTGGGTATCTAGTTAATTGCACTTGGTTACACACCTTTGTCAAGTGAGAATACAGGCATTTATGGCAAATACTTTTTATATAAGAGAATTTGACCCCATTAACTGACTTAAAACCAACTTTTTTATTAATTCCATTGAAGTGAATGTGGGTTTTATAGGAGATTTTGCTGCAGTTTTCACATGTACTTAAACACAATTCATTGTTTTGCATCCCGTAGGTCCACAACGAATTCGTGAGGAACATCGAAAACACCTCGGTGGAGAGTTTAATACAGAAACTGGCCGAGAGCAAAGGAACGGGCAAGGAGAGACCAGGTGAGCCCAGCCTCGCTCTTGTTTGTTCCATTCCACGATAACACGTGTTTGTCAGCGTCTTGAGTTGCGCGTAAACAAACCTGCGGTCCAGAGATCGGGGGCCCTTCCATCTGTTTCATGCCTTGTGTGGGGAGGGGAGGGGTATATAGAGAGGGGCAATTAGAAGTAGGAGAGGACTATCAGAGTCAATCATAGTAATCTGCTGTAAAGGTAGGCAGGCTTTGGCATTCCAGTAAGCATGTGACACAGAGGGGGCTTTGCTGTGCTCGCAGGCTAAGCAGGCAGAACCAACCTTTTCAGGAGGTCAGAGCTCAACAATGACTCTTGTGTAAACTTTGCCATGCCACAATAATCAAGGGAATACTCCTCAGACTCCTTTGGCTCTACCCCCCTCACCTCCCTCTTTTTTTTTTTGTTTGACACACACACACACACACACACACACACAGCTCATTCATTGATATTAGGCTCCTCGCGGTCTTTGTAAAGCCTGATTTTTTATTTTTTTTTTATACCTTAATAAATATTGATTAGTCGGCGAAGCCCGTGAATAGTTTAAAAGGCCTCGTCATAAATATCCAATTACTTCACTAGTCTCTGTACTTGTACTACATTACGTCAGGTCACAGGCACAAAGGGTTCACCTCTGCTGTGTTTGTGTGTACACAAACGGTGACCCCTGTGTCCAGACGCTGCGTCCAAGGAGTGGTGGCCTTCATTTGTTTGGACAGCAGAATTAATTGAGGCTAAAAAAACGGTCAGAAAATTCCTCTTGTATCAAGCTGTTCATTAGGGATTGCACAGCAGCCCCGGCCCTGTCAGAAAAATAACCTGTCTGTCCCCTGATTAAATAGCTGAACGGATGGCCGGTCCAGTGCCTTTAGAGAGAGAGAGGTTGAATAAACTTTCTATTGCGGAAACAATCCCAAAGTGACACGCTGCGAGGCAGGGGGGTTCGGAGTGTTCAACGATATCCAGCTGAGCTGTCAACTGGCGGCGGGCCAGACACGCAAACCCCCCCCCCTCCTCCCTCCTCCCCTTCTCCCACTCCCAGTGCCATGTGAAGCATATGCAATTTAAAAAACCATTCTCCGCTCATGCGTGACTGCATGCTTCCCTCACAGAGAGTAGAAAGAAAAGAAACATCTTCCCCTGTATAAACAAAGTCGTCTGTCTGTTTAGGAGATGTTTAAACAGTTCCTAATGTCTGCCCAGATTTAGGTAATATTCATGTGTCTGGTGTTTAGACTTTTTTTGCAGTTGGTGTGCATAAATATTGTCAGATGCAATAGCAGGATGCTAGCGGCAAAGGGTTCCTGCTCTGCCTGGGCCTGACGTAGGTTCACAGCAGCTTTTGTTAAACATCCCAGATTTTGAGTAAAGAATCCAATGTGTAATTTTCCATTAATTTCACCCCCGTTCTGGGTCCTTTTTTTATTACTTTTGTTTGACAATTCCTACAACCGATGCAGTTAATGAAATATGATGGCTGATGATGAGATAATGATGATGAGTTTCCTCTCCAGGAAAAAAAAAAAGATACACCTCCTGACTTCAAATACCTGTTTAATGTCAGCACGGCGACCGAATGAGGACGAACGGAATTACCGTCGTCTGCGTGCGCCTCTCTCACTTCCTCCCACGAGAGAAAGTTCTTGAATGAGCATGCCAAGTCGTTCGTGCCGCCGTTGTGTATTCGCCGGCGGTGAAGAGGCCTGATATTGCACAGTAGAGTAGATCGGTCATTGGTGTACTTTATCCACTTCACTTGGCGTGATGCATGCCTCTCGTGACTCGCCGCTTCCCTGCGCTTCACTCAGCATTGCACACGCCAAACAATGCGTCAATGCTGCTCGCGACCGGCATCCTCTGGGGAGGCTGTATCGGGCCGCTGCTACCGTATAGGTTTTTGAGTTTAAAATATCATTAGCTTTGTTGTTTTCAGGTCAAGGCATGTTAGTGTATCGGAAATATTGCCAGAGGGTCCTTTCCCCATCTCTCTCTCTTTCTTCTGCTCATCTTACAAAGCTATTAGGTTTCTGGTTAAATGCACTCTGTTTGGTCTGATAGCAAACACAGACTGCGTGTCTTTAAGGTCATGTAATAAAACAAAATAGTTAGAAACACTTAAGCATTGATGCAGTGTTTTCTGTTGTGCAGCCAGTTCTAGCTGCACCAACTCACAGACTGAAGGAATAAAGCACATCTGTCCACTTGTTTAACTGAACAAATCACATCCACAAACGCAGATATTACACTAATGTAAGTTTCAGTTTGTTTCACTATATATCTGAGGTGTCACTCTTTGTAATAGATGATAAAATCACAGCCTCACAACCTCCCTGGACTACACACATCGCATGTCTTGCCTCTGGTTTCCCTGCAGCTTTTAGTGTGTGTGTGTGTGTGTGTTTGCGCGTGTGCATGTGCACGATAAAGCGGCGACCCCTTTCGAAAAAGCCTCCATAAATGTTTCTGGAGGAACGATCGAAGCGTGAGAGAAGCGCGGGGGCCTCGGAGGTAAATGTGTTTAATTGATGAACATTAAATTAAGTGTAAACTTTGTTGTTTTTCACTGTTTTCTCATCATATAAATGATGCATCTGAATAACCAAAAGCTATGTTTTTTTTGTTTTTTTTTCTTTGGTTGTTTAAACTAAATTCATTGCTGGTCGTGCTCCAAGTGATATCACGGTCATCGGCTGGAACAGATATGACAATTTGTTACTTCCATCTATTGACCGGGGTTGTGTTGTGCATGATCATGTTTATTTTATGCTCTCTTCTTCTTTTTTTTTTTTTTTTTTTTTTGCCTTCTTCTGGACAGTTTGCACATGCCAGAGAGAAGCAGAAGAAAAGGGCATCTCTTAAGCCTGAGAGCAGATTTGTCCATGTGGATTTAAACACTTCATCGCATGTAATCTCAGACTTGTTTGTCTTATTGTAATAGGGTTAGCGACTTTGCGTGTACCGTGCGGGCAGGGTTAGTTTCAGCTCAGTTAAGTCTTCATACCTGCTGTGTGCTGTGAGCGCCAAGGCTCCTCCTGCGTTGATTAATTGGTTTATGAGTCGCAATTTATGCGTCCCAGGTGGGGTTTTATGTGTGTGTGTGTGTGTCTGTTAAGAAGTGTTGTAGAGTGTTGTTTTTTTTATGTCCATTGGAGGGAGTGTCATATCTCTGTTAGGGCCACCAGACACACAGTTGACTCCGCTATTGACCCTATCTGCCCTCTGGGACCAGCCTATCCCTGTTTGTATACACACTCAGTATGGCACGCCAGACTGCATGTTGTGTGTTTGCCAAAACGTATGTGTGTGTGTCTGCGTGTGTGTGTGTGTGTGTGTGATTATTGCGTGATGTACGTTCACAGCATTCACAGCAGTTGGTCATTGACCCTTTCCGTGCCAAATGAACCTAAATGATTTTTTTTTGTCTCATTAGGACCCATTGAGTTTGAGGAGTGCAATACAGCTATTGCTACTGAAGGTAAGGTGCAATATATAAGATTCACAACTAAAAAAAGTAACAAATAAACTGCAAGAAGTATAAAAAATCTTTAATGTGCACTGCAAGTTGTTAAACCAACACATTTCAGACATGATTTATAACAGATATAATGTGTGTTTTGTCGTTTTTTTTAAAATCTGTGGTTAAAAAATGTTCTGTTTTTGTATTAAGGTGCCAAACCAAGGAAGAGAAAACCATTTGGCATCCCAGGTCGTAGGAAAGACAAGGACACAGACTCCACGTGAGTGAAGATTGCATCTTCAGTGCACCAAAAACAATTTATGCAACTTAATTTATTGAAGCATTTCTCATCATCATGTGAACATTTTGTCTTCCAGGGAGTCCACAGAAGTTGAAGCTGCTGTGAGTATCGTTTTCAACAGAAACATCCAGGGATTTTTATTCTTTTGAGTTGATACTTAACTGTTTATTTTATTTCTGCTTCGTATGTTATTTTCATTTCAAACAGCAGGAGGTGGAAAAGATCCTCCTTGGTTTTTATTCTGCTATTGAACATGTGACTCTCTCTCTCTCTCACTCTCTCTCTCTGTTCCCTCTTGTTTGTTTTGTAGATTTGCTCATTCATTCATTCATTCATTCATTCCTCTCTGTTTATGCTTGTAGAACACTGCCAATGGTGCTCCCCCTGGATACTATGGGGCCATAGACATCCAGAACGCTGTAAGCAAGCTAATACATAAACTAAATATTCATGGTTTTTTTTTCTGTAAGTGAGAATATATGTTTCATAAATATTCAGAAATAAAAAAAAGAAGGCTTCTTTATTGCTTCCTTGCAAGAATTTACTAATCAACAATACATTTCAGCAAAACATTTCACTATTTTGTATTCATGTGTCCTTTAAAGTTGTAAATCTGAAATATGACAAGTTGTAAAAATGTCAGCTAGCAGCACTAAGCTCTCGGTGAACTTTGATGACGTTTGTTCAGATGTGTGTCGGTCAGATATGATGTGTGGATGTATGGAGGGACGGTTTCCACAGCAGCTGGGATACTGGGATTAAACAGACTCAGTGGGTTTGAAGTTGTTAAAAATGTTTCCAGTATGAACCCATCTGAACATACTGAGAGAGTTATATATTGTTTTTTTTCTATGTAAAATGTTAGAAACAGAATACCATGAATGAAAATGAACTTTCCATCTATTAACAGACTTCATGATCCAGATGTGATGAGCTAATCGGCTCTGATGATTTTAAGAAAATATACAAGTTTGAAAGTTTTGCTTATGTTAAAATACAGCAAGAGGAGGAAGTCTGATTAATATGCAAAGAGGAAAATGATTTGAACCATCACACATGTACTAGTTAAACATGATTAAAATAACTTTTTTAATTACATGTTTTGAGCACTTTAAAAAAATGTAGAGTTTTAAAGCAACAATGACATTAAAGAGCAAAATAATGTGAAAATGTGATATATAATAATGTATAAATACAATTTGGTTGTCATTTAGCTGCTTCTATATTCATTTATAAAGGATACACATATAAAACATTTAACATTGTGTTATTTAATAGTGCAAAAAAGTTTGATTTTAAACTTGTTTTTTTCTTTCTGCTTGTGTTTTGCAGAATGTTCCCCAGGTCGATGCAGAGGGCTTCTGCATCAGACCAGAAGCAAATGAAAACGATATCCTTTCCATTTATCTTGACTCACACTCAGCAGTTAATCGCTGCTCAGTCCGGCTTCTCAGACATCCAGGATTTATTGTGATCTATCTTCACACCCACCTGCGTCTGTACTTCTCTGTCGCCCCTTATGGCCAGGCTTAAAAAAAAAACGGTCATTCTTGATGATCTCTCTTGTCGTTATCGCCTTAACTTTTTTTTTTGTCCTCACATGCCAAAGAGAATTCCTTCTACTCATCCAGCGATTCCGAAGATGAGGACGAACCCAGGAAGTTCCACGTAGAGATCAAACCCGTTCAGCCGAACAACGGCACGCACCAGAACCGAGCCACCATCGACGAGCTCAAAGCCTCCATCGGGAACATCATCCTGTCGCCTTCGACCTCCGTACGTATGGATTTAACACACACGAACGTGTCAAACACAAACCTGTTGCTGTCCTGCTCTGCTGCGAGCAGACGTCTACTCTACTTCTACAACACCAGAGGGCAACAGGAGAATGTCTAACCTCCAGTTAGAGTAGACGGGAATGCCATTTAACCGTAGTATCCGTCCTGTGGATGAACGCCATTAGTCACTCTTTCTTCAAGCTTATTTTATTTACCTTGGAAAGTTACATGTGTTATGTTTAATTTACTTCATATGCCAGATTGGCTTCTGATACAGTAAAGGTCCTGTTTGCACACATGTCATGTTTTGTTTTTACTTAAAATTCCAGTTTCATGTCTGTTTTTTCTTTTTTTTTTTTTTTTTTTGGTTTTGTTTTAAATAAGAAATATCAAGAACTCAGGAACAATAATTTCAGAGTTTTTGATGTTGTTGGCCGTTTACTTTAGACTCACACACACACATGCACGCTGCTCTGCTCGCAGGCACTTAAGGGAACACTTTGCGGCAGACACTCACACACACACACACACACACACACACACTCTCACACACACTGGCCGGTCTGATCCGTGGCCTCAGTCAGTCATGGAGCCTTTCATTCAGCTCCTTGTCCCTCGCCATCACTCAATCTCTGAATCACTCTCCGCCGTTCTATGAAAATAGCCGCCGCCATTAAAATTTAAAACCACTACCGCTTGTGTGCAAACATGCGTCGTGTGTGTGTGTGTGTGTGCAACACCGAGAGCTGTTGTTGTTGTTAATGTTGTTGTTGTGGAGCGGCTGAGAGGGCACGCTCGGTGTGGCGATAGGGGGGGGGGGGGTCTAGTGGGTTTCACCCGCCACACACTCTCTCTCTCCCCACGGTTACACATGAAACGAATGTCACGGCATCTTCTCTCTCTCTCTCTCTCTCTCTCTCTTCAGCTTCTCTCTTCCTCTGCTTTCACCACTGTTCCTCCTCACTGTTTGTCTTGTACCTCCAGTCTTTTTTTTTTTTTTTTTTTTTTTTTCCCTCTTTTCTTTGTTTGCTTTCACTCTTTCGGTTTTATTGGAGCCCACTTGTTCTAGACAGGACTCTGTTGTGGTTATTTATGAATACTTTAACGGGCTTAGTTGCCTAGTTTTTTTTTTTTTTTTTTTTTTACAAATGTTTTCTTTTTTCCCCACTCTAGGAATTAACGGTAAAGATAAGTTACAAGTTTATAGAGGATGTTTTTTGTTCTATTTTTTTTTATAACAAGATCGGAGGAGGAAAGATGTTCTCTTTTAAACCTTTGACTTTGTTCATTGCAGTTTTGGTTTTCGGTCGTTGTTGAGACTCAAACCCACAATTACCGTCTCGTACTAAAAGTCCAAAAAAAAACAAAAAAACAACACAGACCACAGTTTGTGTGTTCATCCCTGATTAGCATCTAAATACCAGTATTCCTGCCTTCCTCGCTGTCTGTTCACATTAATTTTTCACACCCTTTTCCTATTTATATTTATAGAAATGTTCTGGATTAAAGTTAAAACATACATCCAAGGTGATGAGGAACGTTGCATCATCTGGGGTGAATTATTGAGAGATTTTCTCTTTTTTTTTTTTTCTCTTTTTTTTTTTTTCCGCAGCGCTCATTTTTCTGTCTTTTTCATTTCTCCTCCTGTTTGGTTCTCCCTCCGCGGTGTTCCTTTATTGAAATAGCAATGGAAGTCGTGTGTGTGTGGCCAGCAAGAGCCGTAATTGAACCCATTTGCCGCTTAGCGCCTGTGGGACTAAACCCTGGCCTCACAGCTCTACCGTGGTTAAACGCTTTTGCTATGTTCCTTAAACCCATTTTGTTTCTCTTTCTCCCCCTCCTCCCTTGACAACCCCCCACTCCTCCTCCCCCCCTCACCTCCACTTCCCCACCACCACCACCACCACCACCCACCCCCCAAACCTTTCTCCATGTGCGAATACATTCTTTATTGAAATTGATGTTCTAAGTTTCCATCGGGCTGGTGGCCCTCAAGAGCATATCTTGCATATCTTGTGTTACGCAGCATGACACAGCAGATTTATGGCCCAGAGAGAGAAAAAAAAAAAAAAGGGGGCTGTGTGAAGGAAGCTGGTGAAGTGTTGGGGGCACGCTCTCTGTTGTCCCTGACTGATCGTTGTACGGGCTTAGATGCATGGTTTGGAGCTGCTGAATTTTTCACCCTAGGTTTAACGTCTGGTATGTGTGAGTGGAGAGTAGTCCTGTGATTTACTGTCTTTAACTCTGAAGTGGAAAATTCCCTTTGCCACTGGGAATAATTAATAATATAGTTTTCAACCCTTAAAAGGGTTTACATTGTGATGTCATATCTGAAATTTTATATATATATATTTTCACATAAATAATTGAAGGCTTAAGGTTTCAACCTGTTGGTAAAAAGTAAAGGAGAGGCAAGAGTTGTGCAAGTTGCACCGAAGCAGAGAGGAACATAATAACCCATAAAAACTCACTAAAAAGTCTTATTTATGGGTCATGTAGTATGAAGAATGATCATTTATGTCTTGTCAGTCATGCAGTTTTATTTGGAACTTTTTTTTTGCACAAGTTGACAAAGTCCCGCTGAGTAATAGTTCAAAAAATTCTTGGTGGGCCGTATGCATCTTTGATTAATTAATGTCTGTTTTTGTTTTCAGGGACAGATGCGGAGGAACCAGTCCAGTGAGTATTTTCTCTGTCTTCCTGACCTCTCAATCTGTGTGTTGCTGGACGGCTGCAAAGGGGAGGTTGACTGTACAACCTCTCAACTACGTTTTTCTTGGCCGGCGTTGTTTTTAAAAGAAGTTGTCTTTAAGAAAGGAAAATTCAGAAACCCAGCCAAAACCAACATATCCAGAGCAAAAGTAAATAACTGTTCTTCTCTGTAAAATGTGAGCTTGTGGGATATTCCCCCCCCTATGGTACAAATAAGATTAATTGCTTAATTAGCTGTTTATATTTTGACATGTCAGAAATTATCTTTTTTTTTTTTTCCCCCCCTTCTGCAAAACTGGCAGAGTTTTTGTGTGTTTTGCTGTGCTTGAGAAATGCTTTTAGCATAGCAATACCCCACAGGTCATGTATCATGCTCCATGAGGTTTTCAAAAAAAAAAGTGTTTTTTATCAATTGAGCAATTTTTTTCATGAGTTATTGTTTCTTTTTTCACATACAGTGTTTAAATGCAGCTAAACAGTAATAATATCCACATTCTGCAGCTTTAAAACATTAATAGAGTTTCAATCAATTTACATAAGGTAATTGCATTGATAGATGTATACTCTACATACGCTCAGGGATCAGAGGAGTATCTACATTAAGCTCTAAGGCTCAGGGTCCTGGTGAGTATGTTTTCACTACAGTAGTAAGCCTACAACCCTTCCTTCCCCTCCGCCACAGCCCTCATCTCTATCTACCCCCCCCCCTTCATAGGAGCCCTTCACACAGCTGCTGCAGCCAGCTAACATCACTGACACCGTGTTCTCTCACCGCAAACTTTCACTATCTCATTTTTTTTTTGTTTTTTTTTTTTAAAAAGAGTTTACTTACATGTGTGGGGTTTTTATATATCGGGGTTCCTCTCAGTTCTGTCTTCTTACATCTGGTGCTGCTTCAGGTTGCTTGTTATGGATCTTTGCAACTTTAGACACAGGGGCACAAAAATTAACAAAGCAATACCTGACTTTCATTTTGAGTTGCAAAAATCACTCCATCCCCTTTGTTTTTTAAAGTGTTACCACCACTACTACGATAGAAAACGCACTAGAAGGCTTGCAGTAAGAGTTTGAACTTTGCGAGGCAGAAATAAGAAAAATGTCTTAAAACTCTCACTGCAAATATATTTCTCTGACTTGTATGACTCATGGCAGATGGTGGTTCTCACTTTTTTTTCAATCATAACCTCAGTTTATATTTCTGGTTTAAGGTGTGATGTACTTTAAACATTACTTTTGGCAAATGTGTCGGAATATCGGCTGGTGAAAAACCTCTTGTGTTGTTGGGTTTTTTTTTTGTATCATTTTATTTTTTACTTGCTGTGAACATGTATTTGCTGTCATCGCTCTCCGCAGGTCTGTGGGTCTTCAATTTTCTGTTTGTTTTTCTCCCACTGCAGGTGATGAACTGGCAAAGACCAGAGTGCCAGCGTCGTACGAGTAAGTAGAAAGAGAAACTTTAAAAAAAAAAAAACTTTTTTCTGCATCGTTTAACGTCTGCTCGGTGCAAAAAAATAAAAGTACTCTTCATGTTTACAGCATCTATGCACTTAAAACAGTCTGTTTTGTATGCGTATGTGCATGTTTTTACTTTACTCTGATGCTTTTCTGCTCTCTCTCTCTCTCTCTCTCTCTCTCTCTCTCTCTCTCTCTCTCTCTCTCTCTCTCTCTCTCTCTCTCTGTCGTGTTGCAGACTGACTAACAACGACCTTCTGTCTCTGGACCCGTTCAGCCCGACTGTAGCAGCAGGCTCCTCCTCCTCTATGTCCTCATCCACAGGTAATGAAAACGCCACTGTGCACATATCTTTCCCCACAACTTATCTTTCCTTTAAATATCGTACAGTATCCCTCAACATCAAGAGGAGACTGTAATTCCTTTAAAGAGCAACCACCCTACAGTTTTTTTTTTTTTATTCATCTACTCAGTTGAGCCAATGATCCAGTCGTTTTTGCTCTGTCTGTTCCTTGATCTCATCATCTCTGTGTGCGCTGCGTAGTATCCCCTCTCCCTCTTCTTCTTTTTTTTTTCTTTTTCCAAGCTACTCAGTTGGAAGCCGTTCCTCGCAGGGCAGTCCCAGATGGAGGAACTGACCCCTGAAGTCAAACTCAATACTTGACTTTAGGGAAATAAAACGGCAGACTACAAATTTTCACTGTTTAGCCTTTTTCTTTCACGCTTAAATAGCAGCAGCTTTTATATTTTGTTATTCGAGCTGTACCTGTCTTAGTTTCCGTCTTTCATATAGATCTTCCCTAGTTTCACACTTTTGAGAGTTTGTTTTACTTAACTTTCGAGGGGTTTTCCGAAGCGCGCACATAGCCTCGACAGTGGGATTCTCATGGCTTTTACTTGCATGACACCAGTGTTTAAACAGAGTGACATTAGCGCTGACCCATTGCCTAGGCTAAGCATAATCCACAGTTAATTGGCACCTAGTTGAGGTCAGAGGGTCGGCCGTAAAGCCCGCTGGCACGTATGTTGTGAAACAGTGTCTCGTTACTGTCAAAGGTCT
This sequence comes from Thunnus maccoyii, assembly GCF_910596095.1. NCBI lineage: Eukaryota > Metazoa > Chordata > Actinopteri > Scombriformes > Scombridae > Thunnus > Thunnus maccoyii. The sequence goes on along the minus strand of NC_056551.1, from coordinate 22,358,003 downwards.
CGGCTTAAAAGTCAAAAGAGCAGCGTAAAGTGCCCCGATTTAAGATATCGTGATGGGAATTAAGTCCCTGCTTACACACTGTTAAATCTCTGTGTACAGTGTAGCTGTTGTACCGGCTCCTAATGCACACATGACACGTTCAACAAGTCTAGTCTGTGAAGTATTAAAAAGATTCAAACATGTATGGATGTTTTTCATTTATTTATTTTGTGTTCATCTGTTTTACTTTACTTTTTGTTTCATTACATCCCTTGAGTTGAAATAACTTGATGTATTATTGATTTTTAATTTTTTGATTTTCACCTGCTCTCGTTAGACCTCGCCTCTATTATCCTCTCAATCCCTCCATCTCCATCTTTTCTGATGAATGACTCAGACGTGTTTCTGCCAGAGACACCAGGTAAAACGTGTGTGACCCCGTTTATCAGACGGCAGTTTAGATTCAAACCTTTGAAGAGCTTCATCGGCTACTGTTTTGCATGGTATTTATATTTGTAAATCTTTATTATTACAGTATAGCTGATGCATGTGACGACGTGTGATTGCACTTAACCATAAATTGTGTAGCCAGGTTAAATTATACTTAGATTATCAGGATGTGATGCTTTGTGTGTTTGTTGCTGATAACAGAATGCATTTTATTTTGTAAATATGCATGATATGTTCCTGGATTTGACACCAGAACTGTGGTTACACAGAGTTTCAGTGTCTATTAGTCTATTTTTCATGTTAAAAGAAGAAAAATATGTCATAATTGTAGGTTCTAATTCACGTTTTATTCATGTGGATATAGGTTTAAGCTCCACCAACTGTAATATAACAGGGTTTAGATATAATGTAACATGTATATCATATAAGTTCATACTGATACTGAGTGACTTGGTTGTCTTTACCAATAAAATCTTCATTGTTTATGTATTTTGTGACAGTTTTCGATGATACGGTGCTTCTCTCTCTCTGACATCAGCAGCAGATGTGTGTCTTAATGTCTACCTTCTATACTCTGTTTTGCATCTGTCATGTTCCCCCTCCCCACCCACCCCACCCCCCAACCGTCATACGCATCGTCCCCTTCAGCTGAGACGGTGGTACAACGGGAGCGCTCTCCTCCCTTGGCAGAGAGCCAACAATCCAAAGATGTCTCCTCTTTCTCTTCGTCCACATCCTCCCCCTGGGACTCACCAGAAAACCCTTTCCAAGCACTCAAGCCCGTACCGGCGCGGGCCCAGAGCGCCCCCATCACCCTGCCGGCCGAGCCAGTTGACCCCGTCAAGAGCCCGGTCGCTGCAAGCCCTCCAAAGAGCGTCGACGCCTTCTCCTCCGTGTCCTGGTCCCAGAGTCAGTGGATCGCCTTCAATGATAATTTCGCTCCACCTCGTCGTCAGGGCTCGGGGTCGTCCGTGAAGGAGCTCCAGAGGGCCCAGTCCGGCTCCGGCAGGTCCAGTCGCTTCCTCTCTGATGACTCCGCCGACGCCGACTGCAAAGCGGCGGGCGGCAGGGAGGACAGCGGCTCTTGTTTCTCTGACGTCTTTTCTGGGATTACAGATAGGGCGATGGCAGCCGCTCCGTCAAGCAAAGTGTTCAATGGTAACATTATTATCGATGCTAGAGACATGTCTCATGCCTGAGATTTGGAGTTTTAGTTTTGTTTTGTTTCATTTTAACTGTATTTTCTTATTTTTGTGCATTTGTTTCATACTTGAGACATATTTTTTTATATTTTCTATTGTTTTTTTTTATTATTTTATTCGACTGACATATGGTTGTTTAACTGACTGCCTGGTTTGCCACGTTTTTTTTTCCCTTGTTTTTCTGTTTTGTGATATTTTGTTTGGAATGTGTTTTCCTTGTTTCCTGTTATGATTTTCACTATATAATTTTGCTACTGTGGTTTTCATATTAGAGGTCTTGATGCATGATGGTTTTGCATCTACTTGAGTGAACTTCCCGTTTCTGTTCCCAATTTCTCTGCTATTTAACTGTCACCAACCAGTCACATTTTCTTGTGCTCTTCCTCGTAGTGCCAGTACCGAACAGACCTACCACCCCTCTGACAGCCGGAGCCCTGGTGCCCCCACCACGACCCTCCTCCAGGCCCAAACTCCCCACCGGGAAACTCACAGGAATCAATGAGATTGTGAGTACATATGTGCAGTAACACACTATTGATTGCTGTTTAAAAAAAACAACATTGTGATATCATCTCTATTTGATTGACTCTGTCCATGCAGGTACGGCCGTTCAGCCCACCCAAGACATCCAACGCCAGCCCGCCTCCCACCGCACCGCTCGCCCGGGCAGAGAGCTCCTCCTCCTTGTCCTCGAACGCCTCACTCAGCGCTGGTAACACCCCGACTGTCGGTAAGAACGCTTCCTCGGCGTGCCACCGTTAAAAGAATATCTCTTTTCTCGGACTATTTCTTCTCCTTTTCTTCAGCTCTTCACCAAAACATGCCTTTTGTATCTACACCACAATGTCCCACCTTGCTTCCCACTTCCCTCACTCTCCTCCCTTCCTTCACTCCTCTCCTTACAGGAGCTGAGCACACCTTTGCTCTCCTCCTCTCCTCTCCAGAGCCAGAGCTGCTCTCCCCCTCTCCTTTCTTTCTGCTAAGCCAAAGTGAGTCTGCCCTTCCAAACTCTTGTTTTCCCCCTAAGAGACACTCCTCTCCCTGTGTGGTGCTTACAGTTATCATCTCTGCATAAATACATTTCGCTAATGCTAAGAATTTCATCATTAGGGCCTGTTAGCTCTTTGTTCATCTCTGTGCAGTCATATCAGCCTTGTCAGCTTAGGGCTCACCTGCCACCATCACACATCATTTAGAAACTGGCTTACAACTGTGATCAGCGTCATTCTCTCCTCACATTTGTGCTCTCTGGGTCTGTTTATCTCCTCCTTTCTTCTTTACGCCTTTTTTAATTCGGCGTAAAGAGGACGATGTGTTCATAGCAAAGCTGCCTACCTTTGAGAAGCGGTGTGAAACACCAGCAGGTATGGTTGTAATTCATACAAGAGGACTCTCCTCTATATTTAACTAAAACTAACTCTCAGTCTGTCGGCCGGGCCGGACGGACACCTGCATTTTATGCTTTGCAGTGATTGCATTCCTCTGTCTTGTCTCCATATTCACCTTCTCAACTTGTTTCTCACATTCTCTTACTTTCAACGGCATTGACTCCTAACACGATGAAGTAATGAATGAATTGACTCATTCTCTTGTTTTAATATGCTGTCTGAGGTCATTCTGACTTTCTAATAGTACTTAATTTTAGGTAAAGCAGCTGCAGCGCAAACTGCTCTAAAAACATATGCTATTTCTGTTCATCTGAGAAATAACAGAATGTACTGATTTGCGATGTATGAATGACTGACTTCATGAAATGCAATAATAGAAATATTCTTAATTATGTAACGCATCTTTGCATGATCAAACCTACCTAATGCTGATGTGAGGACCTCGCTGTTATGAAAGTCTGATCTGCAGCTGAATCAACAGACCCACAACTCTCTGCCTTTTTTTTTTTTCATTCTCAGGAACGTCTCGCGGTCCCAGCCCTGTGACCCTGGCATCCCAAGATGCTTTGCCCATTGCCGTGGCCTTCACAGAGTCGGTTAATGCTTACTTCAAAGGGGCTGATCCCACTAAGTGAGTCTCACATGACCTCCTGCAGCTCAAAGGCCCCGACATGGACCTGCACGCATACACATTTTTGTCCATATTTGAACTATAACAAGTATGACGTTATGAGTTATACAGTGCACGCTGGTGTACAGCACGGTTCCTAGTGCAGTGCGCGCTGCACCCACACGTTTTGGTTGTGCGTTTTCGCAGAGTGTGTCTCCATGTCGGTGCGTATGTGTGGAATGTTTTGTGTTAAGTCTGACACCATTCTTTCAGACTGGATAACCTACATGGGGCAGATTATAGTCTGGGGCAGTGAAAACATACAGCCTTTTATTGGTTAACTGCTGTTAAATTGCTGCTGTGCAAAAGGCTTATTTTTGCAGGGATTAGCAAATGGAACATTTCATAAGCAATGCAGCAGACACACGGTGCAAGGTTGAGACCCACTGTGGGCTGTTACCACTGCAGCCAAGGCAGGACCCCAACGAGCAAGACTCTTCCTGCCCCAGATGTACATTAGACTACAGAAGAATGTAGATATACTGTATATTTAGAGATGGGGATGTGTTAAACCTAGAAACTAAAGCCAATGTTAGACACAACACTACAACAGGTTGAATATCTAGTCTTAGGCTTGATTAGATCTTCGTATAAAGGGTGGATTAGTGGGCTAAAGTACCATCCAGAATAAGACCAAATATGTCAAATTTACCTTGAAATTAATAATTTTCATAATTGACTAATTATTTAAGTTATGTCTCAATCAAAAATGCCAGATATTCTCCTGGTCAAGCTTCTCAAATGTGATTATTTCTTCATATCTTTGGGTTTTGGACTCTTGGTCAAACAAAACATGTGATTTGAAGATGTCAACTTGGTCAATTTGTGACTTGTGATTCATAGTTTTCTGCCCTTTTTACAAGCTATACTAAGTACTGCTAATACTAAGTATTAATTGATGGGAAAAAAATGATCAACATATGTCTGCACTTCGCAAGGTGTATCGTGAAGATCACAGGAGACATGACTCTGTCGTTCCCCGTGGGCATCATCAAGGTGTTCACCACCAACCCCTCCCCGGCCGTGCTCACCTTCAAACTGAAGAACACCAGCAAGTTGGAGCAGATCCTTCCCAACCAGCAGCTACTATACAGGTGAGGGTGTCCAAGGGGGGGAAAGTTCACAAAAAAAACAGCTAAAATATAAAGGTTTGCAAGTGAAGAAGTTTGCAGAGCTGATGAGTTGATGACTTGTCCGAGTTGTGGTTAGGTAAAAGAGGGATTTGGACTTGATGATATGAGTGAGAATTGAGGAAATACAGAGTGCGTCAGTGAGAGGAAATTCAATTAGTAATCTGACATAAACCTATCATTAAGCTGTCAGGGAAGTATTTTCCACCAGACTTTAACAGCCAGGTTCTCAACAGCCCATGTCTCTTCTGAAACACTTCACGCCCTAAAACAGCAAAAAAGAACAGCAAACTTCTTATAACAGCTGCTTCATTTAACCTACGTTATTTTACCTCTCACCTCTTTTGTCTCAGTGAGAGCTGTTGAAAGTATCTTGTAGTTCACATGTGCAAGTTTCAAAAAAATGGCACCAACTCTGTCAGGTCGACTCTTTGTGACCAGTTTAAAAAATCTCTCCCAAAGCTAAAGAAAAATGAATATTTTTCTGTTTATTTGTTTCTTGCTCTGGTTCATCTCAGTTATCCCCCAAGACCACATGGCTGGACTAATTGAATCAAATGGAATTCATGATTTAGTAGCTGGTTGGATATAACAGGGTCATTTTTTCCAAGCTATTGGAGCTTTGCACACAAAGCCAAGAAGAGCAATGAATAATTGAGCCTCTGATTATTCCTTGTGTGTACGAGCGCGTGTGTTCGTGTGCGTATCCTTCTGACTGTTTTGTCTTTTATCTGCGTGTCTTTTATTCAGCGATCCTTCCCAAAGTGACTCCAACTCCAAGGACTTCTGGTTCAACATGCAAGCACTGACATCCTACCTCAGAAAAGCCTTAGATCAGAATCCTTCAGCTTCCTACTACAACGTGGACATCTTAAAATACCAGGTCAGTCAGCTGACACCGAACCGAGAACATAATCCAGATAAAATAACTGTATTTTAAAGAATGCTTTCTAAAAAAAACAACATTTCCAAAAAGTGCTTCACAATCCAGACAAGTCCTGAGAAAGACGCAATAAAACAAATGAAGACGAGGTTACAGGAGTGAACATGTTATTCCAGTGATCGTACTCTCGTAATCTTTAAGTTTTGCTATATTAAAACTGGTCAATGAATGTATTTATGTCTGATTTTGATATGTAAATAGATCCATAATGGGAAATTCAACTTATCAGCCAGCAAATGTTGTGGCATCAGTTGTAGGTAGGAGTTAAATATCTTGTCAAGGGATTCTTCAGCTGGTTCGGCCACACTGTCATCAAGCATCAAGCCTTGGCCCTCCAGTTGATGGATGACCTCACAAACCACTAAAGCTGTCCTGCCACCCCATAATCAGGCCCCGCTTTTTTTTTTAGAGTCATCTTGACACAAAAAAAGACTTAGTTTACGTATGGTTGATCAAGAAATATAGGAATATAATGAAATGTATAAAATCATAGAGTTGTAAAACAAACAATCCAATAATCAACTAACTGAGCTCAACAGACTGCTTTGTTTATGGAACAACTGATGAACAGTTGATGTTCACTAACAACTTTTGAGCTTTCCAGGAAACCTTGGAGGATTATGAGTTTTGTTTTTTAGCGTGCATTCGTGTTTTAATCACAGCAAATCAGCTAAATATGTTGTGTCAAAAGTATAATACCAAAATGAACCTTGAAAGTTGAGTTTCACAGTGTAATTCCAACAGAGGATATGAAGAAAATCACTCTAATTACTCAAATTCGAAGCAGCTTTGTCTATATTTAACGTTTAACTCTGCACTGCTGCGTTCAGGTGCTGTCTGACGGGATTCATTCCACTCCTCTCAACCTGGCCGTTTACTGGAAGTGTGCACCGAGTACAACGGACCTGCGGGTGGACTACCGCTACAACCCGGAGTCCATGGCCTCCCCCGGGCCGCTCACCAACATACAGATCTTAGTGCCTGTCGACGGAGGAGTCACCAACATGCAATCCCTACCCAACTCCATCTGGTGAGATGTGGAGCTTGTTGTTATCAGCAGTAGCACAGAAAATATGAAGCATTGAACAATAACTCTTAGCTTTAGCTTAATGCGTTATTTCATTCTCTCCTTTTAGGAATTCAGAGCAGAATAAGTGTCTTTGGAAACTGAGTGACATCTCAGAAAAGTCTGAAAATGAAGGTAAGGTTTATACAAATTTGTTTGCCACAAGAGACAGCTTGTTTGAAATCGTACTTTGTAGACTCAGTGGCAAGTGAGTGTATTTGTGTTTGACCCCAGGTGCCGGGTCTCTGAGGGCCAAGTTCGAGCTGTCAAATGGCCCGTCAAACCCCTCCACCATGGCGGTGCAGTTTATGAACGAGGGGAGCACCCTGTCAGGAGTGGACATGGAGCTGCAGGGGAGTGGATACAGACTTTCTCTCAACAAGAAGAGATTTGCCACAGGTATATATTACCCTTCATCAGCCAGATCAAATGTTCGTTAGCGCACCAACAACTCAAATTGTGTCACTTTTGTTCTTTTCTGCAGGTCGTTATATGGCAGATTTCTGAGGTGACCCACCACTCTGCTTCTCAAGAAAGGAAAAAATCTCGCTTGAAACAGAAGTCGTCAACTTCGCAAGGTCTCCTGAACCTCCGGATCTATCTGAGCACGGTTGTGCTTTTACCTGGGAAGCGAGAATCTCACTACAATAAAAACAGCACTGAGTATTGAACACTGTTTAAAAAAAAAAAAAAGAAAAAAAAAAAAAGACAAATAAAAGCAAATTAAGACGAGCTTTCAGGAAATGTGTAGATATGAAGTCTAATAATGCTTTCTGATCAATTCACTTTTGTATAGTCAGAAACGATTTATTGATTAGATATAAATCTATATTGTATTTGAAATCATAAAAAGAGAAAAAAAAAGTGCACTAAAAATCTCTCAGACGCTCTTCTTCCCTTTTATATTCATTTTTCAAGAGCCTATAAGGAATCTAAAACAAAACCATGCGTGGAAGAGAAGAATAACCATGTGGTTTCTCCCTCTGTCCCTCCGCACTGTAAATATTAACACTCGACCAGCTCTGACTTTACTCTCAAATCAGTTCTGTCTTACTCTTTTTCTTTTTTTTTTTTTCCTCCTTTGCGAATTGTCTTTTTTTTTGATCGTGTGCAATGAAGCAATGAAGGTAGAATCTGTCTCACACACTCGTAGCACAAGTTTGATCTTTACAACAACATTGAAGTGCTTTCAAACAAATGCAAATGCAAAAAAAAAAAAAAAAAAATCTGACCTCAGTGCCTCCTCTTATACTGTGGATCAATAGGCAACAAAAGTGCGTCAATGTTTTAGCCTGATTTGGGTCTCCAGATTTAATCTTTTCTCTATATGGAGTTTTTTTTTTTTAAACAATCACCCTTTAATGGGGTCTGTGATCAGTGTGATCTTTTTTAAAATTCAACTATTTTTCCTTGTAAATCCCCCTTTCAGTCAAGGCTTGTATTTTTTACATTTTTAAGCCCTTCATTTTTTAAAATCTTTATTAAAAAAAAAAACAGCTCAGTGATCTTGACTGTAAAACATTGTGTCAAATGCTTTAAAAAAAAAAAAAAAATCAAGGGACGTTACCCCAAACCTAACTTGCAACCTTTTTTTAAAACTTAAAAGTATTTTTTAATCAAACTTTTGTGCCCTATTAATGGAGAAATGTGCCTGAATCTTAACTTTTCTCTACTCTTTTTTTTTTTTTTTTTTTTTTGTATACTACAGCACAATTAATGAAAATAGCACCAACATTGTGCCAGTTGTGTTTTTTTACTCCTTTATTTGGATATTGAAGGGAAAAGACTTCCTCTTTTTACAACCCAACTGTCTTCCAGAAATGATAAACTCTTCGTTTTTCCTTCTGTGATTTGGGTTTGATCATTGAACTCTTTTTATAACTTTTTTTTCTATTCGATACTCGTCAGTCGATCTTAACCTCTCGTTCGCTCGCCGCGCGGTAGACGATGTTAGTGAGAAGTAGCACAATAAGGCCAAATTAATGATTGAAATGCCTTATCGCAACCACTCGACACTGAGTAATCCAGTGTTGTTGACTGTGGTTAGATATTGTGACAGAGTACTGCCATTGCCCTGTGATAGACTGGTGAAACTGTCCTGCCTCTCACACCCATTGCATGCTGGGAAAGGCCTTAGCCCCTCGAAACTATTGACAGCACAAGTGGGTGAATGGAAAATGGATGGATGGTTGGAAAATTGCCACGTTTGACTCTTGGTGTTTCCATTTTTGTCTCTTTACTAATGGAGGGCTGCTGCTGTAGAGGCTGTTGTACTTCTTGATGGAGTATGTTATGTTGTGTAGGACCTTTTTTTTTTTTTTTTTTTTTCATTGACCACGTCCTTGCAATGATCATTCAATGATGTGATTAATTGCTTGGAAGCTGTGATTGAAAACTGATGAAACTTTTTTTTTAACGACTGGAGTTTCATACACTGTGCATCACTCGGCCAACTGACCTCTCTGATAAGATTTTAGGAAGTAATTTTCGCATCAGGCTAATTTTTTACTACAAAAAAAACAACTCATTGGAGGTTTTAAATGATTGGATAACAGGTGGTGAACAGGTGACGACTTGATTCATCTGATGTCTCACTTGAAAACTGTTGGAAACTGATGATTTATTTGATTTCAGCCATCAAATCCAGCCAGGGCAATTATATGTAATCATCAGTTTTTAAAATACCTTAAATGTTTTATATGACTCTTTAAGTGGACATCTGTAGCTGGTTTAAGACTAACGCCTTTAATAATAATTTAGAGACACTTACCTTAAATGAATGATGGAAAAGTTCATTTGAGTTGTGTCTTAAATGGACTTAAATTTTGTATATCACACTGAACTTTAATCAGCCAAATGTTGAGTTTACATAAAATCCTAAAATTGTAGCACCAGACATTTGTACAGTGAGAAATCAACACATCGCTTAGTGTTTTCTCTTCATTAATTATACCAGTGATTATGGTAAGATGAGCCGAAAGCATTAAAAAAAAAAAAAAATACAAGCAGATTCTGTAATTGTATTCAGTATTAGCAAGCTGGTTCTTGCTTTCCCTTAAAAAAAAAGAAAAAGAAACCTTTCAAAATGAATTTACAAGGCTCCTTGTTTGGTCACTTTCACATTCTTTCTTTTCTTATTTGTTGTATTAAACAGAGTTTAAAAAGAGCAAAATTGTGTAAATGATTCTCATAAATTGTACATTTTTACCAGTATCAGCCACTTTTTGTCTCTACTTTATGATTTCTCATTGTGCCTGTATTAAATGTGTAATATATGAATATATACAAATATATGAAAGTGACTACTTTAAGTGTGTTCTGTGTGTTTTTCTTTAAGCTTGTTAACTTTAAGATATAGTGTCTAGAGCATCACATTCACTTTTAGGAAACTGTGACAGACGTTTTTTTCTGTTATCTGGCATTTCATAGACAAAGCGGATAATAGCTAATCGGCAGATTAACTGAGACTGAAAACAATCATTATTTGCAGCCCCGTCCCTGTGTTCAGCAAACTTTATGGGAACATTTTTATCCCTTTTGTGTGGAGACGGACAGTTGTGTGTGTTTTTGTAGAAATTAGTGTTATGGTTCAAGCATTTTGACTCAACCTGGAATTATGTGGATTGTTAGATAGATTTAGGGGTAGCAAAAGGCAAGTTTCAGAGTTTGGGGGTGAACTGGCCATTTAAAGGCCCTGAAAACATTTTCTCTCTCAGCTTCATACTAGACAGACAAGATACAACAAGAATTTTCTCCAAAGTTAGAGCAGTTATGGTTACTTTTGTTCATTAATCAGGATTTTTTTAAATCACAATCTGATGACAGTTAGTGGGCTGTTTGCTCATGTTTCCAGGTCACTGTCAATTAAAATTTTAATTTTGATTGTTGCTTATTTAGTCATGATTCTTTATGGATATAGAGACATACTTTTTTAGATTTTAAACCAAGTTATTAGGGGTTTTAAAGCCTTGAAATCTCCCCAATATTCTTCATGGACAAAATGTAGGCTGAGAGGTCAAAACTTGCAACACTGCAAGATGAAAATTACATTTTTCACTGTACTATCTATCTATTGTCAGTTTTACATTTAAAAAAAAAAGACTATGATCCACATCAAAAGGTTTGCATTAAACTTTCTACTGACATGCAGAATGATAGAGCATGAAAACAGCTTGAAGACACCATCACACATGTGTTACTAATGTACTGTTTGCACTGCGCGAAGCTCATGCAGTGCTTTGCCTAGGAGGATGTATGCATGACTGTGCGTACGCGCTCAGCACTACATCAACACCTTGTGCATATTTACACACTCAGTCATGCCTTGTGTCCCTCTGCCTGAAGACCTCCTCCACGCTGTTTGAAATACACCGTCTGAGCTGCCTGTTCACAGCCACATGTGTGAGCCATCAGTGTTGACTGTACTTTTCCCTGTCCGCCTCACTCAGATGAAGAGGAGGAGATCTTAGGGTCTCTTGTGTGTGATGTTATTCTCTGCAAAACCAAAGTAAGATATGTGAGCTGAAGTCATATCCAGAAACTGTGTTGATCCATATGAAGACTCTTGTGTACGGCCAAGCACTTTACACAACTTGAGAGGATTTGGGAGTTTGAGTGTGAGAGCTGTACAAGTATGAGATATGATTGAGAGAGCCTGAAGGAATAGATATTTTGGTAAGCTTTTTGCCCAGATGAGAAGATATACTGTCTGTAAAGTAAATATGAAGCACTAGCCAGCAGCAAATTAGCGTAGCTTAGCATAAAGACCTACCAACAACTTATTTACACGTTTTATCTCGCTTGTTTAATCCGTACAAAAAACAAAGTGCAAAGTTGTGATTTTACTGTATCTTTCTTATGTATATTTCTTGGCTCAATGAAACTCTTCTCATTGGCTGGACTTCTTGCAGTAATGACAAAACTCCAAGAAGTCTCTGCTCCCGGCGGTCCTTCACATAACACCCTGTAAAACTCAGAGCCCAGCATTTCCTGAGTTTTAGAGAGTTCAACATTTTGGGAAATACACTTTCTCACTCTCAGAAATGAAGTGAGAAGAGTGATACCACTCTCATGTTTTGAATGCTTAGTATGAAGCTACAGTCAGCTGCTGGTTAGCTTAGCTTAGCTTAAAGACTGGAAACAGGGAAACAGTTAGCGTGATCTGGTCCAAACGTAACAAAACCTGCCTACCAGCAGCTTTAAAGCTCATTAATTAACATGTTCAATCTTGTTTGTTTAATCCGTACAAAAACAAAAGTGTAAAAACTGCAAGTCGTGATTTTACTGAGAGTTATGTGCAGGTATGTTTCTTGGCCGGGAGCAGTGAATTCCTGGAGTTTTGTTGTCACTGTGACAGGCAACCAGCTGAGATTCACTGTACTCAGTCCTGCACATAATCCAGTGTAGTTGTAGTTTTTTTTTGTCGATTCAACAAAAGAGTTTTAACTGTTGTGTTAATTAACGAGCTTTATAGGGCGTGAAAGTAAGAATAAGTGTATTTCCCAAAATGTCAAACTATTTCTTTCATATTGAGGAAATTCTGGGTTCTAGGATGGTCGAGCCATCTGTGCCTGGTATCGATTGAGAGATCCTGGACGTCAAGAATCAGCTCCGTGAAACAGTCAGAGCAGAGGGAGCATTTAGTCTGTGTTGTCCACCATCATAGTCATGTTTGTTCAAAGGCCCACTGGAGCCATAGAGTTGAGTTATTCTACAATCCAGAGAGCGAACCCCACATCAGTAACATTTATGGACAATTTATAATTGATGTGCCCATTTGATCTCGCTCTTCACCACGAGGAAAACCATCTGAATAAACAAGGATGGTGTAAGTTTATTGCATTAATATGGATTCCTCTCCTCTGCTTCTCTTGCTCGCTCCAAAACCCAGAAGACCTCTTTAGAATAACTCAAACCCTGAACATGTCAGACTCACATCCAGCGGCATCTGTCACATTTTCCACTCAGCAAGCAGAACTCTGTCAACTTTTCCCCCCGGCAATAAAATATGAACACAATTCACTGTTAACAAAACTGACAGGGATTTTATCACTATATAAGGACTGAGACTGTATGGCTTTATCTGCCTGACATCGGCAGATCACCAGCTTCAATCAATCCATCAATCAATCCATCCATCCATCCATCCATCCATCCATCCATTAATCAATTTAATCAAAGCAATGCAATGTGGTTTACAATAACATGAAAAATCTAATAAATTACATTAATGCAGACAAGAACAACAAAATTATAAAACAAACAAAATTGTTGAAACAGAGAATCTATGAGAATAAATATAAGAGTAAACAACGACAAGAGAGGACAGAATTTTGGGAATATCTATTAAAGTCAGGCTAGATATATTTAAAATGTTTTTAAAGTTTTCGGCAATCCACAAGCCCCATGGTAAAAAATTGGTCATTTTAATTGGACATGATCATGCAAACACAGTAATAGCTTGGTTTCTTTCTGTCTCAAAAACAAAGCAGATTTCTAACCGCCAAAATGTGGCAACTCTGCTGTTTACTGCTTTTTATTGATAAGAAATGATGATAGAGGACATATTTCATACCTACTGGTATTCTAAAAGCAATCCAACTTCCTAAGTTGCCCACAGCTCACGTCATAACTGTTTAATTAACAAAGTGGTTCATGTTTTGTAATGTAGAACATGTGAGTATTTTGCAAGCACTTTGGGACAGCAAACACAATAGTTTCAAACTGAAACTGTACTGTTAAAACATCCAAACACCTTACCTGGGATCCTCTTGGAGCCTGATTAAAGAGCCAGAGACTAGAGGAGCTATTGGTTGCCTCACCGTAGGTTTTTGTTTTTGGCTTTTGGAGTATATAGTAAGTAAGTCATAAGAGGCCTTGGGTTGTCTGCCTTGTACCCATCTTTGTATTTGAAATGTTTCCTAAACATATCTCAGGTGCCATTCTTTGAATAAATGTAGAAACAAATCTAGATCTTGATATTAATGCTAAAAAAAAAGACAATTGAGAGATAGTAAAATGGGGCTGATTATTTCTATCTGGTCCCTGGTAAAACTCTCTGCAGCATTTTAAATGAATTGTTATTCATTTAATCCTGACCAGCTAAAGGTTAGTCACCACAGGCCACCTACTTCTTATAGCCTAGGCCCCCTCGGCGGCGAAGTAGGGGGCCCCAGCCAACCCAGACAGCATATAACTGAACTGGGTAAGGCCATGGTCTAACTTTGCAGGGGTCCCCAAGCAACAGACCATCTGTACACTTCATTCACAGGAAAAATGCAGGTGTATCATGTCCAGTCAGGTGAAACACAGCTGACACACATACACCCTTTTCACCAGTCTGTGCAGGCTGCTGGACACCTCTCTCCATGTGGTCTCAGCCGAGGCACTAAAAGCATAACTCTTAGAGGTCAGTGCCAGCATTAAGGCTGGGACATGACAGGCAGAAGCGAGCTTCTTGAAGCAGCGTCTCCATCCCTGGAGAAAGCTGTTCAGCAGGCAAACTCACCAATCACTGAAGAAGAAAGGATGACAGCGGTGACTCTGCCTTATATACTGTAGGCTCCACACGTATTCAGGTAGGCATGTTCTGATTGGCCAGCTACGTTTATGCAAATTTCAGTGGGCAAATACATGCATGTGATTGGAGGAGAGTATTACCCATGGAGTCCAGTGGAAGGCTCTGCCTGTGCTAACAGAACTAGGGTTACAATGGCGTAACCTTCGTTAGCTTACCTTGCCATAAAGACTGGAAAAAAGTTTACCAACATGTTATAGGCCTATATGTGTTTAATCTGTACAAAAACCAAACACTAAAAACAAGAAGTTGTGGTTTTATGTGCTAGGCTACCTCTTGGCCAGGAGCAGTGACTTCCTCGACTCTTATCGTCACTGTAAGGTTGCCCTAACCCAACCAGCATAGACCTACGTAAGCCATGGAGGTGCTAGTAGATTTTCTTACCTTTTGACAGAGCCAGGCCAGCTGTTTTGCCATCTTTTCAGTCTTCATGCTAAACTAAGCTAATCGGCTGCTGACACAGCTACATATTCAGAGTAAAAATGTGTGAATGGTATTGATCTTTTCATGTAACTCTCAACAAAAAATCAAATAAGTCTATTTCCCAAAATGTCAAGTCTTCTTGATACACCAGAATTGAAACATTGCAGTAATATAGCCTGTTTGTTAAAAAAAAGGAAGTATTTAATCTTCTAATGTCCCCTGGAGAGAGAAACAACCTGACCTTTGCAATGAAATGTTCACACACCAAGCCTGCTCTCCATAGGGAGGCTGTCATTTAAATAGAGGGTCTTTCTGTCTTCTTCCTGTCTTCTAACACAACCCGATTTTTTAAATCATTTCTTGGACTTAAATTGTAGCTTGGACTAATAAAATCATGCATCCTGATTTACATCGGTCCCACCCTGCACCCCTCCGCTCCTTTTGGACGTTCAAGACACTAAGTCGGGTGATATGTTAAGCCTGGGGTCAGGGAGAGATGACGAACAGCAAGAATTTTATTGCTGGTACCTTGAATCTGCAAACAGACAGACACAGAAAAACTACTGTTGTGACTGCACAGTAGATTTTTTCCTGACCGCTGCTAGAAATGATTCACCGGAAAAAAGATCCAGTGAAGACATACTCAGACTCCACCGCCTTATCTGCCCTGGGGAGAGGGAGTGGACCCTTCCGTGCCATGTTCACAGAGGCACGTCACAGGCTATTTGTCATGGTAAGCATGTGTGTGTATGTGTGTATGTGTGTGTGTGTGAGTGTGTGTTTGGGGGAGGGGATGACTGAGAAATAGTCACATCTTAATTCTTATGATGGTCCTTTTGGTCCTTCTTTATTGCCCTGTCAGAATCTGCCTTTAAAATTACTTCTCTTGGGGGGGAATATGATACTGGAGCAGTTCTTTAAAATTTGAACAAACAGACTGTAAAGATAATTGGAGAAACAAAAAATCATCCTCTGCATGCTCAAGTCTCCACCAGGTAAAAAGAGGGATGAATCTGGGAGCACAGTGTGCAGCTTTGATGCTTTGGTGTGCAAATAATGATTATTTTTATTATCAATTAATCTGCAGGTTGCTTTCTCGATTAATCAATTCATTGTTTGGTCTATGAAATGCCAGAAAACAGTGAAAAATGTCTGTCATGGTTTCCTAAAAGCCAAGGTGATGACACAGGAGTCTGACTTCTCCGAATCTGTTAGCATTTAAAAGATATTAAATGGCGTCATCTGTGAAGAGGCATCATTGTTTAAAAGAGTAATTTTATAACTTCTTCTCCTGCAGGTTGCTGATGTTAAAAAAGACAGTATACTGTATAGATGTTGGACAGATGTACTTTTACAGTATAGTGGCAGAGCTGAAGTGAAATGAAGCATAAGCCCAGGGGATCAATACACCCCAGTGTGAGTCAACCGGAGACACACACACACACACACACAGAGCTCTCCTTCCTTCCAGAGAGGAAATGTTCAGTCCATAAATATTTGGAGTTTTCTAATTGAAAGAATATGTGCAGCTTCAATTCTGGGGGGTTCTTTAAACACTGCGCTCATATGGATTCTTTGTATAGTTATCTGTCCCTTTGTTCATTAGTGCCAAGTGAAATGAGGCTGAGGCTATGGTAAACATAAAGACAGACAGATGCACACATGCAAGGACACACATATCAGCTCATAGTCACTTTTGGGGACATTACATAGACTTACATTCATTTCCTAGAGACTTACCCTAACCCTAACCATAACTTCTACTTGCCTAACCCTAACCTTTAACATAACCTAACCTTAACCACTCACCCAAAAATCGTCTTCTTCCCAATCGGGGACACGGCTTGTTGTCTCCAATTGGACAAGCCGTCCCCAATGAAGTGGTCCAAGTCTGAAATTTGTCCCCAAAAGTAGCCTATGACAGACCACCGACACACACACATACACACAAGTTATAGGTTTGATCAGCCACTGGCAACCAGGGCAGCAGCAGTGTGTGTGTTTGATAGTTAGTTGTTTCCCCTCTGAAGACCTTTTGTTTTGCTTTGCCATAAGTGGCGCATGATCTTTCTTTCCGATTGGCGAGCTTGTCACACGCAATGCAGTGCGGATGCGTTTCTTATGTAGGCAAATGCAAGCTGTCTGTCAGGAGAAGAGCAGGCTGCTATAAAATTCTACTGAAAAACATGTTTGCATGTCACTGTGTTTGCATTCAGGATGAAAAATTCATGAACATAGGTGTTTTTTCACTGTAGCATACACACACACGTACAACATGTCTAGCTGTTTTTGCAGGCTGCTCTGCTGCAGCCTATGGAGGACACACACTGACAAAAGAAATTTTTCTTTGTCTCACAACAATGAGGAGAGAATTAAATTAAACTAAAAATACAGACAGATACAGAGAGTAAGGTATGCCATACACACTGTAGATACTAACACAATTTACTTCGATAGTTTTTCATATGAAAAGAATTCAATTAAATACACTTTGACAGGTGAGAAGAATTATGTCAACCTTAAAGGAATGGTTCACAATTTTTCAAGTCTGTCCTAAAACAATAATCAGGTGCCCAAATGAACCTTGACGCATGTTTTTCTTGCTGTAACCATTCCTCCTGTTTATACTGACCATTAAAATATCCATTCCTAATGTGCTTCCAATGTAAGTGATGGGGCACAAAGTCAACAAGCTTCTCTTTGTGCAAAAAGGTATTAAAAAGTTTACTTGAAGATAATATGAGGCTTCAGCCATCCAAATTAGTCAAATCAAGTTATATATTTCAAAGTTACAGTCTTTATAGGGCCAGATTCCCTCTTTTTGTTACGATCCTTCCACTATGGCTGAACAGGAAAACACTGTCTGTGGAGACACAAAGAAGGTTAGAGAGGGAGGTTTTTTTTTTTACTAAAATGACTGTAACAGTGGAGGATATCAACATCAATTGACTAACTCAGATGGCTGAACCTGGACATTATCTTCTGATAAACTTTTAAATACTTTTGTTTGGATTTTGTCCCCCATCACTTACATTGTAAGCACATTTGAAGCGGATCTCCTAATGGTCGGTATGAACAGGATGGAATGATTACAGCAAGCAAAACCTGTTTCAGTGTTCATATGGACACCTGACTGTTGTTTTATGACAGACATGAAAAATTTTGGAACCTATCCATGCATAAAGCCCACCACCTTACAGGATTTCATTGAGGGAACAGTTGGCTTCAGCAGACTTCACTCACACCCTGGTTCGAGTGTTGAGGATCTTTCAGCGTGACGCCTGCGTGTTACATGTGGGCTTCACTCTGTGTGCAGCTCATTTAGCCTTTGACTGCAACACGTATAGCGTGATGTGTTTTTAAGCTCTTCCACTTAACATGCTAGACTGATTGTTCAACTATTGCAGCATGAGCTGTCGCTGATAAGTTATGCATAACAGCGTAGTTGGGAGAGGTGTCCGTGTGAAATGACATGTGACGAGGTGGATTTCGCATCATGCTCTGTGCGTGCAGGAATCTCACTTTCCTCTCATTTCTTTGTCTCTTTAGACTGACCCGAAACACACCAAACCTTCTCTCTTGATTATAATACATCACACAGGATTGGTGACGAGCCTGATATCCAAAACATTAACTATTAAGGATTCATTGTAAATATAATTTCATCATTTGACTGCATTGTTACATTTTCTTGTATACCAGCATGTTTATCACATCAAAATTGTTCTGTAATTTGCCCAAACAGACTTTTCTGCTATAATCTGCACCCAGCACTACTCTAGACTATAATAGTAATCTTGTTGTCCACATGAGTTGATTCACACATGCTGAAATAGAGGAGTTGCCATTTGAACACAGTGCCCAGCAAGTGCAGGTTAACTTATAACTGGCCCCCTTTAGCTGATAAGTATCTTCAGAGTTACTCAGTGTTCAGTCAGTTTGATTTCACTGTGAGAGGCTCAGTTACAGTGTCTACACACATATGAACTCATGGACCAACAAGGACCACAAGGTGTCTGGACTCACATGTTGGGACAATGGCCTGTAGTGGACACTAACTGTGCTAGAAATCCTACAGTAGTCCTCAGTGGGCTACCTGATCACCTGCCACCTGCTCCACACCCTCGTCAGTCAGACAGTTTGCTGGATGGCGAGAAAACCGGAGCCACCCTGCTGTTCTCTGGAGTCTTCCTGGCCCTGATGGGTGTCATCTTCACCACCATGGGATGGCAACAATACCAAGTCAACCTAAGCTTTGAGTGGCCCCAACTGCTGGGCCCTATCCTGATATCAGTCGGAGGCACTTTCGTGTTTACCAGCGTCTGCAAGTTTGGGATCGTCTCCTGCTGTCGCTGCAGACAGTGGGATGAAGAAGTGCTGGTGATGCCTGTCATGGAGCAAACCTCTTTTACCTTAAGAGGCACAAATCAACCAATCGTGTTACGTGGTGGCACAACAATGCTGTGTATTCCACCTCCGTATAACTTTATAACCCAGGAAGTAAGCCAGGCCAATGAGTTCCAGCCTGGCAGCTCTGTGAGTGCAGCCCTTCCTCCACTTAACGCTGCGTGCTGTGCGGATAATGCAGCTTTCACAGCAGAAGAAGCAGACAGCTCAGACGTTAGAGGAAGCAGGTAGGGAACAGTGCTTACATGACTGACATTGCTCCAACTTTTGAGAACACATAAATATGAGAAGCAGTGTTTTAGTCCTGCTGGGGTCCCCCATTACTTAAACATGCTGTTATGATGAGCGTGTGGTTTTGGAGAACAGAGGACAGGTACATGCATCATTTTTTTTTTTTTTTTTTTCAAAGATAAAAAAACCAGCTGTCATCCACAGGCAACGGATCCCCGCGAGGCTGAGTTTTGCTCCTTACCCAGCATGCAACATGTTGACACTAGAGCAGATAAAACCAGCAGAGGCAGAGACTTAATCTTAAATCAGATTTGAGTGCGTTAAAGACTCGCAGCTTCTCACAGTGCTCATTAAAACAGTCAAAGTGTGCCAGAGTTCGTTTCTTATTAGCCACAAGATCACACTTAGGCCCAAAGCGTTTTTGGCCGTCAATACTCTCTCAGCCAATTATGGTGCAATGAATCTCTCCGTAATAGTCAACACACTTGGAAGGATTCACGTAAATCACTAGTGTGCTGTGAGCAATATGAGTCACGTGAGCTCTAGTTACTGTCGCTCTAAAAAGGAAGAAAATGATTTATTTTAGCAAACAGGGGAAAATTAATAATTAATTTTTGTTTCATAGTCCAAATGAGTCTTGTGTCAATGAAATGGGGACGATTAATACCAAAATAGATCCCCATACTCTCATATAATCACCTTTCCTTAATTTATACTGCACTATTCATTCATAGTGAAACTCAAAGTGCTACAGTATTAATAACATAGAACTCACAAGATAAAGAAAACAGTAACTAGCTCCTAAACTAAGTGGATCATTGCAGCAGGAAACATAACGTTACATGCTGTCATTTTTACCAAAAAAAAAAAAAAAAAGCTGCTTTCCTTTTCCTTTCCACTAATTGCAGGATCCCATTTATTTAAAATCCAATCAAATAACCTTGGACAGACGTGGTGGTGAACACAAAGCTGCATTCCATTAGCGGAAAGTTACAAGTTTTCACTTATTGTTTTTAGACGATTACTCCCAGCAGGTTTCCAGGAAAGTAATTCACTTTAATAAAAGCAGACAGCAGGAATAATACAGTTAACCTAGGATAACTGTAAACTGCTGCCCTGATCATATGAACACATGCTCAGCTCACCAGCTCTCACTTATGCTGTCACAACTTCTGACCTGTTTCGCTGTGTTTCCAACGGTTAATGCCAAATAGAGGAATGATCAAGGGAGAAATTGCTCAACGTCAGTGTTTTCCTTTAAAGATCAGTGGGCTTCCTAACGCGCGCTTTAAGCATAACCAATTGGGCCTGTAAACATTTGGATATTAGCCAGCTCTTATCTCTTGTATCCAGCCTCCTTGAGATATTTTGTTTAATTTCCTGTATAGGATTGAGAGGACAGACGATGAAAGAGGACGTGGTGATGAGAGCGGATCCCCCTGTGCACGTCCACCTGCGTACGAAGACATATTCCCGTCCTTTAACCAGCCTGATGTGACATAAACGCATCCTGAGAGTTGTTAGGAGTTTCATGTGTGGCTTTACAGTCTTCCAATGGATGATACTGGATGTCAAAAGGGATTTTTACAAGATTCACTGCATTGCTAAACTTAAATGCCCCTGATATTTCACTCCAGAACAACAGGAGATTAAAAGATGGGTTCACAATTTTTTTGAATACATCCAAGTTTTCAAATATGTCAGTGAGTTTCCAAAGCGTTACAGCCTGCAGATACAGCGGTGTTCATCCATAAATCTCCATTTTAATGAGGTTTTCTTCCAGGGGGCCTCATCTGAGTGGATTTTATGACTTCATACATAGTTATTATGGTTACTGTACATGATAACAGCTGTGAGAGGAAACTGAAACCTACAAGCTCAAGTTAAAGGACGAGTTCAGAATTTTTTCAAGTCTGTCCTAAAGCAATAGTCAGGTGTCCAAACAACATATGTTTTTATTGGTGTAATCATTCCTCCTGCTCATACTGACTAACAAGAGATCCCTTTATAATGCACTTCCAGTGTAAGTGATGGGGGACAAAATTCAGTCCTCCTTCAATGCAAAAAATGGCTTTAACCGTTAGCTAAAGTTAGTCCAATAAAGTCAATTTCTTTCAAAGTTTCTGTCTTTTTAGTGCCAGATTCCCTCTTTTTGTTGTCACTAAGTAACTAACTTTTAAATAAATTTTTGCTGTGGATTTTGTCTCCTATCACTTACATTGAAAGTACATTTGGAGGTATCTTGTAACGGTCAGTATGATCAAGAGGAACGATTACGGCAAGAAAAACCTGTATCAGTGTTCATTTAGGACACCTGACTATTGTTTTAAGACAGACTTGGAAAAACTGTGAACCCGTCCTTTAACTGAGCTTTCACTTTCCTCTCACAGCTGTTATCATGTACAGCAACCATAATAATTATGTATGAAGTCATAAAATCCACTAAGATGAGGAGATTTATGGACGAACACCGCTCTATCTGAGGGCTCTAAGGTTTCGGAAAACTTAGAGGTATTTATATTCAGCTTCAATAAACACACATTTATCCAGCGCTTGTTGTCTCTCAATAGCTGCACAAACCACTGTACATGCCCATTAAATGTTGGCAGGGGAAATGCAGGCGGTCACTACAGCCTGAAACAAACATGGAGACAATTTACCAAAGATACTTAAAAAAAAAAAAAAAAAAAAAAAAAGAAGTGTTTAAATGTTCTATGCTGGGATAAAATGAACATCAAAAGAGGAAAAAAGTCATAATGGTCATAATTGTTCACATATTGCCAGCGTTATTCATAATCACGTGCGGTGAGACAATGAAAGTTAAACAATGATCACTTCAGTATGAACAGATCTGTGTCAAAATGTCAGTTTGGAAAAGGCACTCAACATACAACTACTACAACTACTGCTAGTACTACTACTACTACTATTACTACTGCTACTACTACTACCACTACTACTGTAATAATAATAATATCACACCTTAGACCAGTAGAATCCACTCAGATGAAGCTCAAGTTTCACATTTATTTCCTTCTTTCCTGTTTGATCAGCCAACTGAATGTAATAGTTTTACTGAGGTAGTTTATTGTCAGTTGTGTTTGCAGGATAAACACAAGTGTCACTGCACCACACGGGGGCAGAAACACTGAGGAAATCAATACACCTTCAGTCACAGGGTCAGGTCAGGTGGTTTCACCGCGATTACACTGGCAATTAGGCTCTTTCACAGTGTAATAATAATGATATAAATAACAATAATCATAATCATAAAGTAATAAATAATAATTAAATTAAATAATAATTAAAATGCATTAATAGATTTAATCAGGCTGCTTTTTTTGCAAGGACAAAAGACAAAAGATTTAATCTATTCTGTTAAAATCGAGGATTGAAACTTTCTGCTACTTCCTTTTTATTAAATAAAAGTACATTTGGGATTATTAATCCATCATAGCTGCCGCACTATAACCGTAACCTTTATTCTCCTGTCATTTTCAACTTTAGCTTATTTGAATCTTCTATTTTAGTTTATTCTCTTGAGATCATATGTATATATATATATTTATGAATTGTGTCTTTTTTTAAATGTCTTTTTTATGTGTTTATGTGCAGCATTTTGAATGTACTTGTTAAAAGCTGTTATACTGTAATTAAACAATAATTACGGTCTTCGTTATATTTTTCACTCTGTGGGTGGCGATCTTAATTGGACACGCAAATAAAAACAAGAAGAAAAAAATAATAATGTTTCGTTATAGACGAATAGGATGTGTTGCATCTGTATGCTGGATCATGTCGCCAAACAGTCAACACATTCATTATTTATAGTACTTTTATTGGAAAAAAATAAACATTTTTATTGAATGGCATTATTTTATTAGTCTAATATATTTGGAATAGAATTTGTTGGAGAAAGACTTATTTGAACTTTGTTTACTTATTTATCCTATTTTAAACTTTGTCTCGTGAAATCGACCTCTTAAAAAAAAATCTTCTCCCAAACTGATAAACGCAGATTAAAAACTGCAGATTTTTTTTTTTTTTTTTTTTTTTTTTTACTGAACTGATTTACTTTCTATGTTGAATTGAGGTTACATGTCGCTGCATTCAGCTCAATAGAAATATTGACTCGATAACTAAAAATATCTTTTTGTTTTTCCAACACTCGCTCAAATCCCCTTAAATTTACTGTCGGCTTTGCTCCAAAAAGCAACACACACACACACACACACACACACACACACACACACACACACACACACACACGCACGCACGCACGCAAGCACGCACACACACGCACGCGCGCGCGCACACACACTAAGAAACTTTCCAAAAACGAAAACTGAAAAATTCATAATTATTCAGCAAACATCTCTAGACCTCCTCCAATCTTTGCGCCGTTTGCATGTGCAGATTTCAAACCGCAGCGCAATATGACTTTCATTATTTTTACAGCTCAGCTAAATGCGGGTGGCCGACAAGGCCCATTATTTCACCATTTCGGAGCATTGGAGACGATTTATGAAAGTATTACGGAACATACTGAACGATAACAACTCCGAAATGAAAGAGAGGGGGGGAAGGAAAAGTGGAAATAATCGCCCATAAAATCCCACGAGGACGTGAGTCCTGATATGAGTTTTGAAGGTTATGAATACGGTTATTATCAGTAAGTTTGTGGTTAATAATAAGGGATTATTATTTCCAGCTGGAGATCATCTGGCGATTAATTATTCACAATTATGTGCAAAAAACGTAAGTTTTCCTTTATGAGCTTTAATTGAAATTGTTTGGCAACCTCCTTGTCATATGACTCCGAGGACTTGTTGCCTAATACATGATGGTTTCTATAAGATTAACTTTTCTTTAAATTAAAAAGGAGGATGGACAGAGTTCATGAGTTAAAAAAATTAAGGGAAGTGCATGACGGCAACAGGTGTTTTTTTTCTTTATTCTTCTATCCCTGCTGGACTGGACCAACTCTTTTTCCCAGTCTGTTTTTTTTTTTTTTTTGTCACGCGTTTTCCAGGATGAGCGTGTATTGTGTGGCCCTCTAAAGTGGTTTGATTGTGCACGGAGGCCTGAGCTGGAGGCCCTCTACACTAAACCACATGTGCTACCAGCTAAACATTTGTGCAGGGATTTTGAAACTACATCTGAGATGGCATTTTCCCTTTTGAAATCAAACAAAATACCAAAGGGTCAGATGATCCCTGGAAATCATGATTAGGCTAAGAGTAATTAGCACTGACCTTGCTCTGCGTGCTGGCAGCAGAGTGGACCCGAGTCTTTGTGTTTGCATTGTTACACCAGCATACACCCATATGGTGCATGCTAATAAGACTGAGAAGGCTTGGTCTCCGCAACTCATAAACAGCTGAAGTTGGTGTTTAGCCTGTAACCTGAGCTCATTTATGTGAGGAGATTCTGTTATAACACTGAGGCTCAAAAAAAAGGAATTTGTTGTTTGTTTTTGAGTGACGAACACAAAAACATATTATGTCTGACAGTGTAGAAAAAACAGAAAAATAAAAAAAAACTGAGAGCCAGATTTGTTTCTGCCTTTTTTTTTATCCTTCAGTTAACATACTGTAGCCTTTAACTACCATTTCCCCCTTTTGTTTCACCTCAACTTTGATAAAATGTCACACTGTCTGACATCACTATACTGTATATTCTTGTTCTAACTCATCCAGACACTTTACACTGAGTGAAATATTCAAACCTCAAACAAACCATGATTTTTATGGGTCCATCATTAGTTAAAAAGAGAAATATTCTGTGCAAAATGTTACACATATTTCCCTAAAACTCCTGAATGCATCAACTATTTGTTTTGGAAACTAACTTCAAATAAAGTTTAAACTTTAGTTTAAAGTTTGCACAGCATTAGTTTTTTAATGACTGTTCTAATTACTTTTAATGAATCTTAATTGCTAATTATTGACTGATTAACTGCATTATCAGCATCAAGCAGATGCCTTAAACTGTATAGCAGAGTTTCCATTAAAGGGTCTGTTTACTCAAATTACAAAAATACACATTTCCTTTTTCTCCTCTATTAAGTAACTCTCATTTCTACCAAAGAAATAGTTCCTATGTAAACTTTTGACTGTGTTCTGGAAAAAATATGTTGCTGCTGAATTTCTTTTTCATCGCTTTAAATCGCTCCTTAATATAGAAATCTCACAGTCAGATATCTGAAAACCTGAACAAATAAAACCAGAACTATCCGCATGGCTACATACAATTAAAGATAAGTGAGACATGTTTTTTGTAATTTGAGTGGACCTGCCCTTTAAATGTCACATGTTGTACGCATGCATGTGTGGAATTGGCTATATCTGAGGAAAGTTTTTCACTTTACTCAGGACATGTCTTGTTATTTTGACTGGAGAGGCAGATCTGGTGAGCCTCATTCACATTTTTCGTCTCTTGAGTCCCTCGGGATTATTTTTAGCAGCTGAAAGTGGCTGTTTTCAAAATGAGTTCCTGACCGTATATCAAAAAGATCCCAGTGCCACAGTGGTGGGCTCGCTCTGCGCCTGCTTTCATTTCACTGACTCTCTGTGTGTGTGTGTGTGTGTGTGTGTGACGTGCTATACGTAAGAGCCTGTGCAACTACAGGGCATGAAGACAGGGGACAAATGGATTCCATGTTTGCAGGAAAACACGCCGGAGGCACAGGAAAACTTTGTTGTTTATGAAGAACACGTGAAACCAATCAAATCTGAATTATCTTCCTGTTGTTCCAGCTTTTGTCGTTTGCAGCTTTCAGTTCGCTCGCCAGCAGTGTCACCACCCAGTGAGCGTGCAGGTCTGTGTCTGTGCATGAAAGGTAGAGAGAGTTTACTGGTCGCAGACGCACATGCAGTGAACTCACATGCACCCAAATAACAAACAGAGAGACTCCAACTGCACACATGCATTCAGAGTTTTTTATTTATTTTTTTTTTACTGTCACTCTGAAACTGATTTGTCACTTTGAGATTTAAGTCCTGACACTTTTCACGATGCTGCTTCTGGTGATGAAAAACACAAATTATCAGTTTCTTTATCTTTAAGATACAGGGAAAGCTTTTTCAATGTTGTTTTTTCTCTCCTTCTTTTTCTTTTTCCCTGTCACACACACACACATACACACACACACACACACACACACACACACACACACACACACACACATACAAGTTTGCGAGAGGAGTGTCTAAATCTCAAGGGAATCTGATAAATAGTCAGCCCACAGGAAATGATTTGCAGACCTCCTCAGCATAATAACCCATTTACATACTCATCCTTGTATGGAGCTTCACACACACACACATGCACACACACACACACACACACACACACACACACACACACACACACACATGCACGCACACAATTCTACTTCTTTCTAACACACACCATATGCAAAGACAAAGTTACAGGTACGTGCAGTTTCTTGGAGACACGCTAACACATGCAAACACTCACTAACTTGCCTGGAAAACACACACACAAACACTCTGTGAACACACACACACTCTCTTGCTCACATGTTCACACACACATTCACTTTCTGAGATAAAGATTAAGATGACTGCCCCTGTTTTCCAGAGCTAATGTGGCAAAACTATCAGCTACAATCAAGTTTTTTTAAAATTTTTTTATATTGACTGTGAGCCAACGACTGTACGTAGCCCTGATAAAGTCATCTCAGCTTCTCTCATCCCCCCTTCCTCCCCACTCTCTCTCTCTCTCTCTCCCCACCCTCTCTCTCTCTCTCTCTCTAATAACTTTCCCATGGCAAATTTTTTTTACGGCCAAACTCCCTCTCCGAGCTCACCTCAGAGAGCAGGTGTTCAGCTCATTCACAGAGAGCAGAGTGAGGTCAAATTCATCTTCTGCATTATTGGAAATCACCATATATGTGTGTTATGAGGGCAACCACAATGGATTCGAACGTGTGCTGAGTGCAATTACATGTGTCCTTCGTAAGGGTCAGTGCTTTGTCACACCACAGGAGGAAATATCATATGGAAAAAGAGTTCTGCGCGCCGACGATTACATTTATGAACAGCACTTATATTTCATTTTGTGTACGATAAGAGGCTTAAGTAGTCCTTATGATTATTTTTTAACAAGTATGAGGCTTTAAAATGACAGGATATAGCGATTATGATGTCAGATGTGGAGTATCGTGTAGTGGATAGTAGTGAGTGTGTAAAAAAATGATGTTTGCATCACACGGTGAGCTTTCAGAGTTGTCTAAACTTATTTTCATATTTTCATTTCTCAGCACATTTTTAAAGTTTTGCAGTTTTTACTCAGTGTTGTTATTTAATGTCTTCTTCAAATGATGTTAAAAACAAAAATAATAACACTGAGCTCATTCTTGACCTCGGGAATAGTAGCAGTTGTAGTTTTTGATGAAATAATCGTAACTCAAGACCTGTTTACAAACTTGCTTTCTGTAGCTTTGCAGTTGTATCTCATGGTCTTCATCAGTGGATGGAGTTCGCTCAGTTGTCCCGGAGCGAAGTGCTGGAAAAAGCTAAGTAAGTGGACCTTGAGTTAAGATTATTTTGTCAAGAAAACCTTTTCAAAAAGGAAGCTTCAAAGGGCACAAGGCGAAAAATTAGAATCGCTTTTGAAGTTGCGACACCTAAACTTTGGAATCTGTGGACACCTTTAAAAAGCACCTGTTAAGAGTTACCTTTGAATATTTTTTTATTTATTACTATTCATGTTGTTTTTACTCTCCTTAAGTCTGTATTCTATGTCTGCTGCTTTGTTTTTCATGTTGTTCATCACTTTATGACATTCTGCTCTTGAAAGATGCTATTTAAACAAACTTTCTCTACTCTAAAAAAGTCATCAAAACACAACAGGGACTGGTGCCAAATTGGTGGCATCACAAATATTAACAGTGTAGACTTGTAGACTTGAAAGCAAAGTGTAGTGTAATGTGCTGTTAATTTATGGAAATGCTGTTTGTCTGGGAACATGGTTGGCGCCATCAAATGTGTTCATCTGTTCAAAGATACTATTAAATATACAGTTTTATCCTGGAAATTCGGACTGACAGGGATGTCTGTAAAATGCAACAATAATTACAAACAAACCATGTGACAAATGGAACTAATATTTTCCCCAATTAGACCCAGCCCTCCCCTCGGAAAACCAACAGTTTGGGCTGTTGAGACTGTCGAAAAACAGAATAATAGACAAATCGCAATAAATATGAACTGTGTATGTGTTGTAGACCACCCAGTATGTGGCTTTAATGTTGCACATTGCATGTTGCACTTTACGACAAAACAGCTGAAGCTTGTCTCCAATTATATAATACTTGTATTATTATTACTGTGGAGGAAATAGTATTAGAAGTAGTAACATGTGTAACACAACTTCACTTTACTACATTGCATTATATTAATTATATCACTGTATGGCAATACTATATACACTGTTAGTATTGTATCTTTATGGTATTATATTATATTATATTATATGCTGTATCATGGTATTCTCTTCCATTTTTATTGTATATTTCATTGTATTATTATTGTACAGTGTGTGTATATTACATATACTGCACTCTATTATATATAACATTATTTACTGTGTAATATATTACTATGTTTGTTTTAGTTCATATCTATTTATACTATATATAGTTAACACACCATGGCTACAAGTTTTCTTTCATACATACACTATATTTGTACAATTCACTTAAATAGTTTAAGGTATTGTAATTTATACAGTATATTGTATTTTTAAATGCCATTGCTCTAATTTTCTGAGTATCAACTTTGTTTTTTATTTATTTTATTCAGATTTATTCTTTACCTGTTTATCTTGGTGCTGTCTCTGTGCTGCTGTAACATGTGAATTTCCCTAAAGGGTCAATAAAGTCTTATCTAATCTTGCTGTATATGACATTATATAAATTAATATTATAATGTTTAAATAATTTGACATGACAATATTATCTGCAGAAAAAATGGAGAGATGTTGTGAATTATAAGATAAAAATGTCAATTTCATAATAAACCCTTTATATAAAAGAAAATCTGCTGTATTAAATGCAAATACAACTTTAAATTCTAAACTTATTGAAGACTGACAGAAATAACAGCATTAACATCCCCAAAACTTCATTTTTACATGAATCTTGTGCTACTTTTGGACTTTTTCTCTCTAATTACCAAGTGGATAATTGAGAACTATTTTGAAATGACACCTTTATTTACCTTTTAGGACCAACCCGACACACTGAGCAGGCTGGTTCTGTTTTTACAGCAGAATGTATTTAATATAATAATGTGATACTTTGGGGAATTTTAGGGGGAAATCGTGTCTTATTACTATTTGATGCAGCAGTGTAAGAAACTGCGACGCAAAGCAAATTGTGAGAAATTATTAATGGTCGGTTTATTTACTGTTTGAATGGAGATTAAACAGTGATGTACTCAGACTCCCCAGATGGTGAAGGGATCTCTGCTGGTCATATGAAGTGAAACTGAAAGGACAGAGACCTACTTATTTGGCAAAGCAATGCCCCGCAAGGATTACTCTCCCTGCTGCTCCCAGGTTTCCATTCCTGCCTGTCAGTAAATACAACAGTAAGTATAACATTTCACACTAACAGAAATTAGGAGCAAGGAGAAAAGTAAACATGGGAGAATTTGGGAGCTGGGTATTTTGGAAAAGAGATCCTGTGTTTGTATTAATATTTCACCTTTGGGAAAACTTCTGTCACTGACAATTTAAAGGGCATGCAGCCAACATTATGTCAATTTGCTGTTACGGTGGTATTTATGACTTTATTGAATTAGGGCCAGAAAGTCTGTGGTGGGTCGAAATGTTTGGGGCAAGAGGAGAGGTGAAGAAGAAAAAAAAAAAAAAAAAGAAAAGAAAAGAAAATGGCCTGTTTGGAGTGAGGACGGAAAATCAGGACTTATTTTTGTTTCAAATGTGTTTCCGTCCACATATGGTCCTTGTTTTGGCCTATATACCGAGAATCTCAGAGGTGACCCATGACCCGGCTCCTCAGACTGACATGATTTTGGCTGTCTCACTCAGGTCTCACTCTGAGTTCAATTTGACCCCGTGTCCCCGAAGTTCAAGGGTCACCTGCAGGGAGCAGCAAATTAACCCAATGTGTCAAACCTGGCATGACACCATGTTCAGCCAAGCTCTGTTGTTTAAATATTCTCCTCTTTTCCACTTGCATTCATTTGATGTTAAGCCGTCTCTTGTCCTTGTCTTTTTTTGTGGGTTATTTTAAATTCTACCTCTCTTCAAAGTTTATGGTGTGTGACTAATTTTCCCCCCTTTAACCTCCCTCATCCTTTTCTGCTGAAATCCCACCCCTCTACACAGCAATCACTTCTCTCCAATTCTCCTGTCTCTTTTTCTTCTCTGACATCTTCTCCTTTCTTTTGGGCAGGACCTTTCTGTCTGATCTTCCCTCTCTCACCATTTCTCTCTCAGCCCAAATCCTCCTTACTCTGTGTCTCTCCCTGCGGTTAAAGACGTTTCAGTTCAGCTGTCACAAATTATGTTCGCCTGCCCAGCTGTCAAAACAGGGGGGTGTCCCTTTCATTCCACCTCACATACTACGAAAGGAGATGGGAGGGAGGAGGGCTTTAACGCTCGTGTTTGGACACAAGCAATTATCTCTAATTATTGTTTTTCTTTTCAGTTTCCCTGTCCCGATGGAGGTCCGACCAGACGAACATGCAATAATCCGCTCCAGTCGTCCGGGATCAGCAGGCCTCGGAGTCCAGGCTCGGTCCTGGGACTCTGTGGCTTTCATCTCAATGTGAGTCAGGAGTTGATTCAAACATGGAGTGATGGGAGAATTAACCCCTGGGACCCAGCTTTCAATGGGCTCAGCTAAGAGATTATATGTGTTGATGGCAGGCTTTTATATGCACTGGGCTTTCAAAACTTCAGCTGTTAAATCAAGGCACCACAGCCGGGATCTTCACCTTTACGTCTTCAGTATATGCGATGCCTCTGTCTCCTTCCTGGCACTTCATCTTTCATCTTTGTACCCTGAAACTGTTCGTGAGACAGACTAACATTTCCTCTGAAGTGCCAACGACACGGCCCACATCTTCACAAATTATACCATACATGTTCAGAGCCAAAGGACTCTCATCAGACTGCCACTGGGAGTTTACGTTCGATGTGCAGCTTTAGATTCCCATGACCGTCACAGAGCCTTTGGGATTCAAGCTTTTTTTTTAGTGCATGTAAATACAGTATATGTGGAGTAGTTATATGCTTGAAAGTAAATGCACACAGACATGAACAGAGGAACAGAAACACACAGTAGATTTCAGACGGATGGGATCATCCAAGAGATTGTAATTAATTTGAGTTTAAAGCCGACATCTTTGGTGGTCCTTGCAGGAAAAAAAGGCTTCTCAAGCACAGCGAGGGGGAGAAAAAAAAATCCTGTCCGTCTATGCAGACTTGTACAACATGTTGCATGCATCCTTTGGGTTTGGTATGTATGCCAAACCCAAAGGATGGCATGCATGCCAAACCCAAAGGATGTTTTGGCAAAACAAAAAGCCACACGTCTCAAATATGACTGACACGAGGGATGTGAAAGGAAGGAAGAAAACAAAAGAGGAAACAACAAATGATAGTTAAAATGAGTTACTTTGGAAAGAACATTGTAGATAACAGAATGGAATCCAAAAACATAGCAGTTGCAGGTTTGGATTTCTGTTTTCGCCAAATTCATAAAAAAATATGGCTTCTGACTCCTTTATTGTGACCATTGTGGTCCAATCAAGGCATGATTATTAGATCATGTGACTCCCTCATACCTCCTCTGCTCATTGTGCTGGAAATGCTCCCTGCTGAGACTGTTC
This sequence comes from Thunnus maccoyii, assembly GCF_910596095.1. Taxonomy (NCBI): domain Eukaryota; kingdom Metazoa; phylum Chordata; class Actinopteri; order Scombriformes; family Scombridae; genus Thunnus; species Thunnus maccoyii. The sequence goes on along the minus strand of NC_056551.1, from coordinate 22,325,651 downwards.
ATATCTCTTAAAAGCCTGATTACACCATCATTTAAAATGATTTTTTCTTTCCAAATTTGCGCTGTTTACCAATAGCTGTCTTGACATTGTTGACCTTTAAGGAAATGGAAAGCCAGAGAGTCCAAAGTAGAGTAAGCTATTGTAGCTTATTAGCTTTTTGGCACCATCCAGTTTTATGTAACCTCCTCTGTCACAGGAAGACTATAAACTACTCAACAAAAGGGGAATGGTTTTTGGACGATTATGACAGAAGTCAATGGCACAAATACGTCTCTTCATTAAATTGTGTGAACTTATTCCATTAGCAAGTGAGCTAACAGTTAGCAACCCTGCAAGCTGGGAAAACTTTTCCCCCTCTTTCAAATAGCTTTTTTCAATAACTTTTTAATGAATGAAATGATGCACAATCCTGAGAATGTTTCAGGGGGGAGTAAACAGCCCAGTAGAGCGAAAATAGAAAGAAGCTATGAGAACATTTGTGACTGATGACAGCTTGAATGTTTCTGGTTCGTTAGCGTGTTAGCCATTAGCTCGCCAGCTGCAGCTCACCACCTATTCCACGAAAATGCATTGATGAATTTTGTTGATTCACTTTTTAAGCAGGCCTTATTCTGTGCTAGTGGCAATTCAGTTTGATCAACCAGCATCTATCGACAATAGGACTGCACAATATGGTTAAAATCAATATCATGATATCACTAAGAATATTTTCTGATTTCTAATCAGTATATGTATATGTCAAATATATGCAAAAATACATATAAAAAGTTCAAAGCTATAGGCCTTGTTCCACTGTTATACATAACTTGAGACCAAGTTTGGAAGTTTTTATTAACAGCTTGCTTAAAGTTCATTTTGACAACAGAAATTTGACAGTATATATATCATCACAGTAGGATTCAGCTGAAAGTCGATAAATGATAATATTGTGCTAACACACTTACATACCCAAAAGAAAATCTTTTGCACTATCCATTGCACTTTTCTATCTCAAAAATTCAACAAATATGAGAAAGGCACAACGGAAATTAGCTCATATGCAGTTTAATGGCTGAATCTAAACCTGACCACCATGACAAACCCAAGCCTCTGTATATGGTCATATTATAATCTCTAAATGTAATGAACATTACATGGACCACCGAGGTAAGTATATATGGTATATTCACACATGTAGGAGTGTAAGCTTCTTTTAGTGTGGAATAATTTTGCCTCTGTAAAAGTCATTTATGTCACTGAAAACCACTAATGTGAGCTCTGCCTCATTGAGTTATGAGCTTTCCATGTGCTTGAGAGATTGAGATCTAAATCCTCCCCACGGGTTTTTCCCTACAGAGCCAAAATGACATTCATGGAGCAAGTGGTTGATGAACACTTAGGCCCCGATCAGACAGAGCGCTTTTTGCAGGTTGCAAAACGCGAGGCGCACTGCACTGCCTTTTTTGTTGAAGCCTACAGTTTGCCGCGTCTTTTTTCTATTGTTGCTAAACAACCACTGAATCACCTGTCCTTAGCCTAACCGTTATTTTGCAATGAAGTAAACTCACAGATCTGTAGCTTTTATTTTTTTAGGTAGTTAGTTAGTTAGCTTGTTAGCTAATTACCTTATCTAGTGAATAAACATCTGCATAAAATAGGACAAGTTCGTCCTCCATGATTGTTGTCTCCACTTCTTGTTGTCACCGCCACAGAAGGCCTGCCTCTCAATTCATCTGATTGGACAATGGGGAAAAAAAAGCAAACGATGAAACACAAGGTGCATAGAGCAGAAAAACGTGAGGCGCTCAGCAACACAAAAGCAGTGAGCAAAAAGCTTCACTCTCTTTGAAAACAATTGCAAAAAGCTGCCCTGAGGCTGCTACAAAGTGTTCTGTCTGGGGCCTTAGGAAGCAACAGATTAGTGAATATATGAAAAAATTATTATTGATATCCTGAATCCTGATTAGCTTTCTTTCATTCATTTTAAACAAAGTGGCAACTACCAATGAAGACAATGTGTTGAATCCAATGTGGAACTACTTTTAAGTGCAAAAGATCCCTGACCCCAATTGAATCCCATTCAAAAGGTGTTAACTTCTCTCTAAAAATACTATGTCTATTTTTCTTAAATGAGTCACTATGGTCTAAATCACTAAATTTGGGCTCTCTAATAAGTATGCTGGTGGTTATTTTGTAAATTATTATTGTTCATTTGCCTGCTGCTTTCCCCAGCTCTGGGACTCGCACTGAATCGGACTATTGTTGCAATATTTCAGTAAGTTTAATGTTACCTGATTACGATACCTGCCCTGTTAGCACAATATAGCTAAAGTAGCCAAAGTAAGCCCAAGTGTGGACCACTCTGTGTTCCCAGTAAGCTAGCGCTCACAGGCAACCCCCCCGGACTCCTTATCTGGAAGGTCCTGCCTCCAACCAGAAGCAGCAACACTTGGCTTCAAACCAGTTCCAATACAAACCAATGGGTGATGTCACACCTCGCTCCATCCATCTTTATATACAGCCTGTTTTAAACCTGCATTAACTGTTTATTTGGCCAATCAGTGGCAGCAAAAATATTGTAAACACAGCACTGACATTTTTCTCCTTACTGAGTTGATGTGGTGAACATGGGGAGGGGATTCTCTGTGGGTTTGTCACGAGCGACCTCTTTCACATACAAGTAGTCATGTGATCCATTGTTAATATATAAATATTGATTGTAGCTGCTTTAAAACATGAAACAAAATTAAACAGAGCATTCTTATCTCATATTGACCAATCATACTGGTCATTATCTAAGGTCATAGTTGACCCATGTGATGCTGAGCTTTGTGCTGTTATGTTTCCCTGATGCCCCACCACCCCCTCCCCCCTCCACCCCTGCACCCCCTCCTTGTCCTCACATTGTCCCAAAGGTGGCACCTCTTGGCCGGTGTCACATCCACCCCCCCTGCCTTCCCCTCCTCTAATTCCTCTCTCCTACGGTCTGATCCACCCTTTTTTGTGTCCTGAGTCTATAGTGGAGACATTACATAGCAAATCTCCATTGTCCAGCCTCAGGCTCTGCGTGTAATCTCTCTTGTCAAAGGGAATATTCAGCGATTAGCCCCCCACAAATTACAAGGGGTGATCAGTGTGTCTGTTCAGCTCTCATTAACTGCTAACAGGGCTTCATCAGAACCACCCACACTACCGGGACCTTCAACCTCTCACCCCTGACACCTGGAACTTTCTCGAGTCGGCTCCCTGGGCGCAGACTTCTTTCTGAAACAGACTTACTCATCTTTTTGTGTCCTCCTGAGGCATCTAGGCAAGACAGGGTGATTAAAGAGTTGCCATGGAAGTCTTAAAGAAGATAAAAGATTCTTTCCCCAAAAGTCCACATCCATCCAACAACTGGCATCAAAGTGGTATCATGAAGTAACGAGCAGGTTGTCATCTCCTTGTCATGCTAGTAGCCTCCCATCTTTGAGACATTTGTGATGATGAGGAGAAGAGAATGCGAGTACGGGTGTCATTCAGTGACATGATAGCCCCCGTGCCGTGTTATCACAAGACCACCCATCTGTTACATATGTTGGACAAACAGAAGAGTTTTTAGGTGTAATATCTAGCAGATGGGGGCTGGCCGGCAGGGAGGGCAAATCAGAAAGGGGTTGTCTATGATGCTGGTCAACTGGTCATTTCTCCCGGCCCATTAACCACCTGGGATCGGTATGTTTTGTCAGCTTTTCCAGAGTTTTAGGTTTCATTTGCCATGCTTTGAAATCAAACACGCTCGCCCCACACACACCCAGAAACAAAGCTTTCTCTGACAAATACACATAAACACATATGTACGTGCATGCATGCACACTGAAGTCTGACCCTGTCCCCCCCTACACACACACACACACACACACACACGCAAACACATACACACAAATATACAAGCACAACATACAGTATATTTGTTGTCTTTGATGATCTCCTGACATTTCCTCTTGCGCCACCATGAGGTTGACGTTGATTTTGAATAAAATATCCATGAAATTTGACATTCATGTCCCTCTCAGGAGGGATTGTAATAACTTTGGTGATCCCCTGACTTTTTATCTACCACATAAAAGTCAGATCAAATTTTCACTTTGTCCAATTTGGATTTATGACCAAATATCAAAACTAACGACATTCCCTGCTGTACTTTGTGTTTAATGCTAATTAGCAACTGTATTAGCATGCTAACACACTAAAACTAAGATGGTTGATATGTTAAACTTTATGCTGGCTAAACATCTGCATGTTAATATTGTCATTGTGAGCATGTTTCAAATATCATGCTGGCGTTAGCATTTTCTTTAGCTAAAGCCCCACAGAGCAAGCAATAATGTAACAGTGAAGTTTTCTGTTTTTGACTTTCATTTTACTGTCTGTTTACACAGTAAAAATGAATGTAAAGTATAGCAAGGCATTGTGTGTTTTCGCTCAGTAAGCATTATATGCAATGATGGAACAAGCAGGTACAGAGTATGCTACACATGTGATGTTGTTATACAGTGTTACATTTCCCCCCCCAAATTTCAAGGAACACAAGGGGAAATGTAACTGGAAAATGACGAGTTCAAGAGGTTAACATACACTGCAATAGACTCTGATCACATTATAAACCCACACACTCTAAACCCACATGTGAAGGTCTTTTGTGCTTTTTGCCAGTGAATTAAAGAATGTGGACAGATTTAAGTGATAAGTGCAGAAATCTTTCAGGATGAAAGAGGAGTCAGTTGTCACTTTCCCTCCCAAAAGCTGCATCAGCTGCAACATCTTAAAGTTCACCTTTCAGCCTGTCGTGGAAATCACTGCTGCGAGTTCGAGCATGATAAGACATGAAAAATACAAAGGAAACTGATACTCTTTAGAGTGCTCATGGTGTCCAGACTGCACAAGGAAATGAAGAGTTATATTCCCAAATGTTGAATACCAATTTGGGATTGTTGATCATTATCAGATGTAGACGCGCCAGTCTGTTACAGTAAATATTAACACTTTGTCACCCAAACACTTCAGTTTTCTCACAGTCCTTTTAAAAGATTATGCTCAATTGTGTGCAAAAGGTTTTTCAAAGTGTAGTTTTGGAACCAAAATTGAGGGTATTGTGTGTATTTATTGCATGGTATTGTACTATAATTGATGAGTTGACTGAAGCAGAGGCGGTGAACTTTAATCCAAGCAGTATGGTTTGCATGTAAATCTGCCACTAACAATGGCAACATTGCATCTTTCATGGCTGAAGATATTTATTAGGCTGTCAGCAAGTGTGAGGCCTTCTTTCACTGCCGCTTTATTATTCAATCATTGAAGAAGTCTTTTCAGCGTGTCCCTTTAATTGTGGTTTTCTTTGTAGCGATGTGTTCAAAGTTACAGTAGAGACAAAGCTGTAAGAGGAGGAGGAAATGACTGTTTACAAACATGATAATCATTAATAAAATCTGTTGGTTTATTTCAAACCGTTTGGGATTTAGACATATTCCAAAACCATATGATTCACTATGTACATATGTGCATGTGGGGTGCGTGTACTGTGCGGACACACATGTTAGGAGGTTTTATTAAGCGATACGTTAATACCCTTTTATGTTGTGGCCATAATTCAACTGCAAGGTCATTCAACAGTCATACTTTGGTAAAGCAATGGTATTTTCTTGTCTGACCAAATCAAAAACATGAAGCAAACTAGTAAAAACTAGTTAAACCACTTTGATTCCACAAATAATACCTAATGATCAACTGACTATATTTTATCCAGCTCATATTTTGTACTGCTGTGATGACTGCTGCTCCCTAAAATAAAACACACATGGTGATGCTTTCACTGTCCTCATGGGGAGACATAAAGCTCTGTTGTGTTGCTTGACAGCACATGTCACTTGTGTCAGACTTTGGTAAAACAATGGCGTTTCTTGTCTGACCAAATTAAAAACATGAAGCGAACTAGTAAAAACGAGTTAAAACACTTTGATAATACCTAACGATCGACTGAATACATGTTATTCGGCTCCTATTTTGCACTGATGTGATGACTGCTGCTCCTTAAAATAAAACACACATGGTGATGCTTTCACTGTCCTCATGGGGAGACATAAAGCTCTCTTGTGTTACTTGACAGCACATGTCTCTTGTTTCCGGTTGGTTGACTGGATTGTGGAAGGTCTAGGCTTGAATTTTTGCACATTAGCAGACAATGCCGCAGTCGAGATCAAAGTATTCTTGTGTCTGAGTCTCTGACACACTCTATCTGACATTAGTACAACATAGCAACATGTTACATCTCTTATTCACCTAACCTATGGTTATTTTCAGTATAATTTTAACTACAAGTTGGGGTATGAAGAACTGAAAAGATGGAGTGCTATGAGCCTGTAGCCACAGGATCCATTCTGATTACAGACAGTATTATATTTATCTCTTCATCTGTCCATGGCCTCAGTCACAAGCCTTGCATCTTGCTTCAAACTCACTGCTTCATTCACTTTCCATCAGACCTCTCTTCCTCTCAATCCTCTTCAAAAAAACTTCACAACCATCGATCATCGACAGTGTCGTCTTTTGGCTCTTAAACGGCTTCCTCTGTTGCGGAACAAAATGAATGATACCACTTGTTGCACGATGAATCCTCTGGAGCTCATTGTTGCTCATGTCTTTCAAGAACATGTTGTGCATAAAACATTTGAAAAACAGCTTCTGAAGTAGAAAAATTTATAACCACCCATCCGCTTCACACACTCAATGGGAAAACACTTGGCCAAGCTACAATTGCATCTGGATTTTCTCAAATTTTTGTTTTGCATTTACAGAGCATCACCCCCCCCCCCCCCCTTCTCCCATAGCTATAGATCATGTTCTCCCACGAGAGAGTGTCAGTCTGGGCTTTTAGGCACCTACTTTAACAGGAAGTTGAACTGGATTTGAACTACAACAAACACTGCACTCATCAATAACATCTTTATATGTGCATAATGGTAGTATGGTGCATAACATGAATCAACATGAATTTAAAAGCGGCAGAAACAGCACTTTAAATAATATCATAATAAAAGTGCCCAAGTGAAAATGACCCATAACGTCATAATTTTATATAAAATCAGCACAATCCACACATAATTACATCCAAATTGTAGGTAAAAACTCATAACCTTAAATAAAAATGTCATTCAAAGTTATGGAATAAATGGTAGTATGGTAATATTGACTGTTGAAGCTAAAATGCCACCTATTCATTGCTATTATAAGCCCCATTTTCTATAACAGAAAATAAGAAAAAATTGTAGCAGTATTCATGTTCACATGTGTGTCATTGGGTGAAAAGATAATTGCTGCTTGCTGGCTTCAATGCGAACTTTGAGAAACAAAGTCTCACACAGAGGACCACACTTGAAGCCCTCACCCCAACCCAAATCTCTGTTCCACTCTATATCGATTATTTCCATAAAATGTTATTATGAAGCTAATTGTGCTCCTGTACTTCAGATCAGATTGCCAGAGTATGAAAGTCAATAAAATGTGGTATTTGTGGGCTTGAGGATAAATCCACTTCAACATAAATGATCTAACAGCCCCCTTCGCTTATTAACTAGACTGTATGGCGTGCACTATTGAGATTCCAGTGCGATTTGTGTGAACATTGCAAAACCTTCTGGCTGAGAATTGATCGATTTTACCCCCATAGCACGGGCGTGTGAGAGTCTCTTTAAGCCAAATGTGCGCAGAGTAATGGCTATGGTGCAGCACAAGTAGTTAATGCTCACTTAACTGTGCATGATAAAAGTAGATAAAAGTGTCGATTACTAGGAGCATTATTTGAAAGGCAGCGTGCAGGCGTACAGTAAGTGGATAAAAAGATAAAAGTTAAAAATCACTAAGAACCATTATCTATCTGATTAACGATAAAAGTCCTTCACAAACTCATAGAAGATTTTTACAGCATCCTTTGGTGGAGGAACGTTGTATGTAAGTATGGGAAGCCAGCTGTGCAGTGTGTTGCTCTGATGAAGATATTGTACGGTAAACAGTTCCAGCCTCCTCCTGGAGTTCGAGTTTGTTGTAGTAAAATGGCTCAGAATGTGAGCTGTGCGCGCCCCAGCTGAGAGCCACTGCTATCAGATGTAGGGCGCAAACCGCACAGTGTGGGACCATGTGGGGCGGACCACCCATGAGTGTGCCTCCCCCATTTTCCCTGGCTGCAGCTGGAAGAGACACAATGCTGGAGCATGGGAACCGAGCGCCAGCCGTCAGCTATGGAGTCGGTCCTTAAACTGGGGATATTTTTGGTTAAGCAAATGAGGACAGTCTCACTTGACTTTCAGTGCACGCATGGGTTTTTTAGGCTTTCCTTCTCTCTAATGCTGCTCTGAGCCTTTATTTGCTTAGGAAAGGTCCGCTGAGGGTTTCAGACATGTGCTGTTGAAACTGATGCAGCCTGGGAGTAAGATGGGAAACATGATTTCGTCATTGTTGAGACAAGGATCAATACCCGAGCTAAAGGGAAGAATTGGGTTTCAACTTTTTTTTTTTTTAAGCACATTTTAATAAGTAAAATTTTATTAAAGATTTAATCATAAAGGTCAAATTGAAGGGGTCATAAAAAATCAAATATGTGATTCAGTTTGATTTCAAATAAAATAAAAATCTTAGATATGTCATCCGCCAATCATATTCCCACTTGACAGCTATAACCGTTTGTAAATGTGGATCATAAATTCCACCGTCTTCACCCTCTGTCCCTCTCAACAGTGTTTAAAAAAGACTTCTGTTAAAAATGTTGAAACCCAAAGCCGAAGCGTTCAACTGGGATGTTTAGGTTAAGTAACCCCCTGGGTTAATAAACTAAACAAAGGTAAACCATGCAAAATGGCTGCAATGAAAGCCAGGCTAAGTAAATGAAGCAGAGTTTACAAGTTACAAGGGGCTGGGGCTGCATGCGTGAAACTTTAATGTGAAACAGGTGATGAGTGTGTTTTTACTCTAATAAAGAGGCTCTGAGGGAGAATCCTGGTAAAGAAAAGATTATTGAAAATCACATTACAAACCCATATGTAGGGACACTTAATGCACTTGGTTGCAGCATATCAGCACGTCCTGTTGTGATTGATATTACAGCAGTAGATGTAGATGGTATCGGTACCGTATCATTTGATCAAATATCACGGCTTTGGTATAAGTCTGGGCTCAGTTCTGTGGATTACATTATATTAGGTCACTAAATTGTTCACTAAGTCTTAGCTGGGCATTTAAAGCGTGAAGTTAAACTGTCTAAACACAAATTCTGGAAACCACCTTCAATAAAAGCCTGTAGCTCATGGCGTTACTCCCTGCTTGATTTATATCTTATCTGAGAGATTATCCGTGGAGTCTTCTGAGAGTTTGTCTTCCCTTTAGGTGAGTTATTGCGTTCAGGTTTTACCCTTTTCATTTTCAGTCGGGGGAACAAACACTGTGCGTGGAGCAACTCCAGAGAAAATATGAACCCCAAGAACAACAAAAGGGTTCTTTTTAACTTCTTCAAACCACATCTCCCAATAAAAGCTGAACAAACATACCCTGCCACTTGCAAGCGGCTGCTGTCCAGCGAGTTTCACAGAAAAAGGGCTCGCTTTCAAAAAGGGGGGCTTATGGGCCTAATGAAAACTTCACCTTAACTGAAATAATAAAAAGCACACCACCCAAACACTGGCGATTTGTTCCTCTCGGTAGTGTTTTTTCTGGGTCTCTGCTCGTCACTCTGGATGCTTTTAGAAAAGACAGAGAGCATTTAAAGCTTTTCATTTGTAGCCTGTGTTCTGTGGCCTGTTGACTCTTTTAGGGGGGAATAATGTGACGTAGGTTTAAAAGATGTCAAATGTGCTATGAACTGCAGTGAACCGCGCCGTCGTTGGACGTGTACAAGAAAAAACCTGATGGCTGCAGTGGGAACAGATTCAGGGCTCGTGACCAAAGCGAGGACATCTATCCCTACGCTCCTCCTGGGGACGACAAAGCGGTTTTAACGGTGGTATGAAAAAGAGTGGCCTGTGAATGGTTACTGTTCAATTTGTATTTGGTTCCCCGCTGGTCGCAGAGCTGAGATCAGAGCCGAAAGTGAAAACACATGGCGAGGGTCAGCAGGATCAGAGGGCCACCACACACACGGCAGAAAGAAGGAAAAAGGCAATGGGAACTTGTGTGAAGAAATGGATTGAATAAACAGAGTCTGCAATCGCCTGCACCCTATTATCCTATAATTTACACTGCATGGGAGCTTGGAAACGCAGGCTGTTAAAGACGACCAATGGTTTCCACTGAAAAGTGGCATTCCACGCCTCATGCCAATCAAAAGGCCAGGCATTATAGTCAGAGACAAGTTTTGAATTCTTTCAGGCCTAATGTGTTTATTTTAAATATCCCAGGGAAATTATTACATCAGCGGCAAGCAATGTCCTCAGAAACAGCCGGCCCTTTGAAGTTTCCAGCAGCAAAACATACATTTAATTACATAATAACTTTGAAAATTGTATTTGTACAATCAATAGTGAGGATTAAATGTGGAAGTATGAGATTGGGCTAAAAAATTGGCCGTACCATGACAAAACAAACTTCAGAGGGAGGAAAGGCCAAGAAAATAACTAGAGATGAAGAATTAGACCGTTGGTTTGGCGCAGAGCTCAGCATCAGCTTTCCCCCCTCAGTACTGATGAATGTCAGCTCACTTCTTCCACCTCGCTTTAATTACCGCTCTGTGCACTCCGTCCCCTCCAATCTAGCACAGAACGAGCGCCAGTGAGCTCAACAGTAGTGAAAACATTTCTCGAATCTCTTGAAAGATGTCCCATGTATTTCCAGAGGGATCCTGCTGCCAATTATTTCTGCACATCAAAGCGTTTTCGCTCCGAAATGTGAGTGAGGGTGCAGTGGTAGGAAAACGTGTTATCACAATGTAGCATGCTCCATAACGCAGCGAGCGGAATAGCACGGATATGACATCACTGTTTGTAAAGAAAACAGCTGATCCGCTTTGATTAACCGTTGTGATTTAATTACACGGAGAGTTAGAAAGTCTTGCATCTCATTGCATGATGAGGGTCCTGCGTGACCTGGATGGAGGAGCTAAGAATGTTAGCGCTTTTAACAAAGCATCCGTTAAACAATAATAGAACAAAGTTAATTCTGTCAGTTATGCATTCAGTAAAATGTAAGGAAGATCACAGCAGTTCTTCTTTTCCAGATCTCCACCCACTTCCCCCTGTGGATCTAGGACTGTAGGCTAATTGGAGTCAGTGTTGTCCCATTTGAGAATGGAGCAGATTACTACGGTCTCTCATCTGTTTGGTTTGATGGGCATTGGCGGAGGTTATCCAGCCTTTGAATCTCTCTGCTTATTTATCCAACAGCTGGGCAAATACCCACAGCCCTTCTGCATTAGGGCTCATTTTTAAACATTTAGAAAAGACAGGGCCCAGTGTTTATGCCTCCATCTTCCTTCACATCTGCAGTTAATATTATTTTGCAGACTTTACGCAGAACAAGGGCTCGATCCTTTGTTATGACAGGAAGATATTTTGAACTTTTTGAGGATTAATACTGTTTGCTTTCCTGCTCACTCTCTTCAAAACAGCTCCAGGGATCCAATAGGTTAAAGCTGAAATCCGTAACTTAATTTGGCAAGCCTATAGTGGATGGAATATTGTTTTCAATTCATCTGCCACTTACATTACTCAGCTGGGATACATTGTCTCTTTTATCAATCCCTCTTTTCCTCATTTTCTCTCCATCACAGTTTTATTTTCCAGTTCATGTTCAGTGGAAATATGCATTGTTCCCAGTATGAGCACATTTAGTCACCATCCATTACTGTAAAAACAATCTACTTAGTCTCTCTTTCATAATCAGATCAATTTGTTATTTACATGTATTTTAATAAGTTTCCAATATTTCATAATAACAGTCTTGGATGTTTTTCCTTTTTTAGAAGCAACTCTAGTGCCAATTTTCTGGTCTAACTCGTCACACAATCCACTGAAAGAGCTCGGTGGAATGTAATTATAGCGATGACAACCTTCTTTGATAGATTTTTGCCACAAAATATTTTATAGACTTGTCATGAAATTGTCCATGAACATAATCATTGGTGCAAGACAGCCTAGAAAGGCTGACAAATAAACAACAGAGTTGCTAGTTTGATCTTGAAGCTAACAGGTTGACAGTGAGGTAGTAACTGCAGGTTTTCTTATTCATGCATTAAAATGTTCATGAGTCCTTACTGTATGAACAATAATAAACAAAAATTTGAACTGCCCGCACACTAAAAACCAAGTTCTTTCCATACACAAGTATTAGCATTAGTGTACTTTATACTTGTGCTAAATATACTTCAATCAGCAGTTGGTGGAATAACATTTAGAGTACTCTTTGGTATACAATAGATTTTGGTTAGAGGAGCAAATGAATATTTTAAAATCAGCAATTAATCCATCAGGACCTAAAAGATGTATAAGTGATTGCAAAATGGATTTCTCCTCATGACCACTGTAAACTTGACGCTGCTGTAATTAATATATTTTATATTAAAAATGGATTAAATGACAAAGTGTATTGCTCATAGTGAGGAACCCACAGAGAATTATCATCCAACTCTGCAGTTCCCCCTCAGCTCTATGTAGCATTTTAGCATCTTTCAGCTCATTGTTTTGGTTTTATGGCCCAAAACTTTACTGTTTTGGTTCACTCTCACTGCTCTTATCAGCGCCAGCAGCAGGCAGCTGTTTTCAGCGAAATGCTTTGATATCCCTGCTGTATTAGACCCGTCCAGCACCAAACGACAGACAGATAAATTTAGCTTCTATTTACTGGCTAAAGAGCCAGATATTTCACTCAGGAAATGGTTTAGAGGAAAAACAGAGCTAAGGAGAGTGAATCTTGGACTTAGCTTACATCACCTTCATCATGTGGACACAAACATGACTCCAAATAGTAATGATGCTCCGTGTCTGCTTGATGTGTAAATAAGCCACTGTTTGCCAGATTAACTTGATGGTGATGTCAGTGTTATGTTTACTGCTTGTTGTGCTGCATCTGTGTAGCCAAAAATAGATTAATGCGGTCTCCAGTTTCTCCTAACAACAACAAATAAAAGCAAATCATCCCAACCTTTTGGGATGATTTGACTTTCCTGCATACATTCATGCACATACAACAAATGCATATTTCAGCGCATAATTCTGCATATTATCCACTTGTTTTCACACTTTGGCTGATCAAAAGGCCAAATTAAAAAAAGGGATGTGGCGTCTTCATCCAGATTTAGACCAACTAAACAAACCGTTTTTGTACTTGATCATAAGGCGCTGCAGCAGTGTGGTTCAGGGTAAATTCCTCATCTCATGTTTACAGACTTAAAATGCAGTAGACAAGATATATTGTGGAATTTTTGAATTTGGTATTTGAGGTTTCTTTTGCATCTTAGTTTGTTACTGTAACCTCAGCACTGCACTGGATGCTCTGACGTTTGTTTTTCTCACATTATGAATCTACAGTCGGTGGGTGTGTATTTTAGCAAGGCACCAGGCAGAAACACCAACCAGAGCCGAAAATGATTGGCAAAAGACAAAATTGCCTCTGGTGGGAGAGTCTTGAACCTAATGTTGTCCCGGGCTTCAAAGATGCCTGGCTTTTCTGGGTCAGTAGTCTTGATGGAGTGTTTCAACACATGGTCGCGTAGATTTAAATCCCATATTGGTCTGTGGCAGCGGTGGACTTTGACTCTTTCAACAGGGACCAATCAAACAGATTCTTGAGGACATATTCTGTTTGATATGGGCGATTCAAAACATTGTTTAGTTGGAAAATTGAACCAAACAATAATCAGTTTTACTGAACTTTTATTCTTTGGTTTAATGAGCCGGGTTGGCTCCCATTTTGAGGTCACACACTCTTAACATAAAAATCTGAATTATTCTGTGGGGAAGAGAAACTTTTCTCTGTGAAGAACAGCAAAGCCAGTATTAGATCTTGGCTGCAGCAATCAGGCAGGCTGCAACAACAACTCTGTTCAATATAATTCTTTTTACAGTTAGAAGGAGACAGACTTAAGTTTGTGTTTTGGAAAAAACAGGGACTAGAGCAATGCAATATTGATGTGTAAATGTCCTTGATTGGAACAGACCACATGTAAAGCAACACATATAGAACAAGTGGAAAAGAACAAGACGTTACTTAATTGTCAAGCTACAGTAAAGACTTTTGTTTTTGCTTTTAACATGCAAACTTGCGGAACTAACTGCTGCATCTGATTTAAAGGATATTAAAGGGAGAAATTAAAAGGTCAAAATTTTAAGAAGTTTCTGTGTCGCCTGTTAAAATAATTATTGTTCAAACAAATGCTGTACATTGTGTGCCTAGAAAGTTCAGTGGAAATTAACTAAGTACTTTTATTTAAAGCTGGCCTACTCAGTGTTTTTATATTAACAATGAATTAAATGACTATGTTTAATGTGAAAAGCGTTGCCTGTAGTGGTGAACCCACAGAGAATTATCACCTAACTCTGCAGTTCCCATCAAATCTATGAAGCATTTTAGTGTCTTTCAGCTCATTGTTTTGGTTTTACGGGCCCCAAACTGCATTCTCATCAACCTTTTTCTGGGAAAAAGCTGTGATAAAACCCTCAATACACTGCCTGCCCAGCTCCAAAATGGCAGAAAGTCAAAGTTAGCAATTAGCTAGTGAACAAAGTGGAGCATTTAGCAGCTAAATAAGCAGATATTTCCCCCAGGAGTAGATGGAGACCAGACAGGGGTTAAAAGGAGAGTGAATGCTGGACTTATTTCTCCAGGCAACCAGAGACACAACTTAATTTGGATGCTAATGTTGATGTGTGTCTACTGGATGTGTAAATATCAGCAACTGGTTAAACATTCACCATATCAGCTTAAAAGGTACTGTATGTCAACATTGTGTTTACAGCTGGTTCTGCTGCACCCAAGTGCCCCCCCCAAAAAAATAAATCAAGAAAATATACTGCTTTAAGTGCATTTTGAGGAACTTGTACTTTACTTGAGAATTCAATTTTATGCTAAACACATTTCGACTCATCAACTTATTCAATTATCATTAATTGTTAAAAATGACATTTTTCAAATATATATGGAGTAGTTCTAGTAATTCTAGCTCCACCTCAACCAGCTACAACATTAGATGCTGTGAACATGTCAATGCATCAATAATGATAGTAATCTTGTAATTTGATATATATAATAACACAGAAAGGGACCATTCTGGATACTTAAAGGATATTTTGCCATGAATGCTTTCACTAAAATAACACTTTGAATATTTGAATCCAAGACTTTTGCTTCTAATGGAGTATCTTAATATTGTTATATTGCTGCTTTTACTTAAAGGATAAGGCTGGCAATATTTTCTATTTTTCTTGTTGTCCACAAATCCCACGAAGAGACCAGAGCCAATGAGCATTAGTTTGTCTCCCAAAATGTTCCCACTTCCTCAGCCTGTCTGTTGCACTCAACACCTAAGACCAAGATGTAAATCTTTAAAAACAGGTCATGAATGTGTAATTTAATTTCCTAAAACGTGCTACAGTGCTAGGTACTGTAGTTTTTAGTGAATATTACTCAAACAGGAGTATATACTGTACTTGTTGGGGATTATTTAATAAACTACAGTGGTACAGTACAGTTTTTGTGGGTCAGTGGCACATGGGAATAATCTACACAGCCAGCAGTCGTTAGTTGGATCAATTCATTATTGGTTTTGGTCTTTCCATGAGATTTGTTAACAATAAAATATGGAGTATCACCAAACTTATCCTTTAACTGAGGATGGAGTATCTGAGTATTTCTTCCACGAAAGGGAAAATGTCAGATAACTTATAGAGCACATTTTAAATTAACGGTGAAAGAAATGTGCTGTTCATTTCACTGTTGACACACATCAGCTTTGTATATGATGTAAAGTCTGTTTAAGTTGTGCATGCGGGTCATTACTTTCAAGATTCTCAGCAAAGAGGAAAAAAAAAAGACAACGCTGTTGTTCCCTGTCCTCCACAGTCAGTTCGTGAATGATTGTGTCTCATATTGGCCACTGCACATGTATGTGTGTGGTTTTATGTGTGTGTTTATGTGTGTGTTTGTGCAAGAGCAGACACAGAGAGAGCAGGACAGACACGCAGCGAGGGAAGTGTACTGTAAACTTGCCACAAGTGATTTAGAAAGTCGTATTTTTCTTGCTATTGACCAGCAACATGTGGTGTTCATAGACAGCACATGAGGCAGGACATAATGGGTGCTTTTAGGATAGCTTTGTCGAGAGTGGCTCTCCCTGTCCTTTTTAAAGTTAAAAACACACACACGCACAAAACATTTCCTTAACCATAATTCAGGCGGACCACCAACTAAGTCAAATGAGAGTGCAGGCTATGCTCGGTATTCAACATGCAGCAATCTTCTTCTCACATTATAAATTACAGCATCTGTCAAAAAGTGAAGGAGAGGAATAAAGCTAGCTTCTCCACCCATCGTAATGAGCATCATCCCCCACTTTTTCTAACCATAATTGGATGGGACTAATGTCAGATGAGCAGAGAAAGAGAGATCGATCATATTTAACATTCATGTCTCACCAGTGAACTATGTGTAAGGAAGAAAGGGCAAAAATGATTAATTACCTTTTCCAACAACAAAATACTCATACTATTTGATGTTGGTTTGTTGACATGTTGTAGGACCGAGCACTGACTGTGAAGTTTTGATTCATTTGCTGTTTGTTCCCCCTGATCTAACGGTCCTGTTCTTTGAATGTGGTGTGTGTTTGGTTTTGCTTCCATACACTGCTGCAAAGCTGCAGTCGATTACTTTTGATCGTGTTTTAAACTATCAACTTCTTGCACTTGATTACATTTGACGAATTTTTATTTGTACC
The DNA here is from genome assembly GCF_910596095.1 of Thunnus maccoyii. Classification (NCBI taxonomy): domain Eukaryota; kingdom Metazoa; phylum Chordata; class Actinopteri; order Scombriformes; family Scombridae; genus Thunnus; species Thunnus maccoyii. The sequence goes on along the minus strand of NC_056551.1, from coordinate 22,308,727 downwards.
AACTTGTGAGGCAAGCACCAAGCAGCTGATAAAGATTACTGCTGGTTAATGTTCTATTCCGCAACATTCATTTCCTATTTGTTTTCATATTTCCAGTCATGACATTGAACCATTAAGCATCATAAAATGTACATCTAAACACCATTCCAACTGCAGTGCAACTCTCTCATTACTTGTGTAATGAGGAAACGTACAACCCAGTGTGTTTGTGTTGTATGGAACACATTTTCGTGGTTTTTGCTTGTGTCTGGGTGTGTGCGAAGAAGATAAGTGCACTCGTCACCAGAGAGACTCAGGTAGTCAGATTACCTTCACCCTGTTGTTTATGCCAAATTTGTGATGAATAAAGCACCACAATTGGTCAAAGTTAAACTTGTTAGAATTAACCAAATTTATAGTAGGTTTGTTCTAATTTTGATAGGTAGCCTGTTGATTATCTGGCAAGTTGCTAGTGGGGTGATGGTTGAAATCACTGTCACAATATTAAAGAAGGCGTATAATGCATATTTCCAGATCTATATTTATATTCTGGGTCTCCACTGTAATATATTTGCATGATTTACAGTTAAAAAAACTCCTTATCTACCTTATACTATACTTATACCTTTATGCAGCCCTCAGTTCACCTTCTGTCTTAAACAGGATGTTTTAGCTCCCCCCCCCGATGAGCCCACTCTTTTCTGATTGGTTAGCTTCCAGAAACTGCATCTTGGCCGACTTCCGGCTATGTAAACAAATAGTAGCAGTGGGATTTCACATCTTTTGCTTGTTCTTTACTGCAAATGGAAACTTCTGAAATACATCCGTACATGTTCCAACCTGAATCCAACCCAAAATATGTGAGTGGACAACATGAACAACCTGTGGAACAACCTTAGCAACAAAAGCCAGGGCTTCAGCCTGCCCTGAATGCTTCATCTGCAATGTTGCCTCTACTTTCTCCTCATGATGACATCAGATTGTTTGCATGAATGGATGACCATTTGTGGGCATGTGTGAACAATCTGATGTCATCACAAGGAGGAAGTAGCGGTAACGTTGCATACAAAGCATTCAAAGCAGGCTGAAGCCCTGCCTTTTGACTTTAGGGGAGCAATTTTACATATGTTCACCTGTTTAACATAGGCATCCAACATTATAGCAGTGTTTAAGTAACAGAAATTTACAAAAAGCATATGTCCCATTTAAGACAATATTTAAAAATATTTGATTGTGTTCCACTGGTATGCATTACATCACAAAAAGCTATCCACATTTGTAAAACATCCATCCATTTTCCATCAATTAGTAAGGTAGTTCAGACAACCTTCTCTCCAGCAACGTCTTCCAGCTCCTCCTGCAGGATCCGGAGACACTACCCAAGCCAGATGAGGTAGATAATCTCTCCAGCATGTCCTGTGTCTACCTCAGGGTCTCCTACTTGTTGCACATGCATGGAAAACCTCCAAAGGTGGATGACCAGGAGGCATCCTTATCAGGAGCTTGAACCAACTCAACTGGCTCCTCAAAATACATTAAAATAAAATAGTATTTAATTACAGTTTGCTTGAAATTTTTAATTTAGACACCATCATTCTATTCCATTAAAAGTTGATTAACAATAATTGAATTCCCAGCCCTCATAGCTTGCCAGCACATGGCTGAAACATGTTGTTCAGTCAACAAGTCATTCTTTTAGTGACAGCACCTCTTTGTTGTCAACTAATGGAGACTGAGTTGCTTAATTCACCCAAACAACTCACCATCCCTCCACCGGAGCCCCTAGAGTGCTTAAGTAATCATATATATTCTAGCTAATCCAGGCTCAAAACCTGTTAACAATGGCTATGTTTACATGCGCACAGTAGCAGTATGGCCAATACTGCGATTAAGACATTAGTGCGATTATGCTGTTTGCATGATTGCGAAAGTGACAACTCCCTTTAACAGTCCGGTTTACATGTGTTATATAGTCTGATTATCTATAGTGTGACATTGAGTAGCTTTGTTTACTTCCTGTTGTTATATTCTATTACTTTAAAGTCAATAATGAACACATGAGAGCTCTAGTTAACCCGACTGGCTTGTTTATTCTTCCATTCACATCATACACATCATCACGTATAACTATGAATACACCACAGAAATTCAGTAATTCGACTCAGGTGTATACACACTCTGATTGACCCCAAATAACGCAAGTAAGATCCACATATCTCACTGCGTTTATACTTACTTATATGCGCATAATCGCATTAACATAATCAAAATATGGTGTCTACATGGGTTCTGCCTTACTCGCATTATTGCCTTAATCGCATTATAATCGAATTATTTGTGTATATGTAAACATAGCCAGTGAATCAGTCAGGTTAAGGGTTATATATAAAGCATGGGAAAACTGCAGCGCTGTTGGTGGGGTCTCTGAGGTAACCACCCACCTCCCTGCCAAATTTGCTGCCGTGCATACTATTAATATCATGCAGGTTCCATGCTGCCGCATGCTCTTACTGTGCACATGCTCTATGTAATGAGGAAAACCACAACTTAAGACCACTATCAGTGGGGTATAATTTTTCTAAATTGTTCTCAAAGCCACATAATGTTAAATGCTTGTATAAATCCAACCAGAACCAGACTCTGAGGGTATTTTAGCACAGCCCTGGGCCTAATTATTATCTATGAGCCAGGGCGACACAGTGAGTGGGAAACCCTTGTGCCACCACCCGCATAGAATACAGCAAGAGTCATTTGCAGAGAAACAGGTTGTCTCGTCCTAATGAGAGGTGGGTGGGTGGAGGGTGACAGACTTGCTTGGCCTATGTGTACGCGGCCCACTGCACCCAAACTAAAGAAGGGATGGTGGTCTCTGCCATCAGCAGACATTAGGCTCCAGTGGGGAGAATAAGCTGGCTGCGTCAGGTGTCAGTGGACACTCAGCGACTGTGGAGGTCAGTACGCAGACAACCAGCGCTGGTTAGATCCCTACTTATCGGAGGACAAGGCCTCCATGGTCAGTGAATCAGCCCAAAGAGCTGCCCTGATCCAATTAGAGATGATTTTGTTTGCATTTGTGCGTGTGTGTGTGTGTGTATGTGTGAGTGTGTGAGTGTGTGTGTGTCTTTTTATTTTTCTAAGCTGTAAATCCCTTGTAGGCCAAAGGCTGTTCTTTGATTTCATTTTTAAGTAATCAAACATTATAATGTTCTCATTGTTTCAGCTCGTGCTACGAGATGCAACAGAGGCAGTTTTCACAGTTAAACAGGAAAATAACAAAAGCACTTGTGTATACCAACCCGAACGAGCTTCGTGGGATCTGAGACACATTTATTTCTCAAACTGTCTCTCTGTCAACAGCGAGTCCGTCACACAGTAAGCAAAGAGGTCTGCCAGATTTCCTTGTGTGTTCCTCTCATCAGATAACCACCTCAGTACCCTGAATGTTCATGAATGAAGGCCCAGATGTGCGCCATATGCAGATTTGTAGTCGTGGAGGGTGGGAAACATGTCGAAGTGAATGACTGGTGAGGGAAATTCACATACATGGAAACACATCTCTTCTGGCATGGATATTCTTGAAATGGCTAATTAGGCAACAGCAGCTGGCAAGAGAGAAACCTGGCAGTAGGGGTGGCAATACATACTGGAGGAGTTCAGTCAGTTTTAGGGATTGCCTCGGTTTCTGTTCCTGTGTGTTCCACAGCCTTGCATAGAGAAAAATCACTAGTTGGAGTTTGAGGTGCAAGAAGTCAACATCTGAAGGATGTTAAAAGAAGAATTTGTTCTTTGTTCAATCAATCAATAAAATCAGTCAAATATTTGACTATATTTAATAAAGAAAAACAACCTCATACTTTCCTTAGAAAAACTACAAATACAGCCCTGCTACCTTTTAGGACCTTCAAATGTTGACAAGCTGGGGTAATGATTCCCAAGCTTGGGGAGTCTCTTATCGGGTCAGATTGTTAGATGATTATCAGGACAGGAAAGGGGGGAGAAGAAGGAAAAATTCTACTACACAAAACTACTTATTTTTCAGACAACTGTGTCTCTAATCCTTGTATTTTTTTTCTCTTTTCCTCAATATCTTAACACCTTTAGGAAAATTATTCAAATTAAACAGAGAAACTGAGATAGGAAAACCACTCTTCAGTTCAGCAGTTTGCAATCTCAAAAATCATAAACATATGTAACTTGTTTTCACATTCAAGTGGACATAGTATTCCTTCAAGGAGTCAAATGGTTGGGAACCCATAAACCGAGGAATGTTTAGTCAAAAACTAAATCACAAACCTCTCAGATCCTGGCCCACTGACTCAAGTGAATTTATTCTATTTAGATTTACTGACAACTTTGGCCCCTTATTAGACATTTCAACAAGTCCTCCAAACTAAACGACAAAATATGTTGTTTGTTCAAGTGTTCAAGTGACAAAGCCCTTTACGACTCTTGTCCATCAAGAGCAAAGGAGGAGGTAGCGTGATGTTAGTATAGAGCCACTAAGTCAACAGATGGAGGCTGTCTGGGTGGATGGATTGGAAAGCACAATATCAGACCACTGTTTGCTTCCTGCTTCTTAGCAACAACATTCAACATAACTTTCTTTTAACCATGACCATGATCGTTCCTTCCCCTTGCCAAGTAGTTTAATGATGACAGTGAAGGTCCCCTAACCTTAATTGAGGCAGTTACTCTTTCCCTGATCCTAACCAAGTTGGCCTTGTGCCAATACCTAACCAAACCTCATCCATAGCAATGCCTGATCAGAAAACGTTTTTTTATTTTTGAAACAATGATTTGTAGCTGATGATATCATCCTGATGATAGGGGGGTCAGATAAAAAAATGCTCTGGTGGGCAGTATCATATTTTAAGTAACATATTTTTTCATTTAATTTGTGTCCTCCTCATTGAGCATTTTCTGATCTGACGCCAACGACATCATTTTTCAGTGCCTTTGATAACAAAATTATTACAAAATGATTGATTTTTTACATAAAAAAATTTCATATGACCAGATCTTCCACCACTATGGTTATGGTTTAACTCGGTATAGGTACAAAAACTGATTACAGCTAGGGAAAATTCATGGTCATAAGAAACCGGCAATGGCTGTTGGTAGGAAACATGAATTAAACAGCAGTGTTCTGTGTCACACACTTTGTTGACTCATTTATCTATCCATCCTTCCTGGCCAAGTAGTAACCACCATGGCTTGAGGCTGAAGCCCATGTGGAAGTACCTTAAAGTGCAACCCCCCCACTGATGGTTGCTAGATGTTGGATCCAAAAAGTCCCTGGCTCCAATTTACACCCATTCAAACAGCGTCAACTTCTCCCTAAAAATACTACGTCAATATTTCTTTTCGACGAGTTATTATGGTCTCAATTGTTAAATTATACAACACGTAGTTCCGACCAAGCAATCTGATTGGTCAACTAGACATTTAGAACGTGCTCAAATCAGCATGACAGCACACCTAGCCATGCTCAAATGAAAAAAGCCTCATCAATAAAAATATTACTCCGCCATTTATTAGAACTACAGACTGTGACATCACGCTAACTACAACAGTCACTTCTGGGTAGACGACTGACATTTCTGCTGGCCTTATTCTATGTACCGTGTTGCTTTGCTAGCATCTTTGGTTTGTTTTGTTTTGTTGGGGGGGATTTGCTGTGAAAACCTGGAGCGGAAATTTGAGTTGTCTTTCTTTTATGTTTGTGAAACTGGATTGAACTGAACTGATTTGGAGTTGTGGGGGAAACAAAACAGACCCTTTACCGAGTGGATTGAACTCTTAGACAGCGGGGCGAGTTACACACGCACACCTTCACACACACTGAAAAACCCGAACCCTTCTCCCCTCTTTATCATTACCCGGCACCCCAATACCCAGCAAAACTTACCCATTTTCCCTTCAGTTGAGAGTATAGCTCAGCTTCCACTCCGGCATCCTCCATCAGCTGTGTCGGTGAGTCGGTGACACGGCGCTACTAGCTTAAAAATGTCTGTGAAGTTTGCAGATGTAGTGGCTAAATCTGTCCATGCAAAAAAAAAAAAAAATTCAGCAGTTATCTAAGTTACAATGAGATTGAGCTAGCAAAGCAGTTTTGTGTTTGTATGTGTGGTATTTATTTAGTTTGGGAAATGCTGCAATCTCCAGGAAGCATTAGCTGAAGTTGGCTGGCTGACTCAACAGGGACTAGAAATCGTCTCTGTTGCTAGGTCGTTACTAAGGGTTGGCCTACTTGCTGGAGTGGTAAACTAGGTTTCATTACATAGGAATCTACTGACGTGAGTTTTCCAGGTATTAGTCATACCCCATGTATTTCCATGGAAACGGAGATTACACAAGCAAGAAGTTTTTTTTTTATTTTTAGAGCTAACTGCCTCACAATATGAATACATTTTGTTCATATCTTTTATTTTGTTGGTAAATGTTGTATAATCGATATGATTACCTGCCCTGTTAGCACAATTTAGCTGAAGTAGCTAACATTAGCCCAAGTCCCAAGCCTAAGCAAGCGTTAGCTTCGGTCTGAGGTAATGGGGAATGTTTCAAAAACATGAAAGACAACACGCCGCTCTCCTTATTTGGAAAGTCCTGGCTCCAAAAAGAAGAGATGGCACCCATCATAAGCAGAAACTCTGGGCTTCAAATGACTCTAATGCAAACCAATGGGTGACATCACACCTTGCTACGTCCATCTGTACATACAGTCTATGATCCCGATTTCTTTCCTAAATGGTTTTTTGACACTAATATCAATGTCACGCTACTTTTACTGTTATTACTTGTCAGGTAAATGTAACATAGGTGATTTCATGCCCTTTAAAAAACAACAAACCTTGTTTTACTTGTGAAGACAGTTTCAGATATATTCAAACTGGATTGCATGAAAATGTTCATTCATTCATCACACTTTGAAGTATATTTGCCGCAGAGTGACATTGTGTGATTAGCACATTCAAGGCTTTTTTTTTCTAAAAATTTGCCTCATCTCAGCCTTGCACCTCCTTATCCTGTTCAAGACAACAAAGCCACACAACACAGCCAAGGCTATTTTCTGTAGAACTCCCTATTGTAATTTGAAACATACTTGAGAAACCCCCCTCCAACTCCATTGCTTCCCTCCACACCCATTGTCAAATGCAGCAAGACAATTAAGACCACATTAGATCTTTTCATGTACTTGTAATTTCATAAGAGAGGGCTTTTTTCTCTCTCTTTCCCCCTTTTTGAAAATGAAATGGGGGAAACCCGCAGTTCCTCAAGAGCCACTTGGAAAAGATGGGAAACAGATATTAACCCTGCGAGTGATGGTTCTTCAAGAGGCCTCCTCACTCAAAGCCCCCCCCCATACCACCAGCACCTCCGCTATGGGACCACACACACACAGACACCTGCACCATCTGAGACGCACTCCCACACACTCAAATCTAGGACGCTATATTCAAACAGAATGACACACACTCCCTATTCAGTTGTCTATTTAAAGAAGAAACTGCAATATATCTTGACTGATTTACTTTCTTACATTACTTCAGATAAGCTACAGCTAAAATTACATCCATTACCGAAATATGGTCATGTTTTTGTTAAAATAATTGAGCATACTCTGTATATTTCATGTATTTGATTCATTTTCCTTGGCTCATTATGAGCTTTAACTTACCCCATGTTGAGTAACCGGGGCCTCTCTATTTGGCCCCATTCCCCCCATGTGAAATGTAAATGATGTATTGTCCTAATTAGATGAAAAAATATGAGTAATCCTCCCAGCATGCACCACTTCTGATGGGGTTTATTATTCTAGCCGAAGGTGCTACTCTGTTTTATTTACTTTGATCCTGCATGTTTCTGACTCTTTGGTAATCAGAGGTAGAAAGTCATTATGTTGTTATCACAACTGCAGCCACAGCGGCCAAAGCTTGACACAAGACGTTAACCCGTCTGTAATGGAGAGGCCTTCGCTTGCTCAGCAGCCTGGCCCACACGGCCCGCTGCCTCGGAGGAACATACATCAGAGGGCGAGGACTTCATTACAACCCGCCCCTGAAATGAGACCAGCATCAGCAGAGGTGTGGAGAGCGGGTGCGGGGGACCCGAGGGGAAAGGGGGAGTCAAAGGAGCAGGTTGGCCGGCCTTTGAGGTTTGAGTCCTGAAAATCAAAAGAGAATGAGTGATGGGTGTGATTTGAACCCACTCCTCCGCCCTTCGCCTGCGCAGTAATCACCACTTTAAATCAATGTGTTTAAAAGAAATATGCCCAAGGATTTCTGCGCCACAGATTTCATTAGGAGCCCTCCTAAATGAATGGAAAGTCGCTCAGCTTTGTTTGTTTTTCTCTGCACGTTCTGTCACTCCGCTTTCCTTCCCCTCCTCCCCACCCCTTTAAGAGTGGCATTGCGTGAGTGGCAGCCATTTCACCTTGACCCGCCTGATTGACCCTGGCGATGGCAGTGAAAAAATCCCTCATCAGTGTGAAACGTTGCCATGGTTTCGGCTGAGCTGAGACCCCTGGTCGCGGGGAATGGGGACTGTGGGGATTTATACACCCCCTCCCCTCCACACCACTCTTCTCTTCCGTGGCTCCATGCCACAGCCATGTGGGGCTGCATCATGTCTGCCGGCCTTCTCACACGATCCCAGCACTATTGCGTGCAGAGGCAGCACTGAGAGCATAGCATTTTCACCCCACTACCTTACGCATGAGTAGGCTTGGGAGGGGCTGAGTGAAAGAGGGAGGGGAGAAGAGCAGAGGGGGGAGGAGGGGTGATGATGTGGATTGATACAAGGAGATGAGACACAGAACAAAGGTCACGTAACTAGGTGAATATTAGAAAAATGACTAAATGATTGAGACAATGGAGATTAAGATGAGCGAAGGAGACGGAGATAAGAAATGAGATAAGAGGGAGAGAGGAAGGGAATCTCCTGATGCATTATTCAGTTCATACACAGACAGTTGGTAGAGAGCTCTCTGAGGTATTATGCTGACACACACACACACACACTCACACTCACACACACACACACACACACACACGTAGACATGTACCGACTCACAGACAGGATGAAAGAATAGTCTGGGCACTCTAACCACAGACAAAACACTGAAAGCATACACACATGCTTCCTCTCTCTCCTTCTCACACAAAGGTACACTCAGCCGCCCCCTCACACAAACACACACTCAAACACAGTTATTGACTCGTTCAATGCAATGGGAAGTATGAACAGCAGATGTACACGCTTATCATGATTTCCTGATTCTGTGTTTCTAATTTTGCATTGTCGTGCAAACAGACAGATCCAGAAATCACTAACTTACAACAGATAATTGTCTTGTTTTGAACATGCAGTCTATCTTTTTTATGTAATTAAGGTATATGTCTATATTGTCTGATATAGACATGTAAGATTATGGCAGGAGTTACAGTATACAGCATGCAATATGATGGAATAAGCAGATATTACACTAGAGTTTCCAACCTTGGGGTTGTAACTCAAAGTGGGGTAACTTGATAAGATGAGGTCACAGAAGATTAATTGCAAAATATGCATATTTAAAATACATCACATATCCATTTAAACCATGGGGGCAGGTCCCTTGCAACTTGTCTGATGACTTCTACCATCACTACTGGAAAATACAATTTAATTCAATGTATGGGAGGATTTCTCTACATAGTGTGCTGTTATTTACCTCGATGCACTCCTGATTAAGTAAATATCTAAGATATCATACCTAAATACCTAATACCTCATACCTAAATCTATCAACAAACCTGCAGAGTTTTTATCTTTATATGTCTTGCATTGTCTGAATGAATCTTTCAGTTGTAAGCCCCACCCCCCTTAGTCATTGCTGCTACACCTGTCAAGATTTCCATTCTCAAGGAAATCTTGATGAAAATCTCTTCATTTTCCTCTCAAAGTTCTTAGTGATTTTTCAAACAACTGGTCTCTGATTTTATACAGAGGTAGACAAAAGTTGATATCTCATTTCTAGCTAGTGACTGTTGATTTCTCCAGCTAAATTGACAACTCTAACTAGCATATTTTATTGTAGCTAGATGGCTAGCGTATTAATGCCTCCCCTGGCTATCTCCACCTGACTCATTTTAAAACGAGAACCTTGTAAAAGGGCCTTAAATATGCAATTGATGGCTGCATACATGCATGTACTGTTGTGCAAAAAGAATGAAGCTAAGGCTACGTGGCCCAGATAAAAAAATCAGCATCCTCACCAGCTGATGATCATGTAAGACATGAAAAACAAGAAACAGCATTGTTCTTCTATTGCAGGGTAGAGCTAGTTATCCCAAGTATAGTGCAGTATGATAGGTACAATTTGGGATAAGACTGTTATTTTGTTGTAAGAAGCCCTGCTTATATTAGATTAGCTGACTATAGAAAATCATATAGTACTTGGTCAAGCAACAGAGGTTAGATTTATGGTTTTTTGTTTGTATTTTTACTTTTACGAGAGAAAAAGCTTACAGGATAAGGAGTTTGGCAAATGTAACATTTACTCCCCCAGATCCAATGAAGAGCAGCTGCTAATGTTGCCTAAATTCTGATGTGGTAACATACAGGACTGGCTCCCAGACTGTGGCTGTTCCAGTCCTGAACTTAACCCCCACAAAATAACGTAATCTTAGTTAACGATGTACTTCTTGGCCTTGGAAATAGCACTACGTTAGCATTACTACTGTGGGTAATAAGCCACTTAGCTGAACATGCTAACGATTGCAGCTTTCGTTAGAGCGGATAAAACCAGTGTTTAATTCATTACATATATTTTTGCTTTTGTGTTTTTGGTTTTAGAAAGGCGATAAAAAATGACATCATCCTCATAGATACCGAGCGTTACTATGACTACAGAGTCTCACTCGTGCTTAATCTCCAGGACCATCCATTTATCTCTTTCTTTGCTCTTATAAAGACTGAGTTTCTTTTATCAATAAAGTTAAATATAGACATCTAAAAATATAGAGATGCAGATGAATAAACAATATCACATATTGAAATGAAAGTGAGTGTATGTGAGAGATAATACTTACCAAACCTGACTGGTGCAGTATTTCACAGGGTGTGACAATTAAAGTAACCCGAAAATGACAATTTAAGCATAATAAATAAATAAATATTTATATATATGTTTTTTTGGCTCTTGTGAACTTATACCATGCAACATCTCGAAATCCTCAATCAAGTCGGTTTTCTAGAGCTCATTAAAAATGCTCATCAGTGCAGGGCCTGAGTGTGAGTGTGTACATGTGCAAGGAGAGACAGAACGGGTGTTACTGAAACCCTTACGTTGCTTTAATTGTCAAAGTAAATGAAACCCTGTGATAAATGAGTCATTTGGCAGTAAGTTCGAATGTGTGGTTTCTTACATATCCTACTTTCTTTTTTTTTTCTGTCTTAAGTGTTTTTTCCACCATTTGTACCACTTTCACCCCTTTAGAATAACATTATTATCACAAGCATGAAGAGCACCACAATTATTCACAGCCCGCTCTTTCTCAAGATAGGAAATCGCCTTGAAAATTGGGCAGGCCTGCAGAGTGTTTGCCACTTAAGTCCCCAGTCCTGTGCTGTTGAGATGTGTGTGTGTGCGTGCGTGTGTGTATATGCGTGTGTGTGTCGACATGGAAACTCCACACCATGCATGCTGTCAGATCTCAGACCGTAACATAAACCAATTTTCAAAAGCGTTTCTCCTTTAATCGTGTTAAGTAACAATAACAACAATTTAAGGAAAAAAAAAAGGTATTTATAATTTCAAGACCCAAACAAGGTAAAAATCCAGCTGGCATACATTTTTGGACTGATGAAATAATGAAAATGACTGTACACCACTTTGCTTCACACATTTAGAGGTGAGTGAGGTATAGAATTACTAAAATCCTATTTGTGTTTCATTGCACTTACAATTACTCAAATTGTTGGTTATAGCTTTATAATTGATTTGAAGATGATACCTCTTAAAGCCCAGACAGACCTGGTTTCCAGCTCCAGCTCAGATCTTTTAACCCATGAAAAGCTGGACTGCAGCATTGCAGCCTCTTTTTCTGTAAAAGGGTCCCTCTGGCTGCCCTGATGTCCAAATAAATAAAAATTCAAAAGGTGATTTGACCTTTATTGTGTGGGCCTCTGTGCTTTGAAAAAACATGTCTGAGAGTCAAATGGGCAGCAAAATTAATCTTATTTCATCACCTTTCTTTCCCCCCATATATCAACTGCATCCATTTCCAGTAATTGTCTGTTAAATTCCCTTGGAAGTCATCATACTGTGTGTATAAAGTAGCACAAAAATATTAGTATTATCAGGTGTAGAGATGATAGAAGTATCACCTAGACATTAGACATCTGGAGTTCAACAATAATCAAGCACAGCTGCATTTTATTTATTTAGCTACTTCATTTAGAAGCTTCATGGTGCCTCTACCCTGCTTTAATCATCTTTGTTCTCTTTTATGTACTGAACTCCAGTCGACTCTACTCAACTTAGCTATACTTCACTTATTTACACTCTACTGCACTTTACTGAACACCACTGCACTCTTCTTTACCTCACTTTACTGAACTTGATTTGACACTACTGCACTTTACTGCACTCATCTCTAAAGCACTTTAATATTTTTTGCTCTATTCGACACTATATTGCACACTACTGAACTTTACTGCACTCTCCTCGACTGAACTCTACTTCACTTGACTACACTCTACTGCACCTAACTGGACACTACTGCACTCTTCTCTACCACACTTTACTGCACTCGACTCTACAGCACTTTACTGAACTTTACTGCACTCTACTCAACTGAACTCTACTTCAATTAACTACAATCTACTGCACTCAGCTTTTAAGAAACTTTACTGAACTCTACCATGCTCTACTCTACCACACTTTACTGAATTTGACCGTACAGCGCTACTCTTTACAGTACTCTACACAGCACTCACTTGAAATCTACTGTACCTTACTCTTCTTTTATCTTTTTTCTTTACTGTACTCCACTCTGTTGTATGATACTTTGTTGTACTGAACCTCACTGCCCTCTACTGAACTCTAATTCATTCATCTCTACTCTGATGTACTTTACTAATTAATGAAATTTACATGACTTCACTTAACACTGACTAAACTCTACTATACCCTACCGTACTCTATTATGCATTACTCTCCTCTCCTGTCCTCCAGTCTACTATATTCTCTGGTCTATTCTACTACACTCTTCTATACTCTAAAATAAACTCTACCAAACAAAACAGTGAGGGGTTCAAGCTGGATTTAGAACAATAGACAAACCAAAGTTTATGCACTCACTTCACTTTAAATAAAAAAATCTGTAAAAACAACATAATAGAAAAAGTCAGCATATGGCATACTGACATACCATCAATCTAAAATGTTGCTACAACCATCTGACCATTGTGCTTTTTTGTGTAAATAATGATGATAGGACTGGAAGAAGAAGACATGCTAATTTTGACTGATGAAACTTAAGCGTTTTGATCTGAAAACAATAAATGACAATGAATAACTCCGACACCATGTCACCATCTTCCAATGTCTCTTCCCTCTTTGGCTTCCTCTGTCTCTTCCCTCTTTGGCTATATTTTATAACCTAAAGCATTTCTACAAAACCACACCACTCACACATGCAATAAACACATTCAAGAGTTTGTCACTCAGAGCAATTTGTGTGACTTTCCATATACACAACAAAAAGAGCTGACTGGCCTCTCATTGTTTACAGGAGGGAGTTAAGTTGTATCCCTTAACTTCTGGAACAGTATCGCTTTACTTTGGATTCAAAGCAGAAATATCCTCACAATAGGGAAATGATGTCATACAACACAGGGAAGGGGGTCAGCTCAAAGGCAGGGGCCACTCTGGACAAGTTATTTGTTGACAAACCATAAAATGCAAGAAAAAAAATACAGAAATGTGTTACCCCACAAAAAACAATGAAGCACATAGCTAATGAGTCACAGCACTGTGTGAGCATACAGAACCCAGATGACTCTGTTCCTCTTCCATGTTTGTGCCTCTTTTTCTCTGGGTTTACTTCTCAGCAGCATCTGGTGCACCAAAGCTTAATCAAAAGAGTTTATTCAGGGTACAGACTGTTGGACCAATATTATCATATACATGAAGATACTTTCTGATACTTGAACAATGCTTTATCCCATATAGTTTTAGGAAATCATTTGTGCCATTCACTTATGACTTTTAATTCTAGCAAAACGCTCAAAACAATAAACAGAGGATATTGTGCACCATGCAAACACAAATTCAAAGTCCTGTGTGACAAAAAGAAAACATGTTTAAAAAAACAGAGCCATGTTAGCAGCTCTGTCAGGCTGTACTGTGGTGCTTTGAGCTAAATGCTAAACGTCAGCATGCTAACATGCTTACAATGAAAATGTTAAAGGGAACATGTCATGCACATTTCCAGATCTTTATTTATATTCTGGGGCTCTACTGGAATATCCTTGTGTGATTTATAGTCCGAAAAACTCCTTATTTATCTTATACTGGCCCTTTATGCAGCCCCTCAGTTCAACCTCAGTCTGAAACAGGCCGTTTTAGCTCCTGTCTCTTTAAGGCCCCTCTCCTGATGAGCCGACTCTGTTCTGATTGGTTAGCTCCTGGAAACTGCTCCTCAGCTGACTTCCTGCAGCTCCAGAGGCTACGTAAACAAACAGTAGCAGCAAGACTTCACTTCTTTTTCTCATTCTTTACTCAAATTGGAAACTTCTAAAATACTTCTGTACATGGTCGAGCCCAAAACCTATCAAAAATATGTTAGAGGACAACACGAACCACACATGGAACAACCTTAGCAACAAAGGCCATTTGTGGGCATGCACGAACAATCTCAGTAGAAGGAGAAGTAACATTGTAAATGAAATACTCAGAGCAGGCTGAAGCTCTGGCTTTTGAATTGCCAGGAACATTTTACATACGTTCACCTCAAGTGAACATTATAAAAGTATAAAAACAACAGAAAAAACATGATATGTCCCCTTTAACATGTTGATGTTTAGCAGGTACAATGTTTACCTTGTTTACCATCTTAGTGTAGCATGTTAGCACACTAGAATTTGTCTGTAGTGGATAAAAAAAAGTCAGAGGATCACCAAAGCCAGTAGGATTCATCTTCTGGGGACCATGAATGTCTGCACAAAATTTCATGGTAATCCATACTTGGTACATTTACATGGTAGTCGAGAATTAAAAAGGGATATTTGTCATCAGGAACATTTATGCTACAGAGTTTGCACCAACTATAGATAGTAAGAAGTGCTTATTTGAAATGTTAACTGTCACTACATGCACACTTGAATAAATTGACCAAGTAAGATTTATTATTCTTTATAGCTGAAATGTGTTTTTGTTCCTATCAGCTGTTTGTCAGGAGCCCAGTTGCTAGTTTATACAAAGTAAAATGTTTAACACTAAAATCTAAATTGACTGTTAAGTGATTAATGCTTAAATTCACAATGTCAGCATTCGAAAGTGCACTGCAAACATTTAACCTCTTTAAAAAGCAAAGCACTTTTTTTTTGCCTTTGTTATGAGCGGAGTTCACTGTGTTCTCACTGAATTTTTCTCCTTTTCATCAAAGAGATGAAACGTTTTCATGTCTTTGAACTGCGACCAGAGACACAAGAGCTGAAATGATTATGTGAAGCAATGAAATCATTAATGTGGTGAATGGACGTTCTCCTGCTGTGTCAATGACTTATACAATGATGGGTAATACTGTGATTGTGCTCATATACCCCATAGAGACTGTGTCTGCCGCCCGACCACTTAAATCAATTAAATCAAAGTATACAGAAGAGGAATTATACATAAAAACCTAATAAAAATTAACACCACCACTGCAATAGTACAACAAAATAGGAGAATTAAATGTGGACTCTTAAACAGAACTCTGTCATCTAAAGCTGTGTTATAATATAGTTATATATATATAAGATACTAATATCAGATCATATGGATTTATCTTGTCTTACTGAAACCTGGCTGTGTCATGAAGAATATGTTGGCCTAAATGAATCCACTCCCCCAAGTCATATTAATACTTACATTCCTCAAGACGCTGGCTGAGGAGGTGGAGTTGCAGCCATTTTCAACTCAAGCCTATTAATCAACCCTAGACCTACACTTAATTATAACTCATTTGAGAGCCTGGAAATCAACCTGGAAAACATTACCGCCAATTTTATTTGTTATTTCGTACTGTCCTCCTGGCCCGCATTCTGAATTCTTATTTGAATTATCAGAGTTTTTATCAAGTTTAATCCTTAGTACAGATAAAGTAATTATTGTAGGTGATTTTAATATTCATGTGTCGATAATGATAGCCTTAGCACTGTGTTTATCTCATTATTAGACTCACTTGGCTTCTCAGAGTGTAAATAAACCCACTCACTGTTTTAACCACAATCTCAACCTCATCATTAATAGAGGAGAATAGAAACAGCCCTAGGTTCCTTTTCAGCAGTTTGGCCAGGCTGACAAAGAGTCGTAACTCTATTGATCCATGTATTCCCTATAGCTGTCAGTAGTAACGACTTAATGAGCCTCTTTAATCATAAAACTTAGAAACAGCTGTAAAACCTGATATATATTTAGACTGTTTTTCTCCAATCGACCTTCCTGAACTAATTTAAACAATTTCTTAGTTTAAACCATCAACCTGTCTCTTAGACCCCATCCCAACTAGGTTGCTTAAGGACCTTACCGTAAGTTAACCCTTCTTAACCTGATATGATTAGTCTGTCTTCAGTAACAAGCTATGTAATTAAACCTCTTCTTAATGAGTCTATTCTTGATTCAGGCATTTTAGCCAACTAAAGACCTATATCTAACCTTCCCCTTCTCTCTAAGATAGTGACTTTCTACATAATAATAGTTTATTTGAGGATTTCGAGCCAGGATCCAGAGTGCACCATAACACAGAGACAGCACTGGTGAAAGTTACAACTGACCTCCTAATTGCATTGGACAAAGGATTTCTCTCTGTACTTGTCTTGTTAGATCTCAGTGCTGCGTTTGACACCACTCACCATCACATCCTATTACAGAGACTGGAACATTTAATTGGCATTAAAGGAACTGTTCTAAGCTGGTTTAAGTCCTATTTATCAGATAGATTTCAGTTTGTACACGTTTGTGATGAATCCTCCATGCACATAAAGGTTAGACATGGAGTTCTGCAAGATTCTGTGCTTGGACCAATTCTATTCACCTTATATGTGCTTCCTTTAGGTAATATGATTAGGAAACACTTTTATTGATATGCAGATGATACCCAATTATATTTATCAATGAAGCCAGATGAAACCAATCAGTTAACTAAACTCCAAGCATGCCTTAAGGACATAAAGACCTGGATGACCTGCAATTTTCTGCTATTAAACTCAGACAAAACTTAAGTTATTGTGCTTGGCCCTAAACATCTCAGAAACACATTATCTAATGATATAGCCACTCTGGATGGCATTACCCTGGCCTCCAGCACCACTGGAAGGAATCTGGGGGTTATCTTTGAACAGGATATGTCCTTCAACTCTCATTTTAGCTTCTCTGCAATGGCTCCATGTAAAATCCAGAATAGAATTTAAAATCCTTGTCCTCACCTACAAAGCCGTTAACGGTCAGGCACCATCATATCTTAAACAGCTCATAGTACCCTATTACCCAACTAGAGCACTACGCTCCCAGAATGCATGCTTACTTGTGGTTCCTGGAGACTCCAAAAGTAGAATGGGAGGCACAGCCTTCAGCAATCAGGCTCTGCTCCTGTGGAACCATCTCCTAGTTTGGGTCCGGGAGGCAGACACCCTGTCTACATTTAAAAGTAGGCTTAAAACTTTCCTTTTTGATAAAACTTATAGTTAGGGCCAGCTCAGGCTTGCCTTGGACCATCCCCTAGTCATGCTTCTATAGGCCTAGACTGCTAGGGTATTTCCCATGATGGCCTGGGCTCCTCTCTCCTCCTCTCCCTCTTAATTTGTATGCATTCATGCCCCATTAATGCATGTTACTAACTCAGCATCCTCCCTCTCCCATAGTTTTGTGCTTTCTCGTCACTCTCCTCTCTTCTCCTGTTGCTTTCCGCAGGTATACCTGCCTCTGGAGCTGTAGAACTGCTACAATATTGTTATTATTATTACCATTATTAGCACTATACATCTCCATATGGAACTTGCATTGTGCTATGCCCTCTTTCCTCCTGCTCTAACTCTACTATATAGTCACATTTACTGTACAGTGCTTGCATTGGCAGGACTATGTAAAATCGCAATGTTGCCAAATCATAGAAACATTCTTAAAATAAGATAATACAACAATAACATGACATTCACAATAGTAATCAATGGATTAGATAAAGCTATATGTATAATAGGCTATGTCAAGGTAATTATT
Organism: Thunnus maccoyii; assembly: GCF_910596095.1. Classification (NCBI taxonomy): domain Eukaryota; kingdom Metazoa; phylum Chordata; class Actinopteri; order Scombriformes; family Scombridae; genus Thunnus; species Thunnus maccoyii. The sequence continues at coordinate 22,290,282 of NC_056551.1, read as the reverse complement.
TGTCACATTCAGTGACATTTTAATTATGTGTCCCTCAGTTTTTGACATGCAGTCACGTATTGTGCAGCTAAGTATGCTGCATGTCTCTCTCCTAGTAGAATTTGTTGCTTTTCACTGTCATCTAGCTTTGTGAAGTTCGGCATTAACAAATCAAATTTCTTCAAGTATTCCACTTTGACATTATTGTATTTGTTGCATTATAAGAAGAAGTGCATCTCAGTCTCTACCTCAGCTGTTGTGCGGTGGCCACAGACTCTTTTCTCTGTCGGTAGCCGTAACTTCTTGTGTCGTCCTTTCTCTGTGACTAGACTGTTTTCACTCAGTCTGTATTCAGTCAGGATCTGTCTCTGCTTTGAATCTCTGATAGTAAAGAGATACTCTGCCAATTTATATTCATAGTTTAGGGCCAGATAGCAATTAAGTTTGTTTTGAGTTTTGGTTTGATTTGTCCAATGTTCCAGATAGGCATCTTTTGTTAGTTTAATAATTTGGTTTACTCTGATTAGTGGTTGGAAAGCAGTGCTGGTCTGAGGCTGAACGGTATTGGGTGTTATTTGATCAGTAAGTCTCAGGACCAACTGAAAGAAGGGACTCTCTCTCTCTCTCTTGCTCTCTCTCTCTCTCTCCCCTCTCCCCCTCCCTCTTCCTCTCAACCCAACTGGTCGAGGCAGATGGTCGCCCCCCCCCCCCGAGCCCGGTTCTGCTCGAAGATTCTTCCCGTTAAAGGGGAAGTTTTTCCTCGCCACTGTCGCCAAGCGCTCACTCATGGGGGAATGTTGGGTCTCTGTAAATAATATTGAAAAGAGTACAGTCTAACCTGCTGTATATAAAAAGTGCCCTGAGATAACTTCTGTTATGATTTGGCGCTATATAAATAAAATTGACTTGACTTGACTTGACATGCCCGTACAGATTGACACATACACACACATACATGCATCCACACACACACACACGCACATGCACACATTTCATTCCGCAGGGAATTGAGGCCTTTTATAAGAAAGAGAGATTGACAGACTCACACACACACACACACACTCTCTCTCTCTTTCTCTCTCTCTCTTTCTCTCACACACACTTAAACACGCATTGTTCCTTTGGGATCTGAGCTTATTCATGAGTCTTATTATACCAAGGTTTTCAGGTTTTCCCTTTTGATGTGTCATTGTGTTTCTCGAGCCTTTTTGGTGGTTTTCTTCTTTTCTGAGTAACGTTTCATGAACAACCCCCCCCTCACACACACACACACATACACACACACACAACCTCCCCCCTCTCCATCTCTGCCCCCAAACACCCACTTCACCTCCAGTATCCCTGTGGCACTAATGATGCCATGATGTGCATTTTGTCTAATTTTCTGAAACATTCCTTCGCCTCTGGACCCGAGGAGCTGCTCCGGCAGGTTCTGTACGTTACTCACTGAGAGCTGACTGGTTCCAGATTTCTGGAGAAGAATCACGATAGGTTGTGCGTGAGAAGAGCCAGCCATTTGTTAATTTGTTTCGAGGTTTGTTTGTCTTACTCATCCATGTGTGCTTGTGTGTGAGGCAGCAGCAGAATCTGAACAGTGTGTGTATATTGTATAAATCCCCTTGTTAATAGTGAAGGATAAGCACATTTCTTTGATTTTCTCCTGTGCAGATTTAGCAATCAGCTTGAAGAACTAATGGCATAATGAATCATCAAATATGTTAGTCCCACTATTTGCTGCAACATTTGATTTATTTATGATTTGTACACAACTTAAAGACACTAATAAGGGTATTTTTCAGACTTACTGAACTCCTCCCTCCCACTACTGCCACTACCATGAGTCGATATGCCAAAACAGTCTAATTGGTTTAAATTATTTGATCTCCAAACATCTTCAGTCCAGCGATTCACATGTTGCAGCTACAAGACTCAATCCGAGCTTTGAACCCCACTTTGGCTTCCTCTTGATTCCCCATGCAAGATGCATATGCAGATTGCACATGAGCTCTTGTGAAAATAAAGGCACTTGTGGTGAAGGGTCTGAAAAGTCTCCTGAAGTGGTAGACTCTGCGGCCTAATTAACATGCCATAGGTGTTAATTGGCAGCTGGCAGCAGTCAAAGCAGTAGCAGGTGAGCACCAGCGCTCGTTGAACTTAGATGCACTGAATAGCATGAGGAGTCACTCAGGGTTTATACGGCAGCGATTTGCAAATCAATGCCCACGGCTGGAGGTTAATTTGGATGTGGAGAAGTCTGACTTCATGTTTCCAACCTCATTTAGGAGGTTAAAGCACCATTTTTCTTTTTTTTTTCTTTTTTTTTTTTGTTTTGTGCTTAGAGAATTTGATTACAACACATTTTAATCTGATCACTGTAATGCTTTTCTGTATCCAGTGATGTGTGAGAGTTCACATAATTGCATTTGACTGTATTAAATGAAATGAACTGTGTGAAAATCATTGTATAATGTGTCATTTGGTGTGGAATAGTTGTGCAATTCCACTGTAAATGGAGAGTAAACTAGATTTTCATCCGTGATGTACACTCACCGAGCACTTTAATAGCAACACCTGTGCAATCCTAACGCAATCCAACACAACAGCTCTGCCATAAATTTTACTTTTATGAAGCTTATACATTTTCAGTTTTTGTCGACATTGTCAGAAAGGCGATAATCCTACTTTGTTTATTATGGAGGTCGTAGTGGGTGGTGATGGTGTACTGGAGTGCATTATATAGAGAAGAGTTATGAATATACTCTTCACACTTTTCAATTTACACCAACACCGCCCACTACGACCTCAATAATAAACATAAAGTAGAATAATCGCCTTTCTGACAATATCAACAAAAACTGAAAATGTATATGTATATACATTGCATTAGATTGCACAGGTGTTCCTAGTAAAGTGTTTGGTAAGTCTAATCCACCTACTAAAAAATTTAAAGTAAAAGCACTTGAATGAAAGGTGTGAAAAGCACCCATTCAGTATATTCTTCTCAGTATAATTTACTGAGAGTGCAGTGAAGGGAAGGCAGCGGATTAGCAGACTTCCATTACAGTAATAATGGCAGCTAGGCGATAAGAAATGCGTGTGGATTATTGTAGCCTAAATGCGATTTTACTTTAGATAAGCACAGATCCATCTGTTATTAAATCCATTAAACACACAGGTTCCCACATTACTGTGATGACACACACGGAATATGCAGCGTCCAAAATAGTGCTGGGTATCAAAAAAATGAGGCATCGGGGAAGTATTTATTAGGTTGAAACAAGGCTCTAGATGATTGATTTATCGCGGGATCCGACGAGATTCAAGTGATACTATTGATTTCTCCAATGCGCCGAAATAGAATCAAAATAATATCATTTGTCATTTTAAAATGATGCTTTCTATACAACGAACCTGCATTAAAATGTGAATTAAAAAGTGCTTGAAGTAAGTGTAATTGGTGTTTTAATTGTTGTTTTAATTATGAGTCAAGCCCCCCCTTCATGAGCGTCTTAACGTGGGTCGTTTTCAAGTATCGTCGTGGTATTTTAGCCGTGTCTTATCTTTATTTGATTGTTAAGAAGCTTTAAAGGTCCCAACTTTTCTCGGCAGGGAGCAGATATTTCTCAGTTTAGCCTCTCGGTCTCCTCCCGCCGCCCCCCCCACCCCACCGCCCCTCAAGGGAGTTGTGGCCCACATTCGCAGTTTCCCTGCGGACACTGAGCTATATGAACCTGACCAGTCAATTAGGAGGGAAAACAAAAACTAGCTGCAACCAAACACAACCATCGCGTGCAGTTCCATCTCTGAGCCAATAAACACACCCACGCACGCGTGACACAGTACAGCCTGCAGAGCAGATTACTTTTGTCATAATTTATTATTCCTTACGTTCTCACTTCATATGTAACCTCTATTTTTGCGGTGTCCATTTCAGACAATATGTCGCTATTTTTAAATATTTACTTTAATTACTGCGGCTTATAATCCCTTCACGTGGCTGTACTCTTTTGTTACGCCCATACACGTCATTATAATTATGATGAATTCATTAAAGGAAAAACGGCTTTATCAACCTAATAAAATAATATATAGGCTAACTTGTTTACTTCCCACCACATCTTTAAGACTCCCTCCAAACTCGTTTTAAGACATATAACAATTTGTGTCTTTCTATACAAACAAAAAAAAGACCAGAATCTGTCATAATATGGATATGGAAATATTTTTCGTTGCAAAAACTCATCTGCTAGAGACAAAATGTCTCTTGCTTCACTGAAAAGTCGATTCTCAGTGACTGTGCACTCAAGGTTTCAAGTTTTCATGTGTGTGTAAATCACTACTAGTTTTCAAACTAGTTGTGATGTCACAAATCACGCTCATTTCCGTCTTAAACTCGCATCTAAACTTTCCTCCTTCGGGCAGCCTTCTAGTGTCAAACTTTGCGCTGTGAAGCTCAAACATCCAGGTAACAATAAGCAAAATGCATTGAACGTGATTTCTACGTTAACGTGTTGCAATGATTTCCTTAATTGTTTTTGTTTTACTTAATTAATTCACTTTTTTCCTCCTCGTCACCTGATGCAGAAATATGACCATGCTTGGTCAAAACTCACTTTCCATTTGTCCTTGCAGCGGTGATTAATTAGGCCTTTGTCCGTTTTTTTAAGGACTTTATCCATGTTTGAAGTATAATTATTGGCCCATACGTCATATTAATGAAGAAGAATGAGAAGACAGTGTAGACTGTATTACATGACCGACCCTGCCAAATTTTTTGAATTATTTCAGGCACACATGGGAGACCAACAGGATCTTATAGTCGTCCACGTTAAAACCTGTTTTTTTTCCTACAGTTTTTCGGTCAGTAGGTAATGTTGACCTCCTTGAAGTGCAGTTATTGTCTGAATTTCTGCCTGCAGGTCTAATGTATGCATGCATTTGAAGAGTAGCGCATATGTGACACATTATTTCCCTACAAACAAAACCAACACATTAACAAATAAATGAATATATAGACTAAAGGATCTATATGCCTACAACTTCCACAAAACTTAATGCTAAGGATGGGCTCTTTAAAAAAGAAACGCTATGATAATAATTTGAGCCTGTGTCAAAAATGAATCAATTTCATATCTGCTTCCTAAATCCTGCAGACCCTGTACGCATATCGGGTTTGTTTTCAATCCTTTTTGAGGCTTTGATCTGATGCAAAAATGTGTGTTTAGTGGTGAAGGGAAGGGGAACAGCTTCCTTAGCTTTGGGGCAAAACACACTCGTCTCTTTCATCAATTAGCCTACCTCCCACTACGACTCAGGCCCACATGAAGTTCCCCCGAAAACATATTTAGTTGAGTTGATGGGAAAACAAAACATTCATTTTTAAACAGATTTTTCATCAACTTGACTGTTCGGCATTAATATTTTACTCGTGTGATGGTAAAGCCAAGGAGCAGAGTTTAGACCAATGAGTCAGATGTGTTTGCCTCTGAGCATGTGAGCCTGAATGAAACAACTGAATAAATCTGTTCACTCACTCCAGGTGGCGAGTTTTGTCAATGTATTATATTGCAACCTTTTGCCAATCCCCTTGCACGGAAAGCATTGTTTCTCTTTTTTTTCACGGGGCATTATGAATAATTAGAGGCCAAACACACAATCCTGCTTAAGGGACACCAGGAAAGACCCGCTCTGCGCCTAATGCCAAACCATAAACCATAAGCAGCTGTGAGCGATCAATAATTAATATATACCGGTCGCGCATGGGCGACGCTGACTCTGGAACTGGTGCTTCCCCGGAAAAGCCTGATGTGATAGGACCATAAAGTGTGCAGTGGTGGATTCTTTACTTAAGTAACTAAAAGTAGTAATACTTTACTTTTTTTAGCCTACTCTACGAGTAAAAATGTGGTATGCATTATCAGCGAAATGTACTAAAAGTATCAAACAGAAAAAAAATCCCCTTGAGAGAGTTATACTTTAGTTTTATTAGATTGTTATTGGTGATGCGTTCACGTATAAGCAGTATTTTATTGTACTGTTTTAGTTCCTCGACTTGGAGCTATTTTATGCATCATATTCTTATCTGATGTTTTGTATAAAATGCTGGTGAAGCAGGCTAACTACAGATGTCTAATAAATGTAGTAAAAAGTACAATATTTCTAAGTGTTGTAGAGTAGACGAATGAAGAAATAGAGATAGAGTCTATATATTTGCACTACTACTATATTTGTACTTGAGTAAATGTGCTCAGTTACATCCAATTATAAGACTCTATTGTGTCTACATGCCCCATCTTATCACGACAGACAGGCTGCTGTAGTGACTCCTGGATTCATCCAAAAGAACAAATCTGCAGGTGGGATGAGCAACTTATTTTTGTGATAAAAATGTGATAAAAATACAAATTAATGTAAAGAAAGTTACTGAAATGCGCTGATTTGCATAGAGAAAATATACACGTATTTTAAGAGGTTTTATTTAAAGGATATATCACTGAAAAAGGTCATTAGACGAATCGTCATGATGGGTATTATTATAATATAGGCGTATGGGACTTGAGGCCCCTAAGAGTAAGAAAAAAAATAGATATTTTGCATGGACATATTTTAAAAAAAAGGCTACATCCTCAATTTAGGAGCAAGTCCAGGAAAAGGCATCACAACTTGCTTGGCTTCATCCACTAAAGAACTGCTAAACTTCTTCTAACAGGCCAGATTGCAGTTTGAACTGGAAAGCGTCCAGTCAGCAGGTTTTTACCTCAGTTGAACTAAAAGATCTTGTAAGTCCACTGCTGCTCTATCTCTGGAGACTGTTCAGTAAATAACTGTAGGAAAATAAAGTAATTAGTCTTTTTAAAAAAAAACATAAGTAATATATGTGCAGAAAATGAATTAAATATTATATTAAAAACAGGATTTTACATGAATATTTACGTGAAATCTTGCGTGAATTTTTTTAAAATCACTTTCATTTGGTGGGTTGCTGTTGGAAGTTAAATTTAGAACAAAGACTAAACATTTTCTTTAAAGAAAATCTGCTTTCATTTTGGAATAAAAGTCTTAAAAGTTTACTTTAATTGCATGGCGCTTAATTCGGAAATCACAGTGTACTGGTTTTTAAGAGTTTCCATCAAGTGTCACCAGGTGTTTCTGACAGAAGGCAGTGATGTGTCTGTTCAGCAGTGATTTGTCAGACACTGTTCCTAATTTCTGAAACACATAAAATTACATCAGCAACCATCACTTGATGGACTTTTTCCTTGTCTTAAAAATCAAAGTTTTTAGAGGTGGGTAAGAGGTTAAAATAACTTGTAAAGTGTAGTTTTTACTTTTACAGAAATTCAGTGGGGAGTTGTTGTGTTTTTTTTACACGTGCATAGTGATGTTAGGTTGCAGGCTGTGACAAAGCATGGAGGAAATTCCATTTTCCCTGTGGGAGCCCACGGGTGCCCGCTCACAGAAGCGAGCTGCTGCAGTTTGCAAGAAGAAACGTTCCCAAGATTTTTATCGCTGAAATGATCCAGTCGATGCAGTCCTGGTTAACAGATGACTCCAGGCTATCTGATACGTCTCTGCAGCCAAACAGCATCGTTGCAGGCCACTCGGCTGAAAAGATAAGGTGCGTTTGGGAAATGTTTGTTTCTGTGTTTAGTCAGCTTTAATGACAACATAAACTTATCTTGAAAACCATAATGAATGGCCATTAGAACTACAAAGGTTTCCAAATGGTGCGCGTTCAAGGGAATATTTTAGTGTCATATCAAAATTACAACTCGAGTAAACCAATTTTCTCCACAGAGGAATAAACACAGACTCAAGTGAACCGCAAAGATCAAGCTCAGGGAATATCACAAAGTGTTTCCCAAACTGCAGCAGACTTCTTGAGCAATTAAGAGCGTTTGGCTTTGAATGGTAGAGGAAATAGCTTTCCTTGCTGTTAAATGTCACCAGAAACGCGCCTGGGGCATAAAGTGACCACTTTGTTTTTGTTTTGTGTGCTTTAATACCTCTCAGTTACAACGATTGTAATATCACAGGAGAGCACGGGCGAGCAGGTCAAACCAAAGTCTCCATGAGTCCAGAAAGCTCCCAATTTCACTTTTAATAGAAATAAAAATCATTGAGCAATATAGGTTGATCACTTTCTAAATTTAAAGAATTGTTTAATTATTATTGACTTCTGATATTGATTTTTTTTGTAAATATTTAATGAGTTTATAACATGAAATTAAACTTGCATAATAAAACCACATTATTTGATCTTTGACCCAAAAGACAAAAAAAAGTTCTATTTTCTTTTCTTCAAAGTCCCAAAATGTTTAGATTTCTCATGATTATAACAAACCAAGAATGTCTGAGAACCATAAGATTTGACCTTTGATGACTCTCATGCCAGAATAAAAATAATGCAACAAGTTAAGAGCTCAAATAGGCCCAGAGAGCACTCCGAACCTTCACCAGGAAGATTTAAATTATGGCAGCATAAGGAAAAGCTTCCTCATTTGCACATAAAAACAAAGAAAGACATTAAAATGATCTCTCTTAGTGAATAAATATTATGATATCATATGAGTCCTGGATTAATTGAAAAGAACAAATCTGCATCTGGGATGAGCCTGTTTTTGTGATAAAAGTGTCATAAAATGCAAATAAGGTGTAAAGAAAGTTACTGAAACGAGCTGATTTGCAATAAAAACATATAAGTATTTTCAGAGGTTTTGTTTAAAGGACATAACAGTGAAAAAAAAGCTCATTGCATGATTTGTCAGTGTGGATAGTGCATGAATTTTTGCCAGTATTTTTAGATTTTGGTGTCTCAGAGTTGGAGGAAAAGCTCATTTACCTTTTGTTTTTTCTTTTGCACCTCCATATTTTAAATGTGGATTTTTTTTTTCACGCTTCAGTTGCAGGAGTACTTGTCTCCCAGAAAACAATCAATTCAGCTGTGTTTGATCCACTCCTAACTGTGAACATGATTTATTTTTCACTCTGTTTTGGTATATTCTCACAGCTCCTTTACACCCGTTTAAGTCGCCACAAACTTGAGTCACGAGTGCAAAGAGCGGTGTCTGCAGGAATTCCCTCAGGTCAGAGAGAAAGCTATGTTTTGAGGACCTTCTTAGCAGCCTTTGCCTCACTGGCCTTTGACCCCAGTCAGCCCTCTTTAGTGAAGGAGCATAATCCACCTAACATGGATTTAAACAAACAGTGTAATCCATAACACTCAGCCGTTGCACACCATCTCATTCAGGTTATGAGCCCTGCTGCTGTTATGACTGTGTTGCTTTGAGTGGGTGATTTGTCTCACGGACTTTATTGTCCTTTGGCAGCGGGAGCGAGGTTCTCACTGTAATTTCATGTGCAATTCCCTGTTTCAAATTGAAATGAGAGTGAGAGCTATCTGCATCTGTGAGGGCATCCTCTCGTGATTCCCGCACCTGCGTTGTAACTCCAAAATGTGAAAAAATGTGACTGTGAAACGTGGTCGTCCCTGTTTTCCCCAGCTCTGTGTGCTTCAGTACAGCTGTGTTTGTGGCCCTTGCACCTCTGCCCTCGCCTGCCTCCCTGCCGCTTCAAGCCTCACTGCTCCCCCCTCCTTCCTTAAAAAAGTTCATCAATATTTTGGTTGACCTTTGACTTGACCCGCACAATTAAACAATGGGATTTTGGGTACACTAAATGGCCTGGCTTTGCTACAGAGGGCAGACTAATGAGAGGATGTCGTCTTTAGTTTATAGTTCAGTCCAGAAAGCAGTGGAGCGGAAAAACAACCCGACGTTCCGTTAAGCTGCCTCACGCAAACTTTCAAAGCAGGGGCACTTGGAATCAGACTGGGCTTTCCAATGTCATTTACCTTCACTCACATAACCCCGCCCATCCACCTTCACCCCCCTCCTCCAAGTTTATCTGGCTCTGGTCTCCTTTTTCTCCTTTTTTTTAAGTGTCTCTTAGTTGCATTTCATCATCCAATTCACCCCTTGTTATAACAAGAGAAACAAACATTTTTCAGGTTTACATGAACAAATGAGATCAGTGCTGTGACTGTATTGTACTGCATGTAGTCAGCCTGTGTTTGTGTGTGTGTGCGTGCGTGTGTGTGTAACAAAGGCTGTTTTTGTATGTTTAGCTGTGTTTTTCATGTACTTTTCCCTCGGTCTTGCCAGTGTTGCTTTTTCAGTCTCCCAGCTGGAGTAACAACTGACTGCTGAGCCACTTTTTCATTAAAAAGTCAGACTGTGGCTCTTCTTGAGCAGTGCTCACAAAGGTATGAAAAACACTAAAGCATTGATGGAATGTAACTAATTACATTTACTCAAGTAGTAATTTTAGGTAGTTTTACTTCCATTTTTGTCACTTTATACTTATAATCCACTACTTCAGAGTCAGATATTATACTTTTTACCCCGTTTATTTTATTGATAGCAATTGTTTCTTGTTAATTTTTAAGATCTTACATATAAAACCTGTCATAAAGGTGTAAAATATGATGCATTGTTATAGATTAAACCAGTGGTTCCAACCTTTTTGGCTTGTGGACCCTTAAAATGTCATTCTTCATGATAAGAATGTGAGCAGTTGAAAATGAAAAGGTTAACTATTTCATTTAAAGGATCTTTATAGCCATGAAATAAGTATTTCACGAGAAAAAAGTAAAAAATTAGAGAAAAGTTGATTGTAATTTTGTATTCCTTTAATCATCTGGAGACCCCTCAAATTTTTCATGATGATTTTAGGGTTTAAGTACACCACTGAAGAATGTGAGGTTATGTAACTGGGTATTCTTTCTGTAAACAAAACTAACAAAAAGCTGATAGCAGTATTTTTAGAGTCATTTTGTTTTAAGACGGACAAAAATACTCTGCTTTGAATAACGATTTTTCCATAAAACAGTTCAATTACCTGGTTAAAAATTCTTAAAATTACACCTACCTTTTCTCCTTAATTTAATCTGTGAATATGCAAATATGTTTTAATTCCAAAAGTTTAACTGGTGGACACAAGATGTCCCTACCACATCACACTTGTGTAAACTGTATACCAGACCGAGGTCGGCCTCAGAATTGGTTGTGATGTCACAAAATCATGCTCGTAGGAACACGCTTTAAACTCATTTAAGAAACTTTCCACTTTCAGCAGATGAATGTGAAAACAGTTTGACCACTGTCGAACTCTGCACATACATCATTCTGCACAGTGATAAAAAGCAAAACACGTTTTTTTTTAAAAAGGCGGGGGGCTTTAAATTTGAATATTTTAACTGTAAATAAATATCACTTTACCAGAATTTTATTCCTGGGAGTGTCGAGAGGGCTTTGAAACACAATTTAGTCTTTTATATTACAATGAAATTGCCAGAAAATGTAACTGAATAGAATATAACCTTATAATTCCAAATACTTAAACCAAGTATTTTTATGTAATTTTGTCAGGGTGTGTTTGGGTGATTAAGACACATGACCTCAGCATTTATCCAAAACCTTTTTAAATATAAACCTCATGATAAAGACATGGATTACATTAGTTTAAAAAGCATTTCTAGTTTGTGTGTGCAGGCCTATATTAATTAATTTAATACAAATTAAGATTAAGACATTATAGACATATCATCCCTGAATTGAAGTTTTGAATGAGTGTAAAATTAAAGTTAAAAATCAAGCGATACAACAACAATTCTGCACTGTGTTGGTTTTAAAGAATGACGCTGCTCTGCACTTAAATGATTTATTAGTGCATCAGCTGTATGTTTATGTAGTATAATGGCACTGAATCTATCACTGCCAGAGTATTGTCACAATGGAAACATGTGTGTCGTTACTGTTATATATCTGAATGCCAGTAATATTATTATTAGGTCCCCTCCCCCCTATATAAACACACACACACACACACACACACACACACACACAGACAGACACGCACGCACACTTCAACCCTATGGTGCACATACACACATTGGCTCCATCTCCATCTATTGGTTCAATCTTTCGAGGAACCTCCTCCCAGAGCGACAGACTCGATATCTTTCGCTCTAATAATCTCTCACAAATGCTGCGTGTGGCTGTAGTGTCCCCGAGTGCTCTACGCACGAGATGGCTGCACAGGCGAGTCGTATAGGACTCACTGTAAGACCACGCAGACAAATAAACATACTGAATGCGCACGTAAACACCACTTAAGTCGTAATAGTCCTTCTCCACAGCATTCAGATACGTTCTTTACATCAGAATGGTGATATAACTGAATCTGTCTTGGCATCTTAATATTACCTTTGCCATGTGTCTGTCATGATATCCAGTAAAACAGATACATTCGCTCATCTTGCTAATGTGCTGAGACGGACTTTGCTTTATTCACATAATTACAAAAGCCCTGAAATATCACCCGACGTGTTAGATGAGGGGACGGACAGCATGAGAAATTGCGGTGACAAAGGATTGAGATGAATGGATTTGGGAGGGGAGGACCCACTGTCTCAGAAAGCATGAGGGAGGAGGGCTCTGTCACGAACATATTAGTATGTGTGAGATGGGAATAGACAAGGAGACACATTACAGGATTATGGATGTGATTTTGGGCTAAAAAGGAGAGGTTAAAAGACCTAGCTGTCCTGTCTTGGAGTGAGAGGAGAGGGGGAGCGTTGAGTCGTGAGCTCCCTTGCAGCAAGAGTCCTCAATCCAACCCTGGAAGAGGTTCACACCCAACAACGCTCAGAGGGGAGTAGTGGATGTCCAACGATATAGTGAACAGTTTCCTGGAGACATGAAATACTTGATAGAAAATATGCCTTAAAAATAAAGAATTGTGTCCTTTGTGGCCCTTTGTGACAACAGTTTTGGAGGTTCAGAGTAGATGATTTGCTGGTGGCTCTGTGCTCACTGGCACTTTGCCAAAATAGCGGGTTCATTACTACTGAATCAGTTACAGCAGACTGACACCCAGACTTCAACCCACACACCTCACAGCGCTGACGAGACCGCCCTTCGCTTCTGTGCCAAGATGGTTAGAGACCTCCTATTTGTGATGCAGGCGGCTGACAGTCCTCGCAACCCTAAAAGTGCTTTATCTTTCATTTTTACAGGTCAGTGTTACTGATCAGCTCATTTTGTTAAGGTCTACGTTATGTGGATGGACCCCCCCTCCCCCCAAAAAATGTGCAAAATTCACTTTTCAGCAGCTGAACTGCAGCAGAATCTACCTCAAAATAATCTCTCATAAATGAAAACATATGCAGCTGGCTCTTTAGAGGGGAAAAATGATTGAGAGCAGCAATTGAAAGAGGAAGTAAAGAAGGTCAAAAAGTGATCTTTATTTTCTTAAGAATCCCTACCTCTGCCATTAGCCAGTGGTAGTTTCTTAACCTTTTTGGTCTTGAATCAAGGACCTGCTCGGTTGAGTTTACCCCCCCCAAAAGAAATTAGACTAAAATTACAGCATGAGGTCATGGATCCCTGGCAATGAACTCAACAACTGAGAAAAAAGGGGTTAGCAAAAAAGATTTAAAACCTTTGAAGATCATGGCTTAGTATAGAAATAATCATGAAAAATAAAGTAAATTATATTTACTTAAGTGCACGTTAAAGCCAGAAACCTCAAAGTGGGAGGACTATAGCATGAGTTTTATGGAAGTGGCCAGTTTCGGCATTCTTGTGATATTTCCAAGGAACTAAAGATAGCAGGGCTGTAAAATACACATAAATGGTTGTGCGCAACAAATACACATATAGTTCCTTATAAGTTAAAGTTTGTTCAGATAGGCACCTAAAATATCAGATGTTACATTGCTTTTACAATCATTGCCGCTCGCCTTTTAATTATGTGATTTTGCAAAATGGTTGTGGTGTTGCATAAATTGTATATTGTGAGGACGGGAGCTAGTGGAAAACACCAAAGAGGAAGGCAAAAAATCATCTCTGTCCTCAAATTTGTGTAAGAAGTTACAGGAAAGACAACAAAATTTCCAAAGTTTACACATGGAAGTTGTGTTTTCTCATCGTGCTGCGACTGTTTTTTTAACATCCTTAAAGTACAGGTTCTTTTGCTTTGCTTGTGGTTCATCATAGTCCAACAATTCCACTCATGGGGCTTTTAAAACAAACCTAGTGGGGCATCATTCACCACAGCACCTTCAAACATGGAGCAGACTCTCTCTAGCTGTTTTCCTTCAGTGATTTTTAAGAGTAAAATGTGGATTTTACAGAAGGAGAAGTGCTGAATAATTTTCTTATTCGGTATCTTCTCAATGGTAGAAAAATACATGATGTTTTTCCTCAGCGGTGAAGACTAATTTCAGGTTTTATTAAAGTCAACTTAAAATGTCTAGCTTTTATTTTCAGACCATTTCTGAGCTTATAAATATGAGTTCACTGAGTTGAAGTCTTTTGACTGTTGAGAGTTCGCTCAACTCGTTAAATTACGTTTTCTAAAGAAATGCGATCTTGATCAGACTTCCCAGCATGCATTGTGTTAGAGTTAAAACTCTCCAACAAAGACACTTCTTTATTGTTGTTTGAAGAAAATATACATGATGGAAGCTTGCTGTGTGTCTTTAATACATGTTAATGTAAGTCATGGTCATTGAAAACAATGCAAACCATAATGGAGGTTTGAAGTGAATTCAGTTAATTTACATTTTCACAACTCACTAGACTTTGAGTTGTGAACTTTGAACTAATCATTCAACTGTTTCTAAGTTGAGCCGGCTTAAAATGTATTACGGTATAGGTGGAAATAGGCAATAAAAACAGGTTAAGCAATTAAATGAGATTTAAATACATCAACAGAATTTCAACATGATAAATTTGAACCGTTTCAGAGTTTAGGAGACAGATGCAAAAAGCTGAGTCTCCTTTAAATTTCAGTTGAATTGGTGAGGTAATTAGGAGACCTTAGTCAGACGACCACAGACAACATAAAATGACGGTTACGTAGATAGTGTGGCTTTAATTCAGCGTACTGTACTCTGGGGCTTTGCTGAGTAATGGCAATTAAAACAGTTTAAAAATTGATTTTAAAGTGGAGCGGGAGCCTGTGTAATGAGGCTGAGTAATGTGAGCAGGCTGTTTTGGTGTTTGTTAGAAGTCCTCTGTTTATTAGGAACAGTGCTCTACAGTACACACAACCTCCAACAGAGAGGAACCCAACAAAGCAATTACAACATGTGTTTTTTAAACACAATAACACTCACACTGATTGTCTACAACCGATAACTGACCTGAGTTTGACTGGAAATGGCAAACCAGGAACTGTTCAATTCAAACTATTTAGAGTTATTCCTACATCTGAAGTATGTTTTAATTAGTTTGTGTTACTGTGTGAGGGTGTGTGTGTGTGTGGTGAGATAATGGCATGAGTGGACAGTAACTGAAATAATCTTTTAAACATTTGCTTACATTTTAAAACTTGCTTTTCTATTCTATTATTATTTACAGTGATTAACTTACATGTGTCTGTTCCACTCTGCTGTAATTTGTGCTGAAACCAAAATGTCATCACAGATCTCAGCTTGAGCTCTACAGTGGCTACTATAACATCTGAGATTTACAAAGGAGCACGATGACGCTGAATACAGCTGGACCAGCGCTGAGTATACTGTCCTTATTCTTAAATGTCCAATGGAGTTGGAGTATCAAGAAACCATTAATTTGTTTTAGAGATGTGTTTAGGGATTCACTCTGTATTTTAACAATGTTTTGACTGCTAGTAATACTCCAACTTCTTGAGCTTGTTGCTATTTCTTACCTTTGTTTATGACCTCGTATGTTTGTTCCCATAGTTGTTCAAAAAATATTATTATTTTATTTTATTTACTCATTTATTTTTTCTTCTCCCATGATAGTGGGATGTAATGGCTCTGGTCAATCCACAGTCAGAGGTATGTAAATCCACATATTTGTCATCTACTGTTTTTTTCTGTTTGTTGCATTTGTTGTCTCAGAATTTGTAAAAGCGCATATATAGCCTATACACATATATGTCCATACTTGTATGTGTATGTTCATGTTTGCATATTATTATTATTATTGTTATTTTGTTCCATTTATGTATTTATTCTTCAAATCTTATTTAACCATGGGCAACATCCAATAAAAATTTAATCACAACATATATATATATATATATATATATAATTGATACTTTATTAATACAGTATAGTTATGTACCTGACTATGATATATAAGAACTTTGTCGTCACCTGTTTGGGCATAAGCAGACATAAACAGTCCAGCTTTCATGAAACACTACCAACTAACTGGAATCAATAGAGAGAGACACAGTGGAGTATCTTTGGCATAACAGAATGACAAAACATTTTAAACTGACATCTGGAATTGCATTGTGGCTTTTTGACACACTTGAGGGCGGAAATTGATGAACAGGCAAAGAAGTTGAAAAAGAAATTGAGAAAATGAATGGTTTTTTATGGTAGTCTTTCAGCCAAGCTTTATCAAACACATGAGAGATGACCTCAGACGTTTCAAATAGTGGAAAACAAAAAAAAAGAGAAAATAAATGTGACAATATATGGAGTGTAACGGGAAATCACTGCACTCATCTTAAATCTTTTTGTGTTTGTTTCAGCAGCATGTCTCCAACGATGTTTCAGCATGTGCAGAGTGTGTGTGTGTGTGACAACAATGCAACAGTTGGTTTATATTCAATTTACTGCCTTCCTGCTATACATTAAGCTTATTACATGTTAATGCTATGACACGACTGTCATGTGTGTATTCTGTCTTTTATTATAGAAGCCAAATATATGTCACACCATTGTGCATTTGTGCTGTATATGGACAGAAATCATTACGGTTGATTGTAATGCATTCTGATTTCATAGTGATGTCCCTCAAGTGTATATGAAAACAATCTGTAAGCATCCCAAAATGTTAAATGTACCCTACATTGTTGTTTCTAATTAAAGGATATGGATGGCAATTTTCTATATTTTTCTTATTGTCAACAAATGTGCAGAGCCAAACTGACAATGAATTGTTCCAGACCCTGATATATCATATTCCCGTGAGTTGTAGATCTCTGTTGTTGTCCAAAAACCATTAAAAACAAGTCAATGAGCCACAACGTTGCACTGGGTGAAATGTTCCTTCGCCCCGAAGATTACGGTCATGTTAGTTTATTTAGAAACGGCTCCAAAGACTATTAACAGCGATCATGTTTTCAGTCTCTGGAGAGCAGTTCTGTGTAAGGCAACAGCCTCTTGACGTTTCTTGAGAAATTTATAATGTGGTACAAAGTCAAGAGGTTGTGATATGTAGCACAACAAGCTAGTGAAGCTCTATAAATGGAACAGCGTTCCCGTGCATGAGCAGTGGCATCTGCTTTACATGGAACTACTCTTTGGAGACTGAAAATATGATTGTTGTTATTAGTCTTTTACACTTTGCTTGTGGATTCACCAAAGAGAACATCTGGAGTGTGACACTTCTGAAATGCAACACAGATTTGCTTAATAAGTTCTGGTGAATGAATTGATCCTGTTGCTTTCTTAAATTAACATTCAACCTTCAGCTCTTTTACTACAATGTAGGACTTTAAAATGTCATACTAAATGTTTTGCAGTGTGCATTACAGCAATGCCTGCACTGGCACTATAACTCCCACAAAAAAGACCATACATTACAGGGGATATCTAATAAATATTTATATATTATAAATTCTGAATATATCTCTCCTTTCCATCACAGTCTGATGGTGAGGTATCAGACACACATACAGGCTAAATAAGGATGGTTGCAGAGAATATGCAGAACAGGTGAGGAAACAGTGTGGACACTGTGAGATTTACTTTCTCCTGAACTTTGACCCATCTTTGATAAACTGGAAAACATGTCAAGTGATGGCGCTGGTGGTTATTCTATTAGTATCAGACATTCATTCTGATAAAAGCGTTGGAAGTGTGGGTGGTCGATCTGTATGCCACACTTCAGTCAGACTCACATCCAGCACTCTTTATGTGAAAAGAGATGGGACAAAGCAAGCTGCATGTATGCAAGCAATCACACACGCGCTGCGGATTACTCACAACATGATGCAGACTGATTGTTCACTTGTGGGACGTGTCATGAGTTTGCAAATTCTTCCCTCTGAATGTGAATCTGTCTCAAGACATCAGCGCTGCATTTTGCTCTTAGTCTAATCCTGCACGTACAACTTTAATGACCTCAGCTGTAAAAACAGAGAGGGTACGCATCTCCTCCTCCGCGCCCTGTCCTACGGCAGATCCCTGGAGGCGGGGGCGGGGAGGAGTTCGCAGGAGTCGGGTTTGGGGGGATCCAGATGCTTGGTTCCAAGGAAGCTAAATAACTTCAAGGTTCACTTGGTTAAGCGCTGTAAGACATACTTCAACACTTCCTTCACTCTCTCCCTTTCACTCTCTGTGGGTGCGCCTCCTCTGTATGTTTGTCTAAGGCAGTGTGAGAATGGAAAGTTTGTGTTATTCTTCAGTGCATATCAATCCTTCTACATTTATGCAGCCAAAAGATGTGTTGTTGAAAGAGAGGATATTGAGAATCAGGTGCATTTTAGAGCCAAGAGAGGAAAAACAAACAATACAAAGTAGTAAAGGGGTGAATAGAAATGTTATTGTGTGTGAGTGTGAGTAGAGTAGTTAAACGCTTCCATTGCTCTCTTTCTCTCTCCTTCTGCCCCTCAGGCTCCATAAAATGGCAGTGGATAGCAGGCCGTCCCTGCGGAGCATCACTAGGATAAACACACACTCATGAATGGCGTTCATTGAGCCTGGGCTAGAAGGGGATGCAGGGGAATACCAGGGGTCACCAGTGGACCCCTCCTGCTGGGGAGAGGTCACCACACTCACTGCCCTCATAGCAGCACCAAGCAGAAAGCCCAAGACAAGGAGGATAAATTCTCTGGTATACCCCTTCTCCACTCCTCCTCTGCTGCCATCAGCCCTGTTTCCCTCCATCCCTCCCATCTACATCCCTAAAGAGTGAAGTGATAGCCCCATAAATCCCCCTGCTCTGCTACTGAGAGACTGATTATTTGTTTAGACTGGGAAAGTCATTAAGTATTAACGAGAGAGTATCAATCTGTCAAGGGTGTACAACCGTCAGCTTGTGCTGCTCTGAACTGGAAATCAGGTAACAAGAGTGGAAAGTACTCTTATAGCTAAATAAATTGTACTGTAATAAACTGAGGACTTGCAAAACTTCTATTCTTATATTCGTCTGAACAGCAAGAAGCTGAAAAGAACTTGGTGTCACTCTAAAGGCCAGAATGAAAGAGAAAACTTCAATTTCTAGTAAATTTCCACCATTGCCAAAATGTTGCGGAATATAGATGTGTTGAACAACTAAAGTTTTGGGTTTATTTTTTCCATGTTACTGAAAACAATGCTTTCTTACTTCCAGTTAAGCTTGAGTGGAACCACAGGTCACCCTTATCTGGCTCTTGATGCCTTCAAAGGAGTGATACATTTTAAAGAAGCAGTTTATCATTTTTTGTTAGATGAGAACATGGATACTACTCCCATGTACTATGTCTGTTCAATTTTGTAAACAAACAAGATGTATCATGTTAATTAATGAGCTTTAGAGGAGCTGGTTGGTGTATTTGTTTTGAACCTTTGGCTGCAGCCAGGTCAGCTGTTTTCCCCTGTTTCCAAGCTTAATGCTAAGCTAAGCTAGCTAGCTGCGGTCTGTAGCTTCATATTTAGCGTACACATAATAGAGTAGTATCAATCATCTCACCCAACTCCAAAAAACAAGGCATATTTCCCAAATAAACTATAAGCAGATTTCAGTAGTTTGCCGCACCACAACTTTTCACCAGCACATGGGACCAATAGCAAACAGTGGTTGCATTTGCAAATGAAGTATAACGCACTACAAATCTATTCTTAATCTGTTTCAGAGAAATCTCCTTTTCCAGATAGACCCAATTTTCAGGGTCCTACTGTACATTTAATTAGACAAGCCATTACATTTTTGAGAGGTTTGACGGTGCATTTCCTTACTTTCAAGGGGAACTGCCTCTTGATTTTAAAGATATCTATAAACTAAGCTAATCTCAGTGTTATAATGTTATGCAGTACTTTTAAACTACACGAAGAAACATAGATGTAGGTAGAGCATTGATGAATTTATCAGACTCTGGGTAATGAGAAAAATGGTAAAATTCCTTCTGAAATTGACCCATCCTATTTAACGGTTGCAAAAGTAAAGGGTTAAAGAGGTATGGGATCTTTGGGGGAGGAAAAGTTCCACAGCTAACAAATGACCAGCGTTCAGATGCACAGATTTATGTGTTTGCTCTGTGACATCCTAGCACCATCCAACCAGCGCTGCATTTCACCCCTCTTCCCTCATCGGCGCATGGTAACCCTATCCCCTCTGGTGACGGGCAGAGAAATGAAAACACGCTGATCTGTGTAGCATATGTGCTCGCACTGGACTGAGACCACGTCCTGGACCCCCTACTGCCTCGTTCCACCTGAGTGCAGAGTGACGGGAGAGGATGGAGAGATCAAGAAGAGGAGACCATTGCGGCCAGTGAATCAATTAAGCTACCGTAAAAACAGCGAGCTGCACAGGCAGGCGGAGAAGTCACAGCTGTCAGAGCTGCTGCTGCTGCTGCTGCTGGCTGCATCCTGTCTGCGAGCTGTTTCAGACAACTTCATCTAGGGTCTGTTGTTAGTGTAGGTTTGTTTTGAGTTTTTGCTGCTGAATGTCTCACTCTGGGCTTGTGGGTTTCATGAATTCAACCTACAGAAGAGTCCCTTTAAATTATAGCATAGCAACTTTCATTAATGGACACAATGTGGGTTCCTTCAAATGACTTACAGGAAATATTCCAGGATGTTTTATTCTTTTCAAAGCTATTTTCCTATAAGCTGTCTTACTTATTGTCAAAATGTTCAACCATGTTTATCTGGCAGCTAATATAGAGGAAATCTTTGCTTTTTTAACAAGAACTGTAATCCAGTTTTGTTGAAAGTTTCCAAATGTATTATTCTGTCATGTTTGAATTGGCTGCATGGGCCGCTGTAATGTACATGAATCAGTAAAGAATAAACACGCCACTGAAGACCATCCAGGACGTTGTTGAGTATGCCGACACTAACTTTCACGGCTAAAGAAACAAATACAGACTTTAAACAAATTTAGATATTGTTATCTTAGGCTTCACATGCAGTAGACCACAATTAGTGAAGCACTGCATATGTTCAGCATAACCCACCAAAATATTGTTAGAAGAAGTTGAGAACATGTCACAATATTGTAGATGCCATGTATAGTTAAGGTTCAAGTCATTCATTTTTGTTTGGTGGTTTGTTAATTGAGAAGATACAGGCTAATACAGTAGAGAGCTGCGAGCCCAAGATCCTCTATGTGGAGCACCTGACCAAACACTGCACATAAAAGACTGGAACTGACCTCTGGATATATTCTCATTATCTTTCATTTAACTTATGTATACCAGGTGTCTATACTCTCTTGAAAAAAAAAGATATGCCAGAAATAGACAAACCTATTTTGAGAGACTAAATCAGGGCTGTAGTTGAGAAATACTGAGGTCACCAATACATATTTGGCAATAAGAGAGATTTTTTTGTGTAGCGATCAAAATGTTTTATTCAATTTCTTAAAAATGTTGCTTTCATTTTATCAATTCATTTAATTTTTATCTCTGTACATTCCTCCTTCCCACTGCCAAATAATTCTGGGAGGAGAAATATGAAAAAAGCATGTGACAAATCAGATATTTTGCATGTGATGAATTCCAATGTGAAATGCAAGACACCATGTGTCATATGTAATGAATTTACATAAAGCCACAGGCTTTTCACATGTGAAATATGTGAAATAGAATATTCCACATATGAAACAATTCAATATTTTTTTGGCAATCTGGCAACCTTAATTAGATGTTGTATATAGTATATATAGTACAAAAAAACAGAGTATTTGAAATTAATTGTAGATTATAAACTCCTCTTCAAGTTGTTAAGACCTGTAAATTCCCAGACACAATACTGAGAACACAACCTCAGTGTCCTCAATGCTCAGCACAGACCTGGACTAAATGTAGGCCATATGTTCATAATACCTATTATTGACCTGTAATGTCTACACTGACAAAAGGAAACAAAATAAGACAATCGGTGGCCACCTGATCAGTATTACAGAGTCTGAGTAACAGCACTGTTTCCTGGTAAAACAGATATTTTGCTGTTTGGAAAAGTCTGCTTGCATAATGATCGCACTGAATTACCACTATTGGATGGTGGTAATTAGTCTTGGTGTTCACATTTAAGAGTGTGTGTGCACTGAGGGTATGTGGGTGTGTAAAAGCCACTTTTCCAGCTTTGCCGTGTACAAGAGGGCAAAATGGAAGCATAAGTGAGCCACTCCAAGCATTGGAGATAAAACATGTGAAAAAAAAAAACCCTAACCAGAGTGATCATAGATTCAACTGCGACTCGAGTTCAGAATTCAGTAAACACAAAAGATGGAGCTCTTTACTGCTCTGTGAGCTGTTGCAATTTGTGTGAATTGAGTAGGAGTGCAGCTTTTTGGCCCTGATCAGGTATATTTAGCTTATGTTAGCCTTACAATTGCATTAAAATTCGGCGGGTAAATTTAGCCTGTGATAATGCCAGAGCTGGGCTACATTTCAGCGGGTCTGCTGCACCCCTCTGTGTCCTGAATATGTATCCAGTTACCTGCCAGTGGAGCCACTTCACGTGTCCAACAGAGATCCTCTCAGAATCGGTGGGCTTGACCACCCTGAAGCACAGGGGCCGCTGGACACCCCCTACGGCGAAGTTATACTTTGATAGGGGCCCCTGAAAATGTTGTGACGGGGAACAGGAAGTGCCTACTGCCTCGGGAGGAAGTATCAAATAAAACAGCATCTTTTTTCAACTTTGGTGAGATCTTGCCAGTGAGATGTTCTCTATAGTGAGCTTTGACACTGTCAAATAGAAGACGGGACTTGGCACTCCAGACAAAAGGAGGCTTTCAGTGGAACTTCACCAGGATACACAGTGTTTTTGCAGTTTCTTTCTTCCCTTTGAGGGAGAGTCAACATTGTTGTTGCACACTACGCGTGTTTCTTTCATTATTTTATCAAACCTCTGGAGGAACAAGAAGGAAATGGAGAAGGGTTTGGCGAAAAGATGTTCTTAACTTCCGTCAGTCTCATAAAAATGGCTGAGCCATGCATGCAGACAGTAGATGTTGGGAAACGAACACTCAAACACTCATACTGTATTTCCTCTTGCTCTTCTCCTCACACACACTCACTAATCTATTCTTTTTCCAGGCATTACCAAGTCATGACTCAGAGTGCAGTTGACAATTTAAGCACGTGTCTTTCTAAGGGATTTTCTTCACCTCGACAATGTCATACATAACCATGCAGTGTGTGATCAGGAAATCAAAGCTCACATCCTTAATACATTGCAGAGGGTCATGGTTTTGTCTTTTATGTGGCTCACATTTTGGCAAAGGGTATATCCAAGAGCTGGGGGCTTGTGTGTGTGTGTGTGTGTGTATATCCTACAATCTCTGGATCTAATTGTGGGTCGATCTGTGTCTGTGAGAAGAGCACGTCTGTCAAATTTTTATGCCTGCCTTCAGACAGATTTGGGCAAGCTTCCAAAAAGCTTAAGAAGACACAGCGTTACACAGAGGTGGGGTGACTCTATCCAACCACTTAAACGCTTAGCTTCAGCGTCTCACTGTTCCTTTTAGGGATCCAAGTCATCTGCCATAGACACTTTGTGGTCGAGTCAATGAGGCGGAGAGCTGGAGAAAGAGGAGGATGGAGGGAAAGAAATATACAAACAGAAGGGAATGTTCGGGGGAGGAGAGGGAAAGGATATTTAGGGAAGGAAAAGTGAGGAGTGAATGGGCCTACATGGGTGGCTTCCAGTGTTGATGTTTTTTTTTTCTCTCCTTTTGAGTGACAAGGCCATCGTCATTGAAAAATCAATGACATAACACAGAGGATGCAGACTGAAATTTCAAACTTGGGAGCTGTCTAAAGAAGCCAGAGTTTGAACAACCGCTCCCTCCCCCCCCCCTCCCTACCTCATCCACACACACAGAAAGACACATGTACATGCACAGGCAACAGCTTTTCGTCTATCTGGTTTACTGGTTTTGGATACGTCCTACTATATTTGACTGTGTGTAAAGCCCTGTGTTTGCTGGCAGTCTGTGTTTAGAAGCGGGTCCCGCTCAGAGGAAATGTTTGGGTTCTGCCTTGTGTCAGCTGCAGCCGTTGGTGTGTATTACCTGTGGGTGTCACGATGATGAACGGGCTGCTGGAGCTCGATGAAGTGTTTATGACCGAAAGGCGTTGTTGCATGTAACTAATCAGGCCTGAAGCTTCTATTCACGAGCAGTGCTTCTTTGGCAGGCTCCTTCTGAATGGTAATAAGATGCTGCTTAATGATGTGGAGGATGCAAACGGTCAGCGGATGTTGCAGTGACATCACACAGCTGCTGGAGTCAAAAGTCTTTGCAGTGACCAGGATTTGGGACTTTCCAAATGGCTTAGATGCTGTAGCTAGCTAGCTATGCACAGCCAATTTTTGTTCTATTTATTGTTGTAACCTAAGTAGGAGATGTCTAGGTAACCTCTGTACTTTGTTTCAAGTGGACAGAATAATAAATTCTGCTGTAACAAATGGTTTGTTTCAAACCGCCTGTTACTTTATCATCACATTCTGCACAAGCGTGATGGATAAGCTACGGGCCCCAGTTGTTTGTATGAGCGGATAGCATGCCAAAGCAAACACGTGCAGGGCTAAAAAAGTGAAAAATGCAGTGAGAGGCAGCAACATAATTCTGCAGCAGATCCGGGATCTGTGGGTTCACACTGAGGTGAGACAGGCAAGATGTAGAACAAATAAAAACACCCCTGAAAGTCTTCTGCTAAATAAATTATGTGCAAGGACGCGTAAGCTTACACTTCATGAAGTGGTGAAAGCCTAGTGTTTCTCCTTGGCCTGTCTGGAGTGAGGTGGCCTGGAGCCAGCGTCTTTAATTCCTCTGTCAAACAGCACTTCATGCATCTCTACAGATGTTACTGTAACTGTGAGGCTCATCATGTGTACTCATCACTGCTCTCTGAAGGAGACAACTGCCACACTATACGCTTAGATATTCAATACAAAAAAAAAAAAAAAAAGGACAGGCACTTTCATCATCTCTCTGTGTCTGTAACACTGGATCAAAAAGTGCTAAAAAATGATGAAAGCTGGCTCTGCTTTTTGTTAGCAAGAAGAAAGAAAGAAAGAAAGAAAGAAAGAAAGAAAGAAAGAAAGAAAGAAAGAAAGAAAGATGTAATGGGTCAGAAAAAGAAAGAGCAAAACGATGGGATCACAAAAGGGAAAAAGCAGAGAATCTATCCCAAAGCCACTCTTGTGTAGCAGGTCCTTGCAATTCTGAGCAGCCTCTAATTAGGGTAGTATTCAGGGGTGGCATTAGTTCCCAAACTTTTTAATGGGGTGGAAAGCGGAGCTCCTTTTAGAGAGAGGGGATAAGTGTAGCGACTGTTCCATACACTGAATAGCAGATGGAGAGATTCTGCACCTCCCTGGGAGGTATTCACTCTTTTTTAGTCTTTTTTAAATTCCATTCCTTGTGCTCTCCCTGTTTTCCAATTGCTCTCTTTTTCTTAGTTTTCTCCTCCTCTATTGTCTTTTCCATATATTTTATATTTTAATGTTTATGTAGAGTATTTTTGCTTCTAATTTAAATCAGCTGGTGCGAGGGACAACAGAGATTAAATGTGTAGTGTCTCTGTGCTAAATAAATAAAATTAATGAATTAATAGATGCGTAAAATTCACTTTGAACTTTTTTTTCAGTTTTTTATTTTTAATGGGTTTCAAACATGAATGGATAACAGTACATTCCTGCCCAGTAGAGCTTTTATATTAAAAGTAATAAGTAACTTCAAAATACCTAAATATATTATAAACGTGTCAAAACTTTTGCCAATAAAACATAAAGATCCACAAAAACATCATTTCAAATTTGCTCTTACCCATGGGATCCTTTAAGATATCTATCTTTAATTATTTATTTCTTGATGTTTTCATTGGTGTTTGAATTTAAAAAGTTTATGCCAAAATTTATAATTATTTATTTATCTTTTATGATGTAAAAAATGCTGCATTAAATTAGTTTAATTTGTGCTATGAATAAATATTATCATGTTGATGATGGTGATTGCTGTTATTATCATCATGATTTTCGTATTATTAAAATTATTATATACACCATATAAATAGCTCGGTTCACCTTACCGAGGACTTCCTGTTACACTTCATGCAGTGCATCTGGGGCTATAAATAATTGAACAGTGTACAGAGACACTATGAGGCCAGAAACACAACATTTTTACTATCACACTATTTCTTAAACTGTTTCATTGAGACAAAATTTTAAAAAAGCTTCAACAATACTACAGGTCATCTGCATTTATTATTTATTGGTGAGGATTTAAAAAGTGCTGCTGTTTATATTTTTTTGAAAAAGTGTTTTTTCATTTTATTACCTTATAAAATGTTTCTCATTGGAGGGGGGGGGAAACAGAGATCTTAAATTTGACAGCGTGGCCTCATAAATAAGTTGTGTGCTGATGCTGTAGCTCATCAAAACATTACACATTACATCAAATATTAATGTAACTTAATGCTATGTAAAGGTCACAAAATATGTTTTTCCCTTTTCAAAAACTGAACATATTTGAAGTCAGAAAATATTTATAAAACTTATTTTCCATTCAAGTCTTTTTTATATTTTATTTTACTGTTTAAATTCAAATCCAAACAATATAACTATCACATTTATTCCCAGGATTATTGGTAGCACTCTTCAAAACACTTTTGTGTTGCTAGCTGATGAGGTCAGTCTGTGACTTATTTATTCAGTGAGGCTACATCAAGAATAAGAGTGTATAAAGGTGGCTAAAATGTCCTGTTTAGACTGAACACCTCAAAGTATAGCTCTTTCTAAAATATATATATATATATATATATATATAGATTATTGTCACAGTCTTAAAAACTCTCACACATTTACCCAAAGCCCAGTGTCTTTTATGTGCTGAGTGTTGTGCTTTATCCCCTCTCCTCATGACCTGTGACCCAGCAGGATAAACTGCTAACTGAGCTTCAGTCATGCTCAAGGAGGCTGATGCCCACATGATCCGTGACATTTCATGAAAAGCTCCTTTTTAAAAAAAAAACTAAAAAAAAACTACAGGAGCACCTATATTCTACTGTTGTTAACACAGCCTATGACCAAACTATCAATGAACTAAAATCTGAGTTATTTGATCACTCCAGACATACCCTTAAAAACATTGCCTGTTCCACTTTTAATGACTTTTATGACTTTTTTTAGGTATTTTTGTATTTTTTTTTGATCAGTCTGTTTAATTATTCATTATTTCTATATAATAATAATGTGAGTAGGCAGAGTATTCGAGTGTTTCTGAAGGAAAATCTAAGAGAACCGTTTTGGTGAAAGATGGACGGCCGTCAGCAGGGAAGTTGAGCCACACAAGTAAAACAGATTTATGTTATTTGTTAGTCTGGTTATCACACGGGTCAAAGGCATCAACATCCTGAAACATACAGAATCTCTGACGGACAACCGTGTAGATTTATTTATTTTTTTAATATCCTACAACGTGCATCTTCCATCTATCAAACCAGTGCGAGATAGATAGATAGATAGATAGATAGATAGATAGATAGATAGATAGATAGATAGATAGGTATTTATTTAATTATTGACTTGCGTCTTTAAAAAAAAACTTTATTTAACCAGAAATTCTCTTGAAAATAAATTATATATTTTACAAGAGAGTCTTGGCCAAAATGACAGCGTTAGAGAGTCACGTGAAAAAATAAATAATAATAATTTAGCCTACAAAGCCTATCCTATATCCCACCATATAGGCCTGGCACAATTACACAGGACCTGGGAGGCATAAAGGAGATAAGTTGATTGTTAATCTTTTCAGTGTGTTTGAGTGTCTAACATGAACGCAGTGAAGATTATCTTGCAAATGATCTCAAGCTTACAGTGCGCAGTCTGGATACATGCGTGAGGCCTATCTAAGCAATAACAACCCCAAATGATTAGCTAGTTTCTTTTTTTTATTGATCAAATCGACTATTACCAGAGCAGTTACGCAGAGACAATAGTTAAAGACAGCTAATTGACTCTAAATGTCTCTATAGAGTTGGCCTACATCACAAGACCATAGATATTACAGACAGATAGGCCTGATGGAAATATTTCAGAGATACAGCAAGCCATAAAAAAAACATAACGTACAGGCTATGAGAAGATTTGCATTCAATATTGAATATAAGACATCTCCTATTATACCCCCTATTGGTGTATTACATTGTGTAGCCTATTATAGATACCATAAAAATACTCTACAATAAATATACAACTCCTATTAACCTCAAACACAATGTAAGTCCCTGTAGGATTGATATTGTAATAGTGCAGCATTATAAAAATCCCGCGAGACTAAACAAGGTGTCTCTCTCTCTTTATTTCCTCTTCTATTCTTGCCTTCTCCTCGTTTAGCCTCCCTCTCTGTTTGTCAACAAGTCCATACAGTACAACTGACCTCCTTCCCTGCTGCTGCTCTCCCTCTCAGTCAGTCAGTGTGTGTGTGTGTGTGTGTTTGTGTGTGTGTGTGTGTGTGTGTGTGTGTGTGTGTGTGTGTGTGTGTGTGTGTGCCTGTCTCTCGCTCTCTCTCTCTCTTTCCCTCTCTCGTTGCGTGTTACATCATCACGCAATAGCTGTCCTTCCGTGGCCTAGTGAACTGACTCTAAGCACTGCACCAATTTAGCCATCTACTACACGCGTTGCTTTGAATCAGGGGAGGCAGACACACGCAGTGGACGGGCGCACACATCCAGTCACGGAAGCAGCGTGACTGCACAGTATAGACTACTGCATACAGAGCTCATAAAAAATGAAAACCAAGTGGTCTCTCACATCATGCATCACGGTAACACACAGGTGCTGTTTGCAGCTTTTGAGCCTCGGGCTGAAATGTGTTTTTGTCAATAGCTTCAAAAATATTATTTACTAGAACTCCTCCTCAGTGTCTAATTATCTGCACATTTCTCAGTGCGTCTGCGTAAAAATAGAAACCTATTTGGCTTTTTGTGTCAGCAGCTACTTGCATTTTTTTACAACAACATCCTCTTTTCTGTGTGGGGAGAATAAAGGCCAGAATAAAGGTGAGTAAACACTAAAAAAATGGTGAGTGGATTAAGATGGTTTTAACCTCCATTACGCATCCCAGTCTCATGGCCCCGTGGCACAGCACAGCCAGACTTCAGGAGCCACATTTCATTTTTTTTCCTTTTTTCTCGCAGGGAAAACTGAGCAGATAATGAAATATTGGACGAGGGGTGTTTTCTCGAGAGCTGGTCGGCTGTCGACATCAGCGCCGGTGTAATCACCGACCTGAAGCAGGCAAAATACAGCCCCTGTCTCACCCCGCCGACACCTTCCTGTCCGCTCACCGTAATTACGAGGATGAGTGTGAGAGAGGTCAGATGCACACGCAGGCCTCTTGTGCGCATGTTCCAAAGCTTACCAGCACTGACATTAGAGCGTGCCACATCTGAACAAACAGCCTGATCGTCCTGTATAGACATTTGTAAACCAAATACTGTGCTTAGATTTCATCTTTTATGCCCCATGACGCGCGCGCACACACACACACACGCTTTCTGAAATGGGTGACACACTTTTTTTTTATCCCCCCCCTCAAAGCCATACAGGTCCTCCCTCTATTTGGATTGTTGTTACTGTATCAGCTGATTAATAACACAATAACAACCTAATAAAATCATAAACACTTCAACTTAAGGTTTTGGCAACATTATTCAGCCTAAGTTCAACTCTGGAGTAGCACTGAGCCCAGCAGGCTTAAGTTTTATTTATTAAATTTATTTCCAAACAAACAAATTATATTTTTTTTTGCAAAACGAAATTTATTCTTGTTGAAAAACAAACTGTGTAAAAATATCACACTTCAATTACACAATACTTGCCAAAAAATGTACAATGTTTTATTACTGAAATAAACACACACTGCATATTATAAATGTTTGACTTTTCTCTCTGTGTTTTTTAATACAAAGTTCAAATCAAAACCTTTAAAAAAATGTTTTTGATTTGCCAAAACTAATAATAAAAAAAAAAAAACATGTGTTTGACACAAATACATTATTAGCCTATTTTAAACATGTGATCATTTTTATAACCTGTCCATAAGTTATCCTGAGACGCCCTAAACTGTGACTGAAACGAATCACTTCATGGGAAATACAAGGAAAGTTCGTGGTCAAAAGCCTGATTCACACCGAAAAAATGAACATAAATATATCTTTTTTTTAAACAGCATGAATATAGGCACAAATAGTGTTTGTTTTTTTATGTCCATCATTCAGCTGCGTGCTATCAAATAAACATACAAAAATAATCCTACCTTCAAAGAGGGGCGTTATTTGTTTTTGTTGCTGTTTCTTTTTTTTTAGTTTCTTGGAAAGTTTGTAGATAAGACATTTAACAGCCACTAGTGCCGCTGACAACTCTGTTTGGAAAGTTTTCAACCGGGTGTAAAACTGCTCCGGGATGGACGGTCTGCGGCTGGCTGGCCGCCGGAGGCCCCAGAGAGGACGGTAAGATCGGGACAACGACCGGAGAAGTCCTGGAGGGGCTCAGCGACCCTCCGATGATACTCTCTATGGAGAAGGGAGACCGCTGCGCCGGAGAGCTGGACTTCTGCACCGGGACCGCAGCCTGCACGCTGGCTGAACCCAGACTGGAGCTGAGCTGGGGATAAAACCTACTCCTGGCTAAGTCCGTGGTGGTGGGCATCAAAGACGGTGCAGGGATAATGGTTCCCGTGTGTGAATGTGAATGCCTGGAGTGCTGCTGCTGCTGCTGCTGCTGCTGGAAAGCAAAAAGCGCAGAGTGTGTGTGGTAGGACTGGAGCTGGATGCCGTATCCTCCGCAGCCGTACGGTCCGTACCCGTACGCAGCAGCCGCGGGGATAAAAGTGTTGTGTTCCCGCAGCAAGTCCTGCGCCTGCTGCCGCTTGAAGCGTTTCCTCCGCCTCAGAAAGCTCCCGTTGTCAAACATATCAGCCGATTCCGGGTCCAAGGTCCAGTAGTTGCCCTTGCCGGGGTTCCCGGGCTCCCTCGGTATCTTGACGAAGCAGTCATTGAGGGATAAGTTGTGTCTGATGGAGTTCTGCCAGGCCGGGAACTTCTCCCTGTAGTACGGGAAGCGGTTGCTGATGAAGTCGCAGATCTCGCTGAGAGTGAGCCTCTTTTTGGGGCTCTGCAGGATGGCCATGGTGATTAAGGCGATGTAGGAATAAGGGGGCTTCACCAGGGTGTTCTTGCCCGCCGGCTTGTAGGTATCCCTTGTGGAGGTGGAGCTGTCCAGGCACGGAGGAGGAGAGCCGGCCAGGAGGATGCCGTCGTGCATCTGCGCCACCTCGTCCACGTAGGAGCGCGTCTGGTTGTCCCCATCCTCCCCCTCGCCGACCACGTCTATGTCGGTCTCTTCCGAAAGGATGGAGGCATCCGACATCTCTGAGCTCAGAGTCATGGCTCACACACGGCTGTGCCCTCCGACGCCAGATGAGGAAGACGATGAGACGCGCAAGCTGCCCTGCCCTCCCTCTTCAAAAACTCATATGAGGAGGGGGAGAGGAGAGGAGCACGTGTCGGCGCCGGTGAGAGATGTCCCCCTTTTTACTCGCTATTTCCATATGTTTTCAGGGGTTTTTTTTATATTGCCGACTAACGAACGGTCCAGTCGATGCCAGGCTGAGAAATGTGCCGGTAAACCTGCAAAAGGGCCAAATCTGAATCACAGAGGGGGCGGATCTTCGCTTGTTATTTATACCACCGCCCTGATCACATGGTGAGGAAACGTCACCGAGCAAATGAAAAGAGAGAGAAAAAAATAAATAACAAAAAGGTCTTTGAAAATTAACTGTGAGTGGTTTTTTAAAAAAAGTTTGGTGTGGCCAACATACTTCTTAGTGGTCATTCATGGTGGCCTATAGTCCCCATATGACTAATCTGAAGCTTTTATTCCGCCCCAGTATTTTGCGCAAAAATAGGTTTTTGGAAGTTAAAAAAGAGCTTTAAGAAAGTCTAATCACTGGTATGGTCAATCCTAACATCGAAGAAGATATTTTGATTTGTTTAGGCTTAGTTATTAGTTTTATATATTAAGGAAGTAAATACACATTTAGATTTTTAATTTGCAGAAACAATCATTGTGATTTAAAAAAAAAAAGTTGTGGTATAAATTGACTAAAAAAGACAATATGAATACCTTATGAAGTGCGCACCATATTCAGGCAGCTCAGTTTGCGTGATCTGGTAGTTATCTAGATTATCCGCGAGCCATTTGTAATGGAAAAGAGTCAGCTGTTAACTCGAATCAGTCACGGGTCACGCAGAGCATGCAAGCCCCAGATATAAGGCCTCTGCCGCGCGTCTGGAGCACGGTGCTGTGTGTGTGGGGTGTGTGTGTGTATATATATTTTTTAATATTATTTTATTTTATCCAGTCCGGATGACAGAATTATTACGTCTCTTTGTGTTTAATAAACCAAAAATTTTAAAATTAGAAATTTTTAAACAAATCACATAAAAGAAAAGTGTTAAGAAAGTGTTAATTTTCAGTTTGTGTCAGTGTGTTTGGGCCTGTTAAAAACTATGATAATATATAATATATCTACTGCAGAACTGTCTGGATTGTGGATTAAAATGCACCCTAAATAAAACGTGAAGTTCGCACATAACATGTTATATTCGTGTGTTATTAGTTTCGGATTAGATTTGCCATCAAATGTGACTGTTTGTGAGATTCATCTGAAAATATTTCAGGATTTAACAGCAGACCTGCTCCTACATGTTTGCAAAGAACAATCAAAAAAGCAAGCAAGTTTACTAAATATATTGAAAATATATTACAAATATATAACATCTGCCGAGTTTAATCAAATTATTAAAAATAAACAAACTTATGGACATTTTACTTTTCACCTTTTCTGCCATAAAAATAGAAGTTATCAGTCAATTTTCATGAATGCAGTTGGGCTGAAAACATATTTAGAAATACAATAAAAATCTATATGACTTTATTTCACACTGATTCAGGTGCTCTGTGGCCCTCCAGTAACTTTTTTGGAGGTTCTCATCTGACGAGCGCCATCTAGCGGTGAACTTGTCTCACAATTAACAAAAAAACACTTTCTGGCCCATTAAAGATAAAAGCTGTTACAGCTGAAGGTGTCACAACACAACCGGGAATTAACAACTAAATTTCCTTAAAATAACCAACTTTTAGTAAAGAGTTCAGTATCGAGTAGCCTTTATCTTGTATCTGACTTATCACCCTGGTACAAAGCTCCAAACTTTAGCCTGCTAGTTCACATAGAGAATAATCATTTTTTATATATTATATTGTAAAATAATAAGAAAACTCTGAGTTAAAAATACAAACATTTTCTGTCATTTCTGTTTACACCGATTCTGTGATTATAATTAGATTTATCACTTCACTGTTTGAAATGGCAGACGAGTCTGCAGGATCATCACAATACACTTTATATTCATCATATTTCGCTTTTTAATTTGTGGGTAAAATATAGTCTGATGAAAAAACTTAATTTAGAGAGAAAAGTTAAATACAAACACTCTTCACTCTCTCTTCACATGCATTAATTCCCTCGTTTTTGATTAGAATAAAGTTATCAGTGTAAACGTAGCCAAAGAGAAAACTTGTTGCAACAACTTAGACTTTTGTTGTTATTGTTTTTTAAGCATTTGTCTTTAATTATTGTGTAATATATGTTTTATGTATTTTTATGTTTCGTGACGTTCAAGTCTACATCATGTTCTCTACCCTATTTTACGTGCATGGCTACAGAGACAAATTTGACCTTGGGGACAATATATATATATATATATATATAATATAATATAATATCATATTAATAATCAATAACTAGATAACCAGTTCGAAGCATCGTTTGTATTTTGTATTTAATGGGACATGATACTTCATGCATTTAGCTGTCAAAAACAATTTCAGTCTCAACTGAAAACCTCTTTTTAAAAAGCACGTGCTCCATGAAAGAGGTGTGTATTATATAATAACAGGCAAGTCTGACTGCCTGGACTGTCGATGTGGTGAATGCACAAACACCAAAAGATTTGTCAATTCAAATAGTCAGTTTTGTTTGTTATAAACTCTGTCGACACAGTAACCCAAAATGTTTATTTGTTGAATTGTTGTTAATTCATAGAATCTGCCCAAAAGTGTATTTCAGTCACAACTCTGGGAAGCCAAAAAAAAAGATATGAGATTAATGAAGTGTAATTGAAACTTGTATGAATGCATTATCCCTATCAGAAAAAAAAATATATCTGCATTAAATGAATGAGGAGTGGTCTGGATGTGCACTTACAAGACCAGCTCTCGCTCGCATGTGTGGTAAACCACCTCTAAAGTGTTTCTAAATTCGCCCTCTGCGATCCGAGGGTGTTTCCGTGCCACGGGGTACCAAGAAAGCACTTAGCTGTTTAAACGCAATCCCTGCCTGTCTGCCTCCTTCCCTGACAAAACCCCCGAGTGTCACCAAATCGGGCCGTCTGAGAGGGGGGTCTGACGGGCATGTGATTCATGTGTAGCCTATCACATGCACAAAAGGCGACACAAGGTGCCCACAGAGGTACTGTGCGTGCAGCGCACTAGAAGTTGGGAACATCAAATTCAAACCGATATAAATGAGGAATAAACATATAAATAAACAAATAAACACAAGTTGAAATATTTCTCTACTGCAGTAGGTCTAAATCTCCGTGGGAAAATACAGTATAGCAACATATATAATACACTTTTGAAGGATATTAACGCCACACCGTTTGATTGCCTGTACTTCTTTTGATGGAATATCTCCAAAACTTGGGAAAACCATTACTGACTAGCTTTATTAAACTTACCTGTTAATGTAAATGTTTACTAAACCTAACTCTGATATCAGTGAATTGACAGGTGATTAATTGTCGAGTTGATGACTGTAGTTGTGACAGAAAAGTAATAAAGTATAAAATAAAAATAATAAGCGGTAATTTGAGCAGATCAACGTGTGAGAGCTGTGAAAGCTGCTGGAAGTGTGCATTTCACTCCTCATTTTATCCACTCCGGTGGGATATTTAAGGAACAATCTCAGCGCGTTTTCTTGTTATTAGTGTTCTAATAAGCCATTGCCAATCCACGCAATCTCTCGCTCTACTTTCATAATATGTGGAGGAAATCTTCCCGCGCCAAAGTCCAACACATTTCTTAAAGAAAAAGTACCTAAAAGTTGCCAAAACTGCAGCGAAGGGCCCTGAAACAGCCTCAGGTTTATGATCAGTCCAGGGGAGAGAAGGCATGTGATTATCATGGGGGTGCATGACAGAGGGATTAACTAATACATGAAGCTGATAATTGCTGTCATCAATAATTATTTTACATGGTATTTATGATCAAATATTAGTGTTGTCCTGTCTTTATTAGTACATCCGTTTATTACAGTATAATTGTAAGCCTGCTCCTAAAGATTTATTATTGTCTACTTACACCCACAAGAAAGTGTTTATTTTCATGTTATGTTTATTTACTGATATATTCATAATTGATTTGTCATTTGGTTTCATTGTCTGTTCCTTAAGGAGGAGGGTTTCCTCAGGACATGTGTTGCTCTGTCCAACACATTGAAACAAAAATGTAACCTTGTTTCATGATAACTAAACTGTATTAAGTGCTCCAAATATTTCCTTCAAATAAAGAAAATATTTAAACTAAATACCAGACAAAAAAGGGGAAAACTGATCTCACCGTATTAGTTATAATTATAACTGATAGGGCTTGTAAAGGCATTATTATAGTAATCTATTCATTATTTATTTTGCAGCTTAATGGTTTTTACACAATATGTTTAGAATAGAATATAATCAAGATTGCATGTTCAAATAATTCTGCCCCTGCAGAATAATATACTGTATGTGTATCGTTTTAAATCATTTAACAGCTGTATGTAAGATTTTACATTGCGTGATCCTGATGTTGTGACATCCTGTCAAAATATTTGTAGGAGACAAAGTTTCAGTCATCAGCATCACTGGCAGGTTTCAGTAAAAGTCCATCAGAATCAAGTATTCTTCCTATAGTGTTTATATTATAATGTTCATCATTATACAAAAGGAAATCCTCAGAGACACACCTCTTTCTCCATCAGTGGTAGCCTCAATAGACCAGAATGCAATGCAGTCACAAGACAGGTTGTGTTTTGAGTAAAGGGCAGAAGTCTTACCTTTTTCATCAAGTCCCCACCTGTTCGAGGTGAAAGTGGTTATAAGTCATCATCCAAAGGACAAACAGACGATCTGATGATGTAAAACACTAACACACACACACACACACATACACACACACACACACTGTGTTTTTGCACTTCATAATGACTCTGATCTAGAATAACAGGCATTGTGACAAATACTCCTGGTAAATTCAAAATTGAATAAAAAGTTTTGACCTACGAATGACCTCCTCTTTCTGCCATGACAAAATATTGTAAGTGGCTTAAACAAGGTCTACTCAGAGCAAAGTACAAGTCCTTTATAATTAAATTCATCCATCCAATTCAAACATGTTTTCTTTTAAAGGTGCTACAGTAAGAGGTAATCACATGAATGTAACTGTGCTCATCATGAAAACAATTGTTTCTAGTAATTTGGTGTGTCATTATCACGCAAAAACACTGTACTGTACTATGTAGTGTAATGTGCGACATTTATCCTCATCAGGGTATGAGTCTATAATAAACTTCCCTGTGTTCTCGCCACATGTGCTTAACAGCTCAGAGTCTTGTGGCCACTCAACCTGTGTGTCTCTGTAACAAAGCTGAAGATCCATCTGAAGAACTATCAGCTGCAGTCGTCGGAGCCTCTTCTTCTTCCATCAGCAGTGAAGTCTGGCTTGTCTATTTTATTTCTTTTTACCAAACAACACAAACAAACAAGGTGATGGACAGAAATCTCAGGGTTTGATTTTGAATTGCGCTTCCCTTTGAGGCATGCCTATAGACTTGAGGAGAGTGAAACAAAATCTTGACCCACTTAGGCATTTATCAAAGGGTGAAGTTTTTTCCACAGTCTATGAGGGCAAAGACGAAAGACAACATGTGAAAGTTTTTATGTCAACCTGTAACATCATCTTCAGAATAGAATAAAAAGACTCTTCATAAAACTTGGAGACACTCTTACAACCTATAACCCCAAGGTCCTCTGAATGGTCAGCCTTATTTCTATATCAACAGGTGAAGGTGTCAAACTGTTGGTCCAAATGGGTATTACAGAAGTTGTTTTTTTCTGTCTCCTCACAGGCTATCTGAACATCCTGCCTGGAGGTGTCCTCCTATTAGCACTTTTTCTCCTTTAAGGACCCCTCCCATTTGGAAGTCTCATGGCTGCAAATAATCTAAGATAACGGGTGACCTCGGTGGCCTGAGTTGAGCTTTTCAAGCAGCCATTCTCAAATAATAAATCCTTCCTCTTTCACAAGGATAGACTCATAGGTTTGACCTGTGCTTTGTTAATGTAGTATGAATTTCCATCATAAACACATCTCAAAAGGCTGTGATATCAAAAATGTTAGATTTATCATGCTAGTAGCTTCTTCTTCTGTTTTGCTATATGAATGGATTACCGAGTAGGCCCACCTGGCACATGACCAGGGGACCCCTTGGCCACATCTTCTGTGAAAAATTAAGGGCTGTAGTCTCTTGGTTGACTGGTTGATTAGTTGGTCGATATGCTCTCATCTGACCAAATTCTCATTGGTCGAATAATCTCCGTGTTACTTTCATAAGGAGAAACAGGATTAGTCCGTTATTTCCTGTGTATTCAAAACACCTCCGTTGTTTTCACAACTTTGAACACGCCCAACCTAATGGAGACTGTTAGGTCTAACTGT
This sequence comes from Thunnus maccoyii, assembly GCF_910596095.1. NCBI lineage: Eukaryota > Metazoa > Chordata > Actinopteri > Scombriformes > Scombridae > Thunnus > Thunnus maccoyii. Next base: position 22,252,211 of record NC_056551.1, on the reverse strand, counting down.
ATTTAACGTTCAATGATTATACTGAACATTTACTGAATCGGTGTTTCTCCCATACTTACAAAAACGAGAACTCCTGCTAGGCCTAAAAAATCTTTTTAAATGCCAAAAATAACGCCAAATATTCAGTCACTCGGAAATCAATAGCGTTTGGGAGCCTCTGTGCCTATACGTGAGTCAACCTCTGTGTCGTTGCCTGGGAAACTATTGGCAGCGTATCTCCGTTAAGGAATAGCGCAGTACGTAATATTTGTGCGTCGCGAGTGGGAAAGACCGATCGACAGAGAAGTGACGGTGAAAGCTAGCGGAGCAGAGGAAAAGGCGAACAGTAAGTTGTCAGTCTGATAGTAAATGTACAGTACAGGCTACAGTGTAACAGTTAATAAATGCTGCAGCTTTTCAAGACCAAGAAAAGTAACGTCTGTTGTTTCCCCAACCGCTGGAAGAGTGAAGGGGGTTAGCTCCAAAGTTAGCAACAATGGGTTAGCCTAACCGGAAGACGCTATACAGAGCAATGGAGAACGGAAAGATGAGTGGCTGCTGAGTTCACTCTGTCCCTAACATCCAGCAACTTTAAATCCCCAAACCCTCAGACATGGAGGTTGCTGAAGAGGTACTGAAACAGCCTCAGGTTTATGATGAGTCATACAGAAGAAGTACTCAGATCCCTTACTGAAGTAAAACTAGCATTATCACAACATAAACTTACTCAATTACAAGGTAAGTTCTTGCATTTAAGATCCTACTAAAGTAAAAGTAAAGAAGTATGAGCTGGATATAGGAAAGAAGAAAAAACTGCTCTACCACACATATTTTGATTCTTTTTTCAGACTTTCAGATTTCACTTGTGAAATATTGGACAATTTTCCTCTTTGGGCCTCAAACAATTATTTATTTAGTGGAACTAATAACTCAAACATCTGTAACATGACAAGGAGCCAAAACTCCACACACAGATTACAGACAAAGACAAAAAGCTTGGGAACTACTAGTTTAATCTTTAACTTCAATGTTTTGTATTTTATAAGCGTGTCATATATTATTTATTTATATAAAAATAGTAGAATAAAAATAGACAATATTTCCCCCAGGATTATGGTAGAGTAGAAGTACAAAGTGGCATAAAATGGAAATACTCATGTAAAGTTCAAGTACCTCAAAATTCCACTATTGCTTGGTAAATCATGGCCTAATCACATTGTTCAGCATGTTTTGCCATCAAATCAGGATGCATATGGCTATAATATTCTTATTATTGCATTTATGATGTTAAATGAAGATAAAGACTTATTTTGATTTCATCATGAAACAGTTCATGCCAGGAGACAACAGAGCACCAAATCAAGTTGTGGCCTATAATAGGCTTTCTTACATTTTAGGAAGGTTAATAATATGCACACAAATTCCAGACATTGTTTATTCTCTCAACATGAGTCAGCCAAGACCCCAACTGTCCCAACCCAAATCTTAAAGCATAGGTTCACAATTCTTCAAGTCTGTCTTAAAACAGCAGTCAGGTGCCTAAATGAACACTGAAAGAGCTTTTCCTCACTGTAATCCTTCCTCCTGTTCACACTGGCTGTTAAAAGATCTCCTTCAAATGCACTTTCAGTGTAAGGGATGGGGGCCAAAGTCCACATTGTGTCCACACAGTCATTTTGTGTACAGTTTAAAAGTTTATCTGAAGCTTTTATGAAGCTTCAGCAGTCTGAGTTAGTCATATCAAGTGGATATCTGCCACATTTAGTCTTTTTAGCATCAGATTCCCTCTTTTCAGCAGTATTTATTACTCATCACTTATGTGCATTACACTATTAATCTATTTACCACTTATGTGCAATATTGCACTTGTGCACCAATGTGCAGTATAATGTATATTTGTATATATTTTAATTCATCTAATCTTATCTTTCTCTTCTCTCGCTCCCCTTTTTTTTATAATTCTAAATATTTTATTATATACTCTGATTGGAATGTAAGCTTGAAAAAGACAAATTTCACTGCCTTCAATGTTACCACCCACTGTGTTGCTGTGCATGTGGCAATAAAAGCTCTTCTTCTTCTTCTTCTTCTTTGTGTCTCCTCATTTCCCTGTTGAGCTACGGTGGGAGAATAGTAACAAAAAGAGGGACTTTGGCACTAAAAAGACTGTAACGTTGAAAGATATCTACTTGATTTGACTACGGCTGAAGCTTCATATTAGCTTCAGATAAACTTTTAAATACATTTTTGAGCAAAAGGAAGCCTGTGGATTTTGGCCCCCATCACTGAAAGTGTATCATGAAGGGATCTTCTCATGGCCAACAAGAGGAATGGCAAGAAAAACCTATTTCATTGTTAATTTTAGCACCTGACTTGTTTTAAGATAGACTTGAAAAATTGTGTACCTGTCCTTTAACCTTTACATTCGCTTGATTGAGATTGTTACAAGTGGTCAAAGCGTTGCCTGCAAAGCTAAACTCGGGGCACTCATGCTCCACTGCAGTTTTTTTTCTTCTGCTGTGCGTCACTTCCTCCCTCCTCTCTTGCTTCCATCTTGCTCCCCGCATGTGTCTGCCGTTAGTCTACAGGTCAGTGAGGAGCTTTAAATACATTCTTCCCTGCACTGTTTCCCCCCCGATCTGACGGCAAGAGGTAAAGGAAAGCCTTTTCTCACTAGATGGCTGAAATCTGCCGCGGTTTGAAGCTAACGTTGCTGACGGTCATGTGCGGCTGTGGGTGACAGGCCGGCCACTCCACTGTCTCCCAGTTAGCACACAGGCTAGCTAAAGTTAGCCTGCAAGTTATTGCACTAAAGCTAAACCACACCTTGTTTCGACTCAATGTTTGGCTGCATTAGTCAGCTAACGTTAGCTTAAACCGACCTGACGCTGCCTGCGGTGCTTTTGTGTTATTTTGCTTGGTCCAATTTACCACAGCCTTGTGTTAACTTACTTGTGTGTCTTCGCTTGTTGTGTTCAGTACAGACACCAGTTTAGGGAAACCATTGGGTTAGCTGTCGATGGCTAACGGAGCGCCTGTTACTGGTACTCTGACAGCTCCTTACTGGCTTTTTAATTTCTGCTTACCGCTATGATTACAGTCTTTAGCGCCGACCACCACGGCTGCTGCCCCCTGCTTGTATATGTTGTTGAAGTAGGATGTTTATATTCTCATTTGTTTACACCTTTATCATTAGGATGCGTTGTTTCCATCTTCCCGGGTACACTTCAGAGATAAAAGCTAAATTGCACACCAGTTGTGGAAAGTACTCTACTTAGGGCTGGGCAATATATCAATACTATATCAATATCGTGATAAGAGACAATATATCATCTTAGGTTTTGGACATCATAATATTGTGATATTGTCTTTTCCTGGTTTTAAAGGCTGCATTACAGTAAAGTGATGTAATTTCTAGCTGTTCTGTCATTGGCCTTTACCCAATTAGTCACTATATCTAAATTACTGTTGATTATTTACCAAAAATCTCATTGTGTAAATATTTTGTGAAAGCACCAGTAGTCATCTCTACAATATTGTCATAATATCAATATCAAGATATTTGGTCAAAAATATGGTGATAGTTGACTTTGTCCATATTGCTCAGCCCTAACTGTACTTAAGAATTTCTATTCGATTCTACTTTATACTCCCACTCCATTACATTTGGAGGACTGGACTAAACTAGATAACTGTATATAAAGTAGTTCAAACTAGCTCCACCTCCAGCAGCTACAACAGTAACATGCTGCTTACACACTGATGCTTCAGTATTAATAATCTAATGATGTCATATATTATATCAGTCAGAGAGACCAAACCACAACTTTTACTACAGTACTTTATTTACATTTTGCTGCTAATACTTCTGTACTTTTATTTAAGTAGGATTTTTCATGCAGGAATTTTAATGGTAATAGAGTACTTTTTCTTTGCTGCATTGGTACTTTTTTAAGTAACAGGTACTCTGAAAATATAGTCTGTATGTAAGTGTTTGAGAATTGGCAGTATTATAGAACTGGTCAGGCGTGTGGTGATCCTCACACAATCAAAGGCTGATCATAATTGATCAAGCAATGTGTGCGGATAACTAAATAGAATTTTCTTCCATTTTCTACATTAATTTATTATCTAATACTAGACTGGTAAAAAGTGTGTTAAAAAGGTACAGAGATATATATATCATAGTGCCATTAACATGGCTCTTATGGTAATACAGTATGTGTAGCCTATATGCACTGTAGTAATATGATCATGCTCTACATGGCTGGATTTCTGCTAGTAAAACCAGAATACATGGTGTAAAACCTACTCAGATTTCTTAAAGGTAGAGTCAGTGATTCTAATCCAATACATATTTTGTCAAATTCAGTAAATATCTCCTCACGGTTCTCTAGCTGTCTGCTCCGTGTGTGCGCTGGTTCTGTAAATGGGAATGTTAACACAGTGGCTCGGACCAAGCTCACCAGAGCAGCTGTCTGTGTGAGGACATGATAGTTTCCTGTCTCCAGCACCCGTTGAATGGTGAGGGAGGGCTGGCGGACTAGAGAGAGAGGCTGTGTCCAATTTACATTCTATGATGAGCTTCCATTTTATCAATCCACACTGAATCCGAGACAGTCTCACAGAGACCCTCTGTGTTTTTTTTTCATGCTCTGAGTCTATTTATGTCGCGTTTAGTGAAGCGTAATCTGAGCAGGCAGCTGTTAAAATCACGCAAATATCTTTGAGCGAACTTATTAACTGAATCAATAAATACAATAATCAATAAATTCTTCCCGTGGAGCTGACATGCAAACTATTGTGGTTCAGTAGATTTCTGCTGTCAGTCAGCCTGGTGAAGCTAGTTTGTCCGGCCGCTGTCCTCTCAGCTATACATGAGCTGCAGCTGACAGACGGCTGCTTCGGTTGACAGAAATGCTGAAGGCAGGTTGAGTGAGAAGTGGGGAGGCTGCAGAGAGGCGGAGAGTGTGGACGGACTGCTGTGCTCACATGAGACCAAATTCTTTTCTGTTCCTGATAAGGTGTGAGAGGAGCAGAAGTGACTCTACAGCTGACACATCACTCTGGATTCCACCATATTTCTCTTTTGGTCGTTAACTTGGCATCGCACGTCCATGAATTGGAGAGTCAGAGCTTTAAAAGGAACAGGAAGGGAGGGGTGTTTGGGTGTTGTGTTCAAATATCATCAATCTGTCTCCAGAATGACTGACTCTACCTTTAATTACAACACCAGAATGATTGCTAAGTTTGTGATTTTGCCAGCAGGGCAGCACAATGAAGAATAAAAACCACAGGATCTGTTGTATAGGACTCATCTTTCCTTGAAGTAGCACAATTGGCAGCATGTCACATTTCATCAACGCTAAATGTGTTTGTGTTCCCCTCATTCATGTTGTCTGAAGGCTGGGATCAGATACACAGCCATTTAATTATGATGTGTGCTTACTGTTTGTCTTCTGGCTTTGATTTCCCCAACAACGTAGATTGTGTTTGCTCAATCAGATCAGAGCATCCAATTGGCACGTGAACAAACCAAACCACATGTGTGTTATTCACTCAATGCAGTAGCCTCCAGTGAGGCAAGTGCTTGTAAGTTAGTTGGAAATGGCTGTCCAGCCACCCAATATCGTCAGAGTTTTATTACATTGACTTATTTATCAAGTCAAATCAGCATGAAAGGACTCTGGAGGATTATGTCACTCACATAATACAACACTGATACATAATATACTGTAATAGTTTCTAATTTAATTTAACACTGTCAAGGATTCTGAGCTTTGAATTATTATCATCATTTTTTTGATGGTTTTGAAGATTTTCAGAAATCACAATTAATGCTGTTGATTTACCCCTAACATGTTGTGCTCTCTGTTGGTTTTAACCATTTCAATCCATATACATTGTCACGTACTGGTGGAATTAACATGTTGCAATATCACATAACTTAACTGCAAAATACCTGAAATTTTCATGTTAATCCCGGAGGCTGTCAGTGTAAACAACATCTGTGCTGGTGACACTAATGTTATGTAATGTCCTCTGTTTTTTTTTCAGATGAAAGAAGCAATTATGAATCAAGAAAAACTAGCTAAACTACAGGCACAAGTCCGCATCGGCGGAAAGGTAATGAACAAAATAAATCACTCAATTAAAAGCATCTTTTTTACTATTTCTTAATGCTGTAAGACATGATTAGAGTTCAGGACTCAGCTGTCAGACTGTCACACATGGGTACACATCAACCAGCCTGACAAAGGAAGTGAAAGTAGATACTACTTTGAAGAAAAGAAACTTAGAGAAAGATTGAAAAAAGAAATACTGTAAGAAATAATTGACGTTTGCTTGAGAATGTAGATGATGTGCAGAACTATTAGAACATCTTTAGTAAAATTTTAAAAAATATTTAAAAACTGGTGATATAAGTAAGACATTGAGCTCAGGGGCAACATAGTTATGTACAGCTTAAGCTCTGAAGAAGTTTCTATGGCTAGTTTCTATGACAACCCGCAGTTTCATATTTTTGTAACACAACAGCAGTAATTTTAGACAGCAGTGTGCTGTAAGCCAGAGAACAAACTAAAATAAACAGATTATAAACAGTCATCAGTTTTTGGGCCAAATGTCTCATATCCAGCATACAAGTTATGTTGAATACACAACATAATGCATGAATAAATCAAGCTTCATTATGACTTGGAGGTTTACACAGAAACATATTTGTATGATTGTCGTGCAGGGTAGCGCTCGCAGAAAGAAGAAGGTTGTGCACAGAACAGCAACCGCAGATGACAAGAAGCTCCAGTTCTCCTTAAAGAAACTCGGTGTCAACAATATTTCCGGTATCGAGGAGGTAGGAATAAAACTTCTGTGATTCGAGGTGAATCTGTTTCGGTAACGAGTGTTGTTTTGTTGTTAACAGCATACAAATCCGGTCTGTTGCAGGTCAACATGTTTACAAATCAAGGAACAGTCATCCACTTCAACAACCCCAAAGTGCAGGCCTCCCTCGCCGCCAACACCTTCACCATCACCGGCCACGCCGAGACCAAGCAGCTGACCGAGATGCTGCCGGGCATCCTGAACCAGCTGGGAGCCGACAGCCTGACGAGCCTCAGGAGACTCGCCGAAGCTTTGCCCAAACAGGGTCAGTGCGCAGATACTGATACATGAACTCATGTCTGCCGAGGCTATAATGTAGCACGTATCCCACTATAGGCTCAGACTTTACCTCCAGCGTTTCCGGTAACTCAATCGTTTAAACGTGCTATTCAAGCTTCTCACAGTTCTTTTCTGTTCTTACAGCTGTAGATGGAAAAGCACCGATTGCAACAGTAGAAGAAGAAGACGATGATGTTCCAGGTGAGTGCTCAGATGTCTTTATTTTGCATTATATACAACTAGTGCTAGCCAATTGACTGAAAAGTAACAGAAACCGACATTATGTCTCTCTAACCGACCTCATTTTAGTGATATCGATATGTTCGATGAAGTCATTCCTTCATGCAGAATGTCCTGCACCTGCAGTTCAAAGCAATGTAATTAACCTTACGTGTCAGGGAAGACAGCATGACTCAAGTGTGGGAGCAGTGCGGCGTGGGGGGGCCGGGTGCAGATGGGAACATGCTGGTACGGCTTCATTCAACACGATACAGGACAAAACGAAGCCAAACAGAAATAAATTTGGATAATAGCAGAGTAGCGTTCAGGGGCGAGTGTGCGGCAGACACATGGTGAAGCTGAGCTCAAGACAGACAGACAGACAGACAGACAGACAGACAGACAGACAGACAGGCGGGTATGCTGGACAATAGCAGCATACTGTAACATAATGTGACAGAGAATGTTCAGCATAAGCTACAGTTTGTCAGAAAATAAATGTCTTTGCATTTGTCAAAATAATGTCTCTGTAAAAGATCTGACTAATTAGATGACATAAGTTATAAAATATAACTTATAATACTCATTTTTGACAATCACAAGATCTGTTAAACAGTCATATTTTACTTTGAATTCAGTGTTTTAGCAAAAAAAATACAGAAAAGTGTTCCTAACTACTGGATATGGTAAATGAATATGACTAAGTCATTAGAACTTCAGTGTGAGGATGGAGAATAATAAGATATTATTTGATTTAATCATTACTGAGGTAAACGTAACAATCATGATATTGATTTCAGGTGATATCGCTGAGCCCTGCATACAACTAACTGTCAGTGCGCAATAGTCTGTTCCACCATTCAAAATAAAATATCGCTTCACCATTTCTCATATATAAGCTGGTCTCATTTGGCCATCTCGCAGTCTTATTTGGAAATTCTCCTTCACACTCGTCCATTATCGGGGGAGTTTTTTTTTTTTTTTTCTTTCTTTCTTTCTTTCTCTCAGTTGAATAACCATGGCAGGGTTGCTTTTCTTTTGGCTCGTGAAAGGGGGTCATACAAAGGGGATTCAGCAATGACTTTAGATGATGGTGCAATGCAGGGTTTTGTGTTTGAATCTCATGTTCATTGTTTATAAGATCTTGAGATTCAGTTTGCTTTTCTTTGTGAAGAAAATGGGCCAAACACATGAGGTTGCTATTACAATAAGCTCAGCTTTTCCCAGGACTTCTCTCCCCGTAGCCCGACTTCTCACTAATGTAACAAACGATTACACATGTATTCAGCAATAGGAGCAGTCGAAGCTTGATGGCACGGGGTTAACAGCCATTGCCATCGTGTTGTTATTGGAGTTAAGTTTCCTTTTTGTTCTCCCACTGAAGGAACATGTTTACTCAGACCTTTCCAATTGTTTCCATTTTAACCTTCGACCCAACTTGGAAAGGCAGATTTCTCACATTTCATGGAGTAATTGAAGGCAACTTTTTGATGCTCCGCGCCATAATTTTTACAGCTGCTTTCAGTAGTTGCGAGGGCCTCATGTGTCAAGCACGTTGCAGCCTATATACGAGCGGGAGAGATGAGCAAAGAATTGGGATTGCGTTACACCGAGTATCACATTTCAGATAAACACACTTTTCCTGAATTGTGCTCTGGCACCTCTGTGAGTCATTTGTGCAGATGCCTTTCTCTTCAACTCAAGTCAATTCACCGCTGAATCCTTTTGTTGTTTCAGATCTGGTGGAGAATTTTGATGAAGCATCCAAGGATGAGGCTAACTAGAGGGGAAAGTGGACTCTCTGGAGTGACAAAACTTGACAGGACCATGTGGGGCACAAGATGTTTTTCTGTCTATTTCAAGAGGTGGGAAGTTAATTGTTAAAGTACCTGAGAACATGGAAAATCCGTCAACCTCTGGCTGTGAGCGTTCTGTAACATGTGCAACACCTAGACAAAGTACTTGCATACTCTCAAGTGAATAATTTTGAGTATTTTTTTCTAGAATAGTACTCTGAAGTATTAAAAACTGGGGTAGCAGTATTTTTGTGTAAGGTATTTTAGTACTCATTCCACCTCTTCTTTGTCACCAGACTCTGTAAATGCTTGTTGTGCTCTGTGGTCTGTATGTCCAGTTACAGTGAGAGATTGTGTGTAAAATGTGGTGTTAAAGGCTCCCAATGTTTCCTCCACGTTACTGAACCTTAATTCTTTGTGGCCTCACTGAAACCATATCTGGAATAAACCTTTGCTACTGTCAATAAACAGGTAGAATTTCTGTTTTTTTTTTCTCCCCTCAAGGACAGTTTTCACTATTAATGCGCTACTGTAGTTTGATCAGCATGCTTAGGTGTGCAGGTTGATCTCAGACCTCATTACTTGGCTTACTTAGTTAAAGGAGCACTTCACTGAAAACCGTAAGACTTCATTTAAGGAAAACGATAGCTCCTATAAGTATTTGCAGGTACAGTATGATGGAGTAGAGACAGTGATCCACTTTAAATAAACAGACATGACATAATCATACGTAATACAAAATGAAATGTTATTTCATTCCTGCTTATTTTCATAATTTCGAGCCATTTTTATTCAATTCCAGCAGTATTCATTTTAAAATGTTCTTTTTCTCTGCCAATTGTTTCATTTCAAGATACCAAATTCCATCACAAAGTCTTTGTCAATCAAGACAAACAGGTCAGAGCCAGGAATGTGATTGTTGTTGCTTTGGTTTGCATAAGCAACTTAGGAAAAACGTATATTTTCAAATAAAACTAGCTGGAATCGAACTAAAAATTTTCTGCTGTTTAAGGATGCAATAATTATCTCAAGGGTATAATCCTATAGTTTTACATCCAGTAATGAAGACTTCCCTCCTGCCTTACTATCTAGTATAATAGTTAAAGGCTGCAATTAACAATTATTTTCATTATTAGTTAGTTTGATGATTATTTTCTCGTCTGTGAAATTTCAGAAAAATAGTGAAAAATGTCATGAAATGTTATAATTTCATGGTGGCTTCATCTTCAAATGTGTTGTTAACAAATTCCAGATATTCAGTTTACCGTCACGTCTGACAAAGAAAAGCAAAAGTTTAGCAGTTTTGCTTACAAAAATTACTAAAACAATTATTCGATTATCAAAAGAGTAGACAATTAATTTTCTGCTGATTGATTAATCGACTAATTGTTGCAGCTCTATAACACTTAAATAAGAGTTTATTCTCCCACGAATTTGATGCTGTTGAATGCAGTTTAAAAAGATTTACATTTTTTTATTAAATAACAAGCTTCATTTCAGTGACTATAAACAGTGGTTTGACCTTTTTTGACTTGCAATCAGAAACATTTCTGTACAGTGTGATGATGACTCGTACTAAGGTCAATACAAGATATTGATACACCATTTATGACTGTAAGTTACTTAGAAACCACAATAACCTTGTGGAACATTTCAATGAGGTGCAAGTTCTTTTTAAAAATTCACAACACATCAGTGGACATTTAGCATCACAATCCAGAGAAACAAAACAGACTTACATTACAACACAATGTCTAAATTATTTAAATAAATAAACTCAGTACGACAAACAAACATCTTCAGGATCAACGCATCTTGGCAGCGTCATAAAGCGCACAGTCTGGTTCTGTAAGAAAGTATCTTCAATCCACCTGCTGTAATCTCTGAAATGTGTTTACAGTGAAAAGCAGACAGTTTACTTACATGAGGCAATTGATCTTATTACATTAAAAACCTGTTAACTCTTAAATTTTTTTAATTATAGTTAATAAGTTAGTTAAAAATTGCCATGACAGGAAAAGGATGGAGCAGCTCCTGACAGCATGTGATGTAATTTATGACATTAAAGGCTCAAAACAAAACTTCCATGTTTAATTAAATCAAAATCAAGCCTGAACTGCACATTTGGCAGCATACAGGTGGAGTGCAGTGCATGCTGGCTTGTAGTGAGGAACTGTGCTTTTTTTTTTTTTTTTTTTTACACTCACCTTTACATTTTTGTTCTTTAAAATTCTGTCAGTGAATCCTGATCAAATCTGCTACTCCACATTCACTGAGGAAAAAGTGCTGAGTAAAACAGTTTGAATGAGGGTTAAAATAAAATAAAAATAAAAATCACACAGCACTTATCTTCATATGCACCATGCCCACAAAATAATGTTGATGTGATGCTGTTGAAATATAACTTTTGTGGAACAAAACATTCCTGTAGGCTCATAGCCTGGGCATGCTACATGATTGTCCAGAGCGCAGCATTGTCCCTCCAGTATGTTTTCCTCAAGCTTAACAGTTCATTCTCTTATTCCCATCAGCAACTTCAGTAAATGTGCCTCCATCACCTGTTGAACTAAACAGAGAAACACACAGTACTTTACTCAACAGAGTTGCGGTCGTTTGTTTTCAGTATCGATTCATCTGCAGAATGTTTTCTCGATTGTTTTGTCTGTAAATTGTCTGAAAATAGCGAAAAACGTCCGTCACAATTTCCTAAAGCCCAAGATGATGTCTTCAAATTACAGGTTTTTGTCTGACCAACAGTCCAAAATCCACAATTATTTCCGTATTCATATTACAATGATATGAAAACACAGAGAAACCACACAAAAAATCCCCACAATTGAGAAGCTGGAACATATAAATGTTTGGCATTTTGCTAGAAAAACACCTACACGTTTTTTAACCTCTAAACTGCAATAGCTGATTTTATGGACAGGAGCAGCACCGTTTATGTTGATATGGCGAACTTAACACATCCAGCACACACGGAGAAACATTATCATTCATTTAGTCGTTTAGTCGTGAGTCGTATCTGTCCACCTGATGAATGTAAGTCAAATATTCACTCTCTTTCTGCTCTCTATCAACTCCTGAGGGGAAAAATCTGGCAGTTAAGTTGTTAAATGTTCCACTAAGCTTGTCGCTAACTGTGTCTGTTTGCTGTTTGGTGCTGAGCAGGTAGTGTACAGCAGGTTTTTAGAGCTTGTTCTCCGTAAACAGCTGCCTGCTGCGGCTGAAAACAACACTACGAGAGTGGTGAGAGTGAACCAAACACTGAAGTTACACAACAAAACAGCTAAACTATGAGCAGAAACTCACTATGAGGCTCTGTTAAGCTGAGGGGAGCTGCAGTATAATAGCTTTAAATGTAGGTTTAGACTACGGGTTTGTTTTACATACCATTCCGATGACCCATAGCCACCGCCATGTCCATTGCATTGAATCCAGAATCTGACTCGATGGTAGGATCAGCACCACTCTCTGGAAGACATACAAACAAATTTTAGTTATTATTATTCCTAAAGATATAAATCCATATATCCAAATGAATTTTTTTTTAAAATACAGCCAGGTGATACTTTTGAGAAAAAGATTAGTCCTCACCTAACAAGATTTCAACACAGCGTACATGGTTCCCATGGACAGCGTAGAGCAGAGGGGCTCCACCATTCTGAAACCCACAGAGGCAACATCACATGAGGTCACATTTCATACAGAGATGAATAAAAAACAAGTGAGCGAAACATCTCCCCTGCTGTCATATCGGTGTTTGCTGAATGAGCAAATAAAGGCTTAGTGTTCTTACCCAGTCATATTCATTGACATCGACACCACAGTCAATGAGCATCTTCACAATATCGGTGTATCCCTTACTGCAGGCCAAGGACAACGCGCTTTCCCTTCCTTTGGCCAGGAGGTTGGGGTCAGCACCCTGAGGTGAAGAATGAGGCAAAATGACACAAAACCAGTAAATAAATAAAGGAGAGCACGGTCTAAAAATGTACAACAAAGGTTATTCTGAATAGCATATGAAGCATGCACTATAAAGTATGCTATGAAATCTTTTTAACAGATGTTTTATCATACATTTTGAAGCAGAAACTCGACAACAGCAATTTGTCCATGTGCAGCTGCCCACATCAGAGGTGTAAATCCTTCCTCATCTTGTAGATTGATCACAGTCTCTGTTAATATGATACATAAAAAAAAAGATGCAAACAACATATTCATCAGGACAACAATTAAAACATTTTAAATACAAGGGAGATACTACTTTTCTTCAAGTTTATTTCACTATGTATGCAAAATATTTATGTTAGACAAAAAAAAGTCTGTATAACTACTATGTTATGCAAGTTAGATTGATACAATAACACCAGTGGTTATAACTACTGACTGAGATCATTTCACCACTGCATAACTATGCAGAATTATATGTATTTGACAAGCTGGATGGGCCGTTTACCTTGTTCAATCCTGCTAGCCAGAAAAACCATTTCTCCTTGGGCTGCCAACTGATGAATGGACAAAGCTGAAAGGAAAAAAAAAAACATGCACATGTTATTAATTAGCATCTCAACTCATGATAACACTTTTAGAAGTTTAAGTTAAAACTACTTACAATGCACCAGAAGAGGTGTGGAAGAAACCTCGTTGCCCCGGTGTTTATTGGTGAGTGTGGTGGACTGCTTGATGGGAGAGAAATGTTTGGTGGTGGATGGTGTGTATACATGACGCACTTGTATGCCCGGAGAAGGTGAGGTCTGGATGTTGCACTCAGCTGAAAGAGAAAGAAAACATTTTGTGGCAAGAGCTGCAACAATTAGTCTATTGACAAATGAATCACGAACTAAGCCCTACAAGTAGGCTTATATTAGTTACAGTCAGACATTAAAACAAGATAACCTTGGCACATTGAGTTATCTTGAAAGTTGGGGTTACCTTTGAATAAAACAGAAGCCACCTCCAGATCAGAGTTGACCTGGTCCTGGATGTTCTTGCTGTCCTCCTCGTTGAGGGACTTGACGAATCTTGAGCAAACATTCATATCAAAACGGTTTGGCAGGATGAACTTGATCCCCATGGCCACATTTTGGGTGCCTGGGTCATCTGGGCTCGCACCCACTGACTGCTCAGTCTTGATGGCACTTATATCTGGCATTACACAGATCCCCTCCATTTCCTCAGAGACCAGAGGACAGTCAGCTGTCCCATCTGAGGCCGACACGGTAACGCTGTCCATCTTTGGATCTCTCACTGAGCTGTCACACTGAGATTACACTGAAGCTACTGCACGCCTGAAATGCGGAAACACGTTATATTGAAATCACAAAACGATATCAAACAGCTCGCATTACAATTAGTGTGAACATACCGAACACTGGCTGTTAAATATCAAACAACGTCTGTTAGCAGCTGTTAGCATGCGGGCTATTGTTATAGTAACCTTACACCCGTCAAACTAATAAGCTGATGCTACTACATTTGAACACGTAAAGACATTAAAGCGTAAATGTCAATAAAAAGCATTTTCCTACAAAAAAAGTAATTTCTTACTCGATAGGACATTGTTTTTCTTGGATATCCTCATGCGGTCATCCGTCTTTTTTCGGTGTTTTGATATATCTACACGCATGCGCAATTTGTCGCACAAACAACAGAGTGCATCTTCTTTTAACCTCCCCCATTTTTTATTTAGTTCCGGGGCCTCTAGAGCTGCTGATGCTGGACAGATAAATTAATTATTTTTGATGAAATAGCTCATACGCCCATCTATATATTTGTGTAGTTAAAAACACAGTACTTAACACACTAATTTAATACAACCAGTGTGGATCCTGGGTCAAAAACACACCTAATTCCAGTGGTGGAACAATTATTCAGATCAGTACAGCAATGTAAAAATACTCCATTACAAGTAAAACTCCTGCATGCATGAAAAATCAAATTTAAATAAAGTACTAAGTGTCAGCAGCAAAATGTACTTAAAGTATTAAGGTATAGGTAGTGGCTTGGTCCCTCTGACTGATATATTATTATATGACATCATTATATTATTAATACTGAAGCATCAGTGTGTGAGCAGCATGTTACTGTTGTAGCTGCTGGAGGTGGAGCTAGTTTCAACTACTTTATATACAGTTAGCTAATTTAGTCCAGTCGTTCCCAACCTAGGGGTTGGGCCCCTACAACAGGTCACAAGATAAATCTGAAGGGTCATGTGATGATTGATGGGAGAGGAAAGAAGTTTGGATACAAAATTTGTTTTCAGTTTTTGCACTTTTTCTCTAATTTCTGATTTTTAATGAAATATTTGAACATTTATTGAAATGAAACCATGTGAGAAGTTTAAAAGGAAAAATCACTATTTGGTGGAGCTGTTAACAACTCATGGACATTTGAAATGTGACCCTGACTAAACACTGCTTTTTTTTTTGACATCAAAAGCCAAAAAGGTTGGAAACGACTGGTTTCATCTTTAACAATGTGTTGTATTTTAAAAGCTTGTTATATTATCCATTGTGTCAAATCTTCATCTGAAAAGTTACTAAAGCTGTAGAAAATACAATATTTCCCTCTGAAATGTAATGGAGTGGAAGTATAAAGTAGCATAAAATGGAAATACTAAAGTAGAGTACAAGTACCTCAAAATTGTACTTAAGTACAGAACTTGAGTAAATGTACTGAGTTACAGTCCATGAAACATTCATACCATATGATAGCTGAAACACTTAATATCATGATATTGCCTAATCATTAATACAGTGTGAAGGGTTTCTATTATCAAGAATCATCACTCTCCAGAACAGTTTGCCTTTTTAAAGGGCTACTCCACGAATTTAGTATTGCACTATCATAGGACTGAGGGACTCACATGAGACTGCTTTTCTAAAATACCCTTAAATATCGATGTGACAGAGGTGAAGATATCCTGACTTCAAGTCTCTTGTATGGGTAAAAAGCCCCAAACACTGGCTCCTACATTTCCCATAACGCAACTTGTTGTTAAGACAGATAGCCTACTGGCTGGTAAATGCCCACATCTTTAAAGCTACACACCTCCAGTCTGTAAAGCAAGTTTTCTGTTATAAATTCCGTCATGCTCATGCTTTTTTAGACTTCAGAAAGCTCCCTAAAGAACCACAAAAGACATTATACAACTGTTTTCACAGGGTAGAGCTAACCCTCAGGAGTAACTCAACATTCATGTATAAAATTGTTGGAGGTTCCCGTTAAAGACATGTGTTTTTGAAAACACATATTAAACTCACATGGAAATTTACATTTCTGTGATGCATCAGGAAAATGGTAGAACTTCAAAATCAGTTCATTAAAGTGTTTCCTCAGGAAAATAAACAGTAACCTCTTTACAAAATGACAGACGGAGCAAAGAGGAATATTAAATGCTTTAATTTACAGCGTTAACATTAAATCAAATATCAGCCTGAATCTTGACCTCTTGAACTGAAACTTGACTCGCAGCACCCTTAACTATTTTTCACAACCACATTTTGACACTGTGAGTAAATGGCTTAAAAAATTGGTTAAAATTGATTTTAGAATAACAACCTTAATGTGTTTTAGGAATAAAGCAGTCATTGTACACCATCACACTTCCACTTTAAGTATACAACCCAGCTACTGAAGCCATCAAATTGCTGCACCCATCATTATATTTCAATTTCAGCCCACGATTAGACTCAGTGTGCTTGAAGAGGCCTAATTTCTTGTTTTCAGACATCTTCGTGTTTTCCGCCTTTCTGTTTATGACACTTTAAGCTATTGGATTTATGTTTACACAGACATGTGGTTTATTTTCCACAAATAAATGATGAGGTTGCTTCTATCCTGACATATCAGGATAGGTTTTTTCAGCCTTAGATGCTGCTACACCCCTGGAAGCCAGAGGAGTTCATACAGTAAATTCTGATATTAATGCACTCTAAAAGAAAGTGCAAATGCAATGAGAGGAAAAACAAGCTCAATGTGTAAATCTTTTATTATATTATGCATTACAACATGTTCTGGTATCAACCTTTGGTCAAGGATATGAGAACTGTATACTTACTAATTTAAGGGTACTATGTGAGGTTACTGTTAAGCTTCAACTTGCACCCTTACACTGTGCAATCCATCTACAATTTATATGCTTTTTGTCATTCTTTGTACATTTCTCGCAGCAGCTTTAAACATGCAATAATTCAGTTCCTCTTGCACAAACTTGGTCTACATTTCCCAACCACTAAAGAAAGAAAACTAAGTTCCAGGTTTTCTGGCCTCAATTGAAAAACTCTATGGGATGTGTGGATGTTTAATGTGAGCTGTGTGTCAAAATGGTGACAAAATCAAGTATGTAAATATAGTGTAGCTGTATATTTTAACATATATGCACACAGAAAAAGAAGTGGAATTTGTTGTGTTCCATGGATGTTAGTCATCAGTATAAATAATAGATGATTAACCTCCCTGCACTGATCACCAGTGATATGCCACATAACTAATTAAGTGTACTATGCTGAGTGTATGTGTATTTTGAAAGACAAAATCAAAATTTAACGTCTGTCTGACATTGGAGCTTGATGTCAACCAAGCGTTGGGTTTTAACGGATATCCAATTTTGATTCTCAACCGAAATTCAACATCTGTCATTGGAAGTTGATGTCAAGCCAATGTTAGGTTTTGACGTCAACCAAATTGTCATTTTCAACTAAAATTTAATGTCTGTCCAACATTAGAGGCCAACGTCTTTCTGACATCAAATCGATGTCAGGTGCCAGCTGGGTAGTAACATGATTTCAAGACATTTTACATGTGAAAACATGAATTTCACCTGTGATTGTTGGTAAAACTGTTGGTAAATGAATATGTGACCTGACATGTCTGTGATTACTGGATATCTGATATCAGGATTCTTATTATAAGTTAAATGATTGACTCACTTGAAAAACATGATGATTCCAACCCTGCTGATTTCCTCTTGGATCACTCTCCAGCTCTATTTAATCACCCGCTGGCTCTCTGCGCTCAGACTCACCTGCATCACATCTTCTTCTTCTTCTTCTTCTTCATCATTGTCATCCGGTGGCCCAGAGCCTCTGCCAAGAGAGAGCAGCTCATCATGGCCACAAACATACTGCAAAGACCACTGCAAAACTACCGAAAACACACCAAAATTACTCAAAATTACCGACATTACACCCAGCAAATGCTGCTGCAATGTCCACAGGTTCAGCGGATTCTGTCCGAATCAAACTTCATCTCCTACTCTCTGTTCAGAGCTCAGAGTCCCTTTAAACCAACCACACACGCACAGAGACACACACACGAACACACACACACACACGTTTGTCTTTACAGCCTTGTGAGGACACTCATTGACATAATGCATTCTCTACCCCTTACCTTAACCTTAACAATTACAACTAAATGCCTAAACCAAACCCTTACCCTAAATTGAACCTAAACCCATTCCAACCTTAACCTTAAAACCAAGTCTTAATCCTCAAATTGCCATTTGAAGTCGTGAGAACTGGCCAAAATGTCCTCAAAACACAGAAATGTCCTCACAACGCTGGTTTTGAATAAGTTCATGCACACACACACACACTTATCTGATCAATAAATCTGTAACATGTCTTCATGTAGGGAAAGAACAAATAATAAAACAGAAAAATACATTATTATTTGTCTGAATGTTGACATTTATACATTTAAACACAGGGATACATATATCACTATTCTATTAATATACTAAAACTGTACTATTTTAACTACCTGTTCAGAGTGAATAGTAAAGAAAATGTGGAAAATACTACATTTTTGTAAATCATTTTTTATACATATTGTACCTACCTTTAGTTATTATAATTTGCATGATTTTAGTGACATATTTGAATATTTTAACTGTAAAATCTAAGATTCCTGTTATAATTCTATTGAAAATAAACAATATAATATTAATATTGATAAATTGGGTCCCCTTGGTAACTTCTTATTTTTGTAAGTTATATTTTGCTCAAATGGTGCGATTTCCCAAACACAGCTGTGCTTCATCAAATTACCACAAACTAACCAAGATACAGAAACTTGGGCCAGGTGTTTCAGTACAGGTATCTTGTTTCCAGAGAAAACATATTGGACAGATGCCTGACAGGCTCTTTTTATTTTCCCTTTTTTCATTTCTCTTAAGCGTTAATTAATGATCAACAACAACAGCGTCAAATAAAGGACTGTACAACATGACAATGAGAAATCTATGTAAAGATCATGTTTGCAGAATTCATTCTGTCATTAATGTTCTAATTACAGAATTACACAAGTAGTGTAGCAGAAGTAGAAGTAGTATAACTTTACACATCGATTACAGGAAAGAGAAAAAACAATGACCATGTAAGAAACAAGTGATGTACTCAAATAGTGAATGAATATTTTTATTGATGATCTGATTAATGATTTAACACAAATTGAGCTGATGTCAAACAGACTGAGATGTCTGGCAGACATTTTCAGGAAAAACTTCACTTTAAGATCCTGATCAAATGGAATAGCTAATGTTGAAGAAAATTCACTCAAGTCCTTGTTCAAAGTTTGCTGTGGTGGAAGTGGTTTAATAGCATTCCGGAAATGCGGTGAGCATACTGACACAGAGCTGGTCTGATACAGTAGACTGACCCAGAGCAGAAGAAATGGCAAGACTTTATACAGTGAGGATCAAAGTAGTGACCAACAAATGGTAAACAAAGATAGGAGGGGGGGGGGGGGGCATTTACATACAAGATCAAGGCAAATCCAGGGGCAAGACAGGAGGGGTCAAATCAGCAGGGGACAGGAGGTGGAAAGGACAATTGGCATATGTTTGATCAAAGAGTTGTCTCAGACGTCACTTGATTATCAAGTCTCCAAACCAAATGTGTGTTCTCCTTTAATTATTAAGTCTGCTCCCAAAAGGGTATTCTTCTTCACTAACAGCCACTAACAGCTAATAGATGCTGCTCCAAGAAAACTTTATTGAAGTGAATATCAGAGTCAGTTTTTACATATTAATTCAGCCCAGAGGAGATCATTTCACTACTTCTAATAGAAACAACATTCAGACAGTAAAGTACCATCAGTGATCCAAATGAAACCAGAGTGAAACCTTAACCACCATCAACATTTAAACACAGGAAGCTGCTGTCACTTCCAGTTTCTGTTGTTCACTGGTTAACAGAGTGAACAGTGATTTCAGCAACTGTCTTCAATCAGCAGTGTGAGTGTTTGTCTATAATTTACAATTTGCAATTTACAATTTCATTTAGCAGACGCTTTTATCCAAAGCGACATACATCTGAGACTTATACAACACAAGCAGGGATCTGATAGGATGTAGATGTCAACAGGTGGTGCACCGAGGCAATGCATAGAGTGCATAGATTGCACTTTTTAATTTTTGTCCTTTTGTTTTTTCTCTACCTTCTAGCCATCAAGTACAGAGGTGTTCATGAAAGAGCTGGGTCTTTAGTCTTTTCTTACAGACTCTGCAGATTGAACAGAGTTTGGTAACTCGTTCCACCAACATCTACACAGGAGTAGACTCTCTCTCAGTAAGAGGACACAGAAAGACTGAAGAACCAGGACCTACTGCAAACCCAGGATACAGAGGTTGAGTGAATGTGGTGTTGAAGGTGTGGAGGTGAATAAGTGTATCAAAGGAGACTCTGTAGAAGGACAGAGTGCCAGCAGGACAGTCCACATACATTGCTACTCTGTTAGAGACAGAGGAGGAGGAGGAGGAGGAGGAGGAGGAGGAAGAGGGTATGGATGTTTCTATGTCATTGTGCCGGACAAAGTAACCATCACTATCAGAACACTTCAGACCCCAGGACCGATCATTAAATCCAAACCTGCAGTCTTTACTGTCTCCTTTCCTTGTGATTCCTCTGTAAGTCACTGATATATGAACCTCTCCTCTCCACTCGACCTCCCAGTAACAGCGACCAGTCAAACCATTTCTACACAGCAGCTGAGGATAGCTGTTAAATCTGTCTGGATGCTCTGGATATGGCTGATACTGTTTCACACGTGTCACCTTCCTGTTGTTGTCAGACAGTTTGAGTTGTTTGTGTACTGTGTTTGTGTCCAATGTGAGTTCACAGAAATCTGATGAAGAGAAGGAGAAACACATCAACAGTTTCAGTCATCTGACACACCTGATGGATTTATTCTCTAAGTTCTGATCTGTTGTTCATTTCTATTAAGTTCAATGATGAAACATTTTGTCAGTAATGTACTGAATAAATACTACACAGACCAGCTTTGTATTTAAAATAAAAAAAATGACCACACAGACCAACAGATGCCATGCATGCATCGGCGTCTGTGTGTACCCACCAGAAACGCTGTCAGAAATTGACTTTTTATCCCGTTTTTAGCCGTATTTTTTCCAATACACTCCTTAAACTCTGGTCGTTCTTAACTATATCTTTTAACTGGATAAAGGATTTTAGTCATTGGACATGGATTTTAAGTTATTTTAGGAACTGTTCTCAGTTGTGACAGTACAGTCATGACAATTTCACATTGACACACTTGTCAGTAAGCTGCAACAAAAAATTGGATATTTGTACAGAAACAGAGCTGATTTTCCTATACTCAGTGGGAAGGGGATAATTGAGACTATTTTCTTGTCTGTTTTGGATTATGGTGATGTTATCTATACACACCTCTGCCTCAACTCTAAACCCCTAGATTCAGTTTATCACTCCACCCTAAGATTCATTACTGGTGACAGTTATTCCACACATCATTGCCTCTTGTATGAAATGGTGGGATGGGCATCTCCAACAGTTAGATGTGAGAAGTATTGGTTATCTTATACTTATAAAGCCCTTAATGGCAACTTGCCATCATAGTCAATATTCAGCTTGTTCAAATGATTGGCTATTGCTTGAGGTCCTGTGTGCAAACACTAAATTTGGGAAAACTGCTTTTAGTTTTTGTGCTGCACACATCTGGAACATTTTACATACATTGAAACTTGACACAATTGTACCAATAAGTCAATTTAAAACCATGATTACAAACTACTCCCCTTTTGAATGTAACTGTTGTTAATCAGTGTTTGCTGTGTTCTGTTATTGGTTGTTTGTTTTCTTGTCGATTGTTTTATTTTGTTTGTAATTAATCTGTTCTGTTCTGTACATTCGACATCATTGTAAATGAGGACATGCCCTCAATGATCTTTGAATGGTAAATAATGAATGAATTAATCAATCAATCAATCAAAGAGAAAATGACTATGTGCTGTTTAGTTGTCATGAATCAAATAAAATCCACACTTACACTTCTTCAGACCAGGTTTTAACCTGTGCTCTCCACCATGGTCCACCCTGGAGGAAGAAACACAGTCAGATCCAACATGTGTTCTAACTGCTGTTGACAACATGAAGCAGTGAACTCTTGTTGTCTGTCCATACCTGAGAGTGTCCAGTCTCCAGTGTGGATCCCTTAGTCCAGCAGACAACAGCTTCTCTCCTGAGTCTCCTGGATGATTGTAGCTCAGGTCCAGAACTCTCAGATGGGAGGGATTGGAGCTCAGAGCTGAGGCCAGAGCAGCACAGCCATCCTCTGTGATCAGACAGCCTGAGAGACTGGAATTCAGAAGATAATGTTGACTAAGTATTTTAGAAAATCCTGTTTGCAGGAAAATCCTACAGATTTTACCATCTTCACTAATATGAACCTAAAACAGGTTAAAATGTTTAACAAACGTCTGTATCCTTACTTGAGAGTTTCCAGTGTACAGCATGGACTCTTCAGTCCATCAGAGAGCAGCTTCACTCCTGAATCCTGCAGGTTGTTGTTACTCAGATCCAGCTCTCTCAGACTGGAGGACTGAGAGCTGAGAACTGAGGACAGAGCTGCACAGCTTCTCTCTGAGAGGTTACAGACACTCAGCCTGAAGAGGAATTAATGATGAACACAAAAGTTTTATTCATCATGTATAAAATTAAACATATTTGAAATTGTTAATTTATTCAGTGGTTATCCACCTACAGGGCCTTATTTGAAGCTTTGACCACTGGCAGCAGCCTCAGAAGAGCCTCCTCTGAAGTGGAGTATTTCTTCAGCTCAAACACGTCCAGATCTTTTTCTGATGACAGTAAGATGAAGACCAGAGCTGACCACTGAGCAGGAGTCAGTTTATCTGTGGAGAGACTTCCTGATTTCAGGTACCACTGAATCTCATTCACTAGAGAACGATCATTCAGTTCATTCAGACAGTGCAACAGATTGATGCTTCTCTCTGCAGACAGATTCTCACTGAGCCTCTTCTTGATGTGCTTGATTGTTTCCTGATTGGTCTGTGAGCTACTTCCTGTCTGTGTCAGCAGACCTCGTAGGAGAGTCTGATTGGTCTGCAGTGAAAGACCCAGGAGAAAGCGGAGGAACAAGTCCAAGTGTCCATTTGGACTCTTTAACGCCGCGTCCACAGCATTCTGGTAAAGATGTGTTGATTTACCTCCGAACACTTCAAACCACCAGGATGATTGTTCAGCCAGAAGATTGACTCCAGACTTGATGAACCTCAGATGGACATGAAGAGCAGCCAGAAACTCCTGAACGCTCAGATGGACGAAGCAGAACATCTTGTCCTGGTACAGCCCTCTCTCCTCTTTAAAGATCTGTGTGAACACTCCTGAGTACACTGAGGCTGCTCTGATATCGATGCCACACTCTGTCAGGTCTGATTCATAGAAGATCAGGTTGCCTTTCTGCAGCTGCTCAAAAGCCAGTTTTCCCAGAGACTCAATCATCGTCATGCTCTCTGTGCTCCAGTGTGGATCTGTCTCAGCTCCTCCATCATACTTGACGTTCTTCGTCTTGGACTGAACCACCAGGAAATGGATGTACATCTCAGTTAGGGTCTTGGGCAGCTCTCCTTTCTCTTTGCTTTTCAATACATTCTCCAGAACTCTAGCAGTGATCCAGCAGAAGACTGGGATGTGGCACATGATGTGGAGGCTTCGTGATTTCTTGATGTGGGAGATGATTGTCCTGGCCTGCTCCTCATCTCTGAATCTCTTCCTGAAGTACTCTTCCCTCTGTGGGCCAGTGAACCCTCTGACCTCTGTCACCATGTCAACACACTCAGGAGGGATCTGACTGGCTGCTGCAGGTCGTGTGGTTATCCAGAGGCGAGCAGAGGGAAGTATTTTCCCCCTGATGAGGTTTGTCAGCAGCACATCCACTGAGGTGGACTCTGTAACATCAGTCAGGATCTCATTGTTGTGGAAGTCTAGAGGAAGTCGACACTCATCCAGACCGTCAAAGATGAACACAACCTGGAATTCTTCAAACCTGCAGATTCCTGCTTCTTTAGTTTCGGTAAAGAAGTGATGAACAAGTTCCACCAAGCTATACTTCTTACCTTTCAGCACATTCAGCTCTCTGAAAGTGAATGGAAATGTGAACTGTATGTCCTGGTTGGCTTTGCCTTCAGCCCAGTCCAGAGTGAACTTCTGTGTCAAGACTGTTTTCCCAATGCCAGCCACTCCCTTTGTCATCACTATTCTGATTTGTTCATCTCTTTCAGGTGAGGCTTTAAAGATGTCTTCTTGTCTGATTGTTGTTTCTGGTCTGTCTGATTTCATGGATGTTGTTTCAATCTGTCTGACCTCATGTTCATCATTGACCTCTGCAGTCCCTCCCTCTGTGATGTAGAGCTCTGTGTAGATCTGATTCAGAAGGGTTGAGTTTCCTGCTTTAGCAATCCCCTCAAACACACACTGGAACCTCTTCTTCAGGTTACACTTGAGTTTGTTACGGCACTCAACAAGAATATCTGAATGAATAAACAACAATTGATGAGAAGATGTGATAGAAAATATGAATCATAAAAATATTTTCTTATAAGTGTGGGATCTATTCAGCTCATTGGAGTTTCATGTCTTCATTTAGGGTTTTATGGTATTATGGAAAGATCATCTAATAATATTCAACAAACAGAAGGTCTGTTTAAGCGTCAGTATAGTTCATCAGAACTGCTTGTTGGATGGTTGAACAGCTTTGAAACTCCGTCGCCACACACCTTTCCAACATTGGAATTTTTGTTGGATTGTTCTGAACCTGACAATCCAACATTCACACCCACTTTACACAGTGATTGTTCATGTTTGTGAAGGTGAGAAACTTCTCTCTCAAGCTTTCTTTTTAAAATTTATTGCACAGCTACTCCTGTCACTTTTCATGTGAGCAACCGAGTGCAACACCATATATCCCCTCCAGGAGAGACTTTCTGAGAATGTGTGCCTTTATCCCCATATTTAAACAATTATCATGTCTCCCCCTCACTTTATGATGGCCTGCAAAACAAAGACTGGAAACAAGGGGAAACAGCTAGCCTGGTTGGTTTCCAAAGTTAACATATGCTGCTTCAATGACAGAAACTTAACATGTATCTATTGTTACTGGCTCTGCTTTTGTTTCCTCTGTTCTCCTCTCACTATGAGGATGAGTTCCTGAACCTAAATGATAATATGATAACTTAAATGATAATGATAAATGATAACTTAATCCAAGTTCATATACATGTCAATGTACAGTTGGTATTTTGGCTGTTAGGCCAAATAAACAAATTATCCAGTGGTAAAATTTGCGTGAGTAACGTGAGGCGAAAATTTGCTTAGTGTTCTGTCTGAACACAGCTTTGAGGTGTAAACTGCCCTGCAGAGGTTAAGCACCTGTGACTTCCCATGAGTCAGTTAGAACTAAAGAAGACTTTTGGATGAAAGGAGAAACATCTTGAAGAATATAAAGCAAGTCCATCAGCCTTTGACTGAGCACTTCTAAATATCTTTATAACATCACATTTTTAATCTCTCCATGACTTACCTGAAGGTTCTGAGATGGTTTGTGACAGACGTTCCACCAGATCATTCTTATTGATCTTCCCCAAAATCATTCTGGTCACTTTAATAGTGTTTGCACAGTAGCTGTTGAACATCTGATCCACTGTGTCCGTTCTCTCTGCATTCTCTAGTCGACTATTTGGGATTGCTTTGAAGCCTTCAAGGACCCCCCGCTGACACAGGTACCACTTGAATTTTTTAAAGTCCTCAGATTTCAAATCCTCCAAACACTCCAAGAGGACCTCTTTAGGTGTCGCCATCTTTTGTCCTGCTAAGATCTAAAAGGTATGACAAAATCTGTATTTGATAAACAATTACACAGTTCATTTTCTGGATTACCAACACTGAAATATTGAATGATATTAAAAATGAAACTGGAAAAGCAGGTTACCCAACTTATTTCCTGACAAAGCATAATACAACTATTAATGAAATGGATGAATTTAATTATGTTTTTTGTTTATATTGGACCTAATTTAGCTAAGGAGCTAATTAAACCTTGCAGTAAAGATGATGATGTGGACGGTAAAACTATTAATGTAAATAAACAATCCATGTTAATAAAGGGAACAGATGAAAATTAAATCATTGACATTGTTCAAACATTTAAGTAAGTAAGAAGTCTACGGACTGGAATGGAATTGAGTGTGTAGTGAAACCACTGACTCATATTTGTAATCAGTCTCTACAAGCTGGTATATTTCCCAGCAAAATGAAAATAGCACCTATATATGGAGATAGACATGTATTCTCTAATTACAGACCAATTTCTTTGCTCTCACAGTTCTTAAAAATACTGGAAATACTGGAAACACACACACACACACACACACACACACACACACACACACACATATATATATACATACATACATATATACATACATACATACATACATACATATTATATATATATATATATATATATATATATATATATAAGAATAGATGACTTTAGCACAAAACATAATGTACTCTTTGAACAGCAATTTGCACTAACTCATTCGCACTAATGGAATTTGTGGAGGAAATAACAACTGCAATAAAAAATGAAGAATATACAGTATACACTATACAGTATTCCTGGATCTCATAAAAGCATTTGATACTTTTGACCATTATTTATTACTGAAGAAATTACAAAGTTATGGAATTAGAGGGCTAGCACACTTTTGGTTAAGTAGTTACTTAATTATGCTGGCAGCCACATATAAATTATATCAAAGCTAAAATGTCAAAGTCCATTGCAATACTGTATAAAGTTGAAGATCTTCTAAATCAAGTATTATTATACAGCTTATACTGTTTCCTTATAGTCCTGTATATAGTTTACTGTGTGGAAGGGTGGGGTATTAAAAAAACACTAATCTAATCTTCATACTTATGACTTTTTATTACCTGTTAAGCACTAAGCTAATCACTCCCTTACTAACTTAATGACACTGGTGATTAAAATGTGCACCAGCATCAAAGTGACTGAATGGGCTGACCCTTGATACTGCCACGAAACTTCTCTAACAATTAAATTAATGGAGTACACAACTCCTGGCTTCAAGAAAAGGTTTTACAAAAACAAAGTTAAAACTGTTTGAGTTAATTTCTGTCAGTACATTATCACATCACTTTGTACAGTACAGTCAGTGTTGTGTTGAAAGCTAATAATACTATTTTTCTTGATCAGATTGGTATATTGTCATAACATAGCTAGCTACCAATACTGTTGCTAATGTAATTACAGCAGATTTTAACTGTTTTATGATCAATAAATTAATTGACTGCAAAGCATTTATTTAAAGAACATAGTTTACTTTTAATGATCAACACTAAACAGAACTAACATATTTTGTACCGTTTTATTTAGCTAATATGAAAATGACTGTAATGACCAAAAAGATGAGTCTGATCTATTGATACACATATTACATGTTCATATTCATGTAACTTTTCATTGAACTAGTAGTCTGATATTGAGTTGTAAAAGGATAATATTCATGTTGACGTATCATCTCAAGTGCTGTACTTCAATAAGGTTGGAAAGATAATTACAGATTTGAACTTCCTGGATCAATAACTCAAAAGCGAAACATTGTTAAAACACAAACGACACTCTTTCCTATTGTAGTAAGGTAGACAAAGGGCTACAACCTAATTTTCACAAAAAACAAATAACATTGGTCTCTATGTACAGCCGGCTGTGAGATGAATGCGCAGGAACCGTCTAAAAAGTGTAACACAAAGAGATACTACAGAAATTGTTGGTTATGTTACCTTTACATGGTGAAGATAATCTGAATCAAGCTGATAAGTGAAGGTGAAATTAAACAGCAGCTTCAACCAGGAAACCAACTAGTAGAGGAACAAACATGTAACTCACAGCAGGAGGTTTTTAAAGGTCTGCTGATTCACAAACAGACTCTGTTCTTTTATATGATAATACAACAGGAGCTCTGAACTTTGGAACAAAAAAATGTCCAACAAACAACGAAACGAACAACCAAAGTCAAACATTAACAGACAGTATAAACCTTTATCAGTTGGATCATAAAGTATAAATATAATGAAAAACTATATAATAGCTTTCATTTGCTACACTCAATGATGGAGGAACGCGAAGAACAGTCCTCTCTTTCCTAGATTTAATACCAAAGTCTGACTAAGGTGAAGTCAGTGCACTCAGCCAAAATTATGAACCAATATGTGATAGGCCATGCATGCACGTGCATTAATAATTGCACACTGAAAGTGCCGCTATTTGCCCCCCCTTGAGTTTAATCAGGATTGTCTAAGACACCTATAGACTGTAAGAAATACTGGATGTAGCCACTGTGACGTCACCCATTGGTTTGTGGAATCCCATTTTGAAACCTCGAGTTTGCATTTTGACTGTCGCCATTTTGGATTTTTGAAGTCAGAAGTGACCATATTTGGACAACAAGGTAGAGCTGACCCTAATGCTAGCTGCTAGCTGTTAGCTGTTAGCTGCTAGCTTGGTTAGTGCGGTACATTTACAGTTTATGGTCAACTGTGATAATGCTAATGCTAATTTCACTAGCAAAAAACAGGCTTAAAACCATTAAAACAAAATGTACTTACTGGAAAAACTGACTCCTTATAGGGTCTTTTAGCACAACTAAATGCTGAACAAGACTTCTTTAGGCGACCAAAATGTTACAGTTAACTCATGAACTGAAAATACATTGAAATCGTGATGCCTATACTTAATTAATGCATAATTTTAAGCCTTAATAACATTTAAACGGATGAGTTATACAAAAATCCAACCCCTGTGCAGGTGTCATAAATGGGGAAGTATGTTGCACAACATACTCCCCCTGACTGGGTGTGTCATGTAGATACTGCACAAATGTGCAATAGGTGAAATAGGTGTTCTTCAATAAAATATTATAATGATTACAGACACTTAAATGTAATATTGGTTTATGGTATTCATAAATCCAGCAATAAACACATATAACCATAAACATGGAAAATCAAAAATCAAACCAATAAACTAAACTCTAAACTCTATGTGAACATTGTGAATATATGTTTTGCATAGGGTAACATTTAACGTGCACACACACACATAACGTTACTGTTTTGAAAAGAAGACAGTTACTAATAGTCGTTTAAGCTCAACAGTGCAAGCTAACTCACATTGCCATGAGCTACAATTAGCAAAATAGCAGAACAAAACATAATTTGCTCTGCACTCCCATTTTCACAACAGAGAAAACAGCGTTAGCTCATACTGGGAAATGTGTCACACTGAGCTTGTGATGGAAAAACAAGTTGAAATCACCAACATATCGCTGGCGCCAACACATCAAGACAAACTGCTCAGTCAGCAGCAAACTAAACTTTATGTTAGCAACCATCAGCCCCAGACAGCTTAGGGCAGCTGTTAGCTTGAGTCAGCAACACAGCAAGAGCAGAAAAAAAGACCACCAGCAATTGCCCCGGTACTCCCAATGGCTAGTCTGGGCCCGCGTGGTAGTAAGTTAAAAGTAGAGAGATAATGGTTAGTAAGACAAGTAGTGTTTTAGTTGTTGAATAAATGACATTATATGGATAGACAATTATAGTTTGTCCAAATTAAGTCAGTAACAGGTGGTAGAGGTGATTCAGGTGGTAGAGGTGATTCTCTGTTAAATACAGACTTGGTTTGCGTGCTCTGGTTTTTTCAAGAGGTTTGTCAGCCCTGTGGTGAGTTGCAGAGTTAATCTGTGTTGTTGTCATCAGACCACCTCAGCCTCTTTGCAGTAGCCTCCTTTGAGTCATTCTCCTCTCCGTTCCTTCTTGTGGAGGAGCTGAGTCCAGAGGTTGAGGGAAATACAGGGGCCTCATCCAGAGAGCTATCACAGCTACAAAAACTGAGTTTGTCAAAACAATTTTCTGCAGAGAGAGATCCGATATTCTCAACACAAACTTCAGGGACCTGAATCCCATCCTCATCATCCAAACCCACAACATCGATCTCAGGGTCCTCGTTTTCTTCATGCTCTTCCAGGTACAAGGCAATCGCCACCTCAAAAACATCATCTGGATCTTCTTGGTGAATAGGGGGAGAATCGATATGATGAAAAGCAGGAGGAAAAGCAGGAGCAGCATGAGGAAAAGCAGGATGAAAAGTGGGAGCATCATGAGGAAAAGCAGGAGCAGCATGAAGAAATTCGTAAGGATCAGGGAAAGGAAAAGCAAAAGGATAAGCATGATGAAAAGCAAGGGCAGCATGCAGAAAAGCAGGCGCATCATGAGGAAAAGCAAACGGATGCGCATGAGGATGAGGATAAGCATAAAGAACAGGATAGGGACCAGGGAAATCAGGAACAGCAGGACCCCATTGTTGCCAGTTCATCCCAAAGTGCTGTGGTGGGAACTGCTGGTGTGGAGGAGAGGGAGGTCTGCTATTTTCATCAGCATTGTGGTTTGAGTCTTCCACTCTTGCTTCTCCAGAGATACTCCGATGACCATCATTCCTCTCATGGTCATCATGGGGGACTGGGAGATTGCGGATGATCCCGTCCTCTTCAGGAGGCCTTTCAGTATCAGGGCATTCAATACTGTGGTTAAAAGGCCAAAATGGGCCACCTGAAGGGAAAAATAGTATAAGAAAGTCACATTCTGCACTTACATAAAACAGGCTTATAAAGGATGCTTAAAATCCTAATTAATATATTTTGTCATGTAAATTGCATGTATTTTCTCATATACCCACACTAACTTTGAATACTGCACTAGATGCATCACAAGCACCTTGTAGAAAAGCCACCAATACACAAGGGACTATCACTACCACTACTGCCACCTTTAATGTTGCGCAGTTCTGTTATTTTGAACATAATGGTAGGATGAGAATTATTTGATGCTTCATTCACGCTAGAATAAAAATTACACGATTTTGCTGCTTGTTACAACAACCTGTAACTGTTTAATGTGTGGACCTCGGTAGAATCTTTTTCATCAAGATGGCAACTGATCTTTTTGACCATATACATTACAGATATATTCACATACAAAAATTGAGATTAAAAATCAGGTCCAATCATCATGAGTGAACTTATGTTTTACAGATGTGTTTACAAATATAACCAACACAATTTTTATTGCCCTGAGAATCACTTGTGTACAATAATTTGTAGGATGTGAGAAAATAAGCAGCTAGTTTGAAAACACAGTTTTGAATGATGATTAGCCTGACTGGTGTGACTAACATCAATGGAATTATCATAAATCCTCTGGATATGATTTTTTATGGATAGAAAAGTCACAGAAAGTTGGTGTACTGTTTTAAATATTTATAACCAACCCTTGCTCTTGATTTGACTAAAAGAGCTAATCAATATTGTTTTGTACTCTCAAGTAATCAACAGTAATCAACAGTAATCAACAGTTCAACAATCAACAATCAACATAGGATAGAAATGTTTGTTTTAGTCTGGGTCAAAGATTGTAACAATGGTTAGGTCTGAGTTGAAGTATAGCAGTACATTGTTTATTGCAACACTTAAAATAAGAATAAATGATGACAATGTTATCTTCATACTTGTTGGCGAGGAACGTGCAACCAGTTGCGTGCTTTTATGCATGGCTCTGTTCGCATTACTTTCAACCTTGATTCAGAGTCCAGAACCCAGGCCAATGTCTCAAAGCCATTTTAGAAAATGATAGGAAAATTGGACATCCACAATGCTGTGGGAGACATTGAGAAATGGGATGGTTCTTGCGATGGAGATCAAAGCTTCCGGAAAAGGGAGCTTGATAAAACAAATATGATAAGTTTACGCTGTAGGTATTTATATGACTCTTGTGTATGTGCACTGGAAAAAATGCTTATTTTTACCACCAAAAATAGGACATTTAAAGGACTTAAATATTAATAACTTTATAGTCCCCTATAAGTCAAATGAGGTCAATTTTTCACATTCTGCTCCCTTGTTCACTCATGATTTGGTTAAAATAAAAACAGCAGGACATATTCTGGAACAACACTTCAGACACTCTGGGCTCCATAAACTGGCCTTCTGTGAACATCAAATGACTTACTCAAAGTCTCTTAAAGATGCTCAGTCACAGTTCTACTCCAACCTAATTAATAACAATCTTGGAAACCCAAATCATCTTTTTTCCACTATAAATCATCTCCTGAAGCCACAATCATCTTCCCCAATTGAGGCTACAGAAGAGAGATGTAACATTTTCATTGACTTTTTCAGAGCTAAGGTCAACAACATCCGCTCTTTGATGTCCAGCTCTTCCTCTCTGCCTCCTCCTGTCATCGACCCTTTGTCTGGGAGCTCACTGTCTCTTCTGCATTTTACTGGTGTCAGGCAGAGCCACATTGAGGAAATCCTCAGGAAGATGAAATCCTGTACTTGTTCCCTGGACCCTATTCCCACAGCTCTGCTCAAATCCTACATCCCCATTCTCAGCCCCTTGATCACCCAAACTATCAACCTCTCCCTTCAAATTGGTAGTGTTCCATCTGCCCTCAAGGTTGCAGTCATCCACCCCCTCTTCAAGAAGCCCACCCTGGATCCAAAAGTTCTTGCCAGCTATACAGACCTATCTCCAACCTCCCTTTCCTTTTACAGTTTGTTGGAGAAGGTGGTTGCCTCTGAGCTTCAGGACCACCTTAAACACAACAACCTATTTCAAAAGAATCAGTCAGGTTTTCATTCAGCACACAGCACTGAAACAGCTCTGCTCAGGGTTGTGAATGACATGCTGATGGCAGCTGATGCAGGGTTCCCTTCTCTCCTGATTCTCCTTAACCTAAGCATGGCATTTGACACTGTGGATCATACTATCCTCTGAGAGCACTTCCACACCACAATTGGACTGTCAGATTCTGCACTTAAGTGGTCTCAGTCAATGACAATTCTAGGGGATGGCCATATAAGACATCTATGCAAAACCTCCCTCTACTATCTCAAAAACATCTCTTAACTCCGTCCCTCTCTAACCCTGTCCCGTCAGATGCACATAAACTTGTCCATGCCATTATCTCCTCAAGACTGGACTACTGCAATGCGTTCTTCACAGGGATCCCTGGCAGGAGCATCCAGAAGCTCCACTACATTCAGAACAGCACTGCCAGGATCCTGATGAGAGTGCAAAAACATGAACATATAATACCAATTCTGTTTTCATTGCACTGGCTCCTTGTGTCCCTCAGGATTGACTAAAGTCCTGCTACTCACATACAAATCCATCAATGGACATGGGCCTCCCTACCTACAGGAACTGATCATACCACAAACCTCCACCTGCACCCTCAGATCTGCCAGCAGCTTGCTCCTCCGGGCCCCCAGTACTAGGCTCTGCACCATGGGGGATCGAGCCTTCTGCTCAGCTACATCACGCTTGTGGAACAGCCTTCCTAACCATCTGAGGGCAGCACAGGCCTTAGTCTCTTTTAAAAAAGGCCTAAAAACCTTTCTATTCAGGAAGGCTTTTTCATCGTAACTTTTATTACTATTTTCTTTATGTTGTGTTATTATTATGATTATTATATTGGCCGGGTTAAAAGGATTCCTAAAATTTCCATCATCATGGTGCGCAAGAAAAACTTATTTCTTGCATTGTTCAAAAAATGGCCCAGTCGCCATCTTTTTTCCAAAACTTTCAATGACCATATTGGAAAATTTGAGGCCCTCAAATAATAAAAACAGTAATCATTTTACACAGAGAAAACGTTGTATATGTGGCTGTTTCCAACAAAACCTTGTTTTCCTAACTGGCCAGCTAAAATTCTATTACTTGTTTATCTTAATATTCAACAAATTTCATTGATTTTCTATAGAAAACCGCTTTTGAGAATTTCAGGAAGATGAATTAATAAATTAGGCATGATATTAAAAGATGTCTTACCTGCATAGTAATTGAACCACCGTCTGACTCTAGCCAGCAAGTGCTCCTCCACAGGGGGCCCATTAAAAGCCATTTTCCAGCAGGTCAGTTTTACAGGAGTTTTCCGTTATGGGCTTTCCATGGGTTCAGTTATCCAACAATTTGTTTTCCAGGCGATCAGTAATCCAAGAGTTCTTCTTTCCAGCAGACAGTTATAGCATAAGGTCAACTTGTGTCAAGTCCAAGTGCAAATGAAAAATTGAAGGGCAAGAAGCTCTAACATCACCTCGGTCAAATGTCACCATTCTGTTTCCATGACCTTTACTGACACATGTGTATGAGAGACAATTGATTTACAGTAAATGGTTGATATAAACTGTTGGACTTAGAGTGTAGTTGTTTGGATAAATTATTGATGTTTTTCATCTTCCAGTGCCTCTATAGACTGTCAGGAACACCTGCGGCATCTGATGTGTCCATGATGAACACATACAGTCAGACCACTGTAGTTCATCTTGACCCAGAGTTAAATCTGACAGTGAACCATGTTAACACAGTTTTACTACATCACGGTTTAGTCTATATGTGCAATACTTTTTGCATTTTTAAAATACAAAATAAAATGTACTATATGTCCTAATCTTTTGAACACCATTAATTAGACAGAATAATAATAATAATAATGATAACAGAAATAACTAAGTAGCCTTATAACTGTGAAATATTGATGCAACAGGAGTTTAACCTGGAATAATGACAAGAACAATTACCAAGTGATCAGATCCAATAGCCAGTTTGTATTGCAATTGCATTTTAATAGTCAGATATTTCATATTTGAATTAATAGTTATTTGCACTTGGTGTAGTTTTCCATAGCTCCATATATTCATATTTGGCCATTTAAATTCAAACACGCTATCAGGTTAAGCTTGTACATTTTTGCGCATTTACATCTTTATAAGGAAACATATATAAACAAATAAAAGTTCTTCAGAAATAATTAGGAATTTTTAACAACTGACTTCATTACAGGCCCTCATCCAACATTTTCAAGGCTTTAAAAAGCCAACTCTGTAATATTGCCCAGTGGTATTAATGTCTTTAATTCCAATTAATGGCTGCAGTGAAATTATGATTACTTATCTTGTGCCTGAGATCACTGACGGCCAAATGTTCCACATAATAATCAAATAGTCACCATATTTTTGACAAGAGGTTTATGTGAGGAAAAGTTCAACAAAGCAGAAAGATTTTGAGCTTGTTTAATATTCCTTCAGATCAGTTTACCATATTAATGACTGGTCAAAGTTACAACATATTAATCTGATTTAGAGACAGCAAATATTTCCCTGGAATATTTCAAATCCCTCAATTGAAAAGCGTAAACATGGCATTAGTCTTTCTTAATCGCTGTGGTAATCTAAATCCTTTTCTTTGTTTGTTTTGATGTAATGCATGAAAATCCAAAGAGGGTTCAATTGAGGGCAAGTGGACGTCTTAGTTGTAGATACTTGAGGACGTTTCGCCTCTTATCCAAGGTGCTTCTTCAGTTCAAACTGACTGGCATGGACTCCCAGGTATTTAACCTCTGTGGTATCCAAGCGGTATCAAGGTCACTGATACCGCTTGGATGCATGAAAAGCTTTAAAATAGTGATTTCCTAATGGTGTGATTAGGCTTTGCAGGATGAACAGTGCTCAAGCCCTTGGAGTATTTATCCCATTCATTAGTCATTACTGCAAAGCTCTAGTATTGGCACAAGTAAAATATTTCAGGGATTTTTTTTTCATGTATGCTCTCTGTATGCCTACATTAACATATTTACTATCTATACCATCTTTTCTGTTTGATGCTATATTTGAATATTGTTTACACTATGATTATGCCGGTTTATTTTTATCTTTAACCTCTTTCCTCTGTGTTATTTTGATGCTATGCTGCAAATATGTTCAAGTCATCCTTCGAGGCTCTAACATGTCAACTATGTGAGGTCAAATAATTCATTTTCTTTGTGTTTTTGTTTTTTTTAAAAAACCCACTGGAATTGGTTGTTTTGTAAAGCGAAAACCTTCCTTCAATGAAGAACAAAGAAAGAACTTTAAACATTGCCTTGACTAGGGGTTGTATTGCAAAATTCAAATCCCTCAATCTAAATTTAAGGGCTGATTTTTTCATGATTAGTGTGTTTGAGAGGTCAAGCGCAGCTTTGGAGGCTCAGTTTGTTCAAGTATATAAATTACCACACAGCAATTCCTAAGCTGTTATTCTTGGATCGTGTAAGGAATGTCTTTTCAGAAAAAAGGACTAGAGCTAACAGAAATGAGCAGGAAAGGTGACTGTGTTAGGAAAGGGTCTCTTTCTGTTGTCAGTGCTTTATAAATCTTTTGTATCTTCTATATTAGAGGTTTTGTTTTTTGCACCAGGCACTGCAAAAAGAGACAAGGGTGATTGTCCAGAGGCCTCTTTGTTATTGCTGTTTAGTTGTTTGTTTTTTGAGTCTCTAATGAGGAGGTCAAGGGTTGTGGCACCGTCCATGCCGCTGTGATGATGCCAGGGGGTCTTCAGAATAAAAAGCTTCCAGGTCAGTTGCACTGAGGTAGTTGTGCTTGTTCTGTCGTGATCAAGATCACACGCTACTCTGGTCTTGGCCGCCTTGTTTTGACATGTGAGCCTCAGCTGATGGGTGATGAATTCCACCAGTGTACTGCTCTCGCCACCTACAGGGCACCTGGATCACTTGCACTGAAAAGATAATGACAAGAAAATACACCACATTATATTTGCCTTATCCAGTGTGGGTTTTTTGCAATGTTGAAAAACAAATGGGAGATTAAAGATGATGCGTGTAGAATGTTATGTGGAAAACCTCCACAGGATGGCAGTGTTGTTTGTTCATTCACTTCCTATTTTCCTTTATGCT
Source organism: Thunnus maccoyii (assembly GCF_910596095.1). Classification (NCBI taxonomy): domain Eukaryota; kingdom Metazoa; phylum Chordata; class Actinopteri; order Scombriformes; family Scombridae; genus Thunnus; species Thunnus maccoyii. The sequence continues at coordinate 22,214,898 of NC_056551.1, read as the reverse complement.
TTTGCCAACAGATGGCACCACAGTCTTATAGGTTCAATATTACAGTACTGTATGTATTGGGGGATTTGCCCCACTCCCAAATGGCCTATAATCCTCTCATCTCTCCAATTAAGCAATACAACACTTTCCTGTGGACACAGTAAAATGAACTCAGATTGCTGACTGTGTTAAATATAAGACAGCATTGTTGTAGCATGTAAGCAGTGACCTCATTTCAGACATTTAATCTGTTGCTCACTATCAGTCAGTGGGATAAGTCTGGGAGCAGGAAGGGTGGGAAAGTCTTCCTCTCGTTTCCTGTTAATGTCGTACGTCTGTGTGAACGTCTGTGTGATTATGATTACAATCCAACTGAGACCTGAAAGATTTTTATCCAACAGAAGAGCATTAGGAAGTAAAGTATGCAAATTGGACTCTGGTATGAAACTGTGCTTGTACTAATGTCTTTTTTTCTCATGATGCACAAGTCATTCTTCTTTATTTGAATTAAAAACTATGCAGTTCTGATTGAAAAATAAACTTTTCGTAATCCTGGTGTTACAGGTTACAAAAATCTCACGTTATCTGATGACTATGTGTAGGTTGCAGGAATGTTGTAGTGATATGAGTTATGAAAATACTTATAAATCACCTTAACATACGACTATAAGGTCACTATTGACTGTGCTGAATGTTACTGCTTAGTACCACAGTCACATTTTTTTATAGTGATAAAATCAGTAACAGTTGAATAGTTAAAGGATAAAGCTGGGGATTTTCTCATGGAAGTCTACAGCAAAGAGGAATACGATATATCAGGCTTTGGACACAAACACATTACTTGTAAATAGGATCAGTTCATTGTTCATTTGGCTCTGCACATGAGATTTGTTGACAGAACGAAACATATAGAAAAATGCAAGCCATATCCTTTAAAGTGAACCTTTAACCTTTGTTGAACAGCGGCCACTGTGGCCACAAGTGACAACTGCAGGATATTGGTAAATACTAAAACAGGTTAACAGTAGTTCTGTTAGAGAAGAATCATAGTCAGTGAACTGCCTCAGTAATGTCAATTATGCGCGACTATTAATTATTCCAATTTAATTTCCAACTTATCAATTTTTTCCCCTGGTCTGAGTGATCAGTTTTTGGTAAGATCAATATATTTTTGTCCATTTGGTATTGAGTCACTTAACACTGCAACTGACTGCTTGTCCGAGACCTTAAAGGACCAATTTTACACATTTATTTGTCACGGGGAGTATCAGTCAGCCAGTTGTTTAAAGCCTTCCTCCACGCAAAAATGTGTTTTGTTTATTGTTCCTTCGGTTGGATATTTGAGCTTCACTGAGTAGAATGACATACTTTCCCATTCACTTGAATGAGGAAGTGTGTCCAAACTTTTGGCTGACTGGTCCTGTATGTGCAGGGTTTGACACTTGAAAGCTGTTTTCACAGTCATCTGCTGAAAGTGCAAAATTCTCTATGTTTTTTGAGTTTAAGGGGTGTACAATTTACACAAGTGTGGCATCGAAACTAGAAGCCTCTAGTGCACATACACTGAGAATGGACTTTCAATGAAGTATAAGACATCTTGTGTCCAGCATTTAAACAAAAAATCCCCTAAAAATATAATACTAAAAATATTTTGATATTCATAAATTCTGGATTTTTCAATGATAGGAATTTATGTCATTTAAAAATCTTTAATAAGGTAATTAATCTTTTATATAGAAAACCCATATCAGACACAAATGATCAATTAGTGCAGTTCTTTTATAGGTCTTAAAATATGTCTGATGGGATCTTTAATGTTTTCTGTGGCTCTAGGGAGCTTTTGAAAATTAGACAAAATCACAAATTGGCCTCTGCTGCTTCGATTTTGACCGTAAAAAAACAAAAAACAACAAAAAAAAAACTCTGTGAGTTGCCTAACTTTATGGAAGTGCAATATTGAATTGCTGGAGGAGTATTCCTTTAATAAACACAACACCTCTGACACTAATCTTGTTATCTCGTGGCCCAGTGAGATCTGTTCACTGTGACAAAAACTGAGACAGTATAAACATACAGGAGATAATAACAACACTCAACTATGACATAATAATACCTTATACATACCTCAGAATTGTATGACTATAACTGTTTCATACTATCATTATCTCTGAGTCAGACTTATTTCCTGGATCAGAAACACAAAAAAATGCATGTTGCTTCTTGTGCTGTATAATACGGAAGCCAAGAACGGCCATGCTTGCAATTATATTTTTAATGCTGTTACCTCAAGATCACGAGTTCATTTCTCATGATAACGGGTTAATTTAGGTTATCTCATTATCTTGAGAAAACAAAAGGCCAGTTTCTTGAGATAACGACGTTTGTTTTGTCGAGATCACGGGATAATTATGGAGAACTTGAAAATGATGTCTGGTTCATTTGATCACACCTGATTTTAGCCTTAAAGATCACTGTCATGATTCACCCCTAATTCACCAAAGAGTTTATAAAAGTAGATAGGGGTTACTATAAGCCTTATTAACAAAAGATTAATTATCTTAGACAGTTTTAAATAACCTTTATTGAATAAAATATGACGGAGAACATCAAACAGATGACAGTGGTGAGTTTACATATATTTTGCCTGTGTCATGATGTCTTACCCCAAATCCTTACATATAAAAGCGATGTCAAAGTTGCCCAGCAGATGTCGCCATTTTGGCTGTATCAAATCCCTCAACACAACCATTTTCAACACAATTGCTTCATAAGATTCACTGCTTTGGAAAGCTTAGTTTCTCCCATCACTAACGCTGGCACTACTGATCTCTGATGAACATTGTAAGTAATGAAAGACAACAACCTTTCTGTTTTCTCATGATAACACGTTGATTATCTTGTTATATTGAGATAACAAAGCTAATTTTCTCAAGATAACAAAATAATTAACTTGTGATCTTGAGATAACTGCATTAAAAAATAATTGCAAAAGCGGCAGTTCTCGGCTTCCGTAATTTAAGTAGCGCCAGCAGAGAGTGATATCACTCCAACTTGTCTCTGATTGGAGGAAATTGAAATTACAACTGGCCTGTGTTACAACTGAACCCGTTGCCCCCTACAACACTGTAAATTGCAGCAATCAACATAAAAGGCTATGGACATATACCATATAAAGAGTTAAAGGGATTTTACTGTAAACACTAGATGCACATGGGACATACTGCAGGTCCAAATAACTTTCACTCATATTTTAGGCATATGTTCCTCATCCTTCCTGCCTGCGGGGCTGCTCTGCAGGCAGCCCGGTGTGTGAGGGGGCTGGACCAGAGGAGCAGGCTGCAGAGAGGAGAAACAACTCTGGCGACACCTGCAAACAAACTCCCAACCGTCTCTCTCTAATTCCCGGTGCGGAGGGACGGATGAAGCGGCGAGACAGGCAGTAATACGGAATAAGGGCGTGAAAATGTGTTAGGCATTAAGCGGAAGGGCAACACATAAAGTTTCTCAAGATACAAAGTCGTGCGATATTTGAGTTCACGACAGATCGGAGCGAGAGCTGAGAGAAAGAGAGAGAGAGAGAGAGACGACAGCAGGTAATGGCAAGCTGATTCATTCCCAACAGGAAAACTTTTGCTTTAAATAACATTTAAACAAAGAAAACATTGTGCAATGAGATGCAGCAATGATTAGACTTTTGAGAATCTTTGGTTTTATTGATTAATTTAGGGATAATCAATGCTGGTGCGTTCACAGGTAAACAGTAAAAAGCGTGGCAGGAATTGTTGATTCAGTCTCTTTCTGTGCTCAGTTTTCAACTGTTGATGCATTCACTGACTGTATGCAGTAGTTTCACTTCCCGGTGAAAGCAATAGAGGTCATTTGTTCCTGTTGGAAATGTTTGAATGCTGATAATGTATGTACTACATTATCTAAAGCCTGTTTTCACCTCTGTTGAACACCTGTTCATTGTACAGTCGATTCAGTGGCTTGGCAGTGAGGCTATTTTCCTTTAAGTCTCATTAAAAGGTTATGAAAAAGGTGATGTAGGTTAGTATTTACCCTCTAAAATAGGGACAAACTCTATTTTCAATGTAGCTTCATATATAACCACTCATCTTACTTTTACTATATGATCATAAAATAGCCTTCATCATGAAGTGACAGTGGCACTGTTGGCTAACTGTAGCATTTAGTTTCATCATTATATTGAGCATCTTCTCCTGAGAAATGATGATGTACACTAGTCTTATATTTGTAGCAAATTAACGCATAATTACCAGGAGCTGAGAGCAGAAAAATGCACCTTTTTCAGACACCCTAAAACTGATTGCAGCTTATCATGTGAGAGGAATTAGATTATTCAATCATGCATCACCTGAAAAAAAAAAAAAAAGAAATCGAAGGACAACAGGATCAACTTGCTCACGTCTGAAAATATTTGCATCACATGTGTAGGTGTCAAAATGAGTTTCCCAAACGCTTTTTGACAGCGTGCATTCTCTCGTTACGTGTAATCTCTTTTCTCACGCTCTGTTCTGGAGTGTGTGGCCACCAGCCAGGTCAGGTTTCTTATTCACATTGAACATGTCAGAGGCTAAAGTCATGCTGAGGACAATGACTGACACGGATTCAGTGCAAACTTAAAAAAAAAAAAAAAAAAGCTCTCAAATATTAAACATGGCCTACAAACTGTGAATGCTAGATATAATCTTACAAGTTATTTTGCTAACGTGATTACATTATGGTTAATTTTTGCTTTTCATTGACAATTTGAAAGTTGTTTTTGAACTCGAGAAGCTCCAGTCTAGAAGGATCTTGATCCTTTCGATGTGTTGATTCAGATTATGTCTGTAAACCTTACATTAACATTAGCATGCCAGAATATTTGTTGACCTAATGGGGTGCCACCTGCAAACGTTGGACGATGTTTATTCTACAATGTGACATGTAAACCTTCTCTAGTTCCACATCACAATGGTGTTGCCCCATGGATTTGAAAAGGTTTAAAAACACAAATAGACGCCCAGGCCCGTGGCATTGCAGTCCTATTGATAAGACGTCCTTTGGACATAATATTACAGTACGCAAACATGATAGTGATATTATTGTTTGACAAACCCTAAGGACATCAGTCAGTGTATTATAGTATAATGTGATTGGACCTGCTTTTAAGACAGTGAATCTCATTTGTCTTGTTGGTCTGCTATGTCACCTAACAGGTTTATTCTCATAAAATAATAATAATAAAGTCATCTCTGGTTTAACCCAGAGTATTTATATTTATATTTAGATGAGTGTCATCATTAGGGATGCAACTAATGATAATTTTCATTATCAATTAATCTTTTGTCTGTAAAATATCAGTTATAGCCCCACAAAATAATGTTGTTGTTTTTTTGTCCAACTAACAATCCAAAACACAAAGAAATTCTGTTTATCATCATGTTCTTCAAAGAAAAGCATTAAATCATCACATTTCAGAGGCTGAAAATTTTTTGGCATTTGTGCTTAAAAAACGGCTACAAACAATTACTTTACCATCAAAATAGTTGCCAATTAATCTTCTGTGTATTGACTAATCTTTGCAGCTCTAGTTGTCATTAAAAATCACTGATATTTTATTGTTGTTTTATACGTGGATTAAGGGATTGTATTTGCGATACTGAGGTTAGAGCCAAAGAGATGATGTTGATTGATCGATACTGTAAAACTTTTTTGTCAGTTGATTCATTTCAGTCGTTTTTCAGGCAGAAACACATACTCTGGTTCCAGCTTCTCCAATTTGAGGATTTTCCACTTTTGCCTCTCGTGTATAATTATAAACAAATATCTTTTGGGGTTTGGACTGTTGGTCGAACAAAACAAGACATTTAAAGATGTTACCTGATTGCGATGAGCATTTTTCACTTTTTATAGACCAAATAATTAATTGCTTAATGGAGAACATTAATCAACAATAAAAAGTAATTGTTGGTTGCAGCTCTAATTGGGATCTGAAAGTCAGAAGAAAAAAAATGAAATTCACAACAGAGAACTGGTTTGTAATGCAAGTATACAGTGTATATGCAAAAACAAACAAGTAATGTTGCGCTGACCCATAAAATCAATGAGCGTCTAGGCAAAGTGCAGCCTGCTGCCGCCACTGTACAGCTTTGAGGTCATGCACTATTCACAGCTGAGAGTGAAGTCACAGCGGATCAGGTGTTTGCAGATGATACGGTTACTTTTTCCTCCCCTGCTGCATCCTGCCTGAAGAGTCGGACACTGTAACCACTGTAACTATTGTGGCATATATATGAGTGTATGAAGTGTTGTTGTATTTTCTGTTTTCAAATCATTATCAATGATCACTTGAGCATCTCAGTTTAGTGACTGTATGTTTTTCCATTGTTTCCTCTGGGAGACAGACCTAACTGTCCCGAACTCTATAAACAACACTTATTATTGCAATGAAATGAATGATTGCATGGTATAACAGTTTAGATTGTATCTTCTTTCTGTTGTATTCTCCTGACATTGTAGTGACATGACTCTATCCTTCCCAGGCATCTGCTCGTGAATGGAGAGAAAATGGAGGTGAACAGAAGAGAGGTGCCTTTATATGTAAGTTCCCGCATGTTTTTGCTTCTCTCATGTGTTAGTGGTCTAGTACAGGGGGTCTGTTTGGGTATTTTTAGGGTGTGGTTGGATACGTACATGAAGTCTCTCGAGCAGTTTACCACATTTAGACCCACTTCAGTTATTTTCTCACCAGAATTAGAGCACTCTAGTTTTTCCCTCCTGCCATCCCTTTCCTCTCTTTTAGCCCTGAGTCTCCTCTCTGTGCAGTGGTTGACTGGCAAGCCTTGTGTCGCAAATGAAACCCAAGCCAGGAGGGTTTCAGTCCCTGGGGAAGCCAGGCCTTACACAGTCTGCTCACCAAATGACAAGGCTCTCTGAAAGCATGGCTTCCACAGAGAACATGGGAGCCAGAATAACAGAATATACCCATTATTTAGGCGTTTTATTGTAAGGAGTATACACACACCACTGTGTAAATTAAATAAATACACTCTTTTCTTTCTAGCATGTTTGAGTGCAGAGTGTGCAGGTGTGTTTGAATTATTGTTTCAATTTTTTTTTGGCATAGTAGAACTCTCTGCTACATTCATTTCTTCCATGTGTCTTCCTTTTGCCCTTCAATCCTCCATATCTTCCATATCTCTCTCTTTCTCTCTCTCTCTCTCTCTCTTTCTCTTGCCCCTATTCTCCCGTGTGTGTGGAAGCCTGGGTGGGCCAGTCACTGAAGCGTTGCCAGATTTCTGGTAAGCAGAGTGTCTGCTTGTTTTGCTGTGTCACCAGTTTCAGAGGGGGGAGGGGGGCTTGCGCAAAACCCTTTCCCTCCCTGCACTCATAGAGGCTGATTGAAGACCGGTCTGAAAACTAGGCATGTGAATCATTACGGGCTCTACCATGTACACATACACCTCTCCATTAAGAGGAAGTGGCGTCTCCACCCTCTAAGGTCACAGCTCAACAGGAGCAACTCTCACTGCTGAATGAGATCCAGATTTCAATGCCGGGCTTTGTGTGGGCAAGCCACAGCACACTGCTGTGATATAAAGGCTGTTATTGTAACACGCCTAGTAAAGTTTTATGGTGCACCTCCACACATACAACATAGTGTCAGGCCTATGGCAGTGACTGTTAGGCTAGATCAATGAATAAATAGCTGCATTAAAGTGCAGGCAGCAAACGTGGGAGTTCCTGTTTTTGAGGAGGTTTTATTGAGCTTGAGAGTCAAAGCAATCTGTGTGCAATTTGTTCATCCAGGTGTGTATGTGTGAGGAAAACTGAAAACAAGAAGAGTGAGTGCTCATGTTATGGGTAAGCTGAAATATGAGAGCTCCAAAGTTACTGCGAGAGAAAAATACACACACAAAAAAACATGCGTTGCTCAATTATAAGTGCCAGAGACAACCATGTCCAACCATGTTTGTTTGTTGATCCACCACTTTGCTCCTGACTGACATACCTCAATAACTATTGGACGGGTTGCCATGAAATGTTGCACAGGCATTCATGGTTGCCAGAGCATGAAGCCAGCGGATAAAAGTTTTCACTTATTCAATTAAATATTTCTACATCTACTCGATGGGACATTCATGGACGGACTGCCATGATCTTTGGTAAAGACATTCATGTTCCCCAGAAGGTGAATAGTAATATCTTTGGTGACCACCAAAGTGATCAAAATTTTAGTTTTGTCCAATTTGGTTTATGTCCAACAACTTCAAAACTAGACATTCCAATCAGTGTCAGCTTTGTACTAAGTAGTAAATATTAGCATGCTAACATACTAAACAAAGATGGTGAACATGGTAAATCTTTCAAATGTTAGCGTTGTCATTGTGAGCATGTTAACATGCCGGTGTTACTATTTAGCTTTTAAAGGATATGTCTTGCAATTTTCTATATTTTTCTACATGTACTATGTTGTAAATTTCTCAAAGAAACTCAGTACAAAGTCAAGAGGTTGTGATATGTAGCACAACAAGCTAGCGAAGCTCTGTAAACAGAACCTCATTCTCGCACAGGCTCAGTGGTGTCTGCCTTGCATGGAACTACTCTCAAGAGACTGAAAATGTGTTCGCTGTTACTAGTCTTTGTAGTCATTTCTAAACAAATTACTGTGACCATAATCTTTGTGGTGAAAGAACATGTCGCCCAGTGCAACATTGTGGCTCATTGCTGTGTTATTAGTAGTTTTTGGACAACAGCGGAGGTCTATGGCGCAGAGGAATAAGATAGATCAGGCTTTGGATACACACACATTGCTTGTAAGTAGGATAGTAGAAAATCACCAGCCATATCCCTTAAGCACTGTTGTCCCTATATACAGCCCCACAGAGCCGCTAGCATGACTATAGACGGTTTCTTTATAGTAGTCATTATCTCAACACATACTCATAAATGGAAATATGTAAGTATATCCTTGTTGCGGTGTGTTTGTTCATTTGCCAATACGGTTTGATAGTGTTACTTATTACAGTGCTCTTTGAGCCAGTGAGTTTATGTTTTTTTCCCTTGTAAGTGCTGTGGTGATTGTGTTCGCCTTGCTTTTCACATGTCAAATCAATAGAAAACCTCACCCTGCCAGTCGTTTAAGCCATTCAGTCATAAAAGAATTCAGTCGGTCAAAAAAAATCTCTCTTACTTGAACAAATAGAGACATATGCTCATATTACAAGGGCTTTCTCATATATTCAAGTGTACACTGTCAAGATGAGTCTTCATAATTATTGATTTCAGTAAACATTTACCAAAAAATCCAGTTACTTCTTGGTATTATTATGTAACAAGATATCTATACTTCTTTGAAATGAAATGTGTGTGGCACCATGCCAGTTTTAATGACAGCCTCTCTGACATGTAGACTATTAGTATCTCATTTGCACAGCAGATTAAATCAGAGGTATGTGTCTTAGCTGAGTATGAGAAAAGGCCTACAGTACTGTGTGAGCTGTCACATCCAAGACTCCTGTGAGAGTTTCCTTTAGCTTGGATGTGAGTAGCCAACATGTCACTGTGATATTGTGTAACTCAGAAATATTGAAAACATTGTTTGAGTTTGAAAAATTATTTGCATGATGTATTAGTTTGTGTGAATGTTTATGAAATGGACAAAGTGGGTCAAATAGTCCAAGCATGTGCTTTTTCTCAGCCCTCTGTTGGTTTTTGATCAAAGCCAAACCATTAAGTTATAATGATTTATTGTGACTGTAACATAAGCCTTTTCTTTTGTGATTTCATGTCAGGATCCGTCCACTACAAAGTGTGGAAGAACCTTTATTAATGAGACTGTGTGTTAGCTGAAATACTATACTGCAATTCTACTAAAATATTGTTAATATTTTAAACAGAATATTGTGGTCCCGGCTGACGTCAGGCTGTCTTCTCACTACAGAGAAGTGACTGTTATTGGAGCTGTTTTTGTTGTTGTGGTGGCAGTGATCTTGCTCCCCTGACGTCATCTACGTGTTGCACTCAGGAGATCATGGCAAAGAGCTCTAGAGCTGATGACTGCCGGTTTCCTGGAGACAACGGGCAGTGGATCTGTTGTTATTGTTTTCCCCCACTGAACGGACAGCAACACATGGAGGTTATAAAATCATGTTTACTGACAGTGGATTAGGTGTTTTTAATGAGAACAAATATCCCCCCAGTTATTATGTCATATTTAAGTAATCCTACACAGCACGGTTGCCTTTTAGATTTGTATCAAACAGCTATTGCATATGATAAACCTCTCTATGTTTATGTTCAATAATAAACACATTCTGCCTGACCTGAGAACTGCCCATATGCGAGGCATGAGGTAAAACCACAAGGTGTTGAATATTTCATTGTTACTGGATCAGGCTGGGTCATGATAAAGGCCTGGAGAAAAGGCCGTAGATCACATCAGCCTGACGTCTTATCACCACCCAAGCATCCTCCTTCCTGTTCCCTAAGGCACCAGAGATAGAGTTAGGATCAACCAAATTCTGTCTAATCAAATTGCGCCTGTGTAAAGCAATATTATCTGAGGCTGCTGCAGATTGTTGGGATGATTAAGTGGGAGCCACAGCTACCTTGGAGGAGTGAAAATCGAATCAAAAGATATTAAAAAATAAGTGTAATAATATGTTCCTGTGTCTTTCAAAGACTTTTAAGATCTAATAGCTGGAGGACAAAAAAAATAAAACATCACAGACAGGGAGTGGATAAAGATCCTTGAAAGTGACATGATATATCGGTAGATGACCCATCCAATGACGATAAATAGTAAGAATTCTTGTGACAGTTTACATGATCTGTGTCCAAATCTCTGCAAAAGACTAATAGAAATGTCATGGTTACTTTGAAAACATCAAGACGTTTGAAGACAATTGAATGAAATTCAGCATTTTTCAAAATGCCATAACCAGCCTTTTCAAAAATCAGGAAGGCTGCATGAACCACAGGCCAACATCTTATCTTTTTGTTATGTGGAAAAACAATCAGCGATAACATTAACTGTGCTAAGTGTGCACTAAGTGGTGGTGCCGCGAACCACTTAGCGCGCACAACAAGCTGAGAAACTGCAGCTTGAGTCATTCTTATCAGTCCAAACCAATGGCCTGCTTACACAAGAGGTCAGTCACTTTACTACCTCTGAACCAGTGACTCTTGAAAGCTCCAAGAGTTTAGGGGCAAAGAGAATAAAAGGAAGATTGAGCCAAAATTGTAGATGTTACGCCAGCCCTATTATTGATTGATTAGTTATATTTCATATCTCTACAAGATGGATTGGCACAAGTTTTGGTGAAACGTTCATGTTCCCTAGGGAAGGAAACCTCTGACTTTGATAATCTCTGGACTTTTACTCTAGCAGTACCAGCAGGTTGACATTCATGCTTCCTTGTGAAATGTCTTGACAACCGTTCGGTGGATTGTAGTGCAGTTTTTTGTAGACATTCACGGTCTCTGATATTTGATATATATTTGAGATCCCCTGACCTTTTATCTAGCATCATCATCAGGTCAAAATTTCAATTTTTCCAATACTCTATATCCAACAGTTTGGTTTTCTTCACATTGATCATTGCAGCCTCACAGAGTCACTGGCATGGGTGACTCAGTGCTATTTAAAGACAATTACATAGATTTTTATTTAATCCATACACAATCTTATCTGTAATTTTTAATTGTGTATGCTTCAGTCTGTTGTATTTAGCTGCTATGCTGCTAAAATATTACAGATATTAAAACTAAGGATGACAGTAATGCAATAAAATGCCGTACCAGGTGGCTTTAGAGTAGCTGATGTAGGCACTAGAGGGAAGTTTTAACATGATGGATGCCTTTGCCTAAAGTATTAACAATAAGGATAGATAAAGGTAGAGTCAGTCATTTTGGAGAAAGATTGTTGACATTTGAACTGAACACCCACACAAATACACCCCTCCCTTCGTGCTTCTTCAGACACTCCATCCCCCAAATTCATGGACGCGCATTGCCAAGGAAGTGACCAAAAGAGAATTATGGCGGAATCCAGAGCGAATCGTCAGCTGTAGAGTCACGTCTGGGATTCTCACACATTATCATGAGTGGAAAAAAATTTTCATCTCATGTGAGCACAATAGTCCGTCCACCATCTCCACCTCTCTGCAGCCTCCCCCACTTCTCACTCCTATGTTCAGCATCTTTGTCCACAAAAGCAGCCATCTGTCAGCTACAGCTCCTGTGGAGCTGAGAGGACAGCGGCCGGCCAAACTGCCTTCACCAGGCTGACTGACAGCGGAAATTTACTGAACCAAAATAGTTCGCATGTCGGCTCCACGGGAAGAATTTGTATTTATTGATTCATTGATGTGGTTAATAACTTCAGAACACATATTCAGCAGGATATTTGTGTGATGGAAACAGCTGCCTACTCAGACTACGCTTCACTAAAAGCGACAGAAATAGACTTGGAGTGTAAAAAAACATGGAGTGTCTCCATGAGACTGTCTCAGAGTCAGTGTGGATTGATAAATTTAATAAAATGGAAGCGTATCTGTTCCACAAGAAAACACTTTCTATGTAAATTGGCCTCGGCCTCTTGGCCTCCAGTTCACCAGCCCTTCCCCATCATTCAACAGGTGCTGGAGATGAGAGACCATCATTTCCTCACACAGACAGCTTCTCTGATGACTGATGACTGATGACTGATGACTTCCCCCTGTCCTGTGCACGAGCACAAATGCCCCCTGCTGATTGGTTGGAATTGTGTTCTGTGGCTCGGTCCGAGCCACTTTGTTTGTTTCCCATTTACAGAGCTAGTGCTGTGTATGGACACAGGATTTTTTTTTCAGCACACACACAGAAAGTACAGCTAGTGGACCATGAAGAGATATTTGCAGAATTTGACAAAACATGTATTGAACAAGCTTTCTCCAGAATCACTGACTCTAACTTTAAGGATGGCCCCATAAATCACAAGATAAAACCCTAAGCTGAACACAAGAAAACAGAAGATAAGGATATTGCACAATCTTGGAACTCCAAGTATGCAATCCCTCTTGAACTTGAATGATACACTTTGAGCGGACCTCTTAGAAAGGTCACTCTCTGGAGGAAAATAATACTTTGTGGGCGAGCTAACAGCTTGGTGGTTTCCTATGTTGATAGTGACAACAAAAAAACATTCAATTCACAAATGAATTGATGTCCCTACGTCAATGGTTATATGTTGCAGGAGCATATCAGATGCACTGAATCATGTGAGTGAGGGAATATCTTGTTCTTTGTCCATGTTTAGATGAGAGTTGTTGGTTGTTGTTGTTGTTGGTCAGAGAGTTTAGATGAGGCCAATGATGTAACAGAAATAATGAATCTCATTATGAAGGTGGATCATGAAGTTGACGCTCAGTAGGGTGCAGTACACTCCCATTGTGAGAAAATAACTGGTGTCCTTCTTCCTTCCTCTTTTCCCAGCTGCCCTATTTTTTATTCCTCTATCTAGTACAAGGAGTACAGTGAACTTTATGAGACTGACTGAAGTTAATCAGAACGTGTCAGCTGGGTGATAAGAAAAGACACACTTTCCTTCTGAAGAAAGCTGTGTAGTCAAGACCTCTTACTAATGTCCATCTTAAATTGGAGCTATTAGAATGTGATAGCTCAGTAATTACATTAGATAAGGAGCGATTAAAGATGCCTCTATTTTATTATTAACCATGTGCTGGTGATTAAATGGATGGATTTCCTTTTTCTCATCTCAGGGACAGGTGGAGGCCCACGTAATATTACAAGCCAGCCAAGCTCCAGAAGACGCAGAGTTTTATGTGGTTCTACAAGGTTCTAGACTTACACATGTAACTTCAGCAAAAAGAGGAGATGATGGACTCACCCTGTGCTTCACAGCTCCTGGTAGGTCCTTCCGTCAGTCTCTTAACAACACTCAGATTTCTCTCTTTGCTTGTCATCGTCTCACTTTTTCCTATCATGATTTTCTCCGTCTCCCATAGGCCATGACCTTGTGGAAGTTGTCTCTGTCATGCCCTACTTTTACGCAGAGGACCAGGTCAAGCCATGCAGTGGTGAAGCATCTCTTGAATATGTCAGGGATGTTGCCCAGGAAGCAGCAGAGTACCTGAGTGCAAACAGGGACCAGCTTGGCCCCCAGAGCTACCTAGAAGTCCTGAAGAGGTTTTCCACATGGGCGCAGGGAGCTGACGAGGTGCTCACTGCTGGACCATTAGATTGCAATGAGGAGGATGTGCGGCTCAGACAAAGTCCAGGCGATGAAGCTGATGTCAGGCAGCTGGATGAGAAAATCACACAGGCTATGGCTAACATGGATTACCCTCAGCAATGGAAAAACACTGACAAACAGCCCAGAGAAGGTAACGAAATAGGAGGTGGGACTGTAAGTCACAAGCTGCGGTCTTGTAGCTTTTTATTTGCCAGAGGTAATTTTGTATCCACTCCAAGCTATCCATGATGCTTTCTGACGCTAAAGTACAGATGAGTCTGCATATTGAGTTGTATGAGTCATTTAAACTTAAGAAACCAAACCACTCTAAACCAAACAAAGCACATTGAGGAGGTCTGTAGGTTTATTTCAGTTGCTCAGAGGAGTTCAGGATGTTTCCACAACTTTCAGTTTGCGCTCCACTACTTCCTGGATCATCCAGGTCAAAGGTCAGGGATTCCCCTCCGCTCAGCTGATTTGAGGAAACGTCTGGGATGAGTGGCAGAAAGTATGCAATTCTTTAACTCCCAAAGTATTTTTTCCCTCATTTATTGTTATCGCTGTTTTGTATCCAGAGACATTCCTAAAGAGCTGGTTCACGGAAAAAAGACAAAAAACAACCGTATTTTATAACTTAACTCGAAGTATCTTTTGGTTTTATTTGCCCAGGTTTTGACATATTCATCCTGTTTTTATAGAAACTATTTCTTAGAAAGCCAAGGGTCTGTGACATATTCAGAGAAAAGGGACACTGTTTCTGGGAAGACATGTTGTTGTTGAATTTTTTTAACCCTTACGTGCAAAGGTCATTCGGACCTACACTCTCCCAAAAGTGAATCAAAAATAACCCATATTTGAATCAATGTTTTTGTTAATGATATTTAGTTATCTTCATAATCTTTGCTAACAAAAGAGGTAAAACTAATTATTTACCAGTGTTATATGAAGGTTGTACTGTTTATTTGTACTTTTCATCATCAAATGACCAAACTTGCAAACATTAGAGTTATAAGTTATGCTATGTCTAGCTAAGCTACTGAGCTAGCTTGTTATGGCAACAGTACTTATAGTAGCCAATGTTAGCTAGCTATAACACAGTATAATTTGATTGTAAGCAAATATTTTTTTGCATCAAAGGGTGCATGTTTTGTAACAACTACCAATTTAGGAATATTTTTCTGTCTTGCTGTGCAAAACATTGATGCTAATGACTGCTCAGATGTTGTCCACATTTCTAGCATTATAAAAAAGTAAATCTCCATAGGTAATACATAGGGGTTATGTGAGCACCATAAATTAAATTTCATTCGCTTGGGGTGTAGATAAATCTCATAACCTCAAAGACTGGACAAATTAAAACCAATACTATCCTCATAGCCTTATTTCACTAGAGGAACATTAGAAAGTATACTTTATTACAATTCAGATGAACAAACCCTTTACAGGTAATATTAATTCTTTAGGTTAATATCATTGCTCTATCAACTATATCATTGTTCTGGTGTTCAGGAGATTAAAAACCCAACATGAGATCTGATTCTGTAGCACAGCTCCTCCATCACATGATGTGCAGGACCAGCCAACCAGCCGCGCAGAGGCTGGTGTGCACCAAAGACGGAGAGCAATTACTGCCATTATTCCTCTTCAGTCAGATTAGAGTTGTCTTGCAGACCTCTGTGTCTATTAAATCAACTCCCACAATCCTCCTCTGCACTGCACTCCCCCACCTTTACACCACAGCTGTGTCAGAGTTGTTTCTGGCGTCTGGCCTCAGATTTTTGTTATTTATGATGTTCCATTATTTCAAAGCAGTGAAGTCTCTCCTCATTATTAGGAAACAGTGGTGAAACACTAACAGTATGCTGCAAAAAGAACATTTGTGCATTTCCAGATTTAAAGTAAGAGATTGTCTGCCCTAGTGTGGAAAAGTTTGAGTTGATATAGTTGCAGCTCCACACTGTTTTGTATTCATCATTGTAAAAGAAAATGAGACCAGAGACAAACTAGAGCACGCAGCAAATGCACATGCCCTGTTCAGCCCTCTCATTAAACACCAGTATATTTATGTACATGGCTTGCTTAGAAAAAGCAAATGTCCATGCAAAACATGGGCGAGGTGCAAATGCAAATAGCTGTTGGCCCCTAGTCCTTCAGTGCACTGGTCAAATTTGACAATGACATACTTGTTTGTTGAACTTTGCATGAAGGGTATGTTCAGCATTCACTCTCCTCCGTCTGCTGAAACTGGGTCACAATTAACGGCGCCATTGTGGAGGTGACAGGGCGTTTCAGTTCATCTCGGGGCTCCAGCAACAAATTGGAGGGAAAAGAGAAAATAAGAGTTGAATTCTTCTGCACGTTGTTTCACCTTTTGAAAGACAGTACCATGGCAACTTTCAGCCAGTTACCCACACTTAGAGGATAGGCACAAAGATAAAGTACCTGTGGTCCTCTGTTAATAAGTCTTTTGTCCTGTGCTTACAAGACAACAAGGGTGTATTGTATATGCAGGATTTGTGACTGCTAAGCAATGATCAGTACTACTGTTGGTGCTGCTGCAACATATTAGCTTGTGAGTGCATGTTAAAGCATCATTCAGATTTACAAGCGGAATCGGCATTGTTTATATGCCCTTATACTTGTTGTTTATACTTCCTTATCCTCTAGTGCACACGAGGCACGAGGCAGCGGCTGTTTTATAGCAGGTGTTAGCTCAGTGAAATATCCTGTTTTTTTAAATATCCTGATATACTGCTGACCTTATGTAACCCAGAGCTCTTCATTCCTTCATCTGCATGGTATGCTACTGCAGTACATTCCATACATATGCAGCAGATGATCTGTACATCTGTGAAGAATGATGGAAAGGTTTACATAAGTAACCTCAAAGAAAAAGGATTTACCACATGGCGACATGTTGGCAAATTGTAAGATTATCTAGCAGTTATTCTTTCAACTCAAGTATGCTCGATTAAGACACTAAAATGCAGAATGTTCAATCACTTTAAACAGCCCTGCATAAAACTTTTCCCAAATGCTGAAAATAGTGTGTGATTAAGAATGATTCTTCCTCTGTTTTTAGGAAATACTGCATTTTACGTCAACAATGTGTCTGACTGTAAATCTTCTCTGTGTTTTCCTCTCTTTCTCTCTCTAGCTGCTGAACTTCAGCCCAAAGAAACCCTCCTTCACCTTGCGGTGCGTTTGGGTTTGGTCCATCTCTCCCGTTTCTTAATTCACCAGCCAAGAGGTCAAAGGGCATTGACTTTACCCAATCAGGAGGGAGACACACCCCTCCAGCTGGCACAGAAGGATGGAGAACATGCCATGTTCAGGGTGCTGGCAGCGTAAGGCTTTGATTTTTATCTGTTTTACTGTAATGCATAATGTGTTCTCTTTCACTTTTTCAGACAAACATCTTTAATTGCTTCCAGGAGCCATTTGAAAGGGAATTTCTTGCACTACTTAAAGAGTTTAAAGGCTTTCTGGAACCTTCTTACTTAATCGCAAGTAAAGTTCATGCTATTAGCTGTTTATTCTGTTAATAAGCTGCTAGAAACCACAAATCATCCAAACAGGATTTGTCATGGCTTCAGCATTGTGGTCAGCACAGGGAAACCCAACCACAAATTGTCAACATCAAATACTTCTAAGCCATTTCTAAGTAAATATGCTTTTTTCCCATACATAAAATACATAAAATAACACTCATGCTACAAAAAAATCCACTCAACCAGCAAAAGAAAACGTTAGACTCACAGCTTGAACCATCTTTGTTTAATAGACAACTAAAGAAATCTACTCAAGCAGCAGACAAAGAGTTGCTATATGTCAAAGTAATACATGTAGCAACTAAGGTTATATTTCAAAAAGTGGCAGCTGTTATCAGAGGATTACAGTCGCTGCATGTAGTGAAAATGCACAGTTGAACACCTAAAATGTATATAATAACTAGTAATAATTCAACATATCCTCCTACAGTGACAAAGTTGTACAGATAACGCTTGAGAACCCGTCAGTGAATAGAAATGATATCAACGTTTGCGCACATGATGACTAATAAAGACTTCAGATAAGGCTGATTCATAAGGGAGGCTCCTTTCGGTCTGCAGTAAATTACTCAATGTTAACCTTACATCCAATGATCTTTATTTTAATGCCGTTCATTTGTGCTTCTTTCTTTCGCCTTATCAGACCTCCAGGTCCAGTAGTCGGCCCTGTTCCTGGTGTGTGGTGTGTGTGGTCGGACAGCTCCCGCATGATGAGGTTTTGTCCTGGGACAGACTCAATGACCCTGACTGTGCGGCAGGCTCCTGGCAGCTGCCCTCAGGAGGGCATCATGTTCCTCCGAAACAGACTGGGAGACCACAGTGTCCTCAAACTGGTGAGAGCAAACCACGAGGGAACACCTTTAATAAAAAATCTTTATTATCGTCACATCTACTGCTAAATATAGGAAAGAAAAATGCTAATAAATATTCTCATGCATCTCCGCGTATGATGTCATGTGTCGTTGCTGTCGAGATAAGGCCTTTTGCATAGGTTTTGTTCGTGCTTGTGTAAACAGCAAGCCCTTGACTTTCACACCCTTTAACATGCAATCAGACACTGTGATAAGAGCTAGCAAGTTAACAGTAAATAAAACACTGCAGCTTTTTTAGCTGGTAAATCAGAGGGAATGAGTGGCTAACATGAAAGACACAGACAGGATATGAAATCGCATGACATTTTTGAAATGTTTGATCACATTATTTAAACTACATAATTTACAGTGTGACTGTGTAAACATAAGATATGCTTTTGTTCTAGATCACTGTGCTTACAACCGACACTGAGGTAGAGAAGAAAGAGAAAAATGAAGGCCTTCCTAGTGATGAAGGTAAGCTGGCTTCTTAAATTTCACTATGTGCTGTAATAAGAATTAAATCCTTGTATGAAGTAGCCATTTTTTACCTTCAGACCTACTTGCAATAATCTGATAAGGAAGCTCGGTTACAAGTGAGTCACAGATGTATCACAAGATACTCTTTACGCAAGAGCTACCTGCATGAGAAAGTAGTTAGTGCAACAAGACTATCAAAAAAGCACCTGGAAAAAGTACTAATAATTGTTGGTAGGGACATGTAATTACTTCCCTCTCTCGCTTACTACAAGAGTCTGTTTACCCACAATACACCATCATGAGAGAGGGATGAGCTCGAGACAAGCATGTGCATTAACTGTGTTCTCCTTTATGTGCCACATGTTACCTGTCACATGGATGTTCCAGCTGTGTAACCCGACCTGGGAAAACAGAACATCACAGCACACAGAGCAAAACGCGCAGGCACACACACACATACACACACACAGAGTGACCTAAGTGCACAAAGACTCATAGATGTAGTATTGTCTAGTGCTGAAATGATCAGTTGATTATATTTGACCAGAAATTAAATCGTTTTTGAAACAAAAATGCCAAAACTTTGCTGGTTGTCAGCTTTTCAGATGCTTCCTTTCTCTGTTTTATGTCACTCTACATTTAATATCAGTGGAATTTAGACTATCCGCCAGACAAAACAACAATTTGAAGACTTGTGATGGAAGACTACATTATTATTAAAATAATCCAAAAATAATCATCAACATATTAAATAATAAAAAATAATCTTTAGCTGCAGCCCATCATGCTGGGCCTCTGCATGCACAAACAGCTCACATTCGCTCTGTCTGTGTGTGGCGGTATGTGAGTGCAGATTTTACTGAGGAGCGGTGGAAAACGAACCGCCACAGATTCACTTGAGCAAACATTTGTACGGTCTGACATCCATCATATACAACCTAAAGAGACTAAGAAAACACTTCCAACAGACAGCATAAAAGGCGCACTCTCTTTTCCATGTGTGTTTGTTCTTCCTCAGAGTGTACAGGGAAAACTTTAGGGGGCAGATTGTGTATTTTTTTCCTGGGGTGACATGCTCAGGCTGGCATGCAGCCACACGCAGAGAAAGATCCATGCAGATCTTCAATAATACTGCCGCTACCTCTTTTATTTTTCTGTCTCTGGTTCATGCACATGCACACACTTTCACACACACACACACACACACACACACACACATTTTGTATCTCTCAATTAACCTGTGGCCACTGTTTTTGGTAACCATAGAGATAGCAGATGGCAATATCGACTCATAAAGGGAAGCAGGAAGTGTACCGCAGTATTGACCTTAACCCTGTCCCGACTTCAGCAGCCATCCATTAATCCTCTCGAAATAACAACCTCACAGTAGGGAGTATGTGCTCTTCCTCTGGACCTGCTGCTTTGGACGAACACAACATCTCATTGGCCAGTTTTCCGTTCCTGGAGAGTAGAGTCATAACCAGAGGACCTGATGTCGTGCGGTCCACACGATTCTTCTTGACAGGAGGAGGAGGGTGTTATTGGAGGGTGTCATGCATCAACTTCTGGCTAAATATTTTTATTTTGCACAGGCACTAGCAAGGAGCTCCGAGTGGAAGAGCATGCGCTGGTTGACAACGTGAGTATGCAGATGCATATGTGAGTCTGTGGTACGCAGTGTGTTGTGTGTGCTGTAAATGTTTATAGATTTCCCTCTTAAATTTGTTGCTGGTTGTTGTGCGTGTATTTGCATTGTTTTCAAGTAAACAATACTTGAATTTGCCTAAGAGCCATGCTTCCTTTGTGGGTTTTTTTGTTGTTATTTAAAGGTTTTTGAAGAACAGCTTGTTCTCTCTTTGGATGACGATGATGATGAAGAAGACTACCCATCCTCATTATTTGGTAATTCTTCTCTTTTCTTCTCTTCTCTTCTCTTCTCTTCTCTCCTAGTCTCTTCCCTTCTCTTCTCTCCTAGTCTCTTCCCTTCTCTTCTCTTCTCTTCTCTTCTCTTCTCTTCTCTTCTCTTCTCTTCTCTTCTCTTCTCTTCTCGTCTCTTCTCTTCTCCTCTCTTCCCCTTTCTTCCCTTCTCCTCTCCTCTCTTCTCCTCTCCTCTTCTCTTTATTTGCTCAACATTCTGGCTTGGTAAACACAACAGAGAGTTATCCAGACAAAAATACTGTTTCCATTTTAATATTGTGGCAATAATACTCTGACATTTTGGCTTAAATTATGAATGGGTAATCCATAAAAAACACAACAACATATCTGTGGCTGTACTGAACAGCAGGGTGTGGGAACAACGCATAATAAGCTGGTTGCGAGCGCTCTGACTGGAATCCTTTCTCTTGTGACGCTGGCACAATATGCAGAGCTCTGTTTTGAATCACATAATAGGAAATCAATACTCTTAATGCTTCACAGACACAGAGAGGGATGCACTTCTGTCTAAGGTTCAGGCAGTTTTCTTTGATTTAACAGTTGTATTATTAGAGTGTGTCTTCGGGCGGTGCAGGTTGGGGTTTTACCCACTTGGCCTTTGCAGTGACTCAGTATGAAAGTCCTGGAATCTGCCCTGTCACTGAGACAAAGACAGAAATGAGGTCAGACTTGTCCCACTCAAACTCTGTCTGAGCTGAGAGATGCCCCCCTCTGGCCTGTCGCCCTGCCACCCCCCTCCACCGACTCCCTTGGGTCAGACAGTGGAGCTCTGTATTTAAAGTGAGAGTTGGAATGTTAACAAGCTCGAATGCTGTAGGCTTACAAAAGGTGACATTTTAGGTGAGACACATGCATTAACCTTGAATTCTCTTCAAACGCACACGTGCACACGAGATTGTGTAAGTCTAGCGAGCGCGAACGCTGGCCCACTTGTAAAACTTCAAGGAGGATGCTGAAATTTTTTAGGCGTTGGCACGGTTACTGTGAATGCTAATTTCCTGTGTGTTGTTGTTGGAAGAATGAAATGTGTTGTAAACTCTACAGAGACTAGACTCCCGAATTGCTGAATGGAGCCCATAAACTTTGTGACCATAAACTGAAGTGTGTGTGTGAGTTTGTGTATGATAATGTTGCTTGATGAGTGACAATACAAGGGCATTGATCTACGTGTTTTCAGCCTAGGGGGATTGCAGATTTCTTCATGTATTGCTAGTAATCAGACTCACTGACGAGCTGAATGCTTTTGTTGTGATGACAGTGCCTTGAGGCTTCTGTGGTACAAAGTTGTCATCCAGAGTTATTTTTTCCAGATCTGTCGAAATGATCATGAAGTTTTTCTCTGTATTCACTGACATAACTCAGCAGTGTCAGTTATTGTTGGAGCTAGCTTTCGTCAATTAGTCTACCAGTCAAGACTGGTCCTGCTTCAATCTCTCACCGTCCTTCTAAAATAAACTGAGTGGAGATTTTGTGCAAAGATGCATGCACATCTGAACAAATGCAAGGCATACAGAGAGATATAGAGAAGACAAGTGAAATACAATGATTGGATTTGAGAACTCCTACCCTTTATGTTTGAGTTCCATGCTAATGTCTTCACTGTGTGAGAGCAGCAGAGAGGAAATGCCTCTGTGGTGCCCAGGATTTCCCTTACATTAGTGCAGGCATGGCTGGTCCAGACATCAAAGCCTGGGTGGAAAGTGCACACAGTGCTATAAAAATGGCATCTCATCAAGAGGTAATTTTCCACATTGTTATAAGCCCCCCCCCCCCCCCCACCTGCATCTACTGTACAGTGGGTATGTACACTACTACAAATGTGTACATTTATTGCACACAAAAATTGCTTACTTGCACTAAAATTTTGAGGTATTTATACTTAATACTTCTACTTTATCACATTTCATACATTGCACTTTTTACTCCACTATATTAATTTGACAACTATAGTTACTAGTTGCTTTACAGACTTTATATACAAAAGATATGACAATCTTTATGAAACATTGTTGTGGATTAAAAGAGTTTTACATTTTGGGAAATGGTACAGTAAATATAAAGCTACAACCAGCAGCCAGTTAGCACTTCTTCTTTTTTCAGCTGTTCTAGTTAGCTTAACTTAGCACAAAGATTGGAAATTGGGAAACAGCTTTCCTGGCTTTGTCCAAAGGTAACAAAGTTTGGTTCTACGAAGTCACTGCATGTAGCCAGGAAAATGATCGGCACATAAACCAAAACTTTTAATTTTTATACTTTGGTTTCCGTACAGATTAAACAAACAAGATTTAAGGTGTTGGTTAGTGAGTTTTAGGGATTCTGGTAGCAGGTGGATTTTGCTACCTTTGGATAGAGCCAGGAGGGAAAGACTAAATGCCCTTGTTGGGTATGCTTGCCCAGTATGCCTTCCATGAAGACCTGCCCCTACTCTGCCTCTGATTGACTCTGACCCTGATCTTTTTACCCTAACCATCTCACTCCCTGTGCCTAAACATCACCAATCAGCCCTTTGGTGTCTTTGTCGGACTGCATGGAAGCATGCCTGTCAAGGGCATTTATTCTCTCCCAGAGCCAGGCTAGCTGTTTCCAGTGTTTATGCTAAGCTAAGCTAACTGACTGCTGGCTGAGGCTTCATATTTAGGGTACAGAGTGCTACAAAATGTTGAACTATTCCTTTAAAATACCCAACAGTTTACAAAGGAGTTAAAATTAGCTCCACTTCCAGGCGACCTTGTACTTTAACATGGCAGCCTTGAACCACAATGCCCCTGGTCCGAGTTGTTGCATATCTCCCTCTTTGGTGTCCTCTCTCTACTATCTATAAATGGCTTGAAATGCCTAAAAATAAATACTTCAGTTAATGTTAATGCTCTAATAAATATAATGAATTAATACTTCTTCCACCACTGCGCATCAATACATATTGTGTTAGTAAAAGCAGCTTTTTCATGTTATAAAGTAAAAATAGAAAGGAGTCTGGAAAGATGAGTCCCCAGGTATAAGAACTTAACCCAAAATGATCTTTATTTCTGAATATTAAAAAGAATGAGTGAATATAAACATCTTGAAGCAGATGTAGTACATGAAAGAGAGAATGACACCATGCAAGTCAATAATCTACTTTTTTCCAGAAAATAGACAGCCTGCTGGTAGGGATGATATGTGGAGGTTTCTATGAAAACAAACCTTTAAAGGTCAAACAGGGAGTAGGTATGCAGTGTCTCATCACATTTTCCTTTCCTCAGTCTAAGCCTTGACATTTAAGCAATGAAAGATCAGTGAATTATTGCAAAACGATCCCAAATAACGAGAATGAAGCAGAACAGAGGGCTTATCAGAACAGTCTGAACAGCCCAATATAATGGCATGTTTGGTAATCGTATATTTCTCCTTTTTGGCGTATTTACTGGAGGTTTGTTGATGTGTTTTTGGTTGTCTGGTTTCAGGCAGTGAAATTTATTGTCTGGTTAAGATATCTGTTTATCTCACGCTTCTCTGAGAGCTGCTCTTTGTATTCAACCAGACATATGTTAGGGTAATCAAAAGTAGCTTCTCACTGTGTTCTGTGACAGTAAATCATTGAGCAGAACAAAAACTAATTCCTAGTGGATGTCTGCATCTTGTACAGTAAATTACTCTAAAGTAGTTGATTTTAACTGGGAAAAGGGAGGGGAGACAATGTGAAGTAGCCAGTTTGAATTATTATAAACTATGCTGAAGCTATTCTGAGATTGTGCTGTATGTTTATCACAGTAAATGGGCATCCCATGCACTCCAGTGGAGTTCAGAGCCAGTTCTCCCAGCCTGCTACAGGCCCTCTGCTCTCCATGATCAACAGCAGCGATCAGACAATCACACAGCCGACACAGGTTGTGTATCATCTCTCTCTTTAAACCCAGAAAGGTCATCTAATCTTTTTTGTAATGCTATTATTTTATTTACTTGATCTTTCTGTTGCACCTTTCTGTTCTTTCTTGTGTTTATGCCTCAGGCCGATGATGTCGACATCAGGTGCAGAGTCAGTGGAGTGACGAGTGACAGCACAGGGACTGACAGCGGGTTATGGGACACAGTGGACTCAGAATATCTCCTGCTTGCCACCGACACACCACCACCCTATTCAGAAGACTTCTACCCTCCCTCTGAGTCCTGCTCTCCCCAGCTCTCGCCTGCTAACCAGGCCCTCGCCAGGCTGAACCGTCTCGCCTCCTCTGAGTCGACCAATCAGAGCGACAGTCCGCCCATGGATACCTGCGACCTCAGGTATTAAATATCATAGAAAATCAAGGCAAGTATACTGGGTTCCAGTGTGTCTCTGTGTGTAACTGGTTATTTGTTACTCCCAGCCCCAGTCTAGTGGCTCTGGAAGTGGACAGTGAAGAGGACAGCATTGAGCCAAAGTCACCGCTTTCCCCGCTCTCGTCAGATGTTGAGAAAAATGAAGACAAAACTGAAACCATTGTTCCCTCCCCTGACCTTACTTGCACTCGCAGCCAGTCTGCCTCCTCAGCATGTGAACCCACCACAAAAGTAAAACACCATCTTTGTTGTTGACTTTCATCAAATATTTTCACTTTCAGTTTATGTCACAGAAAGTATTGTCTGAAGTCTTATCTATTTACTTCCAATTATATCTTCCCTCATCTAGGAATTGGGTGACGAGGGGATACGACTGCGCTCCTATTCTTACTCGTCCCCCAAAATCAATTTGCGGCCTGCTCGTTTTGCCCGGGACAACCACACTCCAGATACCAGCCCTGGTCAGTAACTCTGTTGGGACTGTTAAACCACCTCACATAGTTAGAAGCTTGGTGTAACGCATAACTAACAATGTCTCCATGAACTAACTTCACTTGTTTGGTGTGTCTCTAACAGGGCAGTCTCACAAGATTTGTTGGTGTGAGAGTGGATTGTTTTTATATCCAGTTAATCTTAAACTAGTTTTCAAATGTTGATAACCTTACTACTAATATTAAGTACAGTCAACTCCCAGTAAATGTATGGTTTGCAACAGCACGACATTTTGGTGAATATACGCTTTCTTGAGAGCTTTCCGAGACTTAGATGAGAAGATTGATGATATTATGATATTTCATAAGGCAGCTATTAAAGCTGACCTTATAAAACAAAACTGGAAGCCTGTTTAAAGGCAAAATGCTGACAAATGGTTTGATCAAGAAAGCAAGTCCATCAGAAAAGACCTAAGAAAAATAGGAAATGAAAACATCGCCAACCAAACAACCCAGCCTTACGCAGTAGGTACAATGAAATTTTAAGCAAATATAAACATACAATTAGGAACAAAAACAAAATTATACCCACATGGAACTTGAAGATATTGAGAACACCATTTATCAAAATCAATTCTGGGATATGTGGAACAATTTCAACACAAAGCAACCACAAGCACTGCCCAAGTGGTGACATCTGGAGAGCACATTTTGAAGATCTGTACAAAGAATAAATCTAATTAATTCAGATCAATTTATTATACAAGAAAAACTCTAAACATTAGAAGAAACAATTAAAGACAACCAAAACTCCTTGATTTCCCTTGGGAGGAATTCAATAAACAGACAAAATCTCTCTGGCCAAGGAAAGCTTGTGGTCCAGACAGCATTAAAAATGAAATGCTCAAATACAGCACCCCAGAGATGCAGTAGGATATTCACTTGTTTTATTGACTTCAAGAAAACTTGCAATTCTATTTAGCATGAAGGGCTCTATTACAGACTTCTACATTCTGTTATCGGAGGCAAAATGTATGATCTGGTTAAATCAATGTATTTGGAAAATAGGTGTGCTGTTTGGAGTCAAACAAGCTGAATTCTTCACCCAGAGAAGAGGTGTTTGTCAGCGTTGCAATTTAAGTCCGACTTTAATGTGTATATAAATGAACTTGCTGTTCAGTTGGATCAGTATGCTGCTCCTGGCCTCTCCCTCCTAGATAGAGAGGTGAAGTGTCTGTTTTATACTGATGACCTACTGTCTACTGTCTCCTACTGAACAAGGACTACAGCAACAGCTGGACATAGTAGAAAAGTACTGTCAGAACTGGGCCTTGGCAGTAAATATGAAGAAAACTAATGTCATGATTTTTCAAAAACACCCCAGATGTCATGAGAACAAATACGAGTTTATCATAACTAATCATATCATTGAACATAGTATGAGTTATACCTACTTCGGCATAACCATAACAGCATCAGGGAGTTTCGACATGGCAGTCAATGCACTAGAAGAAAAAGCTTGAAGATTTCTAAATTAAAATCTGGCATCAAATATTTGAAAATGTCATCCTGCCCTTTGCACTGTGTGTCACTCAGTCATCATTGCTATACCTGCTGGGACAAACATCCAACAGAATCTTTACATGCATACAATTCTGTAGATACGTTTTACAAGAACACAGAAAAAAACACCAACAAATGCATGTCGACCAGAATTAGGCAGACACACACTGATAATTAACATTCAAAAAGAGAGCAATCACATTTTTTAATCACCCTCCACCAGACATCCTCCATTCCAAAGCCCTCCAAACCCGAGAGCTGAGCCCAGAAAAGAGTTCCCTATGTCAGTTGGTGTTGAGACTAGCTGCCGCCTCTCAGACACACTCTGACAAGTCTCATATCAACACCGCTTCCCAAACACCAATCAAAGTGAACAAAATTGTAACACAATGTAAAGAAACCTATCTGGAAGAATGGAAAGAAGAAACTAAAAGCCAAAGTAAATGAGAATGTTATCTGGCCTTAAAAAGAGATGATGAACTGGCAGAATATCGCTCGACTGCCGGAGATAGAAAGCAGAGACAGATCCTAACAAAGTACAGGCTCAGTGACCACAAACCGGCAATCGAAGAAGGACGACACAAAAAAATCATGGCAACCGAAAGAAAACAAAATATGTGGTGACTGTTTGACAGGTGAGGCGAACGGTTTGTTTCATTGACTCTTGATGCTTTGGCAATATTGCTATTGTCACATCTATGCCAATAAAGCAAATTTGAATATGAATTTGAAAATCTATCGTCACATCAATCTCTCGGCAAGAAAGCAAATATGCCCTGTATATTTCTCAAAATGTCAAACCTTTTCTTTAACAGTTTTCTTTGGATAGAGAAGGATTCTAATTTTGCTTTTTTTTGTTTTTTTAATATTCACAATAACCCATGACATAGTGTTTTAAGAGCTCTCAGTCTGGAGTTGACTGTACATGGTGATAGTTGATGTTGTGAGCAGCCCTCTGTCCACTGTGCCCTGTAGATGCCGTGCTCCACAGCGTCAGCCACAGCAGAACTCTTCTTCAGGCCCTCTCTCTGTCTAAATCTCTGTCTCTGCTCCACCCTGGTAGTAAGTACTGGACACATGCAGCCGTCACACTGCGCTAAAGCCCAGCATAGCCGGCATGTCGCTGTCAGTGTCAGTGCTTATGCGTGCATGTGTGTCTAGTCAAGGTTATTACTGTAAACTACTTCAAAAAAATTATTTTAAAGGGGCAATAATCAATATTTTTATTAACAAACCCACAGAAAATTATCAACAGACTCTACAGTTCCCCACAGCTCTGCTGAGCTTTGTGACTTCTTTCAGCTCATTGTTTTGATTTTACAGCCCGCAACTTTACTGATTTGGTTCAACGCTCTCATCAGTGTTGTTTTCAGCTGCGGCAGGCAACTGTTTCAGCAAAAAAGCTTTGATAAACCAACTGCTCAACACCGAATGGCACACATTGACACACAATTTAGCAACTAGTTGGTGAATGTAGTGGAGCATTTTGCAGTTTATAAGCCAGATATGTCCTTCAGGAATTGATGGAGAGCTTAACAGAGCTCAAAGGAAGACAAGTATTGGACTTACGTTAACTTAAAAGGTGATAATATGTCACAGTTGTGTTGACAGCTTGTTTCTGAGGCCAAAAAGTCTGTTTTTGCAGCTTTAAAACCGGTACATGTGAAATTAAACTGTTTTGCCTGGTCCAGAATATAACTGCCATAACAGAAACATGATCCTAATGTTTAGTTTTGATCCTGTGTGTGGAGGGGGTAGTACTTTCTATTATGATTGCCACCTGTTCTCCAAATTTATGGGCATTTATCCAACAGGATTTAAAAACACAAATGATGTACCCTGCTAAACCTGAAATGAAACCAGCTGCCATTTTCCTTTAATTATCTTAAATGGAAATATATGAATGTGTTTGGTATAAATAGCTCATGCTGAAGTATAAAACCATCGGAAACTGAACTAGAAGTCACAAAGTTTGCGAACTAAAAATAGTGAGCTGGAATTAGAAAGTGGGATTAAAACTATTATCAAGGCAAAAACTAAATTAGAACCATGAAACTGTAATAACCTTGGCGTGTGTTTGCTTTAATGTCTTAGCAGATCTGTGTCTGTTTATCGTTTGCTTAATCACGACACAGCCCTACTGTAATCAGAATAGCAGTGGGAGAGCAAGAAGAAATCAAATTTTCAATGATAAAATGAAAACACTGATTGCTTTGCAGCCCGGCGAGAGATATGAGGAGTCTCTGAGGGGTCGGCACTTTGTGTCTGTCTGTGCTACAGCTTTCATATGTATCTTTCTGTCCTGGTGACGTACCTGAGGATCATCTCTGTCACTTTGCATTTCAATCGTTGTTGTGTTCAGATGCTTTCATATGAACCAGTTCAGACGGCAAACAGTTTCTCTGGCATGTAAATGAAACCTGTGGGGCTTTTCCATAAAATCATGTAACTCTGGAACAGTCTGAATTTAATAATGAAACATCCTAATTTGTTATGAATTCCTTTTGAATCATCCAGTCCACAGGGAATAATCTTCAGATTTGGTACATCGTGTGCTTTGCCTGTCAAATGTGATGTTATGTTCTTGATTTCACAGTTCAACAACTTCTCCCCACTCTTTATTACTACAGAACAAAGAGCCTCCAGTATATCAGATCAAGCACAGGAGAAAAGGTATTTATGCTTTACATTTTATTTACCTTTTTATTTTTGGACTACATTGTTTTTCTGAAGCTTTTCAGTGTTTCTCTGTGCAAATATCGAATGACTCAGCCTTTCATGTTGGCCTCACTCATTGGGGCTTTTGCTCTTAATTTAAATGACAGTATGTCTCATCAAATATGTAATCCTCAGCGCCAAGAGCAACATATGTCAGTAACCATGACTACCAGGTTGCTCGGTGACAGCGGGGCACTCTGTGAAGTTTGCTGCCGTCTCTTTTGTCCTTGTGTTGCAGAGCTGGTTTTATGTCCGTTACTGGTGTTTTTTTTTTCTAGTGACAACAGTGGTTAGTGACGTGTAGATATCTGCGTGACCCTGAGCTACTTTCAACCCTGTTTTTTTTATTTTGTTAGGCACAATGCCTTTGCTCTATTTTCCATTTATGGCTTACAGTGTCATCTCACCCCAGTGCAGCTTATTTTCAGATATGACCAGCTGCATCCCAGATACATGTCACAACACATAATGATTGCACTGTATGTTGTAGTGCCCATGCAAATTATGCTTCATTATTTGAATAACTGCAGACTCTAATATAAAATAGTGTGTTGAAGCTTTATATGGCCACTGTCTTGCTCTAAGGGGAGTGGTACTGATTAAAAAAAGGACATCCTTTCCTCTTCCTGTTCCACTATTTTGACTGCCACTCCATTAGGAACAAGGGCAGCTTTTTTTTTGTCTCTCTGCCTCTTGTCATTTATCTGCAACACTTCAGAAGCTCCCCCTGGTGGAAGATACCGCACAGACTCAGAGATAAAACAGCCGGCAGAATTTATTTTTATATCCTGTTGACTGAACTGAGCGTTTTATGCTTGTTTTGTTGTGCGTGTCATGACCTTGACCTTTGTAGCGCCTCGTCAGCATTAAAATATGAGTGTATACGTGTGTGTGTGGTGCTCTTCACAGGGAGACTAGGTTTCGTAAACGTGCCCAGTCTGCTGATGATGAGGGCAGCATGGAGCTGGCAGAGTCCCTCCAACATCTCACCCTGTCAGAGTTCCTCAAAGAGTATGTGGAGGTCGACCCCTGTTCGCCTGTCCGAGCTTGCCTGTTCAAGCCTCCCTAACCGTCCAATACAAACAAACTAACCCTAAAAACCCTACAACCTATGACACATTTTCCACCTAACGGCAACAAACCACAACTCTCCTCTCCTCTCCTCAGTGGAATAAAAAGAATGTTGTTATTGTCTTTTAACAATATGCACCAGAAGTCTTTCATTTTTGTTTTGCATGTCTGTCGCCTCTAACATTTCTACTAATTTTAATTTACTTTCACAGCATCAGGGTTGGAGATTATGAGTTCCAATTTTTTGCCACATTTTCAGTAACTAACAACAGATTTTCTGTGATCAGAATGCCATTTCAATAGCTTTGCTTCCATGTATTTTACTTGTAACTACACATTTGGAAAAATCATAATGCAGGATGAGCTGTATGTCCTATCTTGGCAAGCAGTTTCAGTTTGGACTAACTCCAAACCAGGTCACAAACCAGTTATTTGCTTGTGTACTATAAGCATATAAGAATATAAGCCTGCACCTACGTGAGCCTGTCTCACTTGCTTTTGATGTCTTGTAGACACAGCAAGAAGAAAATCAGGATGGCGTAACTTTAATGACTAACACATGAACCTACAATGGATGTTTTTTTGTGTTCTAAGTTGTAGAACACAAATGCAAGGTAGGAAATTGCACTGATTTTTCTTTTTATTTTTTATTTTTGATAGAATTGAAGAGGAAGAGTTGGATAAGTACAACATCCCAACCAAGGTTGAGTCAGAGAAGTACAAAGTCATTCGTACCTTCAGTTTTCTCAAGAACAGGATGGCCAGTACGCGCAACAAGACCAAGGTAAACCCAAACCACAAATAGTCCTCGCCTCTGCTCCTTTTCACTACTTCAACAAATTAAAAACAAAACCTCAACTATAATATTAGGTAGAACTAATAAAAGCTAGAACTCCTCATTGCTCTTACTGTGCATGCAAGCCAACTTAACATGTATACTAGACTCTTAACCTAGTTTAATAGCTTAATTATGTGTTCTATATGGGGGATTAAACTTTAGTATTCATTCCTATAAATGGAATCTAATTCAGAGACATTAGTATGGTCTAGTATCCCAGGTATGTGACTCTGTCTTTCTGCTCTCTGGGAGACACAAGGAAATGTTTGTGGGAATAACTCAAGGTCAGAATGACAGACCAAACATGGTGTCCAGCCTCTTTCCTTTTAATGATTAATCCCCTGTTGTTGAGTCAGCACAGAGAGTGGAAGCCCTCCCCGACCTGCATCTGTTGTTTATGCTATGCTCCATTTCCTAGTCAGTGGACTGTCTTACGTTTGGAAAAAGGCGGGGATTCCTTTTCAGCTCATATATCTACTTAAATACGTTGGGAGTTTACCCTGCAAATAGAAACAAGACAAAGATCTAGAAATGTGAATTAAGGCCCACTTTGCTCAGAGCTCTTAGGTTTCACATTTTCTCTCCGTCTGTATGGCCTCTTTGTTTACACCTATGTCTCTGACATGGTTTTCCAAGGGGAAAGGGAAGGACAGGGAGGCCAAGGATAGACAGCTAAATGGACATCGATTTGCAACAGGCTCTTGTTTGGGCCCCACGGTGTGTGTGGTGTGTGACAAACCAGCATCTGGAAAAGACCTTCTTCATTGCCCCAGTAAGTAATAGCATAATTCCTTCTGTTTATATTTTCTGCAAAAAGTTCATGTACATAAACTTTTAAAATATGTCTTTCTTTCCCAGGTTGCACTGCCATAGTCCATAAGGGCTGTAAAGAATCTGTCCCCCCATGTTTGAAGGTGAGTATCGTCCTGGGCCTCATTTCCCAAAAGCATCTTAAGGCTAAGATGATCGTAAAATCCATCTTACGAATCTTCTTAAGTGTAAAAGGTGTTTCCCAAAAGCATTATAACTGAAGACGCGCCCAGAAATAATCGTAGCTTAACAAGTGACCTCTAAACACTCGTAGGAACCTGAGAGCATCTTAAGAAGCTCCATAACTTGCACGAGGAACCAAAACTCAAATGTTTTATTTAAGTTTTCACTATTTTTGTACATTTTTAAGTCTTTTTCATGAACACAGATGTTCTTTGTTGAGTTGCCTTTAATGTAAAATGAGTGATGTTGATGTTTAAATTAGAAAATAAAACTAAACAAACATTCACAACTTAATTCAATAGTTTATTTGACAGTTTATGGTATATTTTCATGTTCTGTATACTCTCTTTTCTTTCTATTCATGGTGTGTATTTTTTTGCCCCACACTTGCATACTGCAAGTCTAATATAGAAATGATGATAGAATGATGTGCATTTTCACGTTGCATTCGTGTAAATGCTCTTAGGAAACACTCTTAACTCCTAAGATCAAACATTATCAGGAAATGAGGTCCTGACGTGTTGGAAGGAAAATTGTTTGAGCTACTAGTCTCTACTTGAGCCTGTCCTTGTGTCAACTGTTTATATGCTCTAACAAGCCTCTCTCATTTGGATTACTTAGAAACTACAGGATAAGTATTCCATTACCATGGTGAAGAACAGGACAGCATCCCTCCCACAGAGTGAGTTTACAACACAAGGGTCAACGGTCACTGAACATTTTTTCTGTTAAGCTCTCTTAACCATGTTGTGTATTCAATTTTCAGTCAGTTTTCATTTTATTGTGGTTGCACAGGGGACAATTATTGTCATTAAGGGTCATTTTCTTTGCTTTTCCTATAGATTTCACAGTGAGAGACAGCACTCCACAGTGTGCAATCCCCATCTCCAACTCTCTACCTGCCATGACCCCTAAAGAGAGGAAGGACACCGTACCTCTATCATCCCCACTCTCTGGAGGTTTCCCCAACAGTGACAGGTAATAAAACTCACAGACTTCATGGGCTATGGTGTTAAAAAGTTGGTATAAATTAAAACTCCCTACTCTGTGTTACAGTCGGCCTAGTGAGAGTTCAGAGACAGAGCTGGATACGTGGAAGGTGACCAGCCAATCAGACGACCTCCAACCAACTCCTGTGTCCTCCACCTCCACTGACTCATCCTTTGGAGAAGGTAGGAGATGAATAAGATTCATTGTTTTCAGTTTTCACAGATTTTTGAAAATTACCCAAAAAGAACCACATGGGTTATTACATGGATGTTATGTCCCCATGCACCAAAACTGTTTCCTGCTGCAAGAGGATGCCGACCTTGTATCCTATAAGGAGGGATGAAGCAATAAACTGAGACTGGTGAAAGTTAAGATCTGTGTCCACTTTCAGTAAATGCTTAAGTGGCTATAATCAGTATTTTCTATAATAACAATGGATGAATTTATCTTGTGGGATGTAAAAGGGAATTGCTCGTAGTGATGAACCAACAGAGAATACACTGACCCTGAGGTTCCCTTTGCCTTTACCAAGCTTTATAGCATCTTTCTGGCCCATTTCCGACCCACAACTTTGTTTCAGTTCACTGTAGTTTCCAGCCACAGGCAGTAAAAGCTGTTTAAGTGAAAAAGTTTTTAATATCCACTGTATGTAACTTCCACAGTACAAAACGGCAGACAAAGTTAGCGACTAGCTGGTGAACATAGCGGAACATTTAGCAACTAAAGAGCCAGATATTTCCCTCGAGTGTTAGCAGAGATTAAAAACAGAGCTACAAGGAGAGTGAATATTGGACTCAAACTCGACTCCAAATGAGTCTGCTAGAGGCTCTGTGTCTGCTGAACGTGTAAATAGACAACTGTTGATGTCAGTGTTGTATTCATAGCTTGTTTCCGCTTCCCCAAAGTGGCCGTAAAATCAATTTTTGCAAGGTTTGAAGTAATTTTGTTTTCTTCTGTCTATAGACTGTGTGGACGGGTATATCCACAGTGACATCTCAGCGGACGCTGTGGATTATGAGGCTGAGTCATGGAGTCTGACAGTGGAGCACAAGTTCTGCAAGAAGCAGGACAAACGAGCTGTCAAGAGGCAGGATGTTATTTATGGTAAGCAGATGTCAGAATTGAGACAGAAGACCACTGGAATGTGGCATTTTCTGCCAGTATCAGTATTTCATTTATGAAATTGCTGTAACCACATATAATTGTCTTAAAATTGCTAAAATTGCTATTATTGAGTAACAGACTAAGCTTTTTGAAGTGATTTAATGGATATTTTTGTGACACACACATTGAGCGTATGCGTGTTGGTCCCCTGATGCAGAGCTGATGCAGACTGAGGTTCACCACCTACAGACTCTACACATCATGGCAGAAGTTTTCCGACGAGGTATGAAGGAGGAAGTGCAGCTAGACACAGAAGCGGTGGAGCGGGTCTTCCCCTGTCTGGACCAGCTGCTCCTCTTCCACTACGCCTTCTTCACTGCCTTGAAGGAGCGACGACACAGCTCAGCCCAGCCCCAGGGACACAAGAACTACCTCATCCAACGAATAGGAGATGTCTTGCTTCAACAGGTGAGCATGGACTTTTGGGACTACCTTCCTCTTAGGTGTAATAGATGGAAACCAGTGAGGGTGTGAATCACTAGATGTGTGTATTTTGTTGCAGTTTTCAGATGAGAATGGAGAAAAAATGAAGCAGGTGTATGGAGAATTTTGCAGTCGTCACAACGAAGCGGTCAGCTTTTTCAAAGACCTCCAACAGCATAACAAAAGATTTCAGAACTTCATTAAGGTACTTAACCTTCCCAGAGCATACATTTTAGAAATTTAGCTTGCTTTCGATCAATTCCAAAATAAAAGCACCATAACTATTCTGCTCAGAAGAGATGTAGTATAACTCTTGATTTTACTTTTTCAAGCAACAAGGTAATAATTCATTGGTGCGACGGAGGGAGATCCCAGAGTGCATCTTACTGGTAACCCAAAGGATTACAAAGTACCCAGTGCTGCTGGAGAGGATCCTACAATATACTCAAGGTCAGTCATCTACTGCCCTCTGCTGGATATATGCTCATATGGTCACCAAAACCAATTGCTGGTCAATAACAGCATACTATACCATGTTTCACTTGAAAACATACAAGTAAAATAATCTCAGTTTTCATTATTTCTCCTTCCTGACCCCTCAGAGGAAACAGAGGAGCATGCCCAACTTTCAAAAGCACTTGTTCAGATTCGAGAGGTGATCGCAGCTGTGGATTTGAGTGTCAACGAGTACGAGCAGCATCAGAGGTTACAGGGAGTGTGGAACCGCATGGAGAACCGTAGCATAGCTAAGCTAAAGAACGGCCATACTTTCCGCAAGCAGGACATGATGTGTCCTGGACAAACGCTCAAACACCAGGGCCTGCTCCTGTGGAAGACCGCCACCGGCCGACTTAAAGGTGAGACCGACATACACTCTGATGTTTGATGAATGTGTCAGTTTTGCATCCTCTTTACATACATTTCCATGATGTTAATAGATAATCATGCTTAGGACATGGTAATGTATTCCGGCTTGTCCTCCCTTCCACAGATGTCCTGGCAATCCTTCTCACAGACACACTCATCTTCCTACAAGAAAAAGACCAGAAGTATACATTTGCCACCGTGGTACGCAGCACTAATCATGTCGGTTTAATTTGAAGGAGACAAATGACCATCTGTAACAGTAATCAGCTGTGTCTCTGTTATAATGTTACACTCTATTACCTATTCTGATAGAATGACT
Organism: Thunnus maccoyii; assembly: GCF_910596095.1. Taxonomy (NCBI): domain Eukaryota; kingdom Metazoa; phylum Chordata; class Actinopteri; order Scombriformes; family Scombridae; genus Thunnus; species Thunnus maccoyii. Next base: position 22,178,187 of record NC_056551.1, on the reverse strand, counting down.
TGTTTTGTGTTAGGCCATTACCAGCTTATGTAAAATCATATTTTTCCCCACCTTTTATGTGCTTCAGGATCAGAAGCCTCCTGTCATTGCACTGCAGAAGTTAATAGTGCGAGAAGTAGCAAATGAAGAGAGAGGGATGTTTCTGATCAGCGCATCAGCCGCGGGGCCAGAAATGTATGAGGTCCACACATCATCCAAAGATGAACGAAATACCTGGATGAGGCTCATTAGAGAGGCTGTAGAGAGGTGCATATACATCTGTGTTTTATGTGTGTTTGTAAACTGAAGAAAACAAGGATATTTAGAACAAAATGTTAAGATTTTCCTGTTTGTGAATAAATTTGTCCAACCTGTTTAATGATGTTTCTCTGCACAGCTGTCCAGAGGAAGAAGAAGAATACACAAGTGAATCTGAAGAGGAGAAGCGAGTTGCTGAAGCTCGTATTCAGAAGATCCATAAAATACAAGGTATGTGGGAATTCGAAGATTTATTTATTTTTTAAATATTTATTACCTATGAGTTAACATTTCACAATTCTTAATCCTTGAACCATATGAACTTGTGTATCAGAGAGTCTGATGAGCCAGGACCAGCAGATCTGCTCCAGCCTGGAGGAAAAGCTGCGGATCTTTGCAGAGCTCTCTGCTCTGAGTGGGAGGATGGATGCTTCTCTTGTTGAACCACGACTGCTCGTCCAGCTGCACTCAGAGGAGCCGCCCCAGGCTGCTGCGCTGCTGAATGCAGCTCTGCAAGAAGGTTAGACATATACTGTGGTATAACAAACGCAGATATATAGTTTTATGTTTGCCTGCAACTAAGGATTATTTTCATTATTAATCAATCTGACCATTATTCTCACCATTAATTGTTTTGTCTATAAAACATTAGAGAACTTTGACAGCCATTCCTTTGCTTTTTAACTGGAATGAGTTGGACTGGATTTAGGTCACCATAATTTAAGACACACTAAAATCTCACAATTGAGAGGCTGGCACCATCAAATGTTTAGTGTTTTTGCTTGAAAAATTACTTAATAAATGAATTAATTATTAAAATAGTTGCAGATTAATTTTCTCTTCTCTGACTAATTGTTTCAACTCTGGTTTTATGTCTTTTTGCAACAGAATAGAAATATGTGGGGGGGGGGACAGCTATTAAAGTGTTGGTTTGCTAAACTTGACTAAGATTTTGTGAGTAATTAGTCAGGAGATAATCTGAAACATTTTTCAATCCGATAAAGAAATGCAGTCTCATTTTTAATGGCACCCCAAACTCAAACCCAGCTTCATGCAAAATCTCAGAGTATAAGCACATGAACTAATGCTTAGATGCAAACTTAGTTTCACACTGTTTTTGTTTCCCAGCTGAGAACCTGAAAGCCACACTGTCATCGAAGGCCTGTTCCCCATCCAGCCACAGCCTAGACTCCGACATAGACTCTGTGTTTCCTGTCAGCCCTGCTACACTTGAGGAACCCCCCTCAGACCCTGAGGCCTCACCTGGGGACCCTGAGGCCAATGAGGGGAGTTGGACTGAGACTATCGTACTTCAGTCCCCAACTCACTTGCAAAAAACAGACACAAATGACATTGACTTCAAGGTACAGTACAGCTCCTGGTACAGTATATAAAATGCATTTTATTTATAGAGAGTCTTGTTTGACCTCATGATACAAATTGAAATTGTAAATTAAATATGTCATTTTTGAGTTAAATAATAATACAGCAATATGATGTAATGTTTTTCCCATTACTGTAGTTGTGCTGGGGGTATTGTAGAGGTATTAGAGGTCATTATAGCCTCTTACAGCCTGCATCTGAACGTCACCTCTTTCCATTTCTTCACAAATGTGTGGCTCAAGATTGCCAACAGTTGTTTTAATAATTCAGCTCAGTCTATTAGAATTACATTTCAGTCGCAATGTGATGAATCATTGATAAGCTCGTAATAAAGGAAGAAGTCCATTTGGTTCCCAAAGGTATTGCATCATTAAAAATGGATATGGAGACTTATTCCAATTACCATGCCACATTTGTGCTACAGTTTGCAGCTTTTTGTGACCTGTGAGGTAAATGACTCCGAAGAGAGAGAATAATTTTCTTATCGACTGCTGTGTGATAATTTAAACCTGAACAGTGTGGTAGGACAGTGTGCAGCCTCAAGGGGGTGCAAATGTTTCATGAATGCGGCGCCCCATTTTTACTCTGACTTGCCTTGAGAGGAAAGTATTGAGGAACATTTCAGTTCCCAACGAGTAAATTGTAAAGTGAAACTCATTATTTTGCAGGAAAATTGCGACAGTTACATGAAATCTACAAAGCTCAGACATGAAAAACACAGCAGGCTTTTTAATCTACATGTTATGTGTGATTTTGTCCATTAACAGGTTGCTCAAAGCGTCCAAAGCCTCACCCAGTTACTCTACAGTCTGCAGGTGAGTACATTATTCAATATTTCATTCACCTTTCATCCTGTTCATAGCCCTCATCTGTATTATCATCCAGTCAGCAAGTCAACAAACAAACCTCCTCTGTTCTCAGTATGAACAAATACATGCTATGTTAGTGTCATACTCAGTCAAGATAAAGGCTTATTATGTGTCTGCACACTCCTGCTTCAGTAAACAGAATCAACACTCTGCTCAGCTTTTTGAAGCCAATGGAAGGGAGCAAGGATCCTACTGATCTTTTTTCTGCTGGGAGGCATAAGATTGTCTTTTGTTTCACTATACTGTATACACACAGCTCTTTAGTATAAAATGTAAATTTATCTAGGGAGAACGTGTGTGTGTGTGTATTTGCATAAGTGCATGTGTGCGCACAATCTTGGCTATGTGTGTAGGTTTTGATCACAAAGCCATTTTCATATTCAAAGTTCTGTATCCCTTCTTGCATATGAACCTGAAAACCCCAGTTCTGCCAGCAGTTGTGGGATCAATGTGAATAGAGGCTGTTGCATTAACATATTAAAGTAAAGCCTGATTATAGTTTCCGTCAGGTTTTGCCATTCAAATCACCGTCTTTTACTGCCTGTTGTGAGGATACACATGCGGTCAAAGTGGTGGTTGAGGCTTTGCATTTTCATCAAACCTATCTCTCTGCCTTTCCGTTTGTGTGCTAGGCCGTTGTGACCATCCAGGACAGCTGCTATGAGGTCCAGAGGCTCCTCCTCCAAGAGAACGGGCGCCCATCCCCCCGCGCCCAGCGACCGCACCTTCCAAGCGTCCGTGGCAACACCCTACAAGAACAGGAGAAGCAGCGTAACCTGGAGAAGAGGAAGGAGGAGGTGGCGGCGGCTCAGCGTCTCCAAGACCGGCTGCGCCAAGACAAGGAGCGCTGGGAGAAGGAGTGCCAGGTCAGGGAGAGCCAGCAGGGGGAGCAGGAGAGCAGGCTGGAGGAGAGGGAGAAGCAGTGCCACCTGGAGGCGGAGAGGCTGAAGCGAGAGAGGGAAGAGCTCGATGAACAGCTGGAGGAGTACCAGCAGAGTCTGGAGAGGCTCAGGGAGGGCCAGAGGAGTGTGGAGAGGGAGCGCGAGCGGCTGGAGAACCAGCAACAGCTGCTCCAGAACTGGAGGCACAGCCGGCAAAGGAGTCTGCCCACTGTGATTCCTCACATGGTCATCCCGCTAGATGGGCAGCAGGTAGGGGTGGAGCACAACTGACAACTTTTTTCCTTTCTTTTGTTTATTGATTTTACAATAACTTCTGAGGTTTAAATTGAGAACTTAGTAATGCTCCTGACTTCTTGACCCTGGCATGAGTGTGAGGTAGATATACAGTGTTTATGGAGCCCTTAGCTGCAGCTATTAACGAGAGGCTTTTCTCAGACAGCTATCAGCCTGAGTTACGTTGGCTCACTCATTTACACAAGCAGCTCAATCCCCTCTTGATATATGACCTGCGATAATGAGAGCTATTTCAGCATCATTTGTCTTAGTGCTCCAGCAGCTCCACTCACCAATAAACATCTTAATGATTGATGATAATTAAACCATTGCAAATAAAAGCCCCAGCAAAATAATTAAAACCAGAGGCACGCAGCCCAAGAAACCAATCAATTGTGTCCGAAAAGACTTAAATTATCGACACTTTGTTTGAAAAGCACTACAGTGAAATGTTCCCCGCTGCTGGAAGGCATTGAGGATAAAGGATACACTGTTCTCTGTGCCCTTTAAGTCTCAATGCACCTCACATGGAAAAGCAGCACTGGTGAGGCTAATACAGCACATATATCTATGTGAGACTTTGCGGGTTAAAGCTTTGTGCTGCTTAGTTCAGCAGGTGTGACTGTTCAAAAGACACGCAGAAAGCACTCGAATGGACAGACAAATGAGTAGACTCGTGTTACAATATTCCCTCTCTCCCTCATTGATTTACACACCACCTTGGGCTTTCACAGGCTAGATGTAATGAGGCTCTCTTGGCTTTTTGCAAGCTTATTTATTTCCATTCATTTATTTTAGTCACTGGGGAGGCTGCATTAACAGCAGTGGTCTGACAAAGGCGTGCAGAGGCAGTGGAGGTCCTAATGTTCCCCTGCTAATGTTTTAGCCTGAAGCAGCAGTTCACAGGGTCAGGGACAGATCGAATGACGTACGCTCACACCTGCTCTGAGGTCCTTTCTAATTAGCTGCGGAGCTTCAACTCAGTGGAGGAAAGGCTGTGTTGATGTGAAGATAGGAGAGGCAAGAGGGGGCATTAGTAGAGGACAAGAGGAGGGACTGGAGAACTGACCAAGCCACAGCAATGACACCTTTTATATACATTAAAGGGTCAGTCAACCCAAATGACAAATGACTTATCTCTTGTTGTGTCTAATCATGTAGTTTTGGCTTTTTGTCTCTACACCAATACGATGGAAGTTTGTGTGTGGAGCCCAAAGCCTTCAAAATTTGTACTCAGAAAAAGTGTCTTTACTGAAATCCTTTTTTTGGATAATCTAAAGATGTCACTATGAACAGTTTCTGTAGGGACTGCTTCTTTTGTAGAAAATAGTTCCCATTAAAAACTACATCTGAAGTAATAGAGGCACTAAGTATGTTTTCAATGCTTTCAGCATCACAAATTAAATTCCATTTAGTCACATTTGATTTGGTTACAAGCATAAATCTCAGGGACAGATCTCTCAAAATTTGGACAAATAAGACTCTGGTAACATGTTATTTTAATTTTATACTAATTTCCTGGGAATTTTTTGGGTAATTTGCAGGTATTTAATGATGAATTTTTAGGACAGTTTACAGAGAGGGTGAGAAAGAAAAATAAAGAAGTGTTAAGTTGGTTTAGTTAGTAAGTGCTGATTCACTACATTTAGGTTCATACGTAGTTGTTAATTTGAAAAAACTCTCAATAAATTAGATTCTCAACAATTCTTTAACTAACAGGAAATACTTAGTTTTCAATGTGCAGTTTTATTTGTCAAACTACATATTAACATATTTGGTTCTTTCTTAAAAACACTATAATCACATTTCCCATATGCTACCAAGTAACGTAAACCTTAGAATTAACAGCAGCTACTTTTAAGGAAAAAAAACTAATATGCTAATGTAACGTTTGATACTCAAAACTACACGCTGAAAACTACGTATTTTCTCTTAGTTAAAGAAATGTCAAGAGTCTAATTTATTAAGATTTTTTTGCAAATTCACAACTCTTCATGAACCCAGATATAATCAGTGCGTGCTTACCAACTAAACCAACTTAACACTTTTTTTTTTGTTTTTTCTTACCACCCCAATGAACCGTTACATGCCTGCAAATTACTCAGAAAATATTTAGGAAATTAGTATAACATGAAAGGACCTGTAAAATAAAGCGCTACCAAAACTCTGTATTCGCATGACTTGATGCCACTAGAGCTAAGTAAGAAAATGGATTTTTGTAATTTGGGTGAATGGCTCCTGTGATTCTTTTGAATTACAGCTTCTTAGAGAAACAGATCTAGAAGTCTAACAACAGAGCCTTTTTTAGGTTTTGTTAGTTAATTTATTAAATGTATTTTCGGAGCCCTCATGCAAACGCATCAGTGCATTTCAAAGGTGCACTGCTGAGTGGATTTACTTGTGGGGAAACCATCCAACCGTCATTGTCCATTCTTGCTTCAGAGGCTCTCATCATAGCAAAAATATGAGCTTCCTTTGTGTTCCTAGTGTGCTTGATTTTCATCTTTCAGCTCTGTGTCTGAATCTGACAAGTGACATTTGCTCTCTCCCTCAGGACTCTGCACCAAGTCAGTCCAGAGACCATGCTGGCAACGGCTCTGTGTTTGTGAACGAGGCTGCATTCGCCAGCACCAGCCTCAACAACCGCCACGTCCGTCACAAAGGAAATGACCCAAGTGCACACAATTGTCTCAACACCCTGCTGGCAAGATCCAACAGCAGACAGACCCCCATAGCTAAGACCCCCCACAATCCGCACTCAGATTCCCAGGGATGGATGATGGGGACCGGATACTTCTACAGTCCTGCAGGAAGGCTCGGACTAGAGCAGACGCCCAGTGGTAAGAATTACTACAAAGCACAAAATGCAAATTGAATGGCAACTAAGGAGTTCATGAGGACTCTATAATTATAGATAGTTTCATCTATTTGTTGGTCTGTCTGGTTTGTTGAGACATTTTTCTTTAAGACATTTATTAAAGACAATAACATCAAAAACAATAAAAGGAAGAAACCACAGCTTACCCCTAATTTCCACATGAGTGAGTAAGAACTGATTTTTTTTCTTGGATAGTCTTTGCTTTCTGATACCATCTGTGAAGGGAGGGGAATTACTGTATGTTGGCGTAGAAACATCGACTAATGAATGTGATGTAATCATTCCTCATGTTCCTACTGGCCATTAAGAGATCCCTTCATAATGCACTTAAGATATAAGTGATGGGGGAGAAAATCCAGTCTTCCTTCCATATAAAACAGTTTCTTTGACACTAATATGAGGCTTTAGCCATCCAAATTAATCAAATCAAGTCAATATCTTTAATAGCTATAGTCTTTTTAGTGCCAAGTCCCCTCTTTTTGTTATAATCCTTCCACTGTATTTAATTACTAGATATGTTTAATATCCTTTATCTTATTGCTAACGGTGTGATATTACACAGCTAAAGCGCATCTCGTATTGGACAGTAGTGCGCTATGTTATCATACTGTCTGCTGCTCAGTACAAATGAGAAATCTGCAACCTGTGCGAATGTAAACAAACACTCTGCCTACGCTGGTTTCACCCATGTGAAAATACTGTGTGTGTGTGTGTGTGTGTACAGAATACTGTACACACACACACACACACACACACACATACTCCGCTCTCAAGGCTGTATCCCTGGTGAGGCCTTGTCTGTCCTTCCTCTCAGTTAATCAGTGTCTCCTGACAAAGAAACCACCCCAGCACCACCATCTCCACCTGCACCAGCAGCGAGCTGGGGCCCTCGCCTGCCAAAGGAAAAGAAAATCAATGGTTTCTCTATCTATCGACTGGCAGGGCAGACAACAGCATGTGAATCACAGTTCACAGGCGATGCCTGACTGATTGGGACATCGATCTAAAAAAATCTTTACAAAACTCATTACCGCATGACTTGTCATCGCAGCAGGCGAAGGGGGGGGGGGGGGAGAGGGGCGCAAGAACGTAGAATGAGAGATGCAGACATGCATTAATATGTGTTTCATTTGAGAGGCGTCAGCTATGTTCTCACGCTTGCTCGTCCCCATTCATCCATTCATGTGCCGCTCATTCAAATAATTTCGACAGGCAGGGAAAATTACAGGTTGCATGTGACTTCTCTCCTGAAAAAATGGGGTCAGTGTTTACTGTGGCTGATGCAGAGTTTCTGGTGTTGTTTACCAGCTAGACCGGGGCAGCGCATTCTTTTCCTCATTGATCAGCTTATTAACCTTTCCTCGTTATTGAGCACACAAGTGAGTTCCAGTGAAAATCTGAGTCACTTGTTAACAAGCCCGGGGTGTGTACTCGGCTGCAATCAACAATGCAGGGTGCATTCCAGTTGACACCTACCCACAATGCATTCCTTAGTGGATCCCATGAGGACCTGCGATTAGATACTGAATAAAATCCCTCAGACTCCACACAATTTCACGTTGAATTTAAACCACTCTAAGAAGCAACTTTCATATTTTATGTGCAATCTCAGATTTGAAAAGCTCCTTTTCAACCTGGTACTGGAATATGTGTTGCCTAGTATGTGGAGGAAGCTGGCATCTCTTTTTTCTTTTTTTTTTTTGAAAAGAAAAGGAATCTCTTTCAAATGCAAATTCACCATTGTGCCGTCAGTCACACGGATCAAAGTATGATCTTACTTCTCATCCTCACCTGAGCATGTGACGATTTCTTCTCATGCACACACACACACACACACACACACACACACACACCCTTTTTCATTCAGTGGATTTCCATAATTTGTCCACGCACAATAAAATCTCGGAGAACCAGTTGGATGGAATTCTTTGAATTGACGTCTCATCTGATGAGTCGTATTAGGTTTTTGTTGCTCACCTTTTCAGACAAAGAAGGAGAGCATGATGAGTCGGCTGAGGGAGACAAGGGAGATGAAACTGGTGCACTTTACAGTATGTAGATTAACGCACACCTTTTACAATTCTTCTTTTATAATTACCTCTGTGGGAACCAAACCTGCCCTGTGACTTTTTGAACCAAGCATCGGGCCATAGTGTTTCGGCTAAATAATACAAATGATTATTTTGCTCATCATTGAGATCACAATTATTCACTCATGTTGGATTTTTCATTGCTTTCTTTAAATAGCATGCATTTGCCATTTGTGTCGCAACATATTAATAATGCTAAAACGGTATTACTTCATGGACAAAGCTCTAAGACAAGGATTGAGTGACTTTTTTTCATTTGGCTGCACAGTGATGTCTCATCTATCAGAGACCAGGCCTATATGGTGGCTAACAGAGCTACTCTAACAGACTCTTATATAATTAATCAAACAGAGACACTTTCCTACAGGGACACAATGAGGCAATTTATAGTTCACGCCATCTGTTACTATGACAGCACACCTGCCCTAATGCTCGACAGCACCCACCATGCACACAAATGTAAGAATGCAAGCACACGCACAGAGACATTCCCGACCAGAAACCACCCACACAAACATTTTCTCTTTTAGATACTTTAATTCAATAATAGTGTTATTGATCCTTGAAGAGAATCCCCCTTATCATGAGAACAGCGTACCTGAGGGAGGTAGGGATATAATATTTTTGAGTCCTTGTAATCTGGTTTAAGGTTTGTCTCATCAAGATCTTGGCTGTTTATCATTCCTCATTTCTGGTCCCTGGTTTCCTCATCTCTTCTTGTCAGCTGTCAAGTGTGAGGAGGCAGGTGTCGGTGAATCCCGACCATGATGACTGATTATATTGACAAAGATAATGATCAAAGTGACATCTTTAAGTAGAGGGGAAATGATGGATATCTTGAAAATCTTTGTTTTCTTTCTAAGGGCCCTATTTTAATCACACAAGCCCAAAATGCACCTGCTATTTTGGTCCCTGTAGGTGCAGCAGCGCAAAGGGCAAAAGGGTTGAGTGAAATAGAATATAAAGCGGAGGGTGCTGTGATTAATAAATACACTCTCAGCCCAGTCACATTACTGGTCTCATGGATCTGAAACAGCTGTGCCAATCACTCAGAAAGATGCTTCTTTAGGATATCATATTGTTGTCTGGGTGGTGTAGGGTGTCACAAAATTAATACTCAGTGCCACAAATGTGCAGCCAGAGGTGGATGATTTGGCTTTTTACAGTTAATTAGTACATGACGATTTAAATAAATATAAAAAAAACACATATACTAGTTGGAGATGTTTAATTAAAATAACTTGTTTGCACTTTAAAGACATATTTTAAGGCATAAAATACTTTGCCTGAACTAATAATTTGTGTTTGACATAGCATGTCCACAAAAAGATATAAAAACTTAACTAGATACAAATTCTTTAAATTGCATCTACTCCTGAATCTATCAATATGCAAATATTTCTATTAACAGAAGTTCAAGTCCATCTGCACTTGAGATTTCTCATTTCTATATCAAACTTGTTTAAGTTTTTGCTGCAAGTATAGTTTGCTCTGTGTCGCCATGTGTGCAGCACTAGACACCAAAATACCACACAGATGGGCAAAGCAAATTTCAAGGTCTGGAAAATACCATACCAGAGTGTTACTTGCGCTGGTCATAGCACCATCACGAAAATAGGGCCCTAAATATAATGCAGGAGGAAGCAGCAGACCGGGCTGCAGCAGCTGTGCTTGATCTATATGCAGTAGGTATTGGCTGGCTAAACAATTAGACTGAGCTCATTAAACAAGTGGCTACACATCCCAACCTGGTGATTATTTATCAGTGGATAGTAAACGATGAAGTCTCTTTAGTTTGACTTGAGTCAGATTGTATTCATTTATCTGATTTCCTTCTATTTCTTCCATCTTCTCTTGATTTTTCCAGTGTTTTATTACAATTATAAGCTAAAAATGTATTATTTATCTGTGGCGGTAGCTGCATCGGCTCTACACAAAGTATTAATGCTATGTTTTTCTTGTGCCCGCTCAGATCATAACACTCACAGCTACATCGGGGAGACTTGGTCGTCAACAGCAAGCGGAGCTGACCCGTATCAGGTGCTTCCGCATCCCAGTGACCCTCAGCTGGACCTCAGTGCACTGGTTTCCTTGGAGACTGACAGCGGTGGGGAGGAGGGCAGGGAAGAAACCATCGTGTACCTCTGAATGTTGATAAATTTCAGACTTTTAAAACACCAACCCAGCACTTGGAGAATCAGGACTGAATCCAGGGAAGCATTTCTCTATAAAAAACAGTTGTCTTTTACAGTCTTTCGGGGGTTTTTTTTCAATATTTGGAAGATTGTTTTTGTGCTTTTTTTTTTGTAACAGGGTGAGTTACTGGAAACACGGACTGAGAAACAGAGATAAAGAAACTGAGGTTGTTTCAGATTTAATCTCACATGTGTCATGCACCTTAGCTCAAGGCACCACGGAGTGTTCAATGTCTCTTTATTTTCTGTTTTGTGTGTGTGTGTGGTCTTTATTGACTGCCTGGGTCCCTGCAGCCCCACCTTTCTTCCTTTTCCCCTTCTCTGCGTCTTACAGTCCCCTCCTCACTGCTTTCCTTTCTCAGGTCCCGCATATCTCATCCCTCGAGCTCTGTATTTATTAAATTTACCACAGAGGGAGGAAAAGCGTACACCCAGTATCAACCAAACATCAGGCTGCATCTCTCTAGCGGGTGATTGTCTTGCCGTGGAGTAAACAGCCCCTCTTTCGTTTATCTGACGGGCTCTGTTTATTTACAAGCCGAGCATAACATGAAGCACAAAACATTTGAATTGAAAGATGAGTTGTGACAGCATCAGTCCCACGGTTTTTCAGACTTGCTGCCTGTAGCCATCATTTATTCCTTTTTATCTGGAGCACAAGTATTTCTTGTTAAGAGAAGGAAGCGCAGATGTGGATTTAAGAAAGATATTGCAGCTGTGCTAATATGTCAGTTTTATCGGAGCATAGAAATTCAAGCTTCTTTCAGGCGCAGCTGTTACTGCTAAATGTAAAAGGAACTTGTGGTGCAGGAGGATGTTGGGATGTCAGTTGGTCCGCCACTTTTGTCCAGACTAAAATATATCTATTGGATGGATTGCCATGAAATTATGTACACACATTCGTGATCCTCAAGTGCCTCCATAACCTTCACATTTGTGGTTTTGAGTGAAATGTCTCTACAACCATTGGATCGATTGCCATGAAATTTGGTAAAGACTAGTGATGCAGGAAACAAAGATTAATGAAAAAGCAACTGTATTAAAAATGGTTTGTTGTTTCGAAGCATTGGATACGGCCAAAACATCTTCTGAACAACTATTGATATTGCATTTGTATGGATGGATTAAATTTGAGACCATGATGAAAGTTATTGTCAGAATAGTTAGTTAGAATATGAGCGTTATTTTTTTCAGTAAAGTTTATGCTATTGAAACAGACCATTTTTAAACACAGCTGTTTTTGAATGCAGATTGAGAAACACACCCCATATCCAAAACAAGCATGACGCCTCTTTGATACGAGTATGACATAACAAAGCCTCATTTGTAGTGGTTGTGTGATTTTTGACGTGGTGAGGCGAGGCATGCAAACATCTTGATGCAATGACTTTGCTTTGAAAGGTTGATACTGTGTCGAGTAGTCTGTTTGGAGCGTAACAGAACAATTACAGGCATCTATGTCCCACTCAGGATGAATTGTAATAACTTTGGTTATACTTTACTTTTTAACTAGCGCCGTCTTCGGGTCTAAATTTAAATTTGTCCAGTACTTCAATGTACGACCAAATACCTGCAAAACTGATGACATTCCCACCTGCCTCGGTTGTAGTTGTGTTTAGTGCTAATTAGCAAATGTTAGCATGCTAACACACTAAACTAAGATGGTGAACAATGCAAATATTAAACCTTCTCGACATCAGCATGTTAGCATTGTTAGCATTTAGCTCAAAGTAACACTGTGCCTACAGCCTCACAGAGCTGCTAGCATGGCTGTAGACTCTCAGTTTATTGTTACTTCTTGTCATTACATCCCATTTTTACTTTATACAAGCTGTAAAGGGTGAAAGACTTCCTGAAAACATTCTTGCAAGTACCCTGAACTATATGAAGTGGCCTTATCGATACTGTCATGCTTAATGCTAAACTATTACACTTGAATATTCATGTAGTATATTTACATAATATCTCCTATGGGCATTTTTATGTGTAGAGAGGTCCCCGTGCCAATGCTTTAAGTGTCCCTTGATGTTTGAATGAATTGATTTAATTACTGTTGTAGTTACCTAATGGGACAATAAGGTAGTGGCAGTATTTTGATGTGATTTTAGTACCATGTATATATGTTTGTGCTTTTATTTATTTATTACCATACAGGAGTTGTAATGTTTTACAGTACTTTTTGAATGGTATTGTATGTAGCAGTGTACCTGTGTAAAACAAATGAACAGGTCTGTTTTCTTGCTGTGTGTTCATGTGTTATATATTCAGACATGACTGTATTGATAAAAATGACTTTTGTGAAACAATGCTTTGTTTTTATTGTGTTAACAAACTGGGCTCTGTGAAGGTGTCAGTACAATAAAATTGTAAACTGGTTGAAACACAAAATGTTCAGCTTTGGTACAAATATCACTTTAGTTTTATGCCACTGGCTCTAAGTGTGAAGCGTCTCCAACAGTGTAAACAGATGTGCAAGAGAGCAACCATTCAGTTGCCAGCAGTGACAGGTGGCAGACCAGGTGCATGAATGTCAATGATTTCCTGTCTGACTGCACCTCCGAATCGCAATCACAAAAAAACACATCAGTGGTGAACGTGATATGCTGTGAAGCAACAAACAACCTTGTCATCAAATTAGTGAGCTGTTACAGACTTTTCATAAGACTTTTATGGGTATAAAGATTCCTGAGAGTAAAAAACCTGTCGTAAATGCTAAAAATAAAAACAGAGACACCTCAGTTGGAGTTCCCAGGCTTTCCCTGACAGCAGTGATGTTTTTCATATGCTCCACCTGTGCCTCTGTTGCTCTTCCTCTTTTAGACAGAAGATCAGATGCCTGAGATCGTCAGGGTACCTGCTCCGACCCCAATTTGCACCTTATTATTTCTCCTATTTGGCACCAAGGTGCTCCATTTTAAAAACATCCCCTCCATTCCTTGTCAGACACAATCTTCAATTTTTTTCCCTAGCTTATTAAATTTAGCTTCATTAAATGTGATTTGCAGGGAAAACCCTTGTTATTCACGCATTAATTACTACATATATAATTTATTTCAGGTTTTTAACTCAGACTTGATTAGATCTTATTCTTATTTAAATGAACAGTGTGTAGGATTTAGTGTTATCTACCTTTGAGGTTACAGATTGCAACCAAATGAATACCCCTCCCCTCCCCCTCCAATTTCACACGTGGTAAGCACTGCGGTGCAACATGGCGAGCTCCATGGAAGAGGACCCACTCCCTATGTAGATATTAAGAGCTCTTTCTTAGATAACGAAAAACATAATGATTCCATTTCTGCCAAGTCCGTTCTGCTAAAATCCACTAAACTCTACACACTGCACCTTTAATCAGCCCCTCTGAACTTCAATCTTTTGAATACGGTTAGATTGAATCAGAGTAGAGGTTGATAAATTGTTCAATTTCATTTGTGCAAGCAGATGTCACTGGGATTTTTTTTTGCAACTTTTGAATGACTATCTACAGGCCATCAAAATATTGTGCCAACTGTAATGACTCTGTTATTTGCATTTATTTTGACTTGTCTGATTTTAATATTTATACCGAACTGGTTCAACTTGAACTGGTTCAAATCTGATTTATATGTTCAACAACAACAAAAATATGGAGTTCCCCAAAGGCCAATCTGTGGGCCTCCTCTGTTTGATCTGTATATGTTTCCACTGCCTTAAATTACACACAAAAAAACAAAAACAAAAACTCTGCTCATATGCAGTCAACAGTCCAATTTAGACATGTGCCAACATTTCCTCCACTATCATCCTAAAGGATAAGTGTGGTGATATTCTGTATTTTTGGTGTTTTTAATAAACCATTAAAAGACCAAAACCAACAATGAACTGATTCTAGTAACAAGTATCCAAAGCCTGATAGCTTCCCCCTCTGTGCCACAGTCAGACCTCCACTGTTATCCAAAAGCTATTCAAGGAGCCACACGGTTGCACTGCATGACTTGTTCCTTCATTACGATAAACATTGGCATGGTAGTCTTTCTCAAGTGAATCCCACATACACGTCCTGCTGCCGTAAATATACAGTTATGTATTTGTGGCTGAAAATAGTCCACGGTAGTCCAAATACTTTGAGAGGTATTTGCTAAAAACCTTCAGTGTCAAGCTGTTTCAGGAAATTACTTGATTTAAAAAAAAAAGTATCAATCTATTTGTGATACTATTATAAAGATTTACGTCTTTAATAGGAACCAGTGTACTTTGGGCTGAGAGTGTTAGAAAAGTCAGAAAGTACTGAGACATGGACTAACACCATGTTGGTTTTGGTCTTTTCATAGCAGTTGTTGACAGTAACAAAAATACTGAATGTCACCAGCCTTACCCTTTAAAATTATAGTGAGGATTTTTAAGGAAGCACCAACAATCTGACAGCTCCAGCTCATTCAGATTACTGCTGCTTTAAATTAGACTGTGGAATATGTCAACATCGTTATAAATTTCCTCAAATGCTATCTACATCCTCTTGGTTGTTTGCTTGTGACTTTTTTTTTCTCTTCTTTGTGTGTTAAAGAATTGTATTTTAATATTCCCTTAATAAATGGTTTAAACCCAAAATACCTCTCTGATCTCAGGTCATCTGGGACTGCTTTGCTTCCTAGGGTATAAAACAAAACATAACGAAGCTGCCTTTAGTTTCTCTGCACCGCAAATCTGGAGCAAACCTCTCACATCGTCTAAATCAGTGTTTTTCAGTTTACCACTGCTTTATTAAATGGGGCTAATTTTTTTTGCATTGCAACCACACTGTAACTTTTTTATTCTGTGTCTAATATTATTTTTACTTTATATTATCTCATATAATTAAGTCTTGCCGTTAAAATCGAGATTACAGTCTCCTCCAGCTCTTTCTGAACCCTTATTGGAATACCTCACCTCATCAGTATAACACTGTGTACGCTTCAGTGAGCAGCAGCTTTTGTCACAATTTTATGGCCCATACAACCACTTATAATCCAAATGTTCATGTGTTTTATGTGCCTCTGCAGCATTTAGAGATTTAGTTAGAAGGAAACCTGTCAAAGGTGCAGAACAGCTGTTTGAAGAGGGAATGTTTGTGTTTGTATTTGACAAAGAGAGGTGTTAGAAAGGTGTGGAAAGAGATGCTAAGATTGCATTTTACTATAACACAAGCTTTTTGTTTGCATGTCATGGAGATGTGTCTGTGTATACCTGTGTTTTTTGTGTTTGACAGGTGTGGCTGCACATACACGTGCTCTTACTATAATGTAAATGCCAATCAGCCATCTGGGTGTTATCATTCCCTGATAACATTACAACACCTTTTCATATCCTGATAAATTTACAAGTTACTGATTTATATCTCTTTGCAGTCTGTTAAAAGTGTAACCAAAAGAGTAAATATCCTAATGTGAATTTTCTTTTCAGCAAACCATACACACTACACATTTCAGCTGACATTATGTTAAATACTTTATAGCTCTTTAGAGGCTCATTCCCTCTGCTTTGGTCTGTGTGGATTCAATAATCAGAAATTGTTCCTTCCTGGTTACACAGTAAATAAAGCCCCAGTATATGTGGCCTCTGTCTGTCTCCCCTAGTTGTTTTTTAATGACCGCTGTGGAAGGTAACCAATAACACCAAAGGAAAAACCGATAAAGGGGAAACATATTATCGCTGAGTCATCTGCCAGGGTGAAACACGTGTTGCTACAGCCTTTCCCAAGGGGAAGTGTAATGATTTCTGTAGGCGCACAAAATAAACCTGCCCAGCCTAAATATAAATAACAGCCATTAAAGCTTATCCCAGTGAGGAATGCTTTTATGAGAAACCCGAACAATATACAGCATACAGGTTATTAGATTTCTCTTGAGGTGAAATACAGTGACAGGCCAGACTCAATATATATATACAGACGGCTCACAACTGCAACTAGAGGAGGAAATCTATGACCGCAACAACTTACTGTATATTTGTTTGACTTTCAAGACTTTCCCAGATTTTTCTGTCTAGTGGAACGAGAACGTGTTTAAGAACAAAATAGTCCAGTGCAAATTTAACAGTCCTTATGAAATGTCTTTGCAGCCTTCTCACTCATGCGGTGTTACTTTTGAAGTGACATTTTAAGTGACACATCCTCTGATCTTTACTTTTGACCCCGGCTTTAATTGGTCTCACTCATCACGTCCCTTTAAAGTCACTCTCATCTCCTGCAGCTGTGTCAAGACCAAGTGCAATGTTGCTTACCCCAAAATAAATGCTAATTACAGCGGTTACACATTAGACAGGTTGAACGTCACAGCTACACAGAGCAATGGCATGCAGGCCAGATAACTGTATGCATGGTATTGATGTATAATATCTGTGTAGGCTACAATAAGTAAGGTTAGAAAATTAAGATAACATCCTTTCTTACTGTATGTCTGGAAAAATCACATGTGTAATATCCTCACTGATTAGTCAGTTTAATAGATTTTTGCATTTCCAGTTGGCCCTGAATTAATATAACGAGCTGGGTCCTGCATTAAAATACCAACATCAAGGGCCAGATGAATGTTAATAAGTACAGAAACAGAAATTAATAGTCATCAAGCAATGAGCTACAGTATGACACCCAGAGCTGATTGTGTGGATGTATAGAATACTGTTTATGATAAAAAGAGATTTAAATGAGGGTATATTTACCATTTAATGGTTAACTTTGGTTGATGCAATCCATTCATGCATGTTTGCTTATCAGACATTTCCATATTACTTGAAGCCAAGTTGGATATATTAGAGCTTTGGGAAAAAAAACACATCCATCAGCTGGTCAGTTACGACTTGGTAATGGGTTTTATAAGCTGGAAAATGGCAAATATGTTCCTTCTGTGTGACGTGAGCACAGCATCAGTAGGCTTGCAAACATTTTTATTATAAGACTTTGCAAATTTCTGGTAGCCTACACCAGTCTCATGTATCCTATAACATATAAGTTAATCAGCAATTACTCTTTTTCACATTAATCCGGGTTTATAGATTAACTCTGTTGCCAAAACGTTAGTGGCAGGGGGTTAACATTAGGTCACTTAGCGGTGCTGGGGATGTCAGCTAACACTCCCATCATGATACTGCACTAAACTCTGAGTAAGCAGCTTTTTACATAATATATTCATCATCAAACATGAATGGTAATGATTATCTTCACAAGTAACAGAAATACTGACAAAGCACTTATCTGCCACATCTGAGGTACATCTGTATCCACTTTCCCAGATTGAGGTTGGAGGCGTCACTACAGATGAAGATGAAAGAAGATGATGGATCGACTGAAAGCAGACACAAACATGCACTGTGGATTCGTTCTCACTGTCAAAACACAAGCACAAGCAAAACATTTCTCCTGTTTACTTTAGGTGAAGACATATTCTTTATTTACAGTATGTTAAGATGTCAAAAGGCATTTGAATGGATAATCTGTGGACTTCCAGTGGCTTCCAAGCACCTCAAACTGCCAGAGGGTGAGCACAAATCAATACGAAAATTATAAATCCATGTCAACACTGCATATATCCTTCGTCTATCCTTTTCTTTCTCCTCTCCTCTAAAAAGTATTTGCATAATGCTTGCTACCTATGATAACCTACATGTTGTATGTTTTGTCTTCTGTAGTTTTGAGGAAAATGAATAGAAAAAAGTTTAAAGATACTACATCAATACATAGAGCATCTGTCAGGCCACCTGTTGGAGGAGTTTCTGCTGTGAACAGTGTATCATTTTTCACAACAGGCTGTTTCTGTAGAAGTGTGTTCACCGCCTGCCGTCCTGTCAGCGCTGCTCCATTCTTTCTGTCATCAGTGTCATCAGTTGTTCCTGTGATGTTGTTGGCAAAATAGCATTACAGGAGCATGTGTATGTGTGCGTGGGAGGATGAATGCGCTGGAGAAAAAGCACATTTGATTATGTTTGTGGTTTGGTTATGAAAGCACGGTAACATTAAAGCATAAGCTGTCTGCCGCTCACAAGAAAGATCACAAGGGAGAGAGCATGGGAATGTTTTTTCTAATCGTGACTTGACAGACTGCGACCATTTTTAAAAGTCTCTCTTAATTGCTATCTTGGTGATTTTACACCGGGAGGGGGGTGAGAGGTCTTCCAGGCAGACTGATATATGCCAGAGGCCTGTACCTGTCAGCACACAAGGAGTGTGTGACATGCATCTGATGGCGTTCGTGAGAGCGTGGGGATGAGCTGTTCACTGTGATCCTGCACCGTGACAGCGGGGTAATCCTCAACAATAGGCTTACTCATTAGTTCAATCCACCCACCCGCTTCTCAATAGGACCCTCATTTTCCTTCTTTGTCCTGTTAAATTATAGAGGGCTGTCAGGTATCTGTGTGTCGTGAGTGTGAGCAAGAAGCAGTATGAGTATGGAGTAATAGATAATGGTAGGGCGTTGAATGCAAGTGATGGGAGACAAAATTTGCAGTCCTCGTTTTGAGCAAAAATGTATTTAAAAGTTTATCTGAAGCTTATCTGAGGCTTCAGCCGTCCGAGTTTGTCAAATGCAGTGTTAGCCATAGTCTTTTTAGTAAAAAAAAAACAAAACACGGACAGTGTTTTCCTGTTCAGCTGTAGTGGAAAAATTGTAACAATATTCATTTGGGCACCTGACTGTTTTTTTAGGACAGGCTTGAAAACTTGTGAATCTGTCCCCATATTTTTATATATCGTAAGACATATAAAAATACGCTGCTTTGAATGATAAATTGTGTTTAATATCTTTTTTTCTACAAAAGACTTTAATTACCTCGTTAGAAATTCTTAAAACTACATCCACTCCTTCTCTCTGATTGAAAAATCCAGAATCTATGAATATGCAAATATTTCTCACTTCAAAACTTTAATTGCTGAACACAAGATCACAAGTCTCCTACTTCACTGTAAAGTCCATTCTCAGTGTTTGTGCACATGAGGTTTCAGGTTTCCAAATCACACTTGTGTAAGTTGCATACTGGACCATAATTAGCTCCAAACTCGTAGGTACACGTCTTAAACTGGGATTTGAGGTGAGCTCAGAAAAACTTTCCACTTTCAGCAGATGAATGTCAAAACAGCCCTCTAACAATAACCAAATACATGTTTGTGTGGAGGGGGACATTAAGATTTCCATGAAACCAAACCCTGTAATATTTTTCCTTTAAATATATTTACATTCTGTAATTACCCCTCAATATAGTAGCTTTCATTGTTAGTGGTGGAGTCAGCCATCCCCGTGCTGCATTCAAATTGCCTTCACACACACACAAAGGATTCACAGGACACTATGCATGGATGTAATCAAGCGTTACTGTTTTTAATTTTTATGTCAGTGATATCAGCCACAAAATTTACTTTGACTCAGCCACAGCTCACACAAATAACTACGGTAAGTATGGTTGGTTAAAATTAAACCAAGAAGTCGGTCTGTAAACTCTGATGTATGTTTACAACAGACATTTTGGATAATAATTATACTAGCTGTCTTCATTTTCTCTTCCGAATAGGTTTGGCTATTGTGTGGGTGGGT
The DNA here is from genome assembly GCF_910596095.1 of Thunnus maccoyii. NCBI lineage: Eukaryota > Metazoa > Chordata > Actinopteri > Scombriformes > Scombridae > Thunnus > Thunnus maccoyii. The sequence goes on along the minus strand of NC_056551.1, from coordinate 22,157,821 downwards.
GTATGATCGTCTGACTGCTTCTGTTTCTTGCCATGTCTGGCACTTTAACTGTGTCCCTGTGTTCCCAGATCTCAGTTCTCTCAGATCTCTATCAATACTGAGAGGAATAATGGCCAAAACTACAAACATAAGACCCACATTGATATAAACTGTCATTATATTTCAAGTCGGCTCATCTGTATGTATGTCTACATACAGTTATCTCTGTCTCTAAATGAGTATCTCTTTATGTTCACTAGACCGTGAGCTCTTCAATGTCAGTCTTTCACTCTGCTTCTCTTTCATAATGTCCTTCCCGGCATCAGAGGTAGCAGCAGTTAACAGATAGCGTACTGGCCTTCCTAGATGAACACTTGGTCATTAAAATAGGTGAAAACAAGGTCAGTCCACACCTTCATCCTCCTGTGCACAAAGAGGAACTGACAATTATAGCTTTCAGGGGTCATTTACTGTTAGTCACGGGCACAGCAGCCCAACGTCTGCCTTGTGATCAGGAGAGAAGGCTGGGGTTAGTGATGCTCTGTACACCAGCTATTTAGGCCATGGCAGATTAAACATGTAGACACCCATGCCTGAAGTGGGTCATCATGCATATCCTTTGACCCACCAATCAGTTTGACACTGCTGAAAAGAGACAGAAGGAGGTACTGGCTGTCAGAACATTAAGGATTTATGTTTTTAGGGTCACTCTTTAAGTCTATTATACTGTTCATTTATCTCATATAGTACTTCACATATTGGTTAACACCTACTCTGTGATCATCACACACAAAATTTAACATGCCTACCTTTTTTCTTGTTTATGCCTATACACCTTATGTGTGCCTCATGTTTGAGGTGCAGCACTGGCTTTGGTGGTCATCATGAATCATGTGTCACCTTTATCGATGCTATGCATCACATCAGTGCCGAACAAAGAGATGAATAGCAAGGCAGGGGAGGAAGGTATTTATATGTATCCTTTATTTAATCAGGTTAAAGTCTCATTGAGATTAAAATCTCTTTCCCAAGAGAGACCTGGCCATGAAAGGAGCATACACATTGTTACAACAATAAACACAAACAACACAAACAGACAGACACAACTGTCATACACTACAAAAGAGTGAACATAATGTCCAGTTAATATGCAATACAAGGTCAAGGCAATCACATTTACCAAGAGTACTTTCCTCAATCCTTTAAAATTTACTTAAATTCTCCCATAGTAATCAGACAATCTCTGGTCCTTCTGTACGTTAATCCAGGAAGAAGGGGCACGGTATTTGAAAACTTTTTGACTTAATTCTGTTCTAACTCTGGGGACCAACATTTGTAGAATATCATGAGACGAGGCCATATCGATTTTGGTTTCTACACACGTATGTACACAGATAAGGAGGAACCATCCGAAGGAGAGATTTATATATAAAAGCCAACCAACGCGAAGGTCTGCGGACATACAGAGATGGCCACTTAGTAGCAGCATACAGAGTACAGTGGTGTACGAGACTGCCACAGCCAGTAATAAAACATAAAGCCCAGTGGTAAACAGTATCCAACTTCTTTAGGCCCTCGTCAAGTACATTCATAAAGAGCAGATTGCCGTAGTCCAATAAAGGTAAGAAAAAATAGCTGAAATCAAGTGTTTTGCCTGGAGGGAGAAAAAGGATTTATTCCAAAAAAGAAACTTAATTTAAGTTTAACGTTGGAAAGAACATTTTCAATGTGTGATTTGAATGACAAGTTCTAATCAATAATAATACCTAAATGCTTATATGTTGTGACCATTTCAACCCCCTGAGAAGTTGAGATCTTGGGAAGATTAGATAGCAACTTTTTGCCATTTGAAAATAGCATGAATTTAGATTTGTCAGCGTTTACCACCAACTTGAGTCAAATGGGACTGAACAACATCAAAGGTAGACTGCAGGAATTCAAGGGTTTGCACTACTGAAGGGGATGAGCAATATATAACTGTATCATCTGCATAAAAATGGAATGCAGCATTTGATAAATTATCATAAAGATTATTTACATTTATGGAGAACAGCAGTGGTCCTAGTATGGAACCCTGGGGCATGCCTTTTGATACAGGGAGGAAGGAAAAGGGAGACCCAGCAAAGTGGATGCACTGACAAGTACTTTGGAAACCAACTTACAGCATGCCAAGGTTAGCCAATATTGGCTTACCTTGGGTTACAATATTGGTGTCAATAGCCTTGGAAAAATCAATAAAAAGAGCTGCACAATATTTTTTGCATTCCAGCGCCTCCATAATGTTAATTGCCACTTTAATAGCAGCAATTAAACGTGCTGAGTTGTTTTCTAAAACCTGACTGATGTTGTAATAGAATACCATTTATATCTAAAAATTCTTTAAGTTCCACACTAATAAACCTTTCAAGGACTTTGGCTAAAAACACATAATTTAGAGATTTGCCTGTAGTTATTAACAATTGATTGATCCCCTCCTTTCAGTTAAGGGAGAACATAGGCAGATTTCCATATTTTTTTAATCTCATTGTTGAAAAGGGTAAGATTAAAAATATGAGTCAGAGGCTCTGCTATAAAGTCTACAGCTAACTTGAGAAAGTAAGGATAAAGCTTGTCAGGACCTGTGGATTTGTTAGGATCCAGATGCTTTCAGGCTCTATTGACCTCTATCACATCAAGAGGAGTAAGATTAAGTAAATAAGAGGAGAAAGGTAAACAGACTCTTACATCTTCACAGTGATTGATGTCAATTTTAAAGCCGTATCCTTCATTTCAGGATGAGAAAGAGCAAGCAGAGCAATTATCTGTCAATTTTGATTTAGAACAACATTGTACTGTTACTTAAGGTTCAGGTTAAGCGAATGCTAAACAGACAGCTTGTGTATTGCTTCTATTGCAAAGTAAGTGGAATAATGTAGTGCTATTTTTAAGCAGGAGCAATGGCACTCTATCTAATCTCTCTCTCTTTCTCTTTCTCGTTCTCTCGTGGAATACAAATGCACTGACCAAACGTTAGTAGTTGGATGGTTTTGAAAACTTAATTGAGGGATTATGATATGCTACTTATAAACAATCAACTTATACCAGACACCAGATACTGTATATTCCAAAGTCTGTTTTTTTAAAAAAATCTGAAACACTTCATGTTTACTACAGCTCTAGAAAACATCCGCTTCCACTTTCTTCCACTTCAAAGGGTACATATCATGCTTTTTGTGATTCTCTGTTATTTTCATACTGTTATGATGTTGGATATCTATGTTAAACATGGTCAAAGTTCCAAAACCTGAGGTGAAGTCAGGTAAGTCAAGGCAAGTCATAATCCATGGCTTCAGTCTGCTCTCAATACTCTGTTTGCAATGTTACCTCTGCTTCCTCCTCGTGATGATGTCAGATTGTTCGTGCATGTCCCCAAACGGCTGTAACCTTTGTTTCTAAGGCTGTTCACATTGTCCACTCACATATTTCAATCAGATTAGGGCTCAAACATGTACAGATGGATTTGAAAAGTTTCCATTTTCAGTAAAGAAAAAGAAAAAGAAGTGAAATCCGTCTCCTGATGTTTGTTTACATAGCCTCCTGAGTGGGATGAAGCTTCCTGAAGTTAACCAATCAGAACAGAGTGGGCTCATCAGAAGGGGGGCCTTAAAGAGACAGGAGCTAAAATGTCCTGTTTCAGACAGAGGCTGAACTGATGAGCTGCATAAAGGACCAGAAAGATAGAGAAGAAGATAGATAATGAGTTTTTTTAAAACTGGGAATCATGCAAAAATATTCCAGTCGAGCCCCAGAATATAAATATAGACCTGCAAATGTGCACGATATGTCCCCTTTAAAATGCTCAGCAGCATTTTCTCAGAAAAAATTCCACTCCTGAAGTGTGGCAAAGGTCAAACATATTTCCTTGTTATACAGAATACTTTTGCTGACGTGGCATTGACCAATGATGTGTGTGTGTTCATATTAAGGTTGAATGATGCCTATTAAATAAATTTGTACTCTTCCTCTGAGGATAAATTAGTTTAGTTGTTGGGAGTTAATTTACCACTGCGGTAAAAAGATTAATAGACTGGAAACTTAGCATATAAAATCTGATATTTAAAACTCATTTATATTTTATATCCTGGTCAAATTGTGGTCGTAGTTTTAAATTTGAGACCCTGGCTATTGCTTAGTAAAACCCATACAGTCTGTCAGGTGCAATATATTGGACACAAAGATTGTTTTCATTTATAGTTCAGCTGCAGTTCAGCTTTAATAATCTCTGGGCAGTATATTTAGGTTATGCTGGTAGGTTCATGGACTCTAGTTGGTCTTGTGAGATGATACTCATTCGGCCTCATATTGATGCTATGTTTTTCGGCCTTTTGATGTCTTTGATGTGATTTCTCCTCCAGAGGAAACTGCTGCTCTTCCCTTTCCACCCCGACAGAAGGAGAGAACAGCTCTGAGCTCTGAGCACACACACACACATACACACACACACACAGTTATATCCATAACTCCAGCAGTTAGAGCATGAGTTAAAAGGATTTGGTCTCATTAAAAGATTTGAGGAGGATATAGGGGAAGAGGGATCAGACTTTATTTGATAGCCGGAGGCTGGGGAGCGGAGTACTTCAATCACAGAACAATTGCTTTAAAATCACAGTATCTTTCTGTATTAGCTTTCCCTTACGCTCATCTGAACTACTGAGGCTGGATGTTTGTTTGTTGTTCACACCGCTATATATGATTGATGTTGGTGTGTTGCGCACATTTCAAAGCTTCACAGCACTGAAACTGATATTTTAAAAGCATTTATATATCAGTCAGCTAGCAGCAGTTGTTCCTGGGCACTCAACAATAATGACTGCCACCATCAATCATTTATTATCTAGGATTAGATCTACATGTTTGTCACTTAATTGATATTTTGGATTCTTAACAATGGGTTATTGAAAAAAAAAAAAGTTTGGTTCTGTTTTTAACCCTTAGATGCAAAGGTCATTGGAGCCTACACTCTCTCATAAGTGTGCCAAATATTAGAATAATACACAATTATCACTTGTGTCATATTCATCACTATCAGCATCAAATAGTCACACTTGCAAATATTAAGGTTTATCTTAATTATGCTAGTAAACTAACAAGCTACTCACAGTAACTATGGCAACACAATCCATAGCTGTAAAATAGGTTTTTATTACAATAGGTTCAAGGTTTTTGTTGTCATGTACACATAACAGAACATACATAATAATACAGCAATGAATAAATATTAAGTAGGAAGAAGAGAACCAAAGGTTAAAGAAAATGGCAATAGGTAAAAGAAAGAAAAGAGCATTAGGCAATACAATAAAATTATACGTAAAATAGAAATGGCAATATATACAGACTACTCCTGAAAATGTACAGTACCCCACAGGTTGTATTGCACTTTATATAGTATATTATTACACTTGATGTACAGCAGCTTAAAGATGATTGAGGGAGGAAAGAGCACTTTGATTAACATAATTGTAACCAAAGTGTAAATATTATGTAAAACAGCCCTAAATATAGTAATATCAATACTTTAGGTGAAAAATATAGCCTAGATAACACTCACAGGTATCAAACAGTCTTATTGTGTACAATAATGTACTGTAGCTGAGGTGTGATGCTAATGAGATGTGGTTCACAGTAAATAGCCTATTGTATATATACGTGACAGAAATAAATGAGCAGGATGAAAGATTCCTTTAAAATAGGAAATGCACATGGGGAATTTTTGACCCACTTATAGAAAGTTGGGGATACAAAAATGTAAAAAGGGAAGGTAGCAAATAAATACGAATGGGAAATCAAAAACAGGATTTTTGAGAAATACCTGGAATATGAATTGCTGAGACGTTTTTGTAATTTTTGCCCCACACATTAAGGTTTTACAGTATTCACCAACCAAATTGATTAAAATAAACTCACAGTGTATTTCTAATGGTATGCAATACTGAATTGTTCTCTTTTGAATAACTGACAGTACATATTGTAAAGATTCATCTTAATCCTTACAAACCTCATATTTATCACTAAAGTATTTCTTGCTACATTGTCCAGAGCAGTCTTACTTCAGTATCACCCCATTGTTATTATGAACAAGGTGAAATTAAGGCACACATTAACCTGAATATTTCAGTTACTAAATTAATGAGCTTGGGTGGATACTAGTGTTAAAAACACACAAGCACACAGTGTTCCATTTCTTATTGAATGTGCAAGACCAGTTCTGTTAACGCCTACTGTACTGTACAGGAATTAGACTGAAAATTGTCACCTTTCACACTCTAAAAATGTTGTGTTACAAAGCTGTGACAGAGAGGAGAATGAGTAGAGGAAGTGAATGACGGCGAATAGAATTCACAGTGTCTGGCTTTGTTTCCCAACACGTAGGATGCCAAAATAAATAGTCAACCTGAGTGTTTGGCTTCAGAAGCGGATGAACAACTAACAGGATATGAGAGATACTCGAATGACCCAAGAACTGTGAGAATCCATCTCAGGGTCTCTGGAGACAAACAGTGGGTGTCTCTGTGGGAAATTAGCCAGTGGTTGTTAGCAGCGTCACTAAAACCTACAGTAAAAAGAAAGAGGGAGAGAGAGCATGCTGACAGTGTTTCATCTTTCTTGGATAATCGGCCAGAACAGTGTAAACTTAGATTAGCCAGCCTCTGCAAGGACATTAGATTTGATATTTTAGGCTGTTTACTGTAGATGTTGTGTTTTGGAAGTGAAGCACAATTACAAAATTTGAAAGACAAGAATGTTGTGAGATGATAAAGTGATCATCATACTTTATTTGGTTTTACAACATTAAAAAATCCCCCATGTAGACCATGTTTCAAGTCGTTGCGGACCCTTCTGTTGCCCTGAAGGCACCATACACTTGCTGATATACATGGAGCTACATGATAGCTACAAGTTACAAGTTTCATCATTTCACTAGCTAGAAAAGTGCAATGCACACAAACAGCAAATCCTAAAAGCAGGAATAGCTCATTTATCAGTGTATTACAAAATTATCCATAACAGCAACTTGCTCATCTGGCACCCCTATTGGTACAAATGCACTGAGCAATCCAAAATACTTGGTTAAAGTTTAAAAAGAAATGTGTGAAAAACATTGACTGTTGGTTGAAACAAGATTTTTGGTTTTGAAGTCAGGCTAACTTTCTCCATAAAACTTTTTGCTAAACATATCATTTTGAGCTGTTAAGATAACCAACCAATGCTGTCATTTTTCTGGTGAGGACAGTCATTATTTGCACAACTGCAAGAAGAGCATCAATCATTTTAACCAATTTGAACAAAATGTTGCTGTTTTTCTAGAAATGGGGCACCTGTGGCTCAAGAGGGTCATCCATAAATAACCGCCCATCGGACTTGACCAGCCAGTAGCAGTCACCAGTGCTGTGGCCATGGACTCTCTTTGGATAATTAATCTGACTGTTTGAAATGTTACCAATGGAAGGAGGAAGCGCTCCATGGTTCTGATGGCTCATACAACAGGTGCTGTTTAGTGGGGCAGGTGAAAGTACAAAAAACAAAATCCAGGAAGTCTTGCTTGATGTTTGTCCTTAAATGACCCCAAAAACTAAGCCACTCTGTCAAGCAGACCAACGCATATCAACTCTAAGTCTTCATCAGGATCTCATCATCTCTCATCAGGGATGAAGACTTATAATTGATATGCGTTGGTCTGCTTGATTGCCTATGCTCAAAGGATAAATACTTGATATTATTTCACCAGAGTGGCTGATTTTTTTTTCCCATGGCTGTCTGCACCACTTAAATATCAAGCAAGACTTCATGAATTTTGTTTTAAATGTCTTTCTCAACCGGTATCTGTTTCTTACATTTATGTAATAAAAGTACAAGTCAGAGACTTTAATGAATTTTAATGGCAATGAGCTAAGAGCCTTAATACATGTGTTTACCCGAGAAGGCCTTAAACTCCCACATGATGGAAACCCTCCAAGCATGACTCATGTATATGCTTAACTTAGTGACATTTAATGAGGGAAAGGCATTTAACACTCACTGGATCCCCTTAGAATATCATAAAATAGTCTTTGATGTACAAAGTTTTGGACTATTAAAGTGTTCTTACATAAGAATTCTCATTTAATATGAAATGGACACCCAATTGGTCATGGGTGACTACTTTTGAAGGGCCTGTTCACCCAAATTATAAAAAGGAAAAAAAAAGAAATTAAAAAAGAAATTTGAACCCAAGTGGTGATATTAAATGGAAAAATGGCTGTAGCACGTCTCGCTGCTACCGTGCGTTCCCTCGGCATATAACACCAATACAACAGGTGGGTCACAGAGAACTTTTCGGCTGCTTGCACACGTTTCCACATAAACAATAAACATAAAGCCACCATGCGCCTGTGGTCGGCCGGCTTCTGGCGCATGCGGTTTGGTCCCTGGAGTCCCTCCCCAAATAATAGTTCCGGCCTTCGCCAACCAAATCCTGACAGCTGGCCTGTCTGTCTTGTGTGTGGGCAGCCATCTGAGCTCCAGCATACTACTGCATTTGAAAGGGAGAGTACAATTAGTTAATCAGCATCAGCTGTGCTAATCAACTCACCTGGCACTGCTCTCCTGAGCCATCTCCACACCTCTCTCTCCTGCAGCTAAACACCGACCACACCCACCTCCACAATGGCTTAAAGGGGGCATATCATACACATTTCTGGATCTATATTTATATGTTGGGGCTCTGCTGGTATATCTTGCATGATTTAAATTCCTTATTTATCTTATACTGGTCCTTTATGCGACCCCAGTTCAGCCTCTGTCTGAAACAGGCTGTTTAAACTACTGTCTCTTTAAAGCTAGGTTTATGCTAGACGCAATGTCCCCGGCATGAGGGTACACACACCAAAAATGACGTCATCTTTGTAACTAGGCTAGTGCTGTACGTGGACATGTTGAAGTAGCTGAAGTGCATTTCTTCGTCAATAGCATGCATCAGCCTCACAATATGGCTATATTCCCCATCGAGACAATTCTCTGCATGTAAGGGATGGACAGACCATCTCCTCTTGCGTCACCTTTGTAGTTTTAATAGCCATAAGCAGATAGATTCTTCCTAAGCAATGACAAGTTCCAGGGCAGTGCGTGTAGCCATGTTGGATGATGACGTTCTTCCAGTAACACTCGATGACCTCTTGCTTATTCACATAATATTTGGTTCGTACCCTCCCTGGCTTTTCAGACAATACTGTAACAGACAACGTGTTGTGCATGCGCGTGGCTCACATGCCAGAACCTCGAATTCTGTCAGTAATAAGTCACATAATTTCTCTCAAATATTGATCAAAGGAAACTTCAGTTGAGAGTCATGTACCAGCATCACTATGCAGTACATGGTAATCCTGTGATTGCATGCAAGAAAGCAGAGACGAACTGTGTTGTCTGGAGCAAAAAAAAGAGCATCTGCATTTCATTACACCAAAAGGAGGCATGGAAATCCAATAGCAGTTGTGTCTCAGAGGGCGTGCACATGTCTGTGTGTGCTTGTGTGGGTCGGTGTGTGTTTCCATGCAGATATACATACCTGGCAAACATTACATGTTTCAGCTGTTTGTGCTTGTTAAGAAAAACAGCAAACAGACAGTTGTTTGCCAGTGTGGAAAAGCATGTTGTGTGTGAATGTGCCTTGCATTCCCGTGTCCCTATTAATAATTGCTCTTTTTTAATACCCAAGACAGGAGTGTGCTGCACAGTGCTGCACTGAAAACCAAATTTATTCATGACGAACATAATAAGACAGTAGAAAGGAGAGGAGGTGGGGAAATGGGAACTATTCCTGAGTGGTGATGGGTTACTGCATGTCCTTGGTGCCTCCATGGTTCGGTGGTGGAGACACAGATGGATACACTTACTCTGAACAGGGTGACTGACAGCTCCTGTCTCAGTCTGCATTTAATTTACACGCAGGGCTGTCTTGCACTGATAACCTCAGTGATGTAGCGTAGCTGCCTCGGTGGTGACAGAGGAGAGGAGAAATGTGTTTAATTGTGATTCATCTGATGGTCACTCATCAGCCGAGACCGTAGCTATAGGAGAACAGGCCGACAGGGTGCTGATGATAGATCATGGGTAATGAGAGTGTGAGAAGTTCATGTGTCATACAAGTCATCAGTCCCTATTTCACCTCCCTTGAGTTGGTGAAATCACCTCCTCTTGTGTCAAGGGAGAAGGAAAAGCAGCAGGAGAAAGACTATTTAATTTGAGGGCAAGAACGTCATCTGTGATCTATCAGCTGATGGAAATGTCTTTCCGAGAGCGGATTCAGAATGTCAGGTGGGAGCTCGGGAACAACACAAGGGTGACTCACTGTGATGTGGGCGCCATGTCTGGGAATGTCCTCAGTTGTAGCCTTTCATGTTTTAAAGATGTTTACCAGGGAACTTTTTAAAATCAGTTTGCCTCAGACATTTTACATGTGCGATCCTCCTCACCTGATTGTAATCATGAAGAGAAAATAAAAAATCCTCCCTCAGTTATGCACACAGATGAGATGGAAGAGATGTTATTGTGGAGTTGGGAGATGGAGATGGAGGGAGATGGGGGAGGGTGAATGATAAATCATGTCAGGAGCACATGAGGATGAGGGAGCCGTGACATCGATCACCGCTGCAGCGCATTTAATGAGGAAATCCGGACAGACAAGGGGCGGAGACAGCAGTCTTTCACCATGGACGGCTGTCAGTCAATTTCAAATTTTAGCATTTAGTAGACACTTTTATCCAGAGCACTTTAGTATGATATAAAAAAAATTAAATGACCTCAGCAAATGCTTTTGCTTGTTAAACCAAAGCACATATACTGTATTGTTCTCATCAAACAAGATCTGTACCTCCACAAAGAGACATTAGATGGAATTTAAACTGTGCAATAATAAGGCGACCATGGATCAGTGTGCTAATGGATTACTGACCATGACTGGTTGCAGGACATTGAAGAATAATTCCTCTTTATTAGAACTCTGGTCTTAATTTCATAGTTCTGGCCATAATTTAATTTCAACAATTGGAAATGTATAACAATATTTATTGAGGTTAGTAACAGAGAAAGATTTCTGGTGATTAGACTCCATCAATGTGAAGCATCTTCATAGGCCCATATGAAGATAGAAGATTGGACAGGATCCCCTCAGAGTCTAGACACTGGCGGTGTTGGAGTGGAGCCAGCAGGTGGTTTATGGAAACCTTCAGAGGAGTCTCCCTGGATACCATAGAGGTCATAGCGGTGATGGGGAAGAGGTGGGTCTGAAAGAAATGGCAGAATTTCAATGATATTTAAAGAATGGCAACCAGCAACTGATTGGCTCGAGGAATGCGGGCAGAAAGATCATTAGTCAGGTTTGGTGATGTCAGAATTGTGAATGAAGGGGTTTTGACAGTGTGGGAAAGAGGAAGGGACAGAGAGAAATAGAAAAGGAGGAAATAGCTCACATTCTTCCATAGAGGAAAAAAGACAGAATGTGAAAGACGAGATCTTCCTTAGAAGAAACACAAGAGGTCAGATGTTCAGACCAGTTATAAAAAAGCAAAAAGTTTAGCCAGACTATCTAAACCACTTTATTAGGATGTAAAACTGAAAGTAAGTGCATCCAAAATGTAATAATCCCTCATTCAACAGGAAAACTGTGTGCAGGTGCAGTAGGTCAAGTTTAATCAAGAAGTCAGTCTGTAACAGTGACAGTTATGGTAAAAATTTTACCATTCATCTTTGGGTTTTTTTTGTTTGTTTGTTTGTTTGTTTGTTTTTTTTACAAATAAGTTTGGCACACCTGAGATCTGTGTAAATTCACTGGACATTGGACACTAAAACACATAGGACATTTTAATGATGTTGCCAGATTAGAGCTCAGCAATTGAATGGTGAGTAAAATGTTAGCATAACTGGTAGAAATTATGGTCCAAACTTTGGCAAAAATTGTTGTTAAGTGCAACTGTCCTTTAAAAAATAATAAATCCCATAAAAAGGAACCAATGTCTGTCTCTCAACACCTTCCATCTTCCCTACTCTGTCTGTTGGACTCAGCTGCAAGCCCTCATGTTCCTAAACAGAGGACATAAATCTAGACTGGTTGAAATATATACTTTCATTTTTAAAACAAGGTTAAATAATTTCATAAATTAAAGCTGGACACTGTAGTTTTTTTTTTTTTTAAATCAAGCTATATCAAGCTTTGGATACTTGTTAGTAGGATCAGCTCAATGTAGGTTTGGTCTTATTTAAATGGGATTTGTTTAAAGTGAAAGAAATATAAAATCCCATCAGATTTACCCTTTATTAAAGTCAGAAGAACCATTTTGGACCTGTGATGGCTTATTTGAGTTTATAGAATATGTCTCTGTCAGCCTAAATCGGGCTAAATTATTTTAATGAGGTTGTCAGGTGGCGTGTCCTTTTAAACTGAACAAAAGCCTATTACTGCTGAGGGAAAAAGAAAAAAGTCTTGCAACCTATGGACAAGAGGACATGATGTAATTCAGGTTCTGTGGCCTCAGGGGAGTCAGTGTACTGAGGAGGTTTTATTAAAACGGAGGGAGAATAAAGAGTAATAGTGTATAATGTAGAGCGGTTGTGACAATCTTATGTGGTTCAGGTAATATGATCCCGCACGCCCGTCTCTGTTGTGGAAGTGGAAAATGAGTTTTGAGGGAGTCATTATAACGAGAGCTGTTCTGTGTTTTTACCTTCATACATGACAGAGATGACATACGAAAGGGGGTAATTGCATTTTTTTTTCTCTCCCTCCTCTCCTCCAGTTCATATTACAGGAGAAATATGAGAGGGCTGCGTGTGTGAAGGGCTGTCTGTGGCAGCTTTGACAGCCAATTTAGTCCTGCAGAAACAGACCTGTCCCTCTAGCACTGGGGGTTAGAACTGTCACACATGCACTCACATAAAAAAGACCTCTCTCTTGTTTTTTTTGTTTTTTTTTCACCCCGTCAACCATCTTTTTCCAGCTGCTGTTGTCTTATCTTGATTAGATTCCCGCAGCAGTTTCTGTATACTAAATGTGCACCGTTTTTCAAGGTTTTATTTCTTCTTTCTTTCCTAACACAGCTGTATAGAAACTCCACATATTGCTGTCTCCTCTAAAAAAAGTTTCTATTATGGATTTATGAAGATACAAAAAAAAAAAAAAATGTATCGATCACTGTTGACAGAGACGAATGGTTTCATATTTTGGAGTTTACTGTTTTTCTTTTGGCTTGTATTGCTTTTCTACTTTTTTATACCAGAAAAAAAGGCAACAAAATATGTGAAAGGTCTTAAACTTTCTCAGTTTAAGAACAGTTTGGCCATCGGCAGTGTTTTGTAGAAAAAAGGGCAATATAGAACTCGTATTCTGACTTTCTAGTGAGAGATTTGAAAGGTTTTCGTAATACAGTCATACAAACCCTTTGTATTATTCATGTTATAGATGTTCAATTCAGTTCTCTGTATCTGTTTATTAGCTTTTTGCCGGAGAGTTAGATGATAAGACTGATGCTTTCTGTGCATTAATTATGAAGATAGAGCTGAGAGTTAATTACCTTAGCTTAGCATAAAGACTACAAAAGCAGGGCAAAACAGCTAAACTGACTCTGTCCAAAGCTCAAAATATACCTTCCAGCCACTCCAAAGCTTATCAATTAACATGTTCTATCTTGTTTGATTGATCAGTTAATGTTAATTAGTGAGCATTAGAGGTGCTTGTAGGTGTACATTCAACACGTTCTCACTCCCAACTTGTCACATACCGAAGCTTGGTCAGGACCTTGTAAGGTCTTGTTAGGTTTAGGCACAAAAACCACTTGGTTAGGGTTAGAGAAAGATCATGGTTTGGGTTTAAATAAAAAATTTAATTAAATTAAAAATCGGTGGTTTGCAGAAACGTACAATGCCAACATTTTATTCTGGTGACCAGGCTGAAATTTGTCACCTTATATAGACATCATCGATCTCATGGCGTCTATTTCAGACGTTGTGGGAGTTCAACAGAAGTCTATCGGACTACCCTGCATGTTGAAAAATGACGCCACGGGTCCTGACCAAGCTTCAATATGTGAGGAGTTGGGAGTGAGAACGGGCTGGTACATTTTAGCTTCCAAGTGTGCCAGGCTGGCTGTTTCCACCTGCTTCCAGTCTTCAAACTATGCTAAACTAAGCTTATTCAGTGGGTTTACATGCACTAAAGTAACCAGGGTTACACAGGTAATCTACATGCAGCAGGTAAGTAATTAGTTATCTTCCCTACACTGGACTTTGGAAGCATAGCTTACTGATTTTGACTCTGTTAGTGATAGAAGATGCATCTTTCTCCTTTTTTCTCCTCTTTTTAATGTGTGTACAACTCCCAGTTCATAATTGACCAACCAGTGTATAAAGAAATGGGCAAAAGGCAACAGACCATGCAGTTAAAAACAAAACAAAACACATTGTTTTAATTGATTGCTTGTAATAAATAAATAAGGCTAAAACATGGCCAAAGCCAGGAGAGTTAAGAATCAGTTGGATAGGGAAGAATAGGACATCTGTGGCTGGGTGTGCTCAGCTTCTCTTCCCTGCGTGTAGCGAAGCCAAAACCATTACACCAAGGACTGCTGTGCTGTTGCTGGGCACTGGTTCATGGCTGGTCGGTCCCTGCATCAATGTTGGGCTGTATTTTCTAGGGGCTCTGCTAATCAGCTGCTGCTCTGCACCATACAGCTCTCCAGACATCGACCCAGCTGTTTCATGTAGTGGAAAACCAGCAGCAGGTTCAGTACACCCCCACATTGCACACAAGAGGAGACAAGCAAACTGACTCAGTGAGTTGCAAACATCATTTCTACCAAAATTGTGCACATAATAGAATACAGAGACCAACCCACATAAATACTCAGATTATCATATTTGCACAGGGAAACTACATCAAATACAACCATTAAAGTCTGTGCCTGCACACAAGAGGAGACAAGCAAACTGACTGACTCTAGCAAGTGTGGCTGGTTAAGTAACTGTGGTTTGGAGGTCACACCCAAGCACACCTGTGTACCATCAGCCCATCACCATGCAATTCACCCCAACACCACACCCACGGGACACACATTAGGTGCTCAAACAATAATAGTGTTGATCACTGCATTCATAGTAACCAGATACAGGTGAGGACAGACAGAGCTCTTCCTCACAGCGTAAATGTGTCTGAATAGTCAAATGTTCAGCGGTGGAAACTGATTTATTTAGACTTCCACAGCTTTCTTTGTCTTAGTCAGTTTTAGTTGGACTTTGGATGGAATTATTCTAAATACGAGGATGTATCACTCCGTGTAATTACCTCATGGAAATCAACGTTCTTCAGGAGAAATCTACCTGGCGAAATCAGGTTCCTCTGATCCCTTAACCTGCTTATGATAACCAGGTGGTTTCTCGTTTACATGACAGTTGAGAAATCAGCTTACTGGAGAAAGCTGACTGTAACCCGATTACTTAAATGCATGTAAACACACTGACTGACACCGGCAAAAGAGTGAAGAGTATTTTCCAAATTGTCAAATTATTCCTTTAAAAGTTTAATCATCTGTGTAGCTTTTCTCTCACAGCATTGCCCTTTTGGAGAGGTTGCATAAATGTATGAAGGATGAGATGGAGATACTTTGCCTCAGCTGGATACAATGATGCATTTGAAGTATAAGTCACTGATTTAGAGATAAATCCATTGACTTTGCTGAGCCTGGCAACACCGTGAGATATGGTCATAAGTTTATTGCGCTGCTCCGTGGTGGAGTGTTTGTGCCCACTTCAGCTGCTGTAAATCAACAAGAGGGTTAGAAAAATCACAGCACAGCATCAGATAGCTTCCAGTCCTTGGCTAACCTTCAATGTGTGTGTGTGTGTGTGTGTGTGTGTGTGTTTGGCAGAAAGGATCTTCATCTTTGATGTGTATACGTTGATTTACTCTGTAGGGCATTACTATGAAGCCTTGTTGTTTTCAAGATATTTCACTGTCAGGTTCGTTCTAACCCCTGAGAAAGTGAGACATCATCACCGACAGTCTACTCTCCAGGTGTTTTTTAATGCATTCATTAACTGCACAATGGCTGCTACAGGTCAAAGGTCAATGTAATCGCATGCTGTCCTACTCTCAAAGCGCACCATTTGCTCATTTAGCCTTTTCAAAGCTGGCACATGTGACTGGAGCTGCATGCTTATGTGCAAATCATCACACATTGCTGACACACATACATATACTCTTACTGATACTTGCACACATATACAAACTCGTACAGTATGCCTGGGTTAGACTTATCTTTTAATGGATGCCTTTGTTTTTTGTTGAAATAAAACACAAATCCACGCCGCACACGTACAATAGCAGCATCGAAACCATCTATGATCTTAACAAACACTCTCAGGCTGCATTCACATCCATGCTAATACAATTCTAATACAAGTCTGAGGTCAGGAGTCAATGCACAGGAAGCCGCTGATCTGCAAGTGATCATGTAAACCCTGCGCTTGAGAAGAGTGCATGAATGTTACGGCTTTATTCTACATCAAATAGCACAACAGCTCTCAGTGGTTTTACTGTAAAGCTCTTTTTCCTTCTTGAAGTTTGTAACAATACACCTGACTATTGAATAAAACATAAAAGGCTTTCTTACTAAGCCTGCAGGCAAATGGCTCTGAGGACAAGTTACACTAGAGATTGTGTGTGCAGGGTTTCTTCTTCTGCATTGCTTCCGTGTTTGAAGGTTGAAAGTCAAACCAGTTGGGCTGGCACATACATGCTGAGTGCAGCCAAGGGCTCCCAAGCAGGATAGTACCTGAATAATTTGAATATAATGTGATATCTATCAATATTCAACAGATGTGCCAATAGAAGCATCTTTGGTCAAATCACAGAAGAATCATCTTGCTTCTCTATTCATGTTTTCTTTTTGCGTGAGTATGTTGTCCGTGCCAACAGGTGAAAGAGAAACCTGAAACTGTTTACAGATGCTTCAGGTACTCAGGAATGTTCCAAGAGAATGATGAATATTATAAAAGATCAAAAGCGTGTTTGATTGTGTAACTAGTAAGTGTCACATTAACTTGCCACTTTGTTTGGTTTTGTACTTGCACTTTAACTTAAAGGGGACATAATATGCTTTCTGTGATTTAATGTTATTTTTATACTGTTATGATGTAAGACGTCTCTGTATACATATGTAAAAATGCTCCCTGCAAGTGAGGAGGGGGGCCTTAAAGAGACAGGAACTAAAACATCCTGTTTCAGACAGAGGTTGAACTGAGGGGCTGCATAAAGAGCCAGTAAAAGATAAATAAGGAGTTTTTTTTAACTGTAAATCATGCAAAGATATTCCAGTAGAGCCCCACAATAAAAATGTGGACCTGGAAATGTGCATGATAACCCTCCTTTAACTAAACTGACTCTAATCAAATCATTGCCACAGTGACACGTCACCTAATGCATCATTCAGGTAATATGGGAAAGAAAGACACCAGCAACAGCCTGTTTCATTAAAAGAGTACTCCACTGATTTAGCATTGAACTTCTGTAACATTGTTGAACTCACGACAAACAGTTAAAAAACAAAGTATCAAAATCAATGCACCAGAACCAAAGATATCATCTTTTTTATTCTACACATTCTTCTTCCTTGTCAAAATCTGGCACCTACAAAAGCAGAACCTTGCGTTGTTTTAACCGAGGGCTCTTTCCTGTCTGAACACCAGCTGATGGTGTAACTCCCACAGTAAGTTCAGTACAGATAGCTGGTGCAACAGGCTGCAAAACTAAAGATTTGGAGCTTTTATCTGTCAAACACACACACACACACACACACACACACACACACACACACACACACACAACACACTCACACAATCAAAATGGAAGAGGTTGCCTTTGAAAATCAAAGAACAGCTCAAGTAAAGTTGAAATGTGACATTTACACAATATGTTTACTTCTGCACATTAATAATACTTTAATGCTGTAATCATCCACAGACTTCACAGTTTAATTCAGTATTTCATAGCAGAGATGATTCAACACACTTTCAATACAGCAAAAAGTGTCAGGGTGTGTGCTTTCTTTCAATACTAAAGCATTTCACTTCATAAAAGTTTGATATTTGTGACTTGGAAATGAAACAAGTTCTGTGCTTTACAGTGTAACAACCAGATCAACCAGGTCACTTGAATAAATAAACAGTGAGTCGTTAAATCTGTCACCTGTATTGAATCAAGATAATATAATGTGAGAAGCTACAACATACTGTTACACCCTACATACTTCTGCAACCTCAAATGCCACACAAAAGAAAGGTGTGCAATTACAAAAGGGAAGGTAGAGCAGATAATTAGCACGCATTCAGTCGAAACAGGTTTTGTTGTTGTCGGAGCTTGAATGTTTATTATCTGCTGTGAGATGAAATAAAAAAAAGTGGCCTGTCAGTATGATTGCTCAAAGTCATTCTGGTTCAGACATAAACAAATGCCCCTGTTATTGTTTGGAGAAATGGCATAAATCCAAAGCCACAAACAGCAGCCGCTCATTCAAATGAGCTCCATCAAACAACAATAACCACCCACACATTCGTCTGTAGCTACAAGGACGGACAGAGAGAGAGAGAGAGAATGTGAAGGTGTTTGCTTTGGTTGTTTGTGATTTTTCAGATTCAGAGAAGCTTGTGCATTATCTTATGTGCATTGTGCTGTGTTGACCAGAGGGGGAGGTTAAACACACAAAATGATGCATGTGTGAAAATCACCGCTGTTTCAGAACAGTTTTCAGAAAACCTACACTTGTGGCTCTGCGAGTGGGAACAATCGCTACACTTCA
The DNA here is from genome assembly GCF_910596095.1 of Thunnus maccoyii. NCBI lineage: Eukaryota > Metazoa > Chordata > Actinopteri > Scombriformes > Scombridae > Thunnus > Thunnus maccoyii. Next base: position 22,138,985 of record NC_056551.1, on the reverse strand, counting down.
GAACAAAGGTGTAACAGCAGTAGTTCAAGTTATTATCGACCTCCACGGCACAGCTCGAAGCATCTCAGACTATCAGTGATGGCAGAGAAGAGAGATTTATCTATTTAATTCTACTTTTGTATTAGTTTCTGTGTGCAACTCTATTCTATCATCAGGCCAGAGGTCTCAGAAAGCACAAGAAATTATCATCTCATTGCTGCAGCACAGTTCCTTTTTATTTATCACGGTTGTCACTGCGGTTCGCTAATAAAACAGCGTGTTCTGTATACACAGGGAATGGATTTTAAAATGAGTGCTATGAAACTGCCTGAATTAAGCTCCACTGGTTTAACATGTTTCAATTCCCCCAGCAGTTTACAGCTTCAAGAGATGTTTGAAAAAAATCCAGTTTTCATGCTTGGAGTCCTTATTAGAAATTCACTTTGCATTTACATTAAACGTTAGTCAACTTTGATGTGAGATGTTACAGCTGTTGTTTTTAATCTAAATGCAAGAAGCCTGTCAAACACATTTATATGGGAAATGTGTATAATATGTACAGCAAGGCTTTTTAATTGATGATGTAATGTTTTCTTTTTACAGTCATGCTCTCAAAAACTGATCTAACCCGTGATTTCATTATCAGGATTCCAGCAATAATGCTGCAGTGAGGTAATTTTGCAGCAATGTGGCTTTTATTTGCCGCTGAATTATTAACAGCGCATTGCCGACTATTCCCAATGAGACTGTCACACTTGTACAAGAGAGTCAGGCAAATACTGTAGATTTAGAAATGACGGGTCAGCTCATGATGTCACCAGATCTGTCAGCCCTCACGGGGTGACTCACTGAAGTCTGCCAGTAGTCGAAGCTGCATCAGTAAATGAATCACACTGTGAGCTTATTTCATACTTTCACCTCTCAAAAACTTCATGAAATATGGATGGATGACAGTACTTTCCACATCAGTGGTCACTGCTTACAGTGTCAGGGGGATTTTTTAAAACACAGGGTCAGAAGTTGAGGTAGTTATGATAAGACCACAGAGGGGAGTGTGATGGATTGTCATTCAAACGGCAAGAGGAAGAATAGAAGTAAGACCGCCAGATAAAGACGCTCATATGGTACGATATACAGAGCCAGGGGATGACCTTTGTCAGAGATGATGTCCAGTCAGCTGGTTCTGAGTGACCTTCAAGCTGTGCTATGCTTTATTAATCTTTCTTTATCTCTTTCTTTGTCTGTGGTTTTATTGCCTGGTTTGGTTCACTCAGAGGAGCAGGCCTGGTCACCTTCTCTTTTTGACAGGTGAGATGAATAAATACATGCGCTGGAGAAACCTTTCCACTCAAACTCTGAAGGTTTGTGAAAGCAAAGGCCTCAGGGAACATGGCTATTTTTATTCTGAAATGACAACAGCTCACTGAGCAAAGGAGCACTACACAAGGAGGTCTTTTTTTGTTTCTTATTCAATTTTCCAGTTGACATTTTTAAAGGATAAGTTCACACTTTTTCAAGTCAGATGCCCATTTGAACAATCGGTGTAATCATTCCTCATAATCATACGTTTTTGTTGTGGAGGACCTGTAGTTGGTTGAAAACATCGCAATATAAAATGAAAGGGTGCTTTGATTTACTGAGGTTTTGTTGATTTGCACACAACTACTCTGATGTATTATACTGACCACTAGAAGATCCAAATGTGCTTACAATGTAAGTGATTGGAGACCAAATCCATAGTGCTCTTTTTGAGCAAAAATACATTTAAAAGATAATATGAGGCTTCAGCTATTTATTGGAGTTAGTCAACTAAAGTGGATATCTTCCACAGTTCTTTTTAGTAAAAATTCCCCTCTGTGTCTCGATGGTCAGTGTTTATCTGTTCAATCTCAGAAAGAGGGAATTTGGCACTGAAAAGACAAACTTGATCTGAATAATTTGGACAGCTGAGGCCTCACTTCAAATAAACTTTTTAATTAATTTTGCACAAAAGGAGGGCTGTGGATTTTGTCCCCCATAATTTACACTGAGAGTGCATTATGAAGGAATCTCTTAATGGGTAGTATGAACAGGAGGAATGATTACAGCAAGAAAAACATATCAATCTTCCTTTGGGCACCTGCTTGAAAAATTGCATATCCTTTAACTGTTCAGACTACCTCTTGGTCACTGAACTTCAGTCATTAATACAAAAGCAGCACTACATTTCTTTTGCAAGACACCCAAGTGGACAATACATAACCATGACAGCATCCAAGATTTTAGAAATATTGAGGTCATGAATAAATTTCCAACTCAACAACCCAACCCAACTCTCAAAACAACAAAGAAAGTCTCTAAAATGTTTTTAATTATTTGGATGTTTTAGTTCACAAGGAACAGGTCTTTCATGGAAATTCCCCCAGAAATGAACTGACTATGAACTCAAAACAACTAATTAAACTCTTTCTAAAATAACTGCCTCAAAGTTTTGTGTCCATTTTCCATATAATTAGAGTTATCTTTTCCAGGAAACTTGGAATTAAACTTAGAAATTATTTTGAAATTATGAATGTGAAAAATTCAAAAAACATCACTGTTCTATTTCCCAACATGGTCTAAATGCTGTTTAAAAGTCTCTCCCACGCTGCCAGGAATGACATTTTTGGTGAGAAATACAGAATCCTAGAAGAAAAATACTGGGTTTAAAAATACTGTTATCACTCTAAAAAATGTATACAGTTTTAACTGTAGAATCTTAACTTCTCCAAGATTACTAACCCTCTTAAATAAATAAATAAAAAAATAAAAAAATAAAAGTGCTATGCTTCACATTAAACACATCAAGCAAACATGATAATAGCAACATGATTTATATTTACAGAATAGGAAATAAAATAGTTTCAAATCAGAAATAATATCAACAAAAACAACAATATAAGTGAGTTTTGAGAAGATTCTTCTCTTTCTTAATCAGAGCTGAGCTGGATAACCTCATAGGAAGCGATAGAGTTTAGGGGCAAAGAGAGCAAATCCTTGGACTCCCTTCAAGTCGAGCTCTGGGAACATCCAGTAGACAGTTGGTTAGCTGATCTGAGAGACATTAAATTACTATAAGGACACAACAACTCAGAAATATACTCCAGGGATTCACTATGTAGAGCCTGATAAGTAAGAACAGAAACTTTATGTTGAATCCTAAACTCTACCAAGAGGACATGACCTCATTGACCTCAATAGATAAGGACCACAATAGAACTTAGAGTATGTCATGATCAAGACATGTGGGATGGAAGATAGTGAGGATTTTTTCAGATTTGCAAGTGTTCATGTAATAACTCGAGATGGCGGCTGCTTATTATACGTCTGGTTTTCACTCATTACTGGAGATTCCAGCTGTTTTACTACTTTTGAATACTGAATGAATAATATTAGTCGTCTACCGCTGAGCGACAGTTGTCTGATATGATTGCAGTCACGATCACAACTCGGATGTTGTTGTGCATTAAGTTGGAAACTGGTAATGCTGTAACTCCCACATGAGCTTTAATACAATGAATGTATCCCTCTGGTTTCCAGGGGGTTCTGTTTTCCGTATCTAATCTATATTCCCATTTCAATCAGCGCTCAGTATCAATTTCCTTCTATCTAAGAGGAGGAAGGCAGACCATAGTGTTACATTTCCGAATGCAGTCAGTGTTAACTGGGGTCTCACTCTCCTGACCTCCAGGGTCACGGTGAAGTAGTCGTACGTGCAACAGCTATTTATCAGTCTCCCCTCTCACCCCTGTTGCTATGCATTCATGGGCTGTTTCCACCCTCCATGCTAAGACTCTTTGTTTACCAGGAAATGTAATTAATTTTAGGAGGCAGACGGTGGTACGCTGTGTGGGGGAGAGGGAGGCAGCTTATTGGGCTGATGGATGGAGGACCACAGGGACGCTGACAGGGCGCCAGCCTTGGTATATTCATGAAAGAACAGATGAACCTCAAAGGTCTCACATTGACATGGTATTAATGATTACCCCTTACTTGACTGTTATCTGTTTTTTCAATGTTGAAGTTTAGGTGTATGAGATTTAAAAGTGTGTAATATTGTTGAGAGCTTATGAAAACTGCCCAAGAGGAACATCTAATCAATATAAGTCTACAAAAATACAAATTATAGTTTTGTAGCTATTCCACTCTGGAGGGCAACATCAACTTGCTTTTAGTTCACGTTTGGAGAAATGGTTTTGTGTGATGAATGAGCTCAGAGCCCAAAAATTGAAGGACACATCTTTTCACATAATGAAAGGATTTCAAAAAGGAGACACACTGAACATTGAACACACCGCACACTTTATAGCGCTACTGAATATGAAATCCTGTCTGCTCTCACTCAATACATTAAGCATCTTTTCTATGATGCAAAATGCTCCGTAGATCACCAACTGTGAGAAATTTAAAGCCCCTGAAAACTTATTTTCTCAATCAGCTTCTGAGTGAATGGATTCTATATTAACACATTATTTTCTGTTTTGGGTATTGCATGAGAGATTTCTGCATTTTCTTCCCTGTGCTCTTCTCACTGTTTTTAAAAGGGCAGGGCCTCAGTGGGTAAAAGGGGATGTCACATATATCCATACAACAATCAGGATTTAGCAACATTTGCTAAATCACTTGATGGGATGTTTGGTCATCGTCAATGAAATCTGATCAAATGACACCCACACAGTCCTGATGAAGAGTGTTAAAGGGATAGTTCGCTTTTTTTGAAGTGGAGTTGTATGAAGTACATATCCATAGTCAGTGTATTACCTGCAGTAGATTTGGGTTGGCACCCCTCCAGTTTGGAGAAACAGACAGAAATACTGGCATGGAAGCTAAGCAATGAACTACTGTGGATGGGGCCAGCAGCAAAACGTATTTAGTCATGAATATTTAATGTTATAGGGAAATACTACAGATGATGATTTTGAGGATGCTTGTGTGACTTTGTAGCCTGATATTTCACTGTAAAAAATTTCTCCGAATTCTCCTTATCGCCTTATCTTTGATAGCAGCATGAATTGGTGGTCTGCATATGGCCCTTTTCTGACAAAAATGGCAGGAATTGAGGGGCACCAGGATCTTAAGTTAGGCACTATAATCAGGAACTAAAAGTTCCTTTTGCACTTTGCTGTTTATGTTTTTATTGGTACCTGTAGGCTACACTCTCAAAGGTCAAAACATGGAAATTCAGCAAATTGGGGCATTTGCAATGCACTGCACAGCACAGCCACAAATATACAACATAGACAGCTTCCTATATAGACAGAAGTTGTCAGTGCTAACATATCTATATATCTCTGTGTAGTTAGAGTTAGTTGTCCTGACTTGAATGATGCAGAATATTGTCTCACACTAGTTATGGTGGTTTGTCTGATGTAGCTGATGTACTTAGTTAAAGTAATCCATTGTAATTTGAATAGAATAATCTGGTTTTGATGTTTTATCTTCAGTGCAATGACCCACACAGCAACTTTCAACAACACACAGCTTGAGTTTGCAGTAAGTGCCTATACTGTTTATATAGGCAATTTTTAATTTTCCTGTGCCTGCTTATATGATTACAGTGTTGAACATGATTTAGGATCTGTTGTCAACCATAGGGTGGTTTATGCCTTTTATTAGATAGTGATAGTGGAGAGATGACAGGAAGCTAGGAAGAAAGATGGGGAACGATATGCAACAAAGGTCCTCTGCTGCAATTGAACTGAGGTTATGTGGCATGCATCTCAAACAGCAGGCTACCAGGTCTACCCTAATCTTCTTTTTGGTTGCTTAACCTTAACCAACCAAGTTATCTGATCATTACACCTGAACAAGGTTATTTTAATTGCCTTCACTCAATTGATCAAAATTAAAACACCAGTTTCTCTAAAACATAGTGTACTGGAGTGCAAAATGGTTTAATTTTGATGGACTTGCATATAAGCTCACATTGGTCTGCACCTCGCCATGCAAGTTCTCAAAGTAGGAAACTGCTAAACTTAATTCTTAACATTTCTATCTGTCTTTTTTTCTTAAGTATTTATTTGTGTGGAATAAAAAATGAAAGATATTTTGGAGAGGCACCACAGTGTTTTGGCATTTCAAGTCAAACTCATACTGTTCCTTGTAAAGAGGATAGATTGATGGTGCCTTTCAAGTTGAGTAATTACATTTTTCCACAAATACACCATCTTCTCAGTATAAGCATAAGCAATGGAGAAAGTCACTGATGTGTCTGTTGATTGGGTTTGAATCAAACAGTCTTTCATGATGCTTCTAGCAGTGTTTGGGTTCATTGCTTGTGTCAGTTTGCATAAAATAAAATGGTTCGCCTCATTGACTTGAGTAAAGTTAATAAACTGACATTTCATATGAATGCTTACTTTGAAGAGTCCACAATCTTCTTATTATGAGAACTGCTTCTCTCTTGCTCTGTCACATTCTGTGGATATGAAGGTGTATGACTACTGTATGAGTACCATCTGTGAGTTGCAGAACGTTGTAGAGAACATAAAGGTTTTGTGCATGCCTCTCTTTAATCCTCATGTCAAAAAACAAGCACAATACATGAAAGTAATGGCAATCTGTGCCTCTTGTCAACAACATCAACCTTTACATGTCATGAATTAAAAAATACTGATTCAATTTCAGCTTGGTAGGGTATGGTAGGAATTACACTCATATTGGATAATTTTGCATCAGTTAAAAGTAAGGGTGTGGAGGTCAGGGTTGTGGATGTGGCATTTCTGACTTTCATGCCGGAGACTGTTCACGTTTGGTCACAGACCTGAAAGTAAGGAGACCTATTATGCTTTTCCTTATTTTCATATATATAATGTCACAATGTTGGATGTTCATATTAAACCATGTGTCAAATAAGGTAGATGTGTGTAGAAGTAATCCCCGTGAGCACAAAGCACCGGCTTCAGACTGCTCTGAGTGCTAGGTTTCCAACATTTTTTTCTACTTTTGGCCTGAGCTGATGTTGGCTCATGACAGATTTTTTTATATGGTCATCTTATTTTACTTTGCTGTGAGCAGCTTGCCAGCACAGCAAAGTAAAATACGTTCTTTACCTGTTGAAGGTGTGCTGGTTGTCTGCAGCTCTTCATCAAACATCATCATCACTGTGGCTTTTTCTGCTTGTACTATTCCTCCCTGCATTATTTCTAACTGATCCGCTAAACATATAGCTCAGAATATGTCCATATGTTGTTGTGGCACCCGGTTTTTAGCATCGCTAACAAAGCTCTGCTAATTTGGTGAGGGACATAATTCATTTCCTGTAAATTCTTCACAATAAAAGTCTCCCATTATTTAGTAATTTAAAAACTTTTAATATGAAGCAGTAAAGCAGGAAACGTTGGGTTTGCATCAGTGGTAACTTAACACGACTCTGATATGGCTGCCCCTCGTCAGGCTTTTGGAAAGCTGGCCAATCAGAACAGAGCTCATCAGGAGGGGATCCTTACAGAGACAGGAGCTAAGACTGCTTGTTAAGAGACAGAGGCTGAACTGAGGGGCTGCATGAAGGGCCAGTAAGATAAATAAATAAGGAGCTTTTTGAACAGAATAAAAATATGGAGCTGGAAATTATCATAATAGGACCCCTTTAATGTTAGTGTTCTGGTTGCCTAAGCCTAAACATACATTAAAGTTACAATATGCAAGTTCTGGAAATCAAGCTAGTGCCAGCATGAGCCTTGAAAAGAAACCAGTCCACTCATCCCTCCACCCAATGTATTGATTTGTCCCTGGGGACCGGAAATAATGCAGCTCTTAGATTGTAGGTATCAGGAGCTTGCTAGCCTGTGAGTAAGCCATAGAGATGTTATCCAGCAGCTAATGCTAGCTTGGAGCCTCTGTACCATGGATGTATTAAGAGAGCTGCTCTTTTCTCTTCCAATTTCTCCCAGTGGCCTCTTACAGTATTGCAGGGAAAAAATCCCTGCTAAAGAGATATACAACTGTTGACAGGACACCTCTAACTGCAGGCAATGTAAATTATTCTTCTTCTCTCTAATCTATAAAGGTTTTATATTTATGAAACTTTTCTAGGGCCTAGAAAAGTGATTTAAATCATTTGCGGATAAAGCGGGTACTTGGGGGCGGGGCTAGAGGTAGAAACACTACCGTGCATATTCAGTGGGCCACACAACGCAGAATCAAACCGGGAAGCTGGAAAACATTTTGGCTTGTGTGTCAGGCAAGCAATTTTCATTTGAATGAATAAGTGCCATCTTTAAGTCTGGTATCCAGTTCCTATAATACATCAGTGCTCTGTACAACAGGAGTAGTAGGCCAGAAGTGCATTCACGTATTGATTGACAGCCGAGAGCTCCCACCCCTGACCAAAGGGTGAGGCTCGCTTAAAACCTTGAGAAGGAAACATCTCTGTACTGCTGCCAGGCTGTTAAATGAATCTCGGTCACAGAAGTCTTCGACAACACCTTTGCACATTAGGATGTACTTTGGAGATTTTTTTTTCAACTAAAAATATTTTTAAAAACTGAATAAACTATAGTTTATTCACCATTACCACAATTTGTGCTCAAACTGAACCATAATGTAGTTGCCACATACAGATATTGTAGAAAGTATTTGAAATATGTAAAAAAAAAAAACCCAAAAATCATTGTCATTGAAAATAATATGGGGGTTTGCAGAATCCAATTCCTCTGCTCTTGTCTGGCGATTGGGATATTCAATATGTTATGCATTTATTGCCATATCATAGTGTCACACGTCTTTGCATGTGCATGTGACCATGTGTATATTTGTCTTTGCCCTTGAGCATGCCTGTAAACTGCTTCTCCCTGACTATAACAGCTTATCATGACCTTGCAGCCTCTTGGCAGCAGGTTGAGTAAGTGCTTCATTATGGAAACCAGCAGCAGCAGGTCTCTCAGTGTTACACACACTGTCCACCCAGGAGTCTAAATCACCTTGGCATATAGGGAAAGCATTTAAACCGTCTTTAATAATGATTAATACACCATCATCCATCACTAATATGAAACCCCATCTTCAATAACACTTAAATTACATTCATTAGTGCAGCCTGCAACATAGCGCCTGCCTGGGAGGTAGCTGGGCAATGGTAATTGTTCTTATATCAATCAGTAATTTGATTGCGAAATAAAACAAAATAACTTAAGAAAAATGAGAGAGGCAGTTGGTTTCATTACAAATCCAGTGAAACTGTTTTACTGTGCAGGAGAGGAGACACTCATACCCTTTCTACACTAAAGACTCATGTTTCCCAACACAAAACTGACCCATGACGGAGTATTTCACACCAAATCTACAGACCTGTGATATCCCTGGGTCAAGCTACGCAGTGGTCAGCCAGTTAATCTGTCATTGACCGTTTTTAACAAGTGACCTGCTTTGCATGTACGTATTTGAGTCTGATGTTGAGGTGGATTCTGTATATCCTTTAATTATGCTTTCAACCTGTTTACGTTGTAAAATCTGTGTCTCACTCACATGAACACTCCTCCATACACACAAAAACACAAACTAATCTATCATCATGGCCACAAATATAATACCTGTGGCTATATTTTCCCTTGAAGTAGTAAAGTTGGTGAATAATAAACTTCAAGCAGTGTTTATGTCAATATGGGGTCCGGGGAGGAATGGCACCTGATTATCACCAATCAATCTCTTTACGATGGCACTACCACACATATACACACTCTCACAAGCACACACGTACTGTATGAAAACACAGCATTTAAGGAATGGAGGATGTGTTTTATTTGTCAGATGTACTGGCTCAGCTTGAGACCTGGTGTAAGGTATTGCTTTGTTTCTCAAACCAGCACCTAGAATGATGTGCTGCTGGGTGGGCGGCTAAATATGCAGTGGAAATGGTACTGAAAACTTAAACACACTTAAACACAGATTATTATTCTGTTTTATTTGTTAATTGTTAAATGGTGAATGTACAATACAAGCAAAGAAACAAAGTATAAAGTTGGAGTCGAGAGAATAGTTTGACATTTTAGTATTTGTATTATTGCCAAAAGTTAGATGAGGTTAAGTATGAAGCTACAGCCAAGAGGTGATTAGCTTAGCATAGCACAAAGGCTGGAAGAAGGGGGAAACAGCAAGCCTGCTTCTGTCCAAAGTTCAAAAATACACCTGCCAGCACCTTTAAATCTCACTAATGATCATATATGTATATGTTGTATAGTTTGTTTAAGACATAGACAAATAGAAATGTAAGCATGCATTCAGACTGAAAACAGCAACAGCCCTGCGTTAAAACAATGCACAGGACTGTGTTGGTGGGATCGTGTTGGTTAAGGTATCAGTGAGAAAATGAAATGGGATCCAGGAAGTCCAGTTGGAGCTAACGATGCATTTAAAGGTTTATCAGACGCCAAAACACCACACAGTGTTTTGTAATACTCACAGACAGGATTTTACAACTCTGGAGTTATTGCAGTGGTAACTGTTTCATCTTTCGTTCTATCTTTCGTGAGGTAAAGAGCAGAAACCGAGCATTCATATTACAGTAATCCACCAGGATTGTGCGCTTGCATGTATGTGATTGGCCAACGCAACACCTTGCCGGATGATGTCACAGCACATTGCTTTGCAGTAAAAGTTGAACCTGGTTCAACTTTTTTGCCGGAAGACCCTGCATTGTTTTTCCGGAGCCCTCTGCGTTGGCGCTCCCACGATGTCAATGCACTGCCCACATTCAAATGAATGAGAGGGCTATGTTTTGTCACGCAGAGCTAATGTCACAGCCTAAAAGCCACAATTTTAGGTTTTAGAGGGAGTTTCCTGTGCTCAACTATTTCTTAGCGAACAAAGGCCGTGTGCAGTGACTTACTGGAGTGTCCTAATCACCTTGACTTGCTGTGTGTTTGCCAACAAATAGTTGCAGTACGTAACTCCCCCTAAAACATTTGATATTTCTGCTTGTGTATGCATTCAACAGGCTTTATGCTAAGCTAAGCTAACCACTTCCTTCTCGCTCTCACAGACATTTTTATCTAGCTCTGAGGAAGAAAGCAAATAAGCATATTTCCCAAAGCCTTGAACTGTTCCTTAAAGGTTAGTTCAAGAAAAGGTTAATGTTAAGGTTTAATAAGGAAAACTGTAGACATTTTTGAACGTTGAACCTTGAACATAAAATTTCCAGACACGAGGACTGTTCAATCAGAGACACCCTCTCATAGGTGTTACAGGAATCACTTTGTGCTGGTTTAACACTGCCTGGCTAAATATCACACCCAGGTTCTGAATTCCTTAACTTCATCCTGAAACGAGTTAGAGGCACATGATAATGACCCACAAACAGAGACACAAACATGTACGCAGAGTGACTTAAGATGAAGTGAACACAAAGCTTGCACTTTGTCAGAAATATCCTCTCGGCAGCTTTTGATGTGTTGTTGTTTACCTCTTCCTTTATCCTTCCTCGTAATCCACCCTGAGAATTCCTGAGAGGTGTTTGTGTAGATTGCCACAGCTGCATCGCCATTAGCCCTGGGTGGCTTGACACCTTCACCAAACCTACACACTGCAAACACAAACACAAACCACCGCGTTTACTCCCTTCCTCTCTTCCCATGACACACACAAACACAACCCAGGATGCCACAATGCTGGGGTAAACTCAGACAAACAATCAAAGACACTTGTAAGAACATGTGTATGCATACATATGCCAACACTTGCAGACACACACTCACAGTTTGGCCCTCAGGAATGTCTCGGACTTGTGGAGTTTGACACCTCTTCCCTACTTTTTGCTTCGATTTCTTCCCGTCCATTTGGTCAGCTCAGACAGTCTGTCCTCCACATGTACAGTACACACATTTTAGTTAGGTAAATGATACGCAGAAAATCATTGGAAGCATCTGTTTTGGCTTGGATTTTCCAGGCTGGAAGGGAAGTGCTATACTTAATCACAGAATTGCACAATTGACTTTTAGAAATGTTCGTTTATGTTTGTTGTTTTCTGCAACTCGTTCAGCTGCAATGTGGTCAGCCCAACTAGTTAGGCATTTTCTGCTTTGTGCCAGGAAACCGTAAAAAGTACTTTCATGTACCATTTAATGCAGCTCTCTGTAACAGGCCTGTTGCTGTGGCCCATAAAGTGAACAAGCTGGCTTCCCTGTCATTACCGCAGAAGTGTTATGTGACGTTTCCCTGATGTAAACATGGGAGTGTCTATGTCGGAGTGATGAAAACTCTCATCATCTGGCCACCAAGAAGATCTGATGTTTAAGCTGCTGTTGCCATGGGAACAAACATTTGTTGTTGTGGGTAGCAGCCACAAAGTCTCCACTTGCTCCTTTGGAAAAATAATGGAAAATAAATATGTTATTAGTAAATGTTATTAGTCAAAGGAGACAACACAACACAAACAAATCAGATATCTGTTTTTACATGCATCATAATATTTATCATCATTTAATGCTGTGGTTCAGCATCTTATTCAGTTGATCAGCACTCTGACTTGTCAGCAAAAAATGCTGCTGAAAGGAAATATTGATTTACAAATAAAACAGAGGGAAGCATCATTGTGTTTGCATTGCAAATGCCGAGCAACATTTTATGACTCAATATGCAACATACGAAATGAGAGTCTCAATCTCTGCTCTCTGCTGCTTATGCCCGACTGCTCAGAGAGTAGGTTGCCATCAGCAAAAGGTGGATGTGGTCTCTAATGAGAGAGTAAATTACAGGGCGCTGGTTAAGATGAATAAACTCATTGCATACCCAGATGACTTATGTTGACCTACAGTATGTGCTTCATCTGCTCTGTTTTCCTCTCATTAACGTTGTTACTGTTAGTTTCTGTTTTACTGGATCCCAAGTCTGGAATGTTTTTGCATCCTGACCTCCTGATAATACGTAAAGATAACATGTCGTAACTGCAAAGTTTGTGCCATGATCTGTGGTCATGGGCACGCTAATGTACATAAATATGAAAACACATGTTCCTTCATTAGATTTTGATCTTTCATGTCCACAAGGATCACATTTTCCATCCCCCAAAATTAAGCTATTTATTTTATACTTCATGAATGGATCAGTATGATCTGACTTACTGTATGACTGCCAGTCTTTGAATTCACTGTTGAGCACTTCCACGCAGCGGCAACATTAAACTTTCTATCATATCTTTATGTTCATGCTGACAGACCATTGCACATTCATCGATCGAGGGTGTCAGTGCAGTTGCTCAGAAACTACTGTTAGACTTGGTTAGCGGGAAGCATTTATGACCTTCAATCAAATCAGTATTTAATGTGTGTGGAGGCTTTTGAAAAACAGCAACGGAAAAATATTTCAGTGATAACATCGGTGTCATGTGTTCAGCTATATAGAAACATGAAATAAGGGATCACAGAGAGAGTGAGAGACCACAGACTAGAGATTTAATGTAGTATAAGACTGTGTCCGTCAAAATATAGTCCTTCTGCTTGTAGGTAATAGCAGCCATTTACAATGAAAATGTCTTTTGACATTTTAGTGTGCATGTTGGACTTCAAGAAATTAATCTGAAAGCCATAAAGTGTGGGCAGGACCGTGTTTTATATTCATCCACATTAGTATGGACATGGCTTAGGTTAAGAAAAACAGCATCCACAGAGCGAGATAATCCTTCACAATAACCACAAAGCCATAATTGGGTTTTCTATTTCTGTTTTCTTGTTATTGTATTGTACCTGAACCGAGTGTTTTCATGTCACTGCACGCAAATATGTTGCGCTCTGTTTACTGTAAATCACATGACGCCCACTGGAAGAAAAGAAGAAAAATCCCCTCCAAACATCTCACAAACAATCAAATGAAACTAAAACAGAAATGTATATTTCGAGAATGTACTCATTATGAATGTCAATTTATCCAAATGTAGCCACTCCTATATTATTATTCACCTTTTCCCACCATCTTAGTTATAGGAATCTGTCCTCATACAGCGGTACATAGAAGCATAATGTTCACACACACGTTGGGTGGGAACTGAAAGTGGGAAAGACAACAAAATCAAGGATTCCTCTCTGACCTCCCAAGCAGAGCAGGTCACTTCTAGCAGCTGTTTATTGATGTGAGATTACTGGTGGGGAAATTTGAGCTCATTTTTCCTCAACATAATTTTGAGGTATCACGAACGTCCCATATGGAACCAGTATGTGCTAACAGAAACAAACGTAGACCCTGTCTTTATCCCACACTATCTATATACACTAATTCTGTCCAGACATACACAAGTGTTTCATGAAGTGAATTAAACATCAGAAACAGTAATCCAACATGGGAAAGTAACCTACAAGTATCTCTATTAGCTGCCGTGTCACTGTTGATTGACACTTTTCGTATTTCGGAAAACCTTACTACACTCCCTTCAGCTGAGTGTCGTGCTGTGCCAGTAAAGTTTTCAAAGGATCAGTCAGAAAATCTGTCTGTCTCAGTTCATAATCCCCCTGAAAGCACCGTGGAAATGAGTTGAGGACCTGTCATTTCCTACTTTCATGTGTCTATAAATGTGGTGTGACAGAGTACAAATACATTATCTCACTACACATATGTCCAACTACTTCTGCATGGTATTTCTCAGTTAATTTTTTCCTCTAAGCATGTTCCCCACATTCTCGATTCACTGCTGTGAAAGTGATTGAAACTACTGAAGTAGTTTATAAAAGGAGAATGAGATTTGAAGCAAAAACACGTACCTGCTAATGTTAGAGACTTTTTGACTATTCTAATGTGAAATGTCCAGCAGCAATACTGCTAGACATTTAATTATGTACAGAAGCAAAACTCCATCTGTGTAAATTATTTAGGAGCATTACTTTATTAAAACAAAGAGCTTTTTCTCCCTGAGGCCAATTACTTTTCGAACTGGCGAGGAGTTTTAAAGTGTTTAATCATTGTGCTCAGCAAAGGCAATTTATTTTGGTTTGAAACTGATAGTAACTAATGTTACATACTGTGTTACGCATAAATTTAAGTCCCATTATTTAGCACTGTTTGACTTAGGGCGTTAATTTATATAAATGTATATGCCTGTTCAATCTGTGTTATTTCCACAAATTATATTACCACGGTAAAGCTCAATGATGGCCAAAAAGTAATTTGAATTAATGGCAGAATAAATCAATGTTGTCTTGATATGAGGGTACAATGAAAAGCATGGTTATGTAAATTATTTTAAAAGTGTGTGTCGACACACACATATGTACTTACTTATTGTATGTGTCGAGGCTATTACTGTACAACACCCCAACTATAAGTCAGTGAAATGACTTAAATGCACAAACAAAAGGTTAAATTAATGCATGGTATGGTTTGTACAGTAAAAGAGCCCATCATTACCTCATTTCCTCTTTCATTTGTATTTGTCAGTTGCTTTCAGTTTATGGAAGTCAACCTGTATCTTCTGTCTATTTAAGTCAAAACTGTTCAAATTAATGTGGTCTTTCTTGTGTTTCACATTAAAGTTATAATCCTTAAGAGTTTTATTAAATCAAATCCTGTTTTTGATACTATTTATGTTGCTTTTTTGTCATCAATATAGTTACATTCTGTTGTTACCTTATCATTGCTGCAGGCAGAGTCTGCCATTCCTGCTCTGGATTCACATTGTATTCATGGGCACTAGGGATACACAGAAAATGATGCATGTGTGTAACTCAGCGTTACTGTTTGTAATTTTATTTCATTGATATCACTGTTAACTGTTCACTCTCCTGTCAGAGTAACTAAACTGCTTTGTATTAAAGGTGCAATATGTGGAGAATTATGTAAGACTTTTAGTTTAAAACATTCAAAAATTTACTAAAATTATCAACAGAATGTGAAGGAATAATTGGTTGCCTATAACAGTTAGTGGATTGATTTCTATGACTCGGGATGGTTTTGCCGGGAAAATCCAAAGGATGTGACGTTTATGTACGTTTATATGAGTGCCTTGCCTCTCTTCTGTCCCCCTACAGCACCAACAGGATGCAACACAAGCTAACATTAGCTTGGAAATGGAGTCTGCTAACGTCCAACCCCTCACTAGCTTTCTTCCTATTGGACAGGTAAGCTAACATTCCTGTGAAGCGTGTGAAATATATTGTGATATTGTGGTTTTAGCTGGCTAATGTTGGTGCTGCTGCTTGCTTGCACTGATGGAGTGCAAGCACGAGCAACAGGATGCTGATTGCAGCTTACTTAATCGCCACTAGTGTCATTAATGCAAAGGAATTTCTGAGTCTTACATATTACTGCTATTTTCTGCAGATTAGTTAAAAATATTGCAGGGAGAAATGGAACCGGAAGGACCAACCACAGTGAGCTGTTAGATGACAAAACGCTTTATTAACACAACATGATTTTATTGACTTTACTATAAAGACATACACCAGTTGATCTTCTGTTTTATGTCTGAAAAAGTAGTTGCTCAAGAACTGTTTGCTGCCTCTACAGTTCTGAGACCTGTAGTACTAATCCACAGTTACCAGCAGTTACTGTGAGTATCGCAAAATCACCCAGGAATGAAATCTGATAGATGAAAAACTTCAGTGTCTATAAAACAAACCTTTCATATAACCTTTCATTCATTAGAGAATATCTTTATCTATCATAAAAAGGAAAGAAGCATTGTTTCTTTAATACAATACTCATGGTTTTTACTGATGTATGAGCAGGCTATAAATCTGCAGATTACTTCCTAATTGTATAATATAATAGCTTCAACATAGAGCTTCAAAGACAGGCCCTTGTACCTCACATATTATGGTAAAATACTACAGATACTGTATATATTGTAAAGAACAGGTCCCTTAAAAGCTCCAACAATCAGGACCAGTACTGAGCCAATTATTCCAGTTTAGCGCATTTTTGTGATTATGTTTTCCAATAAAATCTGACCTGTTCAAAATATGCTTGCCCTCAGAGGTCAAAAGAGGATTTTTCCACAGGGTCTTATACAAGTATAATAGAAAGAGATCAATATCCCAATAAGTGACCCCTGGGTTTACTGGGGTCACTTGGCTGGCCCTTTAGGGGAACTCTGGGCTCAAGGTGAATATTTGTTGTTGTTTATACCATGCTAGGTGACCTTGGTTCAGATTTGTGTTGTTGGCGGGTAAACTACAGGTCAAGACGCTCCACTGCTGCAAGTACAGAGTGGACAGAGGTCCAATTTCATGCTGGTTTATATTAAATCTTCAGAGCAGAACGGCTCCCAACCCCATAGAGACGAGATGAGACACAGGAAAAACTGCACTTCCAACTGCAATAAAAGCTAGTTCTGCTATGCCCCACAAAGCACCATTTATTGTGATACAAGGAGCTGCTCATGGCCATGACCAGTTCATTATTCATAATTAACTACACAGCAGTCATTTATGTGAATTTTATACACTACTTATAATTTGTAGAGTCTGTTTAATGCTTAAAATGCAGTTTTTTACCCTCAGTCAGTTTAATAGGTTTGCTCTTTTTTGGCCATTCCATGGCTTCGCATTCCTGTATTTATTGAAATCTAGAAGATGCTCTGTACCATAATAAGCTGCACAGTGCACACAGAGACCTGCAGTTACTGGTGAGGGAGAGGAAAGTGTCGATCACAGGCGGTCTGGGAAACAATAATAACCACAGTGTGTATTCTCTTGGCTCCCACCACTATTTTATTTACTACAACAATTTCTGCTCCCTTGCGAAATGCAGTTTTACTAAGAGTAGCAAAGCACCATTTCATTTTTAATGGTTACCTTTGAGGTCAGGATTGAATAGTCTTCACATAATCATTCTTAGGCATGTTTGTATTGTTTATAGATTTTTTTCTGCCTGTGCTGGGAGTCGGAGTCAGTCATGGAGAGCACACTGAGATCATCTCTGTATATATACTGCTTCTAGTTAATGCCTTTTTGAGAACTATTGATTGGGGAGAGCATAATGGTTGCATCACTGAATCGATGCTGACTCTGAACTGTACAAATGAGGGACTGAGATAGTTGAAGAAAAACTAATAAAATGTAAAACACATAAACCATTAAACATTCACTCGAAAAGTAGATAGAGTGCGCTATTAGTTTTTATGCTGAGGTCTTTCATTTTCAGGGACGTATGCTCCGAATACAGTAAAAATTGAATTAGCTGTGTTTGCTCAAGCACAATGGTGGGTTTGCAAGCAAAAAGTGGCGCCGTATTTACCTTCAGTGGCTACAGTGTACAGAGGCTGACCTCACCTGATAGCTGAAAGCTCAAGGTGTTGCCGACAAATAACATGTAATGCAAATCATGGCTGCATAGAATATATTTGCAGCTTATTTTCAGACTTACTGATGAAATTTTTAGCATCAATTTGCAGTCACTTGTTGTTTTTAAGATGTCAAGTAACATATCATCTCTGCTGCTACCATGAGCCAAAGTTTCTTTATGGTGTGGATACCATTAATGAACAAACCTGATTATACTAACAATCTTAAAACTATTCTGCTGTAACCTTTTGAGGACATTTTCAAAGGAGGACTAAATAAATTAATTACAATGAATTTAAACTGTAAATCGAGGCAACATAAATGCACCTTTGTGCAAAAAAGAAAAATGAAATAACTCTCCAAAAATGTTTTTCCATACCCATGCAGGATAGAAATGGGTGGTCAGAGGATTTAGTTATGCTGCACAGTAGCCGTCTAGCTCCTGTGTTTGCATTTCTCTCTCAGCGTTTGAAGTGGGTAATGTGCTTTTGGTTGAGGCCCAAAGTCTTGATGGTAATTAACTTGCTCTCTCTGACTCTCATAATTTCATGCCTCCGGGGGGCCATTACAAAAGCCTCTACATCTAATTCTGCTAAATTAAAGAAAGAAAAAAAGAGAGGGAATAGTGCCCGGAAGCACTACAGCTCATACTTAATGTCAAGAGGAGAAAGAAATGGAATATTTACTTTTGATTGCACCAGTGGAAGAGAAATTATATGTATGCATTTAAAACGTATTCGCTAATTTGTATATGTGTAATCCTTAAAGTAGAAAAGTGTCTTTAAATTAGATATAAATTGAACTGTATTAATTGCATTTTGATTATGATATTTTTTCTGAAAGGCGTGCAGTTGATGTATGCTAAAACATGCCACTCAGATATCGAAAGTGCACGGTGTTGTTTGCATGATTGTTTTACTTTTATACTTGTACGGATTTCAGGTGTCCAGTTCCATTGAAGTGTTCTGTTTTGAAACCATCTCCTGGATGTTGAGTCTGCTATATATTATATCAATTACAACTGAATGCTTTCAGGTTTGGCTCAAAGCTGGGCTAAACTGTGATAACCCTGACAGTATGTCCTGGAATATTTCACAGTTCGACGCACTCATGTTGAGGCTTGACATTTCAGTGACATTCTTGCCTCGTAACATCAAGGTAGAAGGGGGAATTTTGATGCAGCTATCATGTAAAAAATGTATAAGACTCATTGCAAGGAAAGATGTGTCCTGTTAAATCAGACACTATGATTATTTGTGTGTTTTTGTGGTGATCTAAACCATCCTGCCATCACTGTCTCTGTTCTATGAAGATCTGCCCCCAAAAAGTTCATTACCTTGAACAGTCAGCTGGTTTGTAGCTGCGTGTCTTGTTACCTACTGTAATATATTCATCATGCATATTCATAGTCCTCTCCCCAGTAATGACAGGCAGGGGAGATATTTCATCCTATGATCAAGGTTGTTCCTAAGTGTTGATAATTTTGCAGATTAATTAGAAAAATAAAATATATTCTCCGTGGTTAGACTGTGTGTGTGAAATAAATTTCTTCTCATAACTATTTACTGTGTGAGTATACTGTACCCGTATGTGAATTTATACATCATAATGGTCTAAATGGTCAGGATTCATTGATAAAGGTTGAATTTCAACAGAGGTCAATGTTTACAAAGGGTTCATGTCCTTTGTCCCAATTGTTGTTGGGCTTAGGCAAGTAAAACACTTAGTTAAGGGTGAAGAACCTGGATACATGGAAAAAAATGTTATAACTTTGGTGATCTCCCAACTTTTGTTTTATCCAACGCCATCATCCAATTTTTTTGTTCTTAGGAAAATACCTGCAGACTTATGACCGCCAGCCTCAAATGATTTTGTGTTTAGTGCTAATTAGCAAAGCATTCTAACACGCTAAACCAAGACAACAAACATGGTTAACATACCTCCTAAATATTAACATGTTAATATTGCCATTGTGAGCATGTTAGCATGTTAACATTAGCATTTAGCTCAAATTGTTGCTGTGCCTAATGGTGTGTTCAGACTGAACACGAAGCAAATTTTCACCTCCCATCAGTTGGTCAAGTCAAGTTTATCTTCAAGATAAAAAGCAAAAAACATAAACAAATGGGATCATTCATGATGAAAACGTAAGATAAGAACATATAAGATTAGAAAGTATTACAATAAAAAGGGAGTAAGATAAGAAGGTATAATTATGATTATCAAAAAGGGAATAATAATAATACTGATTAAAAAATAAAAGTTTTAGCCATTAACCACATACTTAAGACCTAACTATATGCTTGCGAAAAAAAGATTGTGTTGATTGATGTTTTTAGTCCACTTTTAAAAGAGGACACTGTTGTAGCAGACCATAGTTCATGTGGTAGAGAATTAAAAAGTCCTTGGAAATTGAAGCTGGGAATTCTGACTTCCCAGTTCAAATGGAACGCATCATTATTCTAGGTATAGTGAGGGGACCTTTGCTTGATGATCTACGGGATCTGTCCGGGGTGTACTCAGTGTGCATATCAACGTACATAGGAAGGAGCTAAACCATTCATAGATTAAAAACAATAAGTATTTCAAAATCAATTCTTTGTTTTACTCTGAGTTAATGAAGAGAAGATAAAACAGGAGTGATATGTTCAAACCTTTTGGATTTAGTTAATTCTCTGGCTGCAGCAATCTGAATGAGCTGGAGTTTATTCAATGCCTGCTTTGTCTGTCCAGCTAAAAGTGCAGTAATCTAATTTAATAAAAATAATCTTATGACCCAGCTTTTCAGAGTCTGACTGTGACAAGGAAGCATCTAACTTTTGATATATTTCTGAGATGACAAAAGGCAGTCTTAGAGATGTTAGATATGTGCTTCTGGAATTTAAGATAAGCATCCAAAATCACACCCAAGTTTTTGGCATGTTCACAAGGTTTTACTGACATGGGAGTTAACAAAGAATGCATCTGATGCTTCAAAGCCTTGGAACCTGCTAAGAGAATCTCTGTTTTGTCCTCATTTAGCTATAAAAAAATTAGGTCATCCAATATTTGATATCTGCAGTGCATTAGATGAGGTCATTCATTGGGCTACGGTTATTGGCAGAAACAGATATGTATGTATAACAGTGTGTCATCAGCATAGGAGTGATATGACATATTTTATTTTATTATATATTGCTGAATGATGGATCCAAGTGGCAGCATATACAAATTAAACAGCAGTGGACCAAGAATTGACCCCTGAGGGACTCCACTGAATAGCAATTTCAACTACCACCACTACCAATAGAAACAGAAAAAGATCTTCCAGTAAGATAGGAAGAAAGACAATTAAGAACTGTGCCTCTACGGCCCAAGCAGTGTTCTAGGTGCTGAAGAAGAAGATGATGAGAACAATGGTGTTATAATAGCATGTTTGAGACCTGTGGGAAGAATCCAGAGAGAAGAAGGGCAAACTTAGTTTCATAGGTGCAATGTCATCCATAATTTGTTATACTGAAAAGTTAAAACTATTGACCATATTGTCACACAAAGACAAGGAAAGCAAATTCAAATCAGAATGTGACCAGGGACACCTAACAGAATTAGTATATCTAGCAATAAACTTCTTAGATGTGTCTGCACAAGTGGAGTGTCTTTTGACAAATTTTAAATCGGGTATATGTTGGGCATCCAAGCAACAATGAAAAACTACATAAGTGATCTGAAATCCCAACATCTAGAGTGCACTTTGGAGTTATATCAAGGCCTTAAGAAATAACCAGGTCAAGAGTGTGACCCTGAGTACGAGTAGGCCCAGCAGTGTACTGTATGAACTCAAAAACATGTTAGTAAACTGGTTTGCAAAATGATCTGTGGTGTTATCAATATAATATTAAATTCACCAGGAATAAGAATTGAGTACTCAACTATTACTCAATAGTAATTTTAGATAAAAGTTCAACAAAATTCAGATATAAAGCCTGTTTTAAGCTTTGGAGAGCAGTAAACTGTGAGCACTAGACTGGGATATACAGATCTGATGACCAGAGTTAAATACTCAAAAGTAGAGTAAGAACCAAATAAGACACTTTTACATGATAAAATATCTGAAAAAATAGTAGCAATACCACCTTCCTCCTACCCCTTCTTGTTAGACCTAGTACAGTGTGAAAATGAAAAATTATTGAAGAATACCATCTTTTAAGAGCTAGCAGAGTAAGTGGAACTGTTAACTGTGGCAGTGTCAGGCATATGATGGCTTGAGTTTTTCAGAGACTGTGAGAGTCACAGCACACAGTAGCAGGACCCACACTGTCAGGGCTTGATGTAATAGTGGGAGACCCAGAGGTCTGGATTGGGTCTTGCTGTGGTGCATATCAGAACAAGTTAAAAGCTATAAACTGGATAAAATTAGTAGTCAACAGCTTTGTTCTATTAGGGTGCACACCATCTGTTCTGTACAGGCTTGAATTAGTCCAAAAGTAGTCAATGTTTGAGATGAAGTCATATCCTGCAGCAGATCAGAAGTTTTTTAACCAGTGGTGGAGTTTGAAGAGTCGACTAAAATGTTCAGACCGTGTTGTTGGACTGTTTATGTTTATTTGCCCCCAACAGCTGATGGACCAACTGTATGTTAGCTATAATCTAGCTAGCAACTGACACACAGACCGTGTCTGTGGGCATGTGTCTGTGTGTTTGTGTTCAGCACAGCTTCTAACTGAACTCAGAACTGCGGTTCTTTCTGTTATTTCCCTCTAGTCTCTCTTTTTCCCTCGTGTCTCTGTACATTTATGAAGATAATCAAGAAAGCCCCAGGATTTGCCCAATTTTTTCACTCAAATTGAGACACTTTCAACTCGCAAGGACACGTCAATTCGAATTTGTGTCAACTTGCGTCTTTCCATTAACTTTGTAGGCAATCATGTCGTTTCTAAAATTCACATCATGTTCTGTCTGAACACACAGTAAGAGAGCTGCGAGCCTGGCTGTAGACTCTTAGTCTTAGTTTAGTAGCTAGGAGAAGATATTGTATGAAAACAAATGAAATATGTTGGCACTGAACCATTGCAAAAACATTCAACATGAACATTTTCTACTGATGCAAAATATTTTTATATGATTGTAACATTTACTGCAGGACGCAGCTCAGACCACTAATAAATATGAGATGAACCAGTAGTGATCGGAGCATTCTGTCCATATTTGGGAATAGCCACAGGGGCTCATTTATTCTAAAATGAACAACCCCTGCAGGGATTGTCTAGTGGACATCAATCGAGGCTCTAATGGCCTCTCTAGGTTCCTCTCTTGTGACATCTCTGACTGGTCTGACAACAGTATTCTCTGAAGACCTAATTAGCCTGACCATTAAGCCCAAAGGATGATTGAAGGAGCTGAAGAAAACACAGCAGTGCAACAAATATTTGACATTTCAGGTACTGGCAAAGGAGAGAAGAAAATAGTTTGATGATGATGTTTTATCCCCTAGAAGGAAATATGGCCATATTATGTTACTGGATATCAATAATTCTTTTATTAAATTGAAAATGATTTATCTGTTAACTGTTTTATCAAGTTGTCTGCTGTTTTAGTGATGCTAAATCACACTAATTGCTATCCATGAAATTGTCCTAATAACACCTCATAATTCTCGCCATGAGGCATTAACATGTATTCTAACAAGTACGTGTGTGTCTGTGTGTGTCAGGTGGAAGGGGGGAGTCATTGCTGAATTCCTTTGAGGAGAATGAGGGGGGGAATTCAGGAAAGGAAAAGAAAAGATGTAATCCTTGAAACACGCGAGTGCTTGACATAAATAAACATGCTGGGAGGATTTCAAAGGGACGGCTGCTCACCGGGAATCCTCTCATGTGCCGATGGGAGATAAGCAAGCAAATGCAGTGCAGAGAGGTATGAACACATAACGTTTGCCCACATGCACAGTGCCAGTGTGAGGGCCTTTTTTCTTTCATCTGTTATCAGGCAAAGATTCTGTTGTTTGTTTACTGGCAATTTCCCCTGTCACCAGCTCACAGACTCTATCCATATCGACCAAGCCAGGAATGTAACCGTGTAAAAGGGGAATTTCCCCAAGCTTTACTGATAAGCTCAATGAAGCTTGCCTTGTCTTGCATTTGGAAAACATCTGTTGAATTCTTTGGCCATAACGTAAACTATGTACACTTCAGTCAGAGTGACCTAACAGGCATGCAAGTATGCTGCAAATACCTGTGTACATGTCAGCACAAACGTAGAGAGGGTAGACATGATCATATGGGCACCTGATGCAATGCATTATGCAATCCAATACAGCAGCTCTTTACAAATAAGTTGTTGTGTTTAACGTACTTTGCTCTCTTACTTTCAATCACAGGAGAATCACAGCACTACTAATATCAGCATGCCAACACGCTCATGATAGCAATGCTAATATGTTTATATTAAGCAAGTATAATATTTACCATGTTCACCCTTTTGGTTAAGTGTATTAACATGCTAACATTTACCAACATTAGCATTAAACACAAAATACAGTTAATTAGATTTGCAATATTTAGTTAAAACCAAAGTACTGGACAAATTGAAATTTTTTGACCTGATGATGACCTAAATGAAAAGTCAGGAGATGACCAAAGTAATTACAATTCATCATGACGGGAACGGAAATGTCTGTATGAAGTTAAGTTCAAACCCGAGCAAAAAAAAAAAAAGCCAAAAATGTCAACCTTATGGTGGTGCGACAGGTTCACCAAAATCAATAGGATTCGTCCTGGGGACAATAAATAACTGTTGGTTAACTTTAATTTTGTTACAGATGCATGTTGATGTTATGGAAAACCTTTAACCACTGTGAGGGAGATGATTCCAGGCTGACGTAGTTCTTGTCCTGGGCAATGTTACAGTTGACTGTGGGGAAAAGTCCATAGTAGATTCATTAGAGTTGGTGGACAGTTCACACATGAAAAACTTTGCCTGCTCACATCACTGTTTGTTGTCCATTCTTTTCTGTACCTTAATGGGTGCTGTTGGGCTAGCTGGAAGTATTTTCACAACCACAAAGCAGATTCAGCACCACATTGGAGTTGGAGTATACAATGCTCTCTGATTTAAGCCTCCTGCAAGCCGGAGACCCCCTGATGGTGCAATTCAGCCTTAGGCACTCAGTCCTGACTCTACCAGTTGTCCATTATTTACCACATCACTGCGCATTGGAGAGGAGGATGTGGAGTCAAGTGCATACTCCAAACAGCTCAAGAACCAAACTACCAGCAGTTATTCCCTCAAAGGACTGACAGAGAGTGCTTTCAGTTTTTTTTATAGGGTGGCTGTGAGGAGTTCTGACTGTCAAAGGCTTTGAAAACTTTTTGGTTTTGTGGTTTTGAAACCCACAAAAGCAGATTCTGCTTTTACTACAGGCAACTCTCCTATAGCTGGCTTGCAAGAGAAATTATTCCACAGTACTTCTGACTGTGCTGATGATCTAAAACTTTATGTTTAAGAGATTAAAGATTAAAATTCATTAAAGCTTTAGGTTTCACACTAGCTTTCTTCAGGTTGCTTCAAAGAGAAAAAGGGTAACACTTTACTTCAGGTCCCCTTATTTAGCCTTTATAACATTTCATTAATGGTTCAGGACATTTTAAGTGTTTAATAATAATATAAAAAAATAATTGCTCATATGAAGACATATG
The DNA here is from genome assembly GCF_910596095.1 of Thunnus maccoyii. Lineage (NCBI taxonomy): Eukaryota > Metazoa > Chordata > Actinopteri > Scombriformes > Scombridae > Thunnus > Thunnus maccoyii. The sequence continues at coordinate 22,113,112 of NC_056551.1, read as the reverse complement.
TCATATTATTCCAATTGTCCAGTTGTGACGATACTGTCATTCATTATCTGTTTATATACAGATGTCCAGTTATGGGTGCCCACAGAAGGAGTTATAGTTGTTGTCAAATACATTAATAAATATCTGCTAACAAATATATTATAGTGTGTTATAAACTATTTATTAAAGCATTATGTACTACTTATAAATGCTTAATGGGAGGGCTTAAAGTAAAGTGTTTCCAGAGAAAGAGACAAAAAAAAGGTGTCATCCATACCCACTGGGAAGTAAATGACACATTAGTGAGAAGTCATCAAGTCTCTAACCTTCTTACCCATATCCATACCATGGTTTACTCTCTGGTACTACAAGATATCTCCTTTTAAACCTCTTCTTACTTTGATACTTTAAGTTCTGTGTGTTTTCTTGGGTTGGAGGAAGCTTTCCCACCCTCTGAACTTTTGTACTCTTAGTATAGACGTTACGCTCCACATGACGTTTCCTTCCAGCTCGCCTGGTATTTAAAAATGTAAGGACATTTCCATTCCCTCTTCCCAAACCTCAGTCATTTATCTTTCTGTTCCTGCCAGCTGATCTCTTCCTTCCGTGGTTGCCTGACCTCTCTTTTTTCCTCCACACTGTACGTTTCACTGACAGTGCCTTCTTCCTCAGGAAATACTGTGAGCTGTGATTTGAATTAAGACATTTCTAGCACATATACCCTGTTTTATCATAATCTTTTTGCAATATGTTATGGTAAGTATTGACTTTAGTCCTGTCAGTTACTTCATTATGGAGCTACTTGTCTCATGCTTAAACTGATTCTCAAAAAAATCAACCCCAAAAACACCTGAAGTACAGTGTGTCTCTTCAACACATCAATGTTCACTCAGTAAACAGACATGGAACTAATTTATTATTGCAATAAATATTCTCATAGTTGCCCAGGGCTATCTATTCGAGTGAAGAAACAGCTAATAACAATAGCTGAAAATCATTATGCAATCATCATTAGGCTATTCATCTTCATATCTGCAATCCTGGGGGTGGACTGATAATGTCATTGATATTTTCGTTAAGTAGACTGTAAAGAATTGCCTAGTCGTCCTCTTGAAACCAGTAGATAAAGCTGGAATTAGCCAGTCACAAATAGACAAAGTGGCAAGAAATCCATCAGCTGGCAAACTATAATTAACAACAAAAGAGGGTTTTCCAGGATATAACTGCATGTGGGTAAGTGTACATTTGAGTAATTCATTTTTAACTTGAAAGAGCAGGTAAGAAAATGATAATACTTTATGCTTCTATATCGTAGCCTATTTGTGTTAGCTTTTATTAATGTTTGGATTCATATTTTCGAATGGATGAGGGTCTGAAATAAGTGAATACATACGTAGCTTATAAGTCTAAATAACCTATTACCTACATGAGCATGGCATCTGTCAGCCAGGTCTGGAGCAAAGACACAATAAATGGCTAATTAGTAAGTTAGACAGACAGCTCAGATGCCAGGTGACGTTGTGGATTGTGTGAAAAGAACTGGATCCGTTTTCCAAGATCAGAATCAGAAAAAACTTAATTGTAATTAATTGTAAAATATACACATTGTGTTGAAAAAATATATACATACTATGCACAGTATATACACATAGAGTTATTGTAGACATAATATGCACCACAACAATCATAGTTACAGTTTTTAAAAAACTGTCCCAACTTGCGTTTGGAAACGGAAAGTGAACAGTGATCTCCTGCAGCAAAGTCAACTATGCCAACTTTTGCAAGTTATGATCTAAGCAGACACCCAACCCGCCTCCTCCAAATATGGAAATTTGTCACCTTTAATAGACATCATTTGAACTGCACCACTGTTACAGGTCATAATTACTATGGCCGAAAGATGGCATCTGTCACTCAAATGTAACTATAGGTTGTTCTTGGCGACCAACATTACGACCTATTGTGTCGTTTTTCTTGGTAGGTCAGGCTCATTTTTACACATGTTCACCTCAAGTTTTGGAACTTTGACCATTTTTAACATCTGACATTATAACAGTATGATAGAAAATCACAAAAAAGCATGTTATGTCCTTTAAGAACAGTTTGGCAGTAAAGTGAAAGTATGTGCAAGTAGTAGAATACTACTTCCTCTAACACTGATTGCACCCCAATCATTCCAGTTAAAATTGCTAACTGAGTGCACACTGTAAGCTTAAAAAAAGGCTTTCAGGCTTCTTCTGGCTTCCACACTTTTGGGCCCATAGAGCGTACGCGTTAGACTCTTCTTCTGGAGTCAGCCGACTTCCTGATGGCTCCCTGCAGTCATGAATGGAATGAAAATACTTTACTGATATTGAAAAATAGCTGTTTTTCATAATCTGTTTTAATGATTGTGTTTGGGAAGGAGTGTTTTTCGGTTCAGCCCCTGTTCCTGGGGGCTTGGGAGACATATAGTAAAGTACAGGATTTCCTCTTTCCATAGACTGTTATGATACTTTCATATTTTTTTCTGGCCTCTTGCCGTTTCATTGTCAAGTTCTGAATCAACAGCACTATTTTCCCTATCTGAGCTTTTTTCTACCGTGTCGTCTTTGCTTCTCACAAATTCCATTGCACCAAATTGACCCCTCTTATGAAGGGAGTATAGGAAAGATTTCTGTATTCACCATTGTACTCTCCCCACAGGGTTCCTTTTGATTTTCCTCTGCTATATGCACACGTTTGCTCAAACATCACATGCCATATCTTCTTATTTCTAATAGTTGCTATGCTGATGATACTCAGCCCTACCCTTCTTTTCTTTTTTAAAATGCTGCTTGATGTGCCGCTTGATGTGGTCAACATCGCCAGCTGGATGTCTGCCCTCCACTCCAAACTCAATCTTGACAAGACTGAGCGGCAATGCCTTTGTAGACAAACATGCCCTCTGCAACTGTATCTATCACCATTCACATCACCACAATGCCTCCTGTCAAGACTAAGAAGTCTGGGTGTGATCCTTGACAACTGTGACAGACCAAGAAATTAGGCTTGAGGAGTTTTGGCTATTTGATCCAGGACTGTCAGACAAACTATGTAAAGTTATCTTCACTGGCTTTTACTGAGGAAATACACTGTATAGTCAAGCAAATATATTAGAATGGGTACATTTTTACAAAATTACTGCAAAAATATGTGTTTAATATAAGAAACTTAGACTGTTATTTGGGTATTTCTCTGTGTTCCGTGTAAATATCATATCCCAAATACAGTATGATAGAAACACACAATAGTACATCACAAATGTATGCTTGTCAAATAAAAGCAAGTCATTGAGAGCATAAGAGAGAATATCAAAATCAGTGTGTGCAGAGCTGAGCAGCTTTTAACAGGCTTTTTAGGTTTTGAAAGTGCTCATAGATGTTCTATTGATCTGTGGCTGTTGACTGAAAAAAGCTGACTGCCCAAATGCAGTGTGATGAAATGGTATGGTACAATCTCCTATAGAGGATATTCTGGAGGATCTAATATAATTTACTGAGTGAGTATACACAAAGTCACATAGTGGAGGAGGGTCAAAACCATTTGAAATTTTATAGACCAGGCACAAATTTGAAAATAATCTAAAAATTTCAAAGCTCAGTAAATAGTATTTCTCCAGTTCCCTACAGTGCAGTGATGGAAATGCATTGGCTTTATGTCCAGAGTTTTTAGAGTTTGTTTGTATAAGGACTCAAGTGATCTTATGGCTGTCTCACCAGCCTGTCCCTGACATGTGATGCAATAAGACATATGGGAAAGGATCATAGCGTGCATAAATATCTTGGCTGTGTCAAGAGAGAGACAGTTTCTAATATGTCAAAAGTTTGCTAAGTTGTGCTTTCTGGTTTTAACCATTTTTTTTTCTTAAAGTTTGAATTTGAATCCAGTACCACGCCAAGATATTTAAAATCAGTAACTATGTCAATCCTATTACCTTTGATAAGAATATCAGTGTTAGAAGGTTGTACTATGGTTTTAGAAAAAAACCTTTTGTCTTGTTTACATTTAGACTCAGACATGATTATGTTAAACCGACCTTTTTATAGTCTTTAATCAAGATATTTATGCAAAAAATAAATAAATTGTTGGCCAACATATGGCCAATTTGACCATAACATAATGTTAAACTATTTACTTGACAGGTTTCACTTGAAATATTGACTTGATATTTTGTGTAATGTTATGTCATATTGATTCTACCTTTTCTTCATTAATAAATGTATGTGCTGTCTTTCTTCCAGATTATGAAGATATTCCTAGATTGGTTATGTAACTTGCCTCGCCACTTCCTTTTTGAGACACTCTTTTTGTTGATAAAAATACCATGTATTTTGCATTGCCCATCCAATCTTTTATAGGAAAAAGTTTTTCTATTTATTTTATCTATTTTTGTTTGTATTCTGCAGTTAGTTTGACATTGTTTGTCTCATTTTAAAGACGATTTTATCACTTACTGATGTGGTCTCTGGTGTTTTGAGATTGGTTCCCCTTCTTAAATGGTTGTTCCAACATAAATATGAATTGAGTTGTTTCATATGATGAGTTTGATGCCTGATGGTCCATGACTGAAACGTTGTGTCTCCAATAAACTACTAAAGTACTGATAGTGTGCAGGAATTCACCCTTAAAAAAACATAAACCATAAAATCAACTAAAGTATCTTCAAAATTTCAACAGCTGTGAGTTATGGGGATGAATGATTATATGGCAGTGCTTAAGGGTTTTCTGTTTAAATATTCTTCTAAGAGTGATTTGTTGTTATAAGGCATATGATATGCTTGATGTTCAGGAATACATTACTAACAATTTCATCATTTGATGGCTCATAAATCATTTAGGTATCTGCTCAGTGTACAGATTATGATGCAGTTAGAATAAAATATGTAGAAAGAAATACTATGTGGTGTATTTTGTAATATGGGTTAAATATAATGAGTATGCTTATGTATGCGTTTCTTTAGCATGCCTATAGATTTGCTTGTAAATGTGCTTCTGTGTGTGTTGCTTCGATGCATGTTGTCAAGAACACACACCTTCCTGTATGTGCGGTGCGAGTTTCGATGTACCATCAGTCCTTGAACACTGACCCAATGTCCTGTATGTGAATTGGCCATTTCTCCCGGCTCTGACAGCTGGGGGGGCAGGCGTATCACTGCCTGCCTGGGCAGACAGCTGCTCCATTCCCTCGCCCTGCCCTCTAACAGAGGAGCCTTGTGCGGCGTCCGACTCTCCTGAATGTCAGCACTCATGTAACTACCTCACGCTCACATCACAGGTTCTGTGCATTGCTCTTCACTCCCCCGTCTGTCTTTTCACTCTCTCTCTCTCTCTCTCTCCCAGAGGACCGCTCTGTTTATCTGTCGCACATTTGCACCTCTCCTTTGTTTATGTTTCCCATCGTCTCTACTTTCTGCAAGAATGCTGGCAGGTTATAAACTTCAGCGCTGCAGAGTGAGAACTTTGCTATATAGTAAACATCTTGCCACATTCCCACATCCACAGACATGAGTCAATCAATCATCTTACATTATATACTAAAATATCCTTCTAAAAAAGCAATAAAAGCTTATAAACTGTAGCAATTGATCTGTCACACTTCTTTCCTGAAAAAAAATCTAGACATTGAATAGGTGCGCTTTTATCTTACAGTGAGATCACTTGTGGTATTGGGTGGTTGCAATATTCCAACCTCAAATTTAGGAATGCAGCCTGCGTGTATTTTTGTTATGAAGGAAAATTATCTTGTGGGCGAAAATAAGCACCTTGGACATGGTTGAACTTGCGCTCAGAGGCATGACACCATGTCAAGTCCAGTCAAGGAATGCAGAGGAATGCTAATGTAGGAGGCACTTAGACTAAGTTAGGCTCCCACCTCAAGACATGAAGGATGGGCTGATCCTGTCAGGTCGTCCTCAGAGGCTGCAGGAGGATCAGTCATACTCTTGCAACATGACTGATCTCAGAGGTCAGAGGGCAGCGCTGCAAAGGCTCTGAGTGGAATAAAGTTGCATCAACACAGCAGCGTGGGGAAATTCAGCGTTTCATCCTTCAGCGTGTATGTAGAGCGCAGAAAGAATCAGGATGAAAAAAAAAAATTTAAATATCAATTAAGCGTAATTGAAACAAATTCATCCCGTCACACTCAAGGTGTTTTTTCAATTATGGCAAATGATCAATTAATCTATAGTGAAGTCACTGATGGATACAAACATTCAAATATAATGTTCTTAATGGTAAACACGACTGCAAATTCAAGGGATGTGTGTCTCCTGGAACAGTGTGTCTAATGTTGCTGCGGGATGACGCAAAAGCTAATCCAATTAAACATGTAATGCCAAACATATTTCCTTTTATGCATGAACACATCTTTCATCTTTTCATTTCATTTATAAACATTACGTATCTTATTATAACATGGTGTGGGCAGAAATAACCCAAGGGAAATGTCTCAATCTCTCAACACAGATGTTTGGTTTGATTTCACCAATGAACAGAAAAGATCTACTGTCATGTACACTCAGGTTTATTTAGCAGTTAGGTTGATATGAACAACTTATGCATCACATTTCTCCCTCCAGTCCTCTCAATGATTATTCTCGTCTGAAACCTACATACTGTACTGTATATTGCATCATATGAAAGTTATTTTAACAAGCAGGAGCTACAGCAGAATGTACAACTAGTCTGTTGCTGCTTTTAGAGCACATGACATGTATATCAAGTTCTTTGAAAAATTATTGAAAATATAGGATTTTTTATGGCCCAGTATACCTAAAATTACACCTCACAGTTTACGTTTAGTGGCAACCTTCGGTGCCAAAGCAGGAAGTAGTTTGGCCTTTATGTAGAATTTTCATCACAGACCTGTAATTAATGTTCATGTTGTTATTAACACTGAAACCATCATCTTAACCTCAACCTTAACCGAGCGTTTTAGTTGCCTAACCCAGAAACTCTTGTCCATGCCTGTCACCAGCCGACAAGATTACCGGTTTCCCTGCTAAATCCATTCAACGTCTCCAATTTATCCAAAATGCAGCCACCCATATATTTTGACTAGGACCAAAAAGTTTGACCGTATCACTAGAATTCTTAAACAGCTTCACTGTCTCCCTGCCCATTATAGAATTGATTTTAGCATTAATGGCCTGTCCCCTGAATATACAGTATATCTGACATGCTTCCATTTTATAAACCAGACAGAGCTCTCAGGTCCAATGACAGCTTTCTTCTCCAAATTCCCAGAGTTAATTCCAAAACAGACGGCAGAGCATTTGGTACTCATGCCCCTAAAGTATGGAACAGTCTGCCAGCTAATTAGCATTCACCTGTTTTAAGATTAAACTGAAGACATTTTAATTTTGTTTAGCTTTTAAGCTAAGGCCTATGTGCATACGTGTGTGTATATAATGTCTGCCTGTATCTATGTCTTAACCAACTTTTTACAGTTTAATCACTCTGTAAAGCACTTTGAATTGCTTCTGTATGATACTGTGCTCTACAAATAAACTTACCTTGTCTTGACTTAACCTACACCATATTTTACTGTATCTGTCATAACCATGATCTTTCCCTAATCTTAAACCTTCATCAACTGATTTTTTGGCCACTTGCGGGCAGTGGAAACAACTTGTGAACACAACACTTTTTAAGTTGATATGTTAAACTTATTAGCTTGTTAACAGTTGCTTATTTCCACATCCAGCAGGTACGGAATTTATGTCCACCTGATGAATGTAAATTCAATATTCACTCTCTTTTAGCTCCGTTCTTTGTCTCTACCAACTCGTGAGGAAAATACCTGGCTATTTAGAAGCTAAATTCTCCACTTTGTTCACCAGCTAGTTGCTAACTGTGTCTGTTTGCCGTTTGGTGCTGAGCAGGTAGTGTACAGTTGGTTTTTAGAGCTCTGAAAACAGCTGCCTGCTGCAGGCGAAAATGACGCTCTTAGAGGGCTGAGTTTGAACCAAAACAGTAAAGTTACAGCCGAACAGATAAACAATGAGCTGAAACTCTCTATAAATCTCGTAAAGCCTAGGGGAGCTGCAGAGTCACTCATCATTATCTGTAGGGTCATCACTACAAGTGATGCCTTTAACATTACACATTGTCATTTGACACATTTTTATTATAAGAATATGGATTATAGCCACTTTAACTATACCGTAGTTATCATGCACAGATATTGTAGATTTCAAGAATTTTAAAAACTGTGGCATTGGATTTCATTGAATCTATTATGTGGGTCTGTTGAATCGTCAAATATTGACATTCTTGTCCAGAGATAGGGTTGATCAGAACAAACACACAATATAATCAACTATAGCTAAGAAAGGTGTGATGGTGTAAATGTAAATTATATTCTATTTTCTAATTCAATTCTAATTTCTCCTATGAGAAGTTAGATTTTTTGACAAATGCAGTTGTTAACACAATCATATCTAAGGCAAACTCTAGAGAAGCTGTTGTGCTTACCTACAAAATAAACCTGAAAATATGTAAAAATATTAAAATCATGCATATTATTACTGCTGTGACCTGTGCATTTAACACAGTTGGTAAAAGATTAAATGAATAAGATAGCTGTAGTTGCAAGTTAAACTCACATTTTTCCTAGGTTTCTAGCATTGTTGTCCCCTTGAACAATAAATGCAGAAAACCTGTGAACCCACTTATTTTAATTCCTTATAAGCTCTTTCTCTTTCTGAACCAGCAAAACCTGCATATAGCATTATGTACATTGCCCCTGCCCACACATACATCAGAGTGTGAAAGAAATGATTAGAAAAGAATGAACAGTAAGAGCCTGGAAAATGCATTTATGTCAGGCCATGTCTTTAAGCCTTGATCATTCTTAAATACAAATCCTCCCCAGAGGTCATGTTTCCTTCACGCGTACATGTTTCCTCAATTTCAGCTGCTTAAAATGCTTTAAAATTAAGATTCATGTATGTATGTGTGCGTGAGGATATGTGTGCACACATGTCAGACTGTGGTTATTGTTTTGTTGTGTCATTGTGTGTGAAAGTTTGGTGATTTGTTTGGTATCAATACCAACAGGTTGATCCAGCTTTTTCACATTTCTCATTTAGAGGAAGTGTCTTCATGTGAATGCTGGTTTCACAATCTCTCACACGTCATTTATCATCATGTTTGTTTGGTAAGCAGCACAGTTCTCTCTCTCTCTCTCTCTCTCTCAAAAAAAAAAAAGACGATACTGGCCATAATCCTTTCAATGGTGCACTTAAACCTTCATGTGTAAATCTCTGCATAGGTGGGAAAAAAACTCTCAGGTCATCATAACTCGTGTATGAGTTTCAGGACGACAGTGATTTATTGTAGTGGCAGTTTTACTGCACATGCACCACTCTTTAACTTTTGTTCTTGCACTCTCTCTCTCCCTTCTCTCCTACATGGGCCATCCTCTCACGTGAATTCAGAATGTAAACGATTACCCTGAGGGTCAAAAGGAAAAGGTCATCCATTTTCATGCAATGCTCAATATGTAAATGTCAAGGCAAATTTCAGGATCTTGCAGCCAGCAGGCACACAATTAAGTAACCTAGATTTTTCAGTGGGAGCGGTGGTGGAAAGACATGATAATTACTTTAATTTCTCAGAGTAGATCATTCTCACATGCCAAAGCTAAGAGTTAATGAATCATATAATGTGCATGCAACAGTAAAAAAGAAATCTTTCTTGTTGTCTCTTGAGATCTGATTTCACTAATTGGTGCTGCAGCTGAGGGAGAAAAAAGGATTAGCTTGTTAGTTTGTTAGTTTGCTGTCACTCCTGCTTATGTGCTGCTTTGAAGGATTTCTGTTCTGTTCCCCTGCTCAGTGTAAATCTCAGGTGCAGGGAGGTATGTAGTTGTGTGTTTATGGAGCTTCCTGCAGAGTAGATTGGGGTAATTACACATCTAAGGCCCCTCATATAACAACACACTCTTTGTCCCACTGACAGGGTGCCCAGCGGGGGATGGGGTCATGGAGTGCACTCAAACAACAACAGTCCAAGGTTTAGATTTAAACGCCTATCATTGGAGTCGAGACAGAAATGTACACATGGAAGAGCGTGGAAATACGCACACTCTTGTATACTCAGTGATTCACTGTAAATTTGATTTGTTTGGTCTGTAGAGAGACAAATTTAAGTGTTCTCTCTTCTCAATCTCTTCCACAGGGCAATATAGAATATGTAAAAGGGGGTTGACTTTCATTCCACTGTAAATGCTTCAATGATGCTTAAAATCTTGTTTCTGCCTCAGAGGTTGTCAGTGTGTGGCATTCATAAGAGCAAATGTCAGAGATGGGGGTGTAATGAAAAACTGAAAAATGAACAAATCCAAACAACTTGCCCCAAAGAATTTTTATTTATAAGGTCAGAGCGATACAGTTACCTCGCAGCGCTTTGGTTTTTTTTCTGTAAAACACACTGTCACTGCATAGCGGATGCAAACAGACGCTCCAACCTACATCCTGACTTCTGCTAGCACACACCACCTCCAAAGCAGAAGCACAAACCCACGGGGATTCACAGCATTGCTCACATGAGAATCAGAGGCCAAGCAATTTCTTGAAAACACAGCAAATGTGCATTATTGTAAAACCATTTAAGTCAGAATAGACTGACTTCAGGTAAAAAGAAACTAATGTAGAATTACATTAAGTGCAATTGTGCCACATTTCATCAAGATACTGATGATACTATCATCTATGGAAAATGTTTTACATTGACTCATACATGGAAAACCAATTACAGCATTCAGAAAATAACCTCATCAGTACTACAATGAGCATGAATTGTAAAGGGTGATATTTAAATGATCTCCACAGGAAAACTGGCACGTTAGACAGGCAAAGAACTGCTGGGATACAGAATGGAAATAATATTAATATAAAACAACCGTTGGCTAGAAATGTATTGAGAAAATGATGGAAGTAAATCACATGGAACCAAACAAAATATGAACAAAAATCTAAAATAACAAAAATACATTTAAAACTCATATGCAATATTTACCATCTAGGAAGAAAGACATTAGGAAAGCAAATGTAAGAGACTTTACAACATGAAGGAGGCAGGGAATCCTATTCTTCACAGAGACAAACAAGCAAGTATCAGAGGAAGTTGAGTCATTCCTGTCACCATCTTCAGCGAGGACATGGAGCTGGTGAAGTCTTGCAAGTACCTGAGTGTTCATTTCAACGACAGACTGGATTGATGAAACAAAGTCAGTAGACAAGAGAGGGCAGAGACCTCTTCCATGTGAGGAGTCTGAGGTGTTTTAGTGTCAATCCATGTGGCTAGATCATAACTTTTTGCGAGTGTTACCCCCGCAACATGAACATGCTTGTGAAACAACTGGCAATTGGCTTGTCACCCTCTGACAGTGAGGGTATACCAGAGGGTAAACCAGATCTGACATAACACATCCCAAACTGTGCAAAAAGCTTTACCCTCTGCCATCCGGGAGGGTGCTAAGCACAAGCTCTCCTGGTCTTTACTTTTGCACTCTTTATCTTTGGACTCATTCATACCCAAGCGCATTTTTGTGGATGTTTTCTGATGTGCATTAGTGGGTCTGCAGAAAGCCATGTATGGAAAGTGCGTAGACACCACCAAGCATTGATAAAAGTTCTTCAACAAAAGTATTCAATTTGTAGATGGACATGTGAAGAGGTCCTGTTAAAACCAGATTCCAGTTTTGGTGATTTTCATGTTTTCACTTCAATAGAAGAATTACACGCTCTTCTGAGGCCCAAAAAACCACATTTGGTCTTATGAAACCCTTTGAAATCCCACTGGATAAACTGAAAAATATGCTTGTGGTCATGCTTGAAACAAGAAAGCTTTCCTTTATTCCTGAAAAGTTATGTTTGTTTGTCTGATGGTTACTGTCAGAACATATTTAGAGACAGAGAAGTGAAACAGAACATGAATTTATGTTTAATATGCAGAGTTTAAAAGGAAATACTGCTATCAGAAATGAGATTAGTGAGAAAATAACAGTCAAGGAGTTGACTTTGACAGTTGCCAGCATTCTGTTTCGCCACCCTACCAGCTGGCCAAGGCATGAGTTGTTATGACAAGAAACATTGTAGAGTTACGTCATGTATGGTACGTATGGTGCCTCTATGGAAACACTATGATGCCATCCTGATAAACAGTTCCAAGGTCTCAGGTTTTAGAGTCAGTAGGTTAAAGTCATTATGACAGGTTTGACAGAAATGCAGAAACACATAGATCAGGATTTTTGAAAAAGTGCAGAGCAAAAACGGAGAAAAGGAAAAAAATGGGGCAGTGGGGTTTGCTGATGTGGAAGGAGCGATCTTCGTATTCATTACCCCCCACTTCTGGGCAGGTGGCTCTCACAATAAGACCTGCTGAGTGAAGTACTTGTGTGAGATTAATAGTTGTGATAACGCTGTAATGAGAGACCAAGGGGGGGTGGTGGGGGGGAGGTTAAAGAGAATACAGGAGAAAGAGAAGAGACACACTGCGGGAGAGACGAGAGAAAGGGCAGACTTTGGGAGGAAAACCCACCTGGCCGCTCGCCAGCGGGATGTCAGCGGTCTCTAGATTAGTGGCTATACATTACCCCGGCCTATTAAAATATTATACACACTGATTGATGCTGACAGTCTGACCAGAGGGTGGTGACTGTGTGGGCAAATGTGTCTGTCTTCATTTAGGCCCCCATTGCCTCCAAATACCATTTCTTTAGCCAAAGTCCTGCAAACTTGACGACTAGTGGATTTCTTGAGACAGATGTTTGTTACTTAAAATCACCAAAGAGGAAGCAAAATGATAGGTGCACTTCCCTGCTCTACAAAGGCAGCGACTTTTCAAGAGTTTCTTTGCGGAAACCAATTTGCAAACATCATCCTGCTTAATCGCCGTGGTTCCTTTCGCTGTGACTGACGGAGCTGAAGTTGCAGGGGACGTTGGCAATGCAGCACAATGAACTCCAATGACACATGACCGTCCTCTCTTATAATAAACTCCAGGGATGCCCCCCTCTCCCCATCCACCTCCACCCCCACCCCTTACACTTACACACCCTCACACACACACTCCCATTTGAACTTGAAAGCTCTGTCGGCCAGATCAGTAAATAATTACAGGCAGCCAGGCAGGCAGCGCGGTAATTGAATGTACAGCGAGTTGAGATATGGTGATGGACAGATTCCCATTAACCAAATCCACTTCATTGCAGCTCTCCCGAGGGCAAGTTATGTTCAAACAGAGTCTAATCCACCTACAGAGCAGTTTGACGCCCGCTCTGAAAAACGTAAACCCAGTTCATTCAGAGCAAGTGTACAGTAAGTGCAGCCTACAGCATTTTAAGCATACCACTCTTTACACCTTGTCCTCGCTGTTTTATACTTCATCCTTGAGCAAGCAAATTCCACCTGCATCAGGTGCTGGTGCGTTTCAGTTTGTGCATGTGTGTGTTTCCTACCGAGAAAAAGAGATTTGATGCTGAAGGCAATCCCATTATCCATTACACACAGACAGTATCTTCAGTCCACCCTTCCACTCTGAACACTTAAGCATGTGACTGTTTGATGAAACACACTGTGTTTGAACCTCTGACCTTGTCCTAGCGTACCTATTCCAGCTGAGTGACCCCGCTCAAGGCTCAGTGATTCAAGGGAAGCAGTGCAACACATAGATGGTCACATCGGCTATGAAGGGCGTCTCATTTACTGCTCCGCTGTAGATTAAATTCTGGAGCCTGTCATGTACAATGGCTGCATTATAGGCCAGACGGAAAGTTGATTAATGTGAAATGTGGCCAATGGAGAGGAAAGCTTGTCTTCATTAAAGATCTAGAGGGGTAGAAAAAAACGAATGTAAACTCCTTAATAAAAAGGACTTTAACATAAAAAAAATAAAAAAATAAATCTCCAGTGCAAACAGTAATGCAAAATTGGGTCACATTCCACATGACTGCATCTGTCAACATCTTGTGTATGTCATATTTCATTTTTAACATCTGGTGGTTGTGAAAATATGACTGTTGTCTCTCAGAAGCAAAGCAGGAAAATAGTGCTGTTACACTCTACTTTAAGTGTCCTATTTGGCATTTATAAGCAGTATATCAACAGTTAATACATTGTAACACACAATAAGGTTAATGTAATAGTTGTTATATAGTATTATATATTATATAGTACTAGTATATAGTAAATATGTCTTCATAGGACAAGTTATAATTGTTGTATAATTGTATACTGTATATGATAATTGTATCAATAAACACTTACAAATATCCTTATATCTATTTACAACTACATGATAGCGTGTTAAAAACCATTAATGAAATGATTATATATTGCTTATGAATGCCAAATTAGGGTAATTATCATAGACTGTAAAAAATAATGGATGTAGCCACTGTGACGTCGCCCACTGGTTTGTGAACTCCCGTTTTGAGGCCTCAAGTTTGCATTTTGACTGTCACCATCTTGGATTTTTGGAGACAGAAGTGACCATATTTGGACGAGAATGTGGAGCTGACCCTAACGCTAGCTGCCAGCTACTAGCTTGGTTAGCACAGTGCATTTATGGTCTATGGTTAAGTGTGATAATGTTAATGCTAATTTTCACTAGCGAAAAACAGGCTCAAAACCATTAAAACAAAATGTACTTACTGGAAAACAATGAACATCCGACTCCTTAAAGGGTCTTTTGATACAACCAAATGCCGAGCAAGACTTTTTTAGGCGACCAAAATATTACAATTAACTTTCATGAACTGAAAACACACTGAAATAGCGACGGCTACGGCTGCACCTATACTCTGTGAATGTTGAGTTACATTACCTAACCAACGATGTCACTGTCTTAGAGACTTGCCTGTGTCAGCGCCCACCTGTCACTCAAAGCGGCCACACCCTTAATTATGCATAACTTTAAGCCTTAATAACATTTAAACAGGTGAGATATAAAAAAAACATGGCGGTCTACAAGGATTGACTCACTTTTGGAGCCAGCCTCAAGTGGAACTACAGGAACTGCAGTTTCTGGCATTTCTATGTAGGCTTCATTTTTCAGCCCCAGAGGTTGTTGCTTGGTACTTGTGCAAGTTAAGTTGAATTGATGGTTGAGTGCACAAAGTGTCAGATTTTGACAACACAAATCAAGTAATTCTTCTTTTAACCATGACCACAGTCTTTTTCTAAACTATCTATCTATCTATCTATCTATCTATCTATCTATCTATCCATATTTCTGCACACAGGCGATTTGGTGACATCAAGCTCTGCAGTAGCGTTTGTTACAAAAACAGAGGCAGCTCTTGGTCTGTATGCTCTGAGCCGCTGGAACAGTTTGCCTGAGGGTCTGAGAGCGGCAGAAAGTTTTATATCTTTGAATATGCAACCCACCTCTTTAGCTCTAGGCTTTTGATAAAAATTTTTATTTATTTGATTTAATCATTTATTTTATTGTATTCCTATTTCAAGATGTTCTATTCCCTCCTGTTGGTTTTCTTTGTCATTGTCTTTTTTGAACTATTTATCTATTTTAATCATTTCTCATGTGAATTAGTCTCAAATTGTTTTACTGTTTACATGAACTGTACCAACCTGTACAAAATGTTCTATACAAATACAGTTTGATCGGTTGATTACTGTGTAATTCTGATTGAGATACCTCAGAGTCCTTTTTCATGAGGTGTTACATTATTTTCTCCACCCTGTTTTATGTTTTATGTTGTCAGATGTGGTTTCTCAAGTTCCCCATCCACAAAAAAAGGCCTGTGTTTGCATTTACCCTCAAGCTCATATGTGTGTAGGTGTTTGTGGGCAAATATATACTTTTGCAGGATGTGCCTGTCTGCATGCTTTTGTTCCAACCCGCCTGTGGAGCTCATCTGAAACTGTATTCCAGTGTGTGACAATGGTAAGGTGATAGTAGTGAATCTCTCTTGTTTCCCTGTGGGACCCATTAGGAACAACAGCATTAAACTCTTCAACAGACACAACAAAACATCAACATAACAAAAAATACAAGAATATGAGTAGTTATGCATTTTTCCTCCCACTTATTTTGAGAAGGAGTATTGTTCTGCACATTGTCACTCATTCATCCCATCAATAATTTAACACGTATCTACTTCGAACGGAGCTGGACACGATATTCAGTTCATTTACTATTTGAGATTAGTGAGATTAGAAGTGTTGTGAGCAGCAGTTGGTGTTTCATATGTGTGTATTTGTGTATCTATGCGTGTATCTGTATTGTTTGTGCCTGTTGAAGAGATGCTGTTGCCGTAATGTCCTGTGGGAGTCCTTCATGTTTATTTCATCAGTTCTAGTATTGCAGAAGTATCACCTCACCCTCTTGTTTGGACACTGTGCAAGGGTCATACACTTGAGCACACACATTGTGCACAACAGCGAATTCATTAAGTGTGTAGAGACACAGCTGCTCATGTGCGTCAATGCAATCTTAGCATGCAATAATGTTTTTTGAAGGGTCAGTTGACTAAAATTTTCCAAAACACACTATAATTTTTCTCTCACTGCTAGTGATGTAGTTTTGGATTTATCAGCCAAGATTTTAAGATACCTATCTCCATTGTGCTCAAAGCATTTAAAAATTTGTTTTGACAACATCTTGTTTTTCCAGAAATTATGCCATATTACTCTGGATAATCCACAGACCTTCCTGTCAGCTGTTTTATTAGTATTTTCTGTGGAAGAAATCTGCATGCCTAGAGGAAATGGCTTTTTTAATTCTGGTGAACTAACTGGTTAATAAACGTTCTCAAACTAACTTCCCATGGTCAGCGTTTGGTAAACTGTGTGGAACATGTAAACTTAGTCAATAAGAATATATACTGCCTTTGTAAAAATATTATTTTTGGCAGATGTGATGGAAAAATGCCTGTGGCGATTCTTTGATGAGTGGCCTTTTGCAGGATGGTGAAATGCTTTTCTTAAATCTTTCAAGCTGTGAATCAGGTGGACCTGGGAAGAAAAGGTTCCAAACAAAAACACAAATGAAACCTGAATTCCAAGCATAGCTCAGTCATGTGAGCATGAGTCACCACAATGGGTGAACAGACATTAAAGGCTACAGTTAAATCCCTGCACGCTACTCTAAGCATCTGAGCTCCCTGCACGTCTTGCAAAGAATAGGGACACGCTACAGAAATATCAGCCTTTAAGCTGCATTATAGGAAATGTGTTTAATTCTGAATAACGTATGTCTCATCAGCCTGCATAATAACATATGGCTGTGAAGATTCCCCCATCCCCACTGTTTGAAACACTGTTGAGGTTTTAGCACAAATTAAAAATCTTCTCAGCACACAAGGATAGTTTAAAAGACAGTACTGGTGGTTTTGCATGTTCAACCTCAACAAATCACCATTTTCCAAAGCAAGAGATGAACTCATTTTAAATTCTCTTTACCTTTTGTGCATTTTTTTTTCCTTTTTCAAAAGAGGATAAAACCATTTTCTGACATTTTCTGTTAGCCTTGCTTGCTAATATTAGCAATGATTCCCACTAGATGGTACTTTCTGGTAATGTTATATCAACACCTGCTGAGTCATCAGCAGCTCCTGCACAGCACAGTGCTGTATTCATCCCATGTTAAAGAAAAGAGGAGATCTAGCTAATGTTAGCTGTCTTTCTTTCATGGATCTAGTTGTGGTGATGGTAAATGACCATACTGTCAAAACTCACAGCGAGGGGTAGTCCTGTAAATCCAGAACTGTGCAGACTGCCTGGTGATTCAGGTAATGTGCAGAGTCACAGAGAAATTTATGGAGTGGTGAAATCACAGATGGGACTAAAGTAACGGCTAACAACTTATGTCCTGCAGCTGTTGCTGGTTTGGACACTGGAACTAAATATTACAAACTGTTTTTAGCCACACAGATATTGCACCAATCACATTACCAGCACCGATATTGTCCGTTGGAGCTAAAAGTTCCACTGTTATTGCAGAAAGATAATCAAAACTTAAACTCTTCTTTCAGGTAATTACAATTTTGACCTAAAACGTACACAGTTCAAAGGATGTATAAACTTATTTCTTGGAAAAAAATAACTTTTTAATATTACTCAACTTTTTTTACATCGTCCTTGTTTGTTTACCGTTTGTGTTCTGGGTTTGCTTTTTTGACAGCCATAGCTCATGAATGAACGATATTTCTGCAGCCTGATTTGCAAATCTCAGGTGTCAGAGTGTCCCTGAACACACCAACTGGTCCTTGCTTGCAACTGCATAAAAAAATAGGACAACAAAATGTTGACTATGATGGATCATCTATCGCAAGCAGATTTTTATAAAAAGTGAAGAGCTTTGGAAGCAGTCTGCAATTATGTAACTTATATATATATATTGATCTTTAACTGTGCCTAGCTGTATATTTCTTTAAACTGATTTCTGAGTATTGTCCCATATACCTCTCCTTTGCGGCTGCCCAGGTACAGTACGTAACCTTTCGCTGCTTTAGCATTCAATCCTAAAGTCTTACATTTGTCAAAACAGCTACTAGTTTCTTTGTTTTAAGGAAGAAGAGTGGATGGATTACTCCTCTACAATTAAATAAATTACACTCATTTTCAGTGTATATAGTTTTTTGTAAAATGTTAAACCACTTATATAAGTTCCTGTACCATCTTGCCCACTCTTTATGTCTGCTATGGGGCTATATTGCTTCAGACTGGATTTACTTCAATTATGTGTCCTGTTTGAACTGCTTCTGTGAGGCCAGGGGGCATCTGCTCTGACTGTGTTTATCCAGATAGAGAGGAGTGGTATGGTCAACCATCTGGAGACATCTGCTCCATTTCCAGCCAACACAATCAGGTCAGGAGGAGCCTGCACTCCAAACCTGCGGGGGCCCTCAGAAAGCAAATCAACCTCAATACTGTACCTGGGGGACAGATTCTGTAGGAGGAATTCAGACGACTCTAATTATAGGTTTTATCTCTGTGTGGAATGTGGATGAACTATCCAGTAAGTGTGTTGCTACGTATTCTCTTGGTGACCAAAAAAGGAACATCGAGGCGAGACAGAGATGAATGTGGGAAGCCTCCATCTATCTCTGATCCTTTCACTCACACATTCACTTGAGTACAGAGATGGAGAGAGAAAGAGAGGTGAAAGTTTTAGGAAGGAAAAAAAAAACTAATAAAGAACAACGCCTTGTGAATAGCATTTCCATTATAATATCAATATCCCATTTTAGTCTAGTTTGTGTCTCCTCAAGATTGCTCTCACCAGAAAAACAACAGCACTGGTTGTTTTATTTCCTATTTTTACAGTGTAGTCCCTCTACAAAGGTATCACTTCACTGCCAGTATGAACAATTATAGCAACCCATAATTCAACATACATATGGCATGTGAGTACCGTATTAAGATAGACTGGAAAATACAGTCTGAAGCCACACTAGTGGCTCTGTTAGGCTGCACTTAGGCACAGCAGTGCTTTGAGATAAATGCTAACATCAGCATGCTAACATGCTCACAATCAAAATGCTGATATGCTGATGTAGCAGGTATAATCAACCCCCCACGAACAGTACTGGGCTGTAAGGCTTGGCATATGATGCATACTGGCCCAAGAAGACTTTTCCAAAAATACTTTAAAAGGAATGGCTGTAAAACGATAAATGCATTTTATAAGTGCCACAAATACCTTCCAATGACTCTTTGTATGATCAGAATTTGATCCATTCAGTGCAATAGAATTAGGAAAGTCTAGACCAGCTATATCATTGACTTATCTTATGACATTCATGTGTGCGTACAGCCAACAGGAAGCCAACCAGCTTGGCAAGAGGAAGTCAGAGGTATAGTAATCAAGTAACATTAAACTTACCGAAATATTGCGACAATAGTCAACTCAGACTCAGACTCAATGTGAGCCCCGGAGCCATGGAGAGCAGCTGGCGAGCAAACTGTCAATCACAACTGTCAATCAACAGCCGCAGGGCAGACATCAAAGCCTCTATAAGTCTTGAAATCATAATGGAGCAATAATTACCAAAATAACCATCAGCACACTGATTAGAGGCCTGAGATTAGCGATTAAGACCATAATGACTCGTTGAAAAAAATGATCGACTTTGTATTTCTAGAGAGAAGTTGTCACTTTTTGAATGAGAGGGATTTTTTGGAGCCAGCATCTGGCAGCTGTCAGTCACATTGGACTTTAAGGTACCTCCGCAGACTCTTCTGAGATTTTTCAGTCTGGCCTGAATGATGGACTGACTGCCATCCCAATAATCACACAGCTAGAATGACTAAAAATCTGAACCTATACTTAAAATGGACTTGCTGCCATTGTCAGGAAAGGCATGAAATTAATTTACTAGACTGGTTAGTGGTTTCTTCCATTTTAAATACTGAATGAACCATGCAGTAGGAATTTTTGTCTTTGGTTGATTTTAGTTTCTTCCTGAATGTGTAGACTGAAAGCAGCTGCTGCAGACATGAGGGAGTAAAAGCTTCAGTATCTTTTTCTTCATCTATGTAGAGCCCACAACACTTAGACACTAACGTCAGCTCTATTCTACAACTCAGCATGTTTATTGATAGTAAGATGTTACAGAGAACATTATTGGGTTGCCTGTACTCCTCTGTGGTTTATTAGTATTCAGTCAGCACCTTACTCCAGGAAGAAAAAGTGAGGGGATTATGTTAGAGGTTATTAGATTGAATCAGACCTAACAGGTTATGTTTTGCCACTGTCTTTGAGGACATAAACTATCCTAAAAGGTTCCAGAGAAGATGCCTTTTAACTTTTCAATAAGCTTTCATATTTTATCTCCGATAAAACATGTTTTTTGTTTCAACAACTCAGCCTCTGACCTCACTCTACATTTCACACAACATTCCTACTGTACCTACCACTCTCAGCCAAACCGACTTCCCATCAATAAGAAAGTTCTTTTGTTTTACGTTCCTCCTTTCTCTGCAGCTCCGTGGGTGTATGAATCCCCAGTGGCGATGGTTTATAGGGCTGCTCTCCACTCCTAAATGATATGAGGGCTGCTTTCTATAGGAGAGGCAGATAAGAGCTTAATACATTACCCTGCAGAGGAGTGTCCAGCGCTGGTCTTATAAATCACCCCATGGTTGTACTTGAGTGTTGACTGTGTGTTGCGTGCGCTGGTGTTGGAGTGTGTATGTTGGGGGGATGGAGGGTTTAGTGTGATCACAACACACACATTTGCCTTGATGATATATCACAAACACATATGACGCTGTTTGTTGATGTTAAATTGATTTTTTTTCCTCCACAGCTTTCTTCATCACAGTGGTTATATTGCTGTGATTTGTTTTACCTCTGCAATACACCTTGTCAGAAAGCATGCTATGAATTAAAACCAAAAACTACCTCTTACATTAATGACTGTGATAGACACCGGGCCATTTATCATCGCAGAATTCCACTGAGAAAAAGATTTGTGCCACAGAATCCATAAGAGGAAGAAGAAAACATTGTCGACGGGACTGAAAGACAAGCATCATCTCTATTTTTACCAAAAGACTTGTGAAGCAAAATGTCATTCTCAGTACTGAAACCATGATAGCAATTTGTATTAAGGTATACCTATGAAGATTTTATGTATTGTTACTAATAGCTCACTTACCAATGATGTCACTTATGTTGAAAAATCATCCATCATATCAAGTAAATATTTGGTTGCCGGGCCAAGGATGTGTTTGCTTGGTGGATCTGCTCTGCTCTTGCTTCGTCCTTTCAGCTGTCTGTTATCAGTAGTGACCCCTCCTGTGGACTCTTTGAACCTCTTTCCATCTGGAAAAACACTTCAGACCATCCACACGTCACCTACATTTATTAATTACCAGTATTTATGGCTCATTGAGAAGTAAGTCTAGGTTTCTGCTTTCCATAACCCATCAAGTCTGCAGTTATACATGTTAGTGAGTCTGTAAAAGGGAATTTCCTCAGAGATTTAGCTTAATATATACAACAGGTGTGCCTTTGTAACATCACAGCTACATCTCCTCTTGCAAACATCTAAAACAATCAGCGTATTATTACTATTTTGGCCGTCTGTGTCCATTCTCTCATCAAGCGTTCTGTTTGTGTTTAACACAATTGCCTAAAGGTGCCTTGTGCAATCTGGTCCAAAGTTGCTGTAATTAACCTCTTTAAGCCTGAGCACATTTTTGATTTATTTCTACCCTGTAAGTAATGGAGATGCAGTCTAGCAGATTTCTGTATGTGACTGTATGAATGTGAAGCACAGTGTTATGACAGAAGAGAAAAAATGACGCAGTCTACTTTATCAGTCTTTTTTGTTTTGTTTTCTCTGGTGGTTGCTTTGTAGGACAAGCCAAGGAGTCATGGACTCATACCCCCATCCTGTCCCTAAGGAGTCAGTGACCCCGGTGATCCGTTGAGGCAGACATCATTGTTCATGATTGTTTTAGTTTCGTCGTCTCTGTCGAACCACCCTGTGCTGGAGTCCAGTATGACTGGATAGCCTTAGCACTTCATCATGTTGGATTAAGTCAAGTGTCTCCACCCTGGCTGCATGCCCACAGAGGTCAGCCTGGGCGGCCTGCCTATGAAAACACTGCCTCTCCTCCATCTCTCCTCCTCATTTCTCTGATACTCTAACAAGGAAGAGCTCTGCAGAGAAAGAGTGTATTTAACTAGCATGTGGAGTTTTCAGAGATAAGTATCTCTGAAAGAGGCCCCACTCAGCTCAAGTAGGATAGGCTAACCACTTCCATGTATATATGTGTAAGTTAGAGTGCATGTGTGCTTGCATGGGTTCATGTGTATGTGAGAGAGTTATGACTTACCACAGTCTGTCCAAATTGTTATAACCATGTCAGTCTGGGTTAAATCCATCTGAAATCCCTATTACCAGCTCCACCCTATCTTTAAAGAGTGATCTCACCTTCCAGACAGCTTATTGTTCTCACAGTCCCTGTCTCGGTCACAGTCACAGCTCTGACAGACACTCCTTTAAAGTATATTCAGTGTTTACATGCATGCTAATGATTAGATTATAAAGATTAAGACAATACCCTTAAAGAATCTAAAATGCCTTAATCTTATTATTTTAGCTGTGTTATTAACTGGTGTGGCCCAAATAACTCATATAGTGCTCAGGCATTATATTATTTCAGAATGCAATGTCTGATTTATTCAGTTTTTGATTAGGTGGATTCACTAGAAGGGAGTGTAAACTGGCTGAGAAGTGATTTTTCCATTTGGAAACTAGAGGCAGGGATTAAGATATAAAATGTTTGGTGGGGCATCAACTGTGCCTTTATCTTACAAATACTAAATAGATTTAATTCTCAAGTATTTTCCAAAACAGATTGCATAATATTCATGATGCCCAGCGCAGACTGTTTTTGATGTACAAAGAAAGGTACAAACCTAAAGTAAAAACACTGAATGATGAAAAACAACTACAGTGTGGAGCCTTATGTGAAGCAGAATTATCCAAAATTCAAAGATCTCTGTGTTCACAGTTACGTTCATTAGCTATAGAGACAGGCAGGTTTACTGGACTCCCTGAAGAGAGAAGAGTTTGTTTGCAAAGTCAGTGATAAGTTTTAAGGTCCAGTGTGGAAGATTCAGTGGCATCTAGCGGAAAAGACTTGGCAGAAATGGAATATAATATCCATGAGTATGTTTTAATATGTATGTTTATAATCCCATGAAAATAAGAATCGTAGTTACCTTCTCGTTTTTGTTACCTTAGAATAAGCACTTTATATCTACACAGCAGGCAGGTCCTCTTCCACAGAGGCCACCATGTTGCACCACCATGTTTCTACAGTAGCCCAGAACGGACAAATCAAACACTGGCTCTAGAGAGTTTGCATTTATCGTGTGTTTTTCAGCCACTGTAGGTTCCCCTACATGCTTGGCAGGAGTTTTTCTGCATGAATGATTATAAGAAACTTCAGTTGGGTTTCAGGAAGGGAACCTTTTATGTGTCTGATTAATTTGTAAAGCATGGTACAGAGGACAAAGTTTTTTGTTTGCAATGTAATGTAAGAAGTTTTGTTCATGTCTATGTTTCACAAATGTTTCAGCACTGCAACTATATTTTGTTATATCTTGTCCCAAGCGGGTAGCTCCACGTTTGAAAAATGAAGCCAAGGCAGAAGTGCCTTAAACCTGCATTCTCTCTAGTCACCAGCAGGGGGCGACTCCACTGGCTCCAAAGGAACGACTTCTCACTTCATTTATTACCTCAGTAAACACTTTCCTAATGAGTTTGCAGTCTCAATCGCTAGTTTCAAGTCTTCCTCATTACATCATGATGTTGATTTTGTAAATTATGATCCCATTTAGAGTAAAATAGATGATAAAGCAGGGTATGCTTTAGGGCGTGAGGTGCTGTAGTTGGACCCTGGGGAGCTCCTCCCCAGTGCCACGTTCTCATCCAGATATGGTCACCTTTCATCACTTCTGGCGACCAAGATGGTGATGGTCAAAATGCCAAACTCGAGGCTTCAAAACCGGAGTCCACAAACCAATGGGGTGACGTCACGGTAGCTACGTTGGTTATTTTTATACATTCTATGGTAAATCCATTTGGGCAGGGCGCTTTTACGGTTAACTAATTAACTATCAAAGAAAAACAGTGAAACATCAAAAAGTTCTTCCTTCTGCGTGTATTACATTATAATAAGAATTAAATGTTTCCTGTTGGTTCCCACACACCCTTAATATCAAAGAAATAATCTAAATTCAGGTTACTGGGGAAATCAGATTGCAGTACTGTGAACCATGTAAGGACTTTAACTATCACCTTAATCTGGGAATTCATCCGGTTAGGTAATGGCTCACGCTATCTCACAGCATCATGACATTGTTCAATTTGGGAACTTTTTATAGCGAAATGAGGTGTAAGTCAGGGTGTGAGAGTCAACTATCTGATTGTCATCTACCTGCTCTACTTCCTCAGAAGCAGAAATAAAAAGCTGCTTTGAAGACAATACCTGTTTACCTCAAAAAAGCATTCATTCATAAGGTTTTTCACATTTCCTTGTTTCCTGTTGTACTTATGTTTACATGCCAGGGCCTCTTCAATGCCAGGCAGAGCATGAGGAGGAGGGCAAAGTTTCCTTCATACAACAATAATTCCATTCAAACCTGGATATATAAAGTAAACACAGCTTGCAATCTGCAGCCAAAGATAGGTGTTTCCACAACTTGATGAGGAGAGCATTTGGTGTGACAGGTAAACACACGCTCTTGCCTGGCAGCCTCGTGATAAGGTGAGTGTCTTTGTGTGTGTGTGTGTGTGCTTGTGTGTGTGTGTGTGTGTGTGTGTGTGTGTGTATGTGTGTGTGGGAGAAAAAGTTCTTATCTGTCCACTTTTCCATTACAGGCAGGTGTTTCTGAACCCCTTCAGATTATTTGCGGTGAAAGTAAACTATAAACAAAAGAGTAATGAAAAAAAATCTGACAAACTAACACAATCACTGTTACATCAGAAAGTCAACACTGTAGGTACACATGCAAGACACCCCCAGCTCTCCCTCTCACACACACACCTATACACAGAAAAAGCAATGTCTATTATCTTCTGCATCCATTAAGTGGTTTAAGCTCTGCACACTTGTCACGCAGTCAATTTCTAATGAATTTTCCGTGTGAGAAATGGAGGCTATAAAGGGAAAGTAGATGAGAAGAGGACTCTGCTGTGTGCAGTCTGAGGCGTAATGAAAGCAGGGATATACTGTATGTATAATGTATATTCCCCTGACCATGGCTAAAGTCCCCACTCTGTATCATTTTTATGGCATGATCCTTCTTGGATGCCACTGCTCGGCCAAAGGAGTATTCAACTAAGAAATGGCCAGGCTGAGGGATTACATAGGTTCACTTTCTCTCTGCCTCACCTAAGATTGCCGTCTCTGTTCTCTCCGTCACCGTGCAGGCTGCCTCGCCAGGCCCCTCTTTCCACACCATGCCTTCTCTCTCACCTTGTCATCTCCCCCTCTCTCGCTCTGTCTACTTTGATTCAGCTCATGTAATCCATTCATCCATTTCTGTCACACTTTCACAGGACGAGAGAGGGAGCATGGACAGCATGTTAAGAATATGCAAACATATGGTCTTTACAGGAAGCAACACCATAAATCCAACCATGAAAATTACTTCAGATTTGTGCCTTCACACTTTTTGATTTTCTGACAATTACATGAGAGAGTTAATAACTGACCTTTCACTAAGCCTAGCCCCCCCTTAATTACTGTTGCTAAGCCAATCAAGCCAGCAGTTTCCAATGTTAAAGGTGGCAGATTTACCACTCAGAATTCTTAGTAATTTTTATACAGTTTGTCCCTTATTTCAGACAGAATAGACAAAAGCACAGGCTTTTTATTTTACTGGCTGTAGCTAACTAATTAAGCAAACGTTAGCTCCATGAGTTGTTTGAAAAAGCTGTCTCCAGTTGACTCGTTTTATAACAAGACAACTCTAACAGGGTCTTAAATATGTACTTGTCAGCAACATACATGCTGCAAGAAGTATAAAAAGGAAAAATGTAAGATCAGGCTATTTCATACAAAACCCTGTTTGGATGATTAGCTTACACATTTTGACTTAGTAAGGAAGCTAGGTGAGTTTTAAATAATCTTTATTTATAAAGCACTTTTAAACCCACATTACAAATTGCTTCACACAAGGCACCAACTTCAAAACAAACAC
Source organism: Thunnus maccoyii (assembly GCF_910596095.1). NCBI lineage: Eukaryota > Metazoa > Chordata > Actinopteri > Scombriformes > Scombridae > Thunnus > Thunnus maccoyii. Next base: position 22,086,415 of record NC_056551.1, on the reverse strand, counting down.
ATCATAAAAACAAAGCAGATCATAAAAACAAAATAAGCAGATCATAAAAACAGAAACAGATCATAAAAACAGAGAGCATATCATAAAAACAAAATAAGCAAATAAAACAAATAAAACCAGTCACAGTGTCGCCATGCAAAAGGGGCGTCAATAAAAATCAAGTAAAATTAGGAAAAGCTCTCCGATAAAAGTATGTTTTAAGAAGAGTTTTAAAAAAAGGTCACTGATTCTGCTGACCTGATTTCCTCAGGCAGTTGTTCCATAGCGTCAGGGCTCTGATTGCAAATACTCTGTCAGCTCTAGCTTTCAGCCGCATCTCGGGAACAGATAAAAGACCTCTGCCCAAGGGTCTCAGACTACGTACTGGCACGTATGCAACTAAGAGGTCAGATATATAGTATGGAGAGAGGCCATCGAGAACCTTGAAAGTCAACAGTAAGACCTTAAAATCAATTCTAAAAGATAGCGGGAGTCAGTGCAAGGAGGCTAAAACAGGCGTGATATGGTCCCTTCCCTTGGGTCTTGTTAAAGCCTGGCAGTTGAGTTCTGTACAATCTGGAGCCGATTAATAGATTTTTGTTTGACTCAGGTGAAGAAGCTGTTGCAATAGTCGAGGCGTGAGGAGATGAAGGCATGTAAAATGATCTCTGTCTTTGAAAGATAAATAGATTGTATTTTGGAAATATTTCTAAGATGATAAAAAACAAGACTGCACAAGTTTTGTTGCGTGCTGCTCAGAGTTTAAGTTGCTATCAAACCAAACACCAAAATTCTTTGCAACAGGCTTTATATATTCCAACAGGGAACCAGCAGATGCCAGTTTTTGACATCACGTAGGCAGTCATGTAGTGAACCAGGATCAGTGGCTCTAACAGGCAGGTACATCTGGGTGTCATCGGCATAACAATGAAAGGAAACACCATGTCTATGGACAATATGTCCAAGGGGAAGCATGTACAGAGAAAATAAAAGTGGTCCAAAAACTGACAGCCCCTGGCTCAGGGGCTCCCACAGCAGTGATGATGCTCAACACCAGTACATAAGCTTCACTAACATTTCCAGCTTATGTTGGAGCAGATACACACACTGTTTAGTACATGCTTTTGTGTTTTTCATTTTTGAAAGGCAAAAAAAAGAAGTCACAACCCTCCAAACTTTTTCTACCTAGTATCAGGTCATGCTGTGTGTAGTTACTGTTATGACTGAAAATGGCTGTTTGGGGGAGGTATTTGGGAACAGTTGATTAACATGATTTAGTTGCACACTAAAAATTACTGGGTTAAAATTTTACCCAGTTTGGGTGAATATAGCAACAACACCATACTGGGATATTGTTACCCAGAAAGCTACTCAAGACAAGAGGTTGTTTTGACCCAGTTTCCATGTCATTTTTTATTATACTATGAGGTTATTTACTCAAACTAAAGCTTGTTATGATCTACTCTTTATAAAATTACATGTCACGGTTTATTATTGATCGTTGATGACTGTGTATCTTTTGAATGTGATATGCACATCGTTTTGTACAACGAAACAATACATTTGTGATAGTTTTTAGCTAAAGCTTATTGTGTGTAACACTGGGTCAAAATAACAGATTGCTCTTGGGTAAAATAACCTAATGTTATATTGGTGCTGTATTAACCCAAACTAGGTAAAATGTTAACTTAGTGATCTTTAGTGTGTGTTTCCTGCTTGCTCCTGCATCTATTTCATCTACATGTATAATATAGAATTATAGCATCACTTCAAACAATGTGATGGAAAGTCCAATAAAACCTATTCTCACAGGGATCTTTTTTTTTTGTGTGTGAGGATGAAATTGACATTTCTTGTCCCACTCATTCATTATCTTTCCTTTGTCATCTTACCTCTTCACAACGTTCTTTCTCTAAATGTTTTCTTCCACCATTAAATCCAGTGCACTGCATGTGTTTTATTCATGTGCATAGTGACAGGAGCAGTAATGTATTCCTGTGGGGTATGTGAATCTCATGTTCTTCCTCTTTTTTTCTCTCCATTCACAATCTTGGGACGTGTTAACACCGAGATATAACACCTTCAACGGTATGAGCCGAGAGCTCTTATCTATAACTAATAAGGTTCTCACTGATAATGTCTTTTTGAAACCTGTACAACAGAGACGCATAGTGCTTTATTGAAAATGGGTGGCTCACATACAGTATGATAATCTCAAAATACAGCAGATGTTACATTTGCAGTTTTGCCTTTTGTTGATATTTAAATTTAGATAAGAGATATGTCTGACACACACTTGGACAAGGATAAAGCTGAATGAATTTGCAAACATTGATATACAGATACACTTGAGCTTTGGTTCATACTCTGGGTAGCATTGCATAGGATAATAAAATGTTGATCAGCCTTTAAGCTTTGTCTAGGGAAGAGTCTAAGCCTAAACCTATGTGGTTTTCTGTCAGGGGATGTGGTTGATATATTAAGTGTCACCAGTAGTCCCTCCAATCAATTTCCTAAAGCCCCAAGCATGGCGGAGGCCCACTAAATCACCTGGTTGTATGCTCCGGTCCTCCAACAAAAGAGTTTAGAAAGCAGCACATTCAGTCGCTGCGTCTTCCTCTACATATATGGAGAAATAAGCCAAATGAAGAGTGGTGTCTAGATGGTAACCCTAGATTTGCGAAACTCTCACGAGCCGCTTCAAAATATTCTTGTCTTGCTGTTTTATGATGTGACAATGCTAAGGTTAAGATCTGGTTAGGTTTAGGCACAAAAACCACTTGGTTAGTATTAGGGAAAATCATGGTTTGGGTTTAAAATGATCACTTGAAAGGTATGTGTGGGTTAAAGTTACAACAAGTTACCATCTAGACACTACCTGTAGTGAAGTTCACCAAAAATACTGGCAGCCATTACACTTATGCATTTAACATTTGACTCTTCCAAATGTAATGAGCTTTTTGCTGCAGCGGAAACATAATAAGGGGAGAGTCCCCAGTTTACTGAAGGAGATGAGACATGGAGAAGGCTGCTCTCATTATGTCAAACTATACAGCTGCAGTGCTGTTCTTGTAGTCAGTCTAGGGCCAATTGCAGCAAAGAGCTGATCCATGTAACCTTGAAAGCCAGATGAATCTCTCAGGTTGATCAAACAGTAAGAAACATCTGGTCTCCTTATCCCTGAGAGCACTCTGGGTGGGAGGGTTGTTGCCATATTTTAAACATTTAAACCAATCAAAATGAGTCCTATAGGCATAGTGTGTCTCTCAACATTACCATTTTACAATTTTGCACAGCTTAAGTATCATCAGCTTAGCACGAGAGCAATATTCTCCATTTTCATGTGACTCAATTTCATCTGCACTGCCTGATTGTATTTAGATTTTCTTGATATAGCGCCAACGGTCTCATGTTCTACCATTTATCATTCAGAAACAAAAACTCCAGGCTAATGAAATAATATCTGGAATCTTGGATAAGAGAGTCCGAATAAAGATCAAGTACAACTGAGTCACAGTGTGGTATGTTCATTTTTTCCACCATGCGAGTAAAATATATTCATTAAAACAATCCTTCAAATTTGTAATTAGTTTGGAGGGCAATTACCAATGGCTCTGATGCTCGTTAAAGAAGTCATCCAAAGTCCTCTTTGAACGTTTGCTGTAGTGGGGTGGCTTATTGAGTATATCGGCATATGTCTGAATTGCATTCAGACATAAGGCGATGAAATCAAGGGGTTGAAACAGGAGGAAGTAAGAAGCTGTTCCCAGATGTTACTTGATTAACACTAGGTAAACAATTTTCACATGTGCATTCAAAACTTGAGATCAATAGCAGCAGGATATAACACAGAATGGAATGCCTATTGTTAAGTCTGATTTGGTTAAATGTGTATTCTTCATCAATCCACACTTCTCTTTTTGAACCCATTACAGGATATATCCATCAAGACAGTTTTTAAAGAAAAAAAAACATAACAATCATCTCCCAGCCATAACCCTGTGGCTTTTGCTGTTGCCATGACAACAAGGGTTGTCTAACTTTAAGGAAGTTGTAACTTTAACCCACACAACATATTTCTCCAACCTTAACAAAGTGATCATTTTAACCCAAACCAGACTTTAACCATAGAGTTGTCACATCATAGAACATAATTATTTATCACATAACAATGATTTGTAACGGTTTTTGGAGGCACACACACAAATGTTGTCCTGTCGATTACTGCCAATAGAGGCGCCATATTATAACGCTCCTATTTGTCATTCTGGAGTGCATGGTCAAACAATGTATTTGGTTGTTTAATTTGCAGGATTTGTTGCTTCTGAGACTATAATCCACAAAGCACCACAACAACAACTTGGAAAAAATGCTTTCATCAGTGTAACTTCCAAGTCAGTGAGACTGTAATGTTTTAGAATCAATCCCATTGTTTGTGCTAGGGAAGGTTTGTCTTAAATGATAAATTAGCAGTGCTTAATTAGAGTTTGTTATCTCAGATAGGCTTCATGAGTAAACACAAGTTAAAACTTAATGGAGTGCCAAGAATCCCAAGCTCTTAATTTCTTCCTCTGTTGAACAACAATGACGCACTTAAAAAACATGCACACATTGAATAAGAAGGGTCATAATTTTCTTATGATGTAACATTAACTCAGTGTTTTTCCCTGTTTAAGACACATTTTGAAATGTTGTTGCCATTTGTACATGCCTGGTCATTAGCCTGGTTATTTTCTTGATCATAAAATATTTCAAATGCATTTTTGCTTTTGTTTATTTTAATAGGTTTAGCAAAAACTTGCTCTTACAGGTGCACTGCAAATAATCATGCAACACATACACGCACACATGCACGCATGCACACACACACACAGAGTAGTAAAGGTAGTACAATGTTCCTGCGGGGCTTTGTAAGAGGATGATAAAAGTGTAATTTTACTTTTCTTCAAAAAGTCTAAACCCACTGATGTGTTCATCACAAACAGGAGCTCCCACTGTTTGTTGTAGTGCAGATTTGATTCACCTGCTGAGAGTCATAGGCTTGCAAAAAATGGATAAAAGCTGAGAAACTTACTGACAAAACTAAGCCATCCTTTTCAACGAGACTAATTTTTACCTTACATTTAATGGGAATTTTTTCACTCATTTTTCCACCATCATGCGTTATTAATTCCGGTGGCAGTGGGGAGGCAAACCTAAATTTGAGTCCCAGTGGAAGGTAAAATGTAGCTGAAGACACTTAATAATCTCTTCACCTTCAATTCTTGGAGCGCTGATGTTGACAGGATTGCAACTGCAGTGATTGTGGCGTTATAATGTTATGTTTGGAAAAAATTACCATAATGGTCTCATTTGCAATGATGGATTGCATTTGCTAAGGCAGCAGTAAGTCTCAGCAAGCTGTTTGCAGTATTTTGAAGACAAAATGAGCCTTTGACTTCCTGCAGGTACAGTAAACCTGCAATAAATCAGGCAGTGATGGGTTTTGGATTTAGACTTTTCATGAGCTTTAAATGAAAATTAGTTTTTTTTTCAGCCTCTGAAAATCCTACTGTTTGTGTTGTTTGCACTGTTGGACTCAATTCCAGCAATGTCACTGCATGTCATGATGAAGTTGGTGATTGACAGGTTATTAAAACCGATAGGATTGTAAGCCTATAGCCACACTAGTGTGCTGTGAGTAGGCGCAGTGATGCTTTGGGCTAAATGCAAAATATCAGCATGCTAATATGTGCATAATGAGAATGCTAATATGCTGAATCACCATTATCAGTAGGATTCATCCTCTGCAGACCGTGAATGTCTGTAGGAATTTTTTATGGCAATCCGTGTAATAGTTGTTGAGATATTTCAGTTTACAGACATTGTGTGAAAAAATAATTGTGTTTTTTCTTTTGCAGACTAGTAAGCCGAGCTATTTGATAATAAAGCAACACCTGTTCCAGAATTATCTTTTTGTTTTTTTATTCTGGTTATTTGCATTGACAAATTTGCATGCTGTCAGAGCTACATGAAAAATCACAGGGATACACCTGGTACACACCCTTCATTTCAAGAGCAAATCAAATCAAATTAAGTTTATTTATATAGCACACTGAAAAACAAAGTACTGTACAAATTATAGCAAAAGACACATCAGTAGCAAGTGAAAGGACATTAGTTTGGCAAGGCTCCTCAACTGAAAATAGCAACCTTTCACCACAGAGTTGACCTGTTTGTCAAATTTCAATGCTGAGTCAAAGATGACACCAAGATTCCTGGCATGGGCAAGAAGGTTCAATGTCATTGGCCCTAAGTGGTTAGCCATACTCCCATTGGGGGTGACCAAAAACAATTACTTTTGTCTTTTTATCGTACAACTGAAGACAGTTTTTTGCATTCCAACATTTCACTTCCTGGAGGCAATTATGGATGGAGGTGGAATCCCCCTGATTCAGTGGAAGGTACAGTATATTTGGGTGTCATCTGCGTAACAGTGAAAGGACACATTGTGCTTGTGGAAGATAGAGTCTAAAGGAAGCATATACAAAGCAAATAAAATGGGCCCTAAAATGGAACGTCAAGGTACTCTGCAAGTGATTAGGGCAGTAGAGGAGGAGAGGCTCCCAATCTTAACAAAGAAAGTCCTGTCTGTTACGTAGGAGGCAAACCATTTGAGGGCAGTGCTCTGGATGCCAACCTGGTCCTTGAGACGGTTTAATAGAATACAATGATTAACTGTATCAAAAGCCGCATTAAGGTCTAAAAGAATTAAAATGGAACATTTACTACAGTCTAAAGACAACAGTAGGTCATTTGAGACTTTGTGAAGAGCAGATTCTGTGCTGTGACGAGCCCTGAAGCCTCAATGGAATTTCTCCATAATGTTGATTTTGTCTAAAAGAAGACAGAGGCTGTTTGTAGACAGTTTTCTCCAGCACTGGGAGCTTGGAGATATGGACGGAAATTATTTAGTTTGTTGATTTGTCAAGGTTAGGCTTTTTAATGAGAGGTTGGACTGTTCCATGTTTAAAGCAGGATGTGACGGTTCTATTTACAAGATTGCTGTTTATGATAGGAGAAATTGTGGGACCTACAGTGTCCAATACTGTCTTTAAAAAGTAAGTAGAAACAATGTCTATGTCAGGTAGGACGTGACAGTCTATGGGGCAGGTGGTAGACTTTGTGTGAGAGATTGTGTCATAAATGTGGGACAGAGACACAGGCTGAAATTCACTAAAAATAGCAGAGCAGGCAGACACCAGAGAGGGATCGTAGGCAGGCAGTGTAATATTAGATTGTATGTGATCCATTTTCATTGAGAAAAAGTCCTCACACATGGCTGTGGTCGGCACAGGACAGATATCAGCAACAGGGTTGTGAATTGAATTAATTGTGTGGAACAGAACTTTTGGACTGTGGGAATTTCTGGAGATAATGGTGGCAAAATATCTCACTCTTATGGCTTTGACAGACCAAGCATAAAGTCCAAGGTATGGCCACGGTTGTGATGATGAAGATAGTGAAGATTAATGTCAACACAGTTTCAAACATTGCTCACAGTTTTCATCGCTGGTCTGTGGGTGTACTAGTTGATTTAGTGAGTCAAGTGTATGAAATGCAAGTGCATGACAAAATGCATATTTACATAGAGACACACTCAAACTACAGTACATGGCTGAAACAAAGGTATCTGCCTGATAACATTTTTCTATTCAAGTATTTATTAGCCAGACAGACAATGGGGTAGTAGAGGGGTAGGATTGAAACAAGAAACATCTTAGCTAGCTCAGATCAGGAAACAAACAGACTTTGTCTAATACTCACATTATTATTAGGCCATGGGTGCACACCTACTTTAAGGCTTTGAGAACAGGATGTTTTACTTTTGCTTCTCTCAGTGTCCTCTTCCTTATAACTTTGGCTTGTGGCACTCTCATTTGGAGAAGTATGTGACCTCATTCTAGAGCTGCCCTGATTAGTTTGATACGGCTTCACTCCACTTGCTGTCAAACTTTCAGCCATGATTTTAGTGAAGTTTGTCATTTTCTTAAATCTCCTTGGAGCTCACAAGCAGCCTGCACCTTTAAGCCTCAAGTAGGAAATGAAAACATTCAATAAACAATTCATGAATGAACATATTGTCATCTACAGTTTTCAGCCTTGTGCCCTAAGAGTAACGCAAAGGTGTGTTATTAGCTAATGGCTGTTGGCAACTACTTCCTCGTGTGTTTATATGCTTATGAGAAGCCTCAGCTCTGGTATGTACTCAACAGTGTTACAACACCAGTGCATCACAAGCTAATGTGTGAAAATGTCTGTGTGGAGGTGATGTGACAAAATGCTGCATTTTTACACCATGTTGCACTGGGAATTTTAATTGTGTCATAAAAATATGATAATTTCAGGAAAGCCACAATTTATGAGAGAATGTATTTCCTCTTTTGCACACAGATCTTGAACAACTCTATTATTCTCAGGAGCCAGAAATGATTTTTACTTCAGAGGGATTACCCCCCCTGTTAAAAATAATGCTGTGCAGAAACCTAAACTGGGTTAGCAGATGAGAGCCGCCCTGGGTCACATCAGAGCACATCAGGAGTTCATGCCAGTCAGGGTGAAATACGACCCCCATATCATCTGATACCACAGACTTTACGAGCCTGTAGTTGTGGATCGTAGGACACTTAATACAGAGCTTGCAGGGAAAAGAATCCCTGTTCAGTCAATCATAATGTAGATCATCTTAATGCAGTGGCAACATAGCTTCACAACACAATTACGTTCCCAAATGAACCCTGATCCTGAACTTACAGGTACTGTTCTTGCTGTAGGGTCTACGTGCTCAGTTGCACAGCGGGCACATTAAAGTTTTATCTTATGTATTATTTGTTATTTTCTTGTCATTGTTTCCATTTACAAGCTGGTATCTTGGCCTGAGTGACAGATAAACCCTTACAAGTAAAAAAACAAGGTTTGCAATAAATTATTAATGATTTATCTGTAGGTTGGGTCCATTAAGAATTGATTACTTCGGCAGACCGCTAAGAAAACACAAGAAAAAGTTGTCTGACCCGAGACAGCCTGGATGAGTTTCTCCGTCTGTTTCTTTCGCTCTCTCTCTCCCACATTAGTTTGATGAATAACACTGACACACACAAACATCAGGGGTCATCCATCAGCTTCGTACCAGCTCACAGATAGAAAGGAGGACATCAAATATTAACGCCCACAACTCCTCCCTGCGCACGACAGAACTCTGACACATACAGTGAAGTGAATTATTGAAACTCTTCAGCAGCCATACATTTAATACCACTGACGCACACCCACAGTGGTGGATGGGCACATTAGGTAATCAGAACTCTACTAGCCTCACTTCCATTCAAAACTCCATCATGATGTGCAGTACGTTGTTAAAATACTGAGCAGAAGTAAGGTGCAAGTGGTATCTGGTATAAAGGATTACTGTTTGTTTACAACTTTGGTGTTATTTTCATAATTTTGTCCATCATTGATATTGTTAATAATAACATTGAACTCTTTCTGTTGTCATGCACATTTTCAGGTCTGTATTTATAGTCTGGGGCTCTTGCTTGATTTACAGTTTAAAAAGCTCCTTATTTATCTTTTACTGGCTGTATGCAGCCCCACAGTTCAACCTCCTGTCTGAAACAGGCCATTTCAGTTCCTGTCTCTTTAAGGCCCCCTTGAGATGAGCCCACTCTCTTCTGATTGGTTAGCATCTGGAAGCTGCCCCTGAGCAGACTTCTGGAGGCTCCGTAGGCTATGTAAACAAACAGTAGTAGTAAAATTTCTTTTCTTTTTTCTAGTTCTCGGAGCGTTCAGAGCAGGCTGAAGCCTGGGCTTCCAAATAAAGTCATTTACTGTAGATAATCTGACTAAACTGTTGGCTAATTATCTGAATGCTTGTGTTTCTTGCCCCATCTGTTTTCTTTTTAGCAATGTCACATGTTTCCAGATCTATGCAACTCACAAAGATAGAAATGATGGGCCAAACTAGGGAGACCAGACCTTAATAAAGGACTCTCCTTGATTGGAAGGTTATTTCAGCAATATATCTGATTAATAAATGGGTCAATATGGATTGCAACTTTCAAACAAAAGCTAGTGTGCATGGAAAACTTTCTACATGTAACAGGGTTTTCTAATTTTTTCTGCATCAGTGTGGTCATGGTGTTAGACTAGTCCGGCAAGATTTCACACAAGGTGTCTTGTTCATATGCAAGAAGATGATTAACAGAGATAATGAGGTACAATAGCTCTCACTGGTGTATGTGCATAACAAGCCTAGACCGCATTCCTCCTCATTACAGAGACAGAAGGAAAAAGAAGAAACAGGCAAGAGAGAGGCAGTCTAAAAAAGCACAAGTAAGAATGCATGGTTCACACCGTAAATGATACTCATCTACCTCCTTCCAAGGTTTTCTAAATTGCAAAAGCTACTCCAGGGTACCATCCCTGTGTTGTTCCCTCCAGTCCTCCAAATGGGTGCCCGGCAGGGATCTAACGAGTAGATGACAGTCTGTCCTAGTAGGTGACACCAGCAGCAACAAAGCCAAAAGGGTAAAGAGGTTAGGAGGCGGGGGTGTCTCTATCAGTGAGAGAGGAGGTGAGAGAACACTGGGGTCTGTCAGTCAGCAGTTTTTCCAGCTCCGCTTTCTGTACCTCATCATATAAGAAGGTTTTAAGTGCTATTCCATCACCTTTTCAGAGAAGAGCTTTGCACAATTACACACACACACACACACACATACACGACCCCTGCGAGAGCTCCACACGTCTGTGTGTTTGCACAATTACAGCGCATTTTCTCACATGTTAATTTTTATGAATGAGCCATATGGTTGGGGGTGGGGGTGGGGGTCTGTTTCCTCAGTCTAGGCCAATCAAAAGTGTCATGGCAGAGAGTGTGTTAAGCATCATACAGTGTGTCTGTTCAGTGGGGGATTAATCAGAAGAGGTTGGGTATGTTTGGGTGCCTTTAGAGGACGGCCCAGGCTCTTTCCCAAAACATGTGAGTGATTATGACAGATGGGGCCCTCGACTGGAGCTGGAGGAGGGTGATGTAGGGCTGTAACGTTAGGTTGTAGAGGGCCTCTTTCAAATGACTCTTAATGTTTTTAACTCATGTATTGGTGTGACTAATTCAGCTCTGGGAGTCTGTTTTTCTGACAATACATCAGCTCTTACTGTGTTTTTCTCTCTAGCCACCCCCATACAATCCTTTTTATTTGTGCTTTATGGTCTGATTCATTTGTGCTTTTATGCAAGAGACTGAGAGCAATGTGTTTCCAATATATTACTGCATGCAACCATAATCCTACTTACATACTGACTATGTTTTTAACCACCATATTGTTATCTTATAATTATTCACCATCTTTTTTTTAATTATCTGGAGCAAACATCAATATAGAAACAATATGATGTGCACATTATATCCTGTATGTAACTTTAATGTCCAATGAATCTTTAAAAGAATTCACAAATTTAGCATAATTGTTATTTTATTTTGTTGTTTGTTTACTCTCAAATCTCCAACTTATATAACTGATTGAATTTCAGCATAAATAGGTTTATAAATACTTGCATGATTGATTTTTTTGATTAAAAAAAAACAATCAAAAACATTATTAGATAATGTGACTCTGGCAGCATACAGATTATCACATTACGAGTGATTATAAGTCTACACAGATGTCTATTGTTAGTGTAGATTGCATTTGGAAAAACAACTTTCTGTTCAACAATCATCGACTCAAAATCTGAATAAATACTACAGGATTTGCTGTTTGCAAGATGCTAATCTTTCTGTCTTCTGATCTTAACTGTCTTCTTCAGTAGATGGAGTTTGTCAACATGCTAGGTCGGTAGCTGCTAAGATTTCATCAATGACATTTTTATGACTAAGTGGAGCATGTTGGCATAGAGGTCCACTTATTAGCTTTTTCAAAAAGGTGGTTAGTGGATCTTGAGTTTGTCACTACTTTGCTTCTAATTTAGAAAAAAATGCTTTTGTTGATGTGATGACGATATATTTCTAGAAATGTTATAACTCTCCAGCAAACAATAATCCAATCCAATTTTTTGTAGACATAAAGATGAGGTTTCAAACATCTTGATAAATGCTGCAAAGGAGATCTATGATGCACAATACCAGGTCTATATTTATATTCTGGGGCTCTACTTGTATCTTTACATGATTTTCTGTAAACTCCTTATTTATCTTATACTGGGCCTTTATGCAGCCCCTCAGTTCAGCCTGTCTGAAACAGACTGTTTTAGCTCCTGTCTCTTTAAAGCCCTCCTCCCGATGAGCCCGCTCTGTTCTGATTGGTTAGTTTCCCAAGGCTGCGTCTCACAGACTTCTAGTCCCACCAGAGGCTACATAAACAAACAATCGGATTCCATTTATTTTTCTCGTTCTTTACTCAAAATCTACATCTGTAAAATCCAATCTAAAAAATGCGAGTGGACAACGAACTAAAGACTACGGAGTCAACACTCATGTTTAACATAGACATCCTACATCACAACAGTATAAAAATAACAGAAATTCGCAAAAAGCATCTTATGTCTCCTTTAAAACATTTCACTCTTGGCTGACATAGCAGTTAAGAAAAATGTGCAAGTCACATGCTTCTGGTGTGAGCTGTAGCAATAACACTAACAATTATTTTCTAAACTGGAGAAAGATCCTTATGCTTTAATCTAATATGTGCTATTCCAAATATATAAACTGCCAATGTCTATGAACTTATGTTGGATCTCATTCTGCTGCAATATTATTTGTTTTTCTTATCACACTGAGCTGTAACTCACCAGCAGCATCTTTCCTTTTGCCGTCAGTTTGATGAATGGGTGAATGCTGCACCATTATGATGTAGTGATTTTATCTGCAGGTATATTTGCAAACTTTTCACAATAATGTCATTTAATAGCTGTTACTGTTATGGCCTCTTTGCTACTGAGTCTTTCCACTCCATCTTGTATTTCTTTCATGACTGATGATTTGTTTCATTTATTTTATATCCCTTTTTAACCAAGAGCAGGAATTAGTAATAGTTTAAAGACCAAACAAGGCCAATAAACAACAAACGACAATAAGCTGCTCTGCCCACAATGCTGCAGTATGACTCATTTTATCCCATTATTTCTCCTCAACAGAAGACTACCAGAGATGAGTAAACAAGGCATTATGTTACTGAGTCTTTTCTCAAAGGCTTCAGACCCAGACACAGCAGAATGATGCAAAACCAACAGACAACCAACAGTACTTATTGTTATTCACCATAAAGTTTTATTTCTGGGGAACTGCAGCAGTTTCTCTCTATTCAAATGTGGCAAGAATGGTTTCAAAGCTCTGGGAAATGCAGTGGAAATCTCATTACAGTGTACACATGCTGGAAAAAATGTTAGCTCCGGGGCAAATTAAACGCCTTCTCCTGAATCACAATAGGCTTGTTAGGATTTTAGTGTGGAAATGTTGCAAGGGGGAGGTGCACACGCTGGCTAACAGTTCTGCCACTACCTGACTGCTTTAACAAGTGGGGTTAAATTGTAACCTGTGGTCTGCTGTGACCCTCTCAGCAGCAGCTACACGAGCTGATTTGCATCTGAGATGTGACTGTTGGAATTTCCATCTTTGGACGAGGCAGTAGCCCGAAGCACATTGGCAGGTGTATGCATATGCACTGCTTAACAGATAAACACCCATTGATTTTTGGGTCAATTCACATTCCAGTGTCATGTACCAGCATTCCTGTCATACGCCAACCATGTTGAGACAGATAAGGTGAATGTGATTCATTTCACCAAATAGACCATTTGTTATTGGATATTAACGAGAATAGAGGCCTGTACTACAGAGCAGGATTTGTGGTTAGCAAGGTAACTTCAGGTTTAACTCTGGGTTTTCAGGGTTACAACCTGTCAACATCCCGACCACTGACCAATCAGATCACTGGGAAAAAAAAAGAGTCATCATTCTACAGAGTCCAGACATGGACAAAAGTCCTGAGTTACAATAAAGTGGCAAGTAAAAAAGAGTGTTATATAATTTTATAGGTCAGTAGAAACATTTTTGTTCCAGGCTTTCTATTTCCACTCTGGTTTTAAAACAGAGCCTCTATCAACCGGAGAGATTGTTTACAACTCTAAACACATAATGATGGTTTTAGCTGCATTTTAACCGTGCAAAGTTTATTTTTTTCCCTGGAGTGATAACCGAGAGTGTGGATGATTTAACACTCTGATTCCATCACTGCAGCTCAGAATAACATGTCACAACTGTGTGATGGTAATTGAAAATAAAAATGAAAGATTGTCTTTTATTAGAAAAATAATCCACACACTTTTAATTGGCTGCCATGATTATAAATGCAACATTTGGGTCAGATAGACCTCATCAGTCATTAACTAGTTTTCCACTCTTTGCTCCAGTAGCAGAAACAGTCTGACATTACTTTTAAGTTTTTTTTATGTAACATATTCAGAATGGTTTCTTCATCATCCAACTAAATAGCACAAAATACTCACTCTATAGTTAAGTCATATAATATATATAATATAATAATTCCTACATGTATTTTAAACCGTAGCCTACTTTTAATATTTGGAAATGATTTCTAGTGTTTCTACATTTTCTTATTCTGTTGTATGATTACAGGCTGTCGTTTACATTCACTTCGTTGAATATGACTTTTTGCTCTCCCTAAAACAGAAGTTTTCAACAGGCACTTGGCACTCTTTCACGTAAATGCACTCATAGCTGGATAGGAAAACCCGGAGTTGACTGAGCTAGTTGATAGCCAGATTCATAGCACTGGTTATCTGGACAGCCAGTGTTAGGCTCAGTGAAGCCAGCTAACGAAATCCTGGGTATGTTGAACTTGCTTCATAGCACAGGCCTCAGTAAAGTGACTGTATTAGAAGTGCGGTGCAGTCTGAAGGAAACACACCTTACTAAGCCTCTCTTAAATGCAGTATCAGACTTTGGACAATAACAGTGACACCTTATACTATAATCAGACAATACAAGAAGAAATTGCAGCAACAAAAATGACCATATAATTGAATCCTTACAGATTCACAAAAAAAGAAAACCTCTAGTGGTGAGAGGTCTTTAGGAGGAAGGAAAATACAGGGCGTAGACAAAAAAAGATTAACATCTCATGAAAAAAACTGTGATACAAATTGTTGTGGTTTTCAATACCTTGCATGTTGGCATATTAAGTACTTTAAAATACAAAATTCTGTTTTGTGCCAATTTGTAAGCAAATCATTTGCAGCTCTGTTAGTTGACTTGAAGTCTATCAGTCGTCTAGTGTTGCTTGACTGCTACATAGCTGACAAAGGAGTTAAAGGAAAAGTCTGGTGATATTCTATAGTTTTCTCTTTTTGTCAATAAATCCCATGAAAAGACCAAAACCAACAAAGTCTGTATACAAAGCCTGATATAACTTCATCCTGTGAAGTAGACATCCACTGAAAACTATTAAAACATCAATGAGCCACACCATTGAGTGACCTTGTAGTTTACTTTGAGTCAAAATATACACCATCCTGCTGCTGTAAATATTAATTAGTGCAACAAATGTGTATTAATATGCTGCTGAAAATAGTCCCAAACAAATACATTATATATTCCTTATTGAGTAACGTGACCTGCTGTCTTATAAAATTACTGAGCCCTTTTCAAAAATGAAAGTGTATATTTGTGACCCTTTAAAAAAATAAAATATTTGCTTCATCAGTAGGAACAAATTAACATTGATCAACCCAATTCGAGCAACCTTAGCAGTAGCTGTAGCAGTAGCAGTATTTGTAACTGTGATGGGAATTAATTAAAGTGTTTTTCCATGAGGTGTTTGTATTATTTTCCCTACTCCTTGCACAGGCAAGGACTGTTACAGTATATGTCTAGAAGTTAAATTACCACATTTAGAGGAGGAAGCTGTTTGTGTCATTAATTGGAGCCATGTCTTTGTAGATATTCTATGTGATGGAAAGCAGAGTTTTAGTCTTGTCTGTGCTTAAATAAAGCTGCAAAGTGGTAAAATCTATGGGTACTGTATATATTGTATTTCTGTCTTTCTCTATATCTCTCTGTGTCTCTGGAGCTGCACAGAAAAACACCTAGTGATTTCTAGGTCAATTAACATTCCAGTGTCATTTCACAGAGAGTGACCGAGTGCCCCAGGGGCATTCTGGGATAGATGCTCACAACACAGAGCAATACCATATCAAACTGGCTTCACAAGCTGAAGATAAAGCCCATAAGAAGGTCTGCCATCAGGCTCTGGCTCCGAGATATTTAATGACACTGACAAAGTTCAATTCTCTCTATGGCCAGATACAGGGACAGAAAAAAAACACGCCTCAGGAAACAGAAACGTGAGTATTGCACGGTGACCTTGAGTGATCTCCGAGGTAGTGAACCTGCTCCATCACAAATGGACCGACGCCAGGCCAGAGGCATCCGTGCTGGAACGAGGGCCAAAGTGGGCTCATTTGGACTGGACTGAAGCCAAAGTGGTGACTCAGTCAGCAGGTCAGCATTACTTAGAGATGGCTAATGGACATGAGAGGAGAGGAGAGGAGAGGAGAGGAAGAAATAAAAAACTGGAGCCTCTGTGCATATTTAGCTGTAATTAGGACAGAAAAAATAATGTAAATATCCAATGAAAAACTGCTTTGTATCACAAATTGAAAGTATTGTGGTGGTATGGTACTCTGTTATTTTGTGCTTCAACTAACAATTATTTTCATCATGGATTCATCTCTTCATTTGTTTTTTTCAATTATTCATTCTTTCAGCATGAATATTCGTTCTTGACCTTGGAAATTTGTAATTTGACACACACACACACACACACACACACACACACACACACACACAATCACAAACACAAAAACCGCTCATAAAACTAGGTCCACTTACAGTACTAGCTTTTTTCAAGAGCTGACTGAGCAAACTCTATCTGATGAAGACCATGAGATGTGGTTTTAAGCCACAGAAAAAAGCTAGTAAGTGAATGTTGAGTGAGGATTTTCACTTCACTTCTTTAGATTAGTTACTCAGTGTCCACGTACTAGCTTTTTCTGGAGCTTAAAACCACATCTCACAGTCTTAATCACCGGATAGAGTCAGCAAAACATGGAGAGTTGTCTCCATGACAACTGATTGTTCTCCATCTGCTGATGCAGGCAGTTGAAAAAAAAAAAAAACAAAGCCAGTACTGTGAGTGGATCTTGAGTGTTTTTTTTGTTTGTGTTTTGTCAATCAATTGTTTAGTCTGTGAAATGACAGAAAATAATAAAAAAAAAACAGATCAGCACAATTTTCCTCTAGTCCAAAGCTAAATCATCAAACTCCTCATTTTGTTCCCCAAAGATATCCATCTTAGAATGACAGAAAACAGAGACAAGTTTAAGTGTAAAATATGTTTTGTTTAGTCTGGAGCGGTGACGTACTTTAAAGTTGTTAGATTTTGTTCTTATCCAAACGTGATACGTATTTAGTTCGGTCAGTTCCAGATGGCGGGCACATTGTGAGGTAAAGTCAATAGTTCGCAGCCTGTGGGAGAGGGTGTTGTGCAGGGTTTAGGGAATAAAAACTGTTCCAGCTGATTAGTCATGAGAGAGGAGTGGGGTTGCGTGTACTCCCTGCATGTGATCTGATAGATGGAGAATTTCTGCTGCTGCTGCGGCTGCTGCTGCTGCTCTCACACACAAGAGTCGAGAAGAGTTGAAAGTTGAAGAGCGGGTCAGTGTCTCCTGGGCTGAAAACGGCTGAAAGACGGACGGAGAGACAGTGTCAGAGTTTGCGATGGATAGAGTAACGATTCATAGTGAATGACATGTTTAAACTATACATTTTGAACAAAATGTATAGAGGGGTGAGGCAAGATGAAATGTAAAACAAACCACAAATTGTCTGCGAGATGATTTGCAATGCAAAAATGCAAACTAACACATTTAGAAACCACTAAGGAGATTTTCCCTTCACAAATTCTGCAGCCTCCCATGCCTTCACAGTTTGATAAAAGATGCTCTAGTTTCTAACTGCGGAGGATTAATGGGTGTGAAGCTTTTGGGTAGGATGAGAACTGCAGGGGAAGGTGTTATACAGGGGATTGCTTCATTCTGGAGCCATGCATCTAAAAAAAATACAATAGGATTATTTAGACTTTCCCAAAGTCCCCTGACTCCCTGTTCAACTAGCACCTGAGGCTGTGAAGATAATATCCTTTTTTATACCAGAGGGAATTCATGTGAGCGAGCAATGTCATGTGAGACCCATCATGGGGAACATGGAACATTTAAATTGTAGAAATGGTTCAACATTTTGGGGAAATTCGGGTTAGATGGGAAGATTGATACCACTAATATCTGTACAGTCACAAGGGAAATTGTAGTTTTGCAGGGTGTTATATGCCAGACTATTTCTTGGCCATTTCTGCTGGTTGCCTGGCAACTTCACAGTAATGTTACACCCAAAAACACACAATTTGCCTTTTCTTCAGATTTTAAAAACAAGATATTGTTAATTAGTGAGCTTGGGAGGTGTTGATAGGCTGACTTTGTTACCTTTGGACAGAGACAGGCTAGCTATTTCCACCTCTTTGCAGTTTTTTTGCTAAGCTAAGCTAATCATCTGCTGGCTTTAGCTTCATGTTTAACGTGCCAATATGAGAGTGGTTTTCATCTTCTCGTCTAAATCTCTGCAAGAAAATGAATAAGCTATTCCTTTGAATAATACAAATTTAGAGCAGGGTTTAAAATCTGCCTCCAACAGTTGCCTCTTGAATAGGAAGGGGAACTTATTCCATGACCTTCCTGCAATCTCTTCAACAGGCTTAAATTTATCAAACATCAGGAAAGCAATTACCAGAGTTGAGGAATAGATGGTTGGGAGGACAGTGAGAAATGAGAGGCAGGGAGGTGGAAAGAGCTGTTGAGAAGAGACAGTTGTGGGAAAAGAGGGAAATAAGCAAGATAAAAAGACATTCTTTCAAGCACATTAACTATCCTAAGCTACAGTATATCATGCTAAATCCTCCTCAGCTCTCCTGCCTATTAGTCATTAGCACTGAGGGCCTTGTGCGTTATCACACTCAAACATACTCTGACCAAGGTTATATCCCTGCATGTTTATGGCAGTGCACTTTCCAGCAATTTAAACACGCGAGATTAAACAGAGTCCACTTTTCACCTTGGAGCCATATGACAGTAGTCACAAGGTAACACCTGAAGGTGCTGTGCTTATGAGATAACAAAAAATTAAAAAAAAAAATCTTATCAATTAGCACCTGCACTAAGGCTGCTGATTCAGCCTGAGTGTGCTTGGTCTCTGATAGGCAGTACTGTCAACTGTTCACTTGCTTTAATCTTTTTTTATATATATATATAATATAAGAGAAATTCATGCAGTTTTATAATTTACAAATTTTAACTTGACATGCAGAATTCATTAGATAGCTCACTTTAAAGGAATAGTTTGACAATTTGCAAAAAAAAAACCCAACACTTTCTGAGTGTTTGTCGAGAACATCGATACCACTCTCACATCTGTATGGTAAATATAAAGTTAACATCATCAGCTAATTAGCTTAGCTTTGATGGAAACAGATAGCCAAATATTACAAACCTCTAAATCTCATTTTAAAACTGTATATCTCATTTGTTTAATACAATCAAAAGAGAACAATGAAGTGGTTTTTTGAAGGTTTATGTGCTGGACTGCTTCTTCTTTCTCTGACACAGTTTCACAACTAAACCCTTAACCTCCATCACTGGGCAGGTGGACAGCTCTGTCAACATCAGGTATTGCATCCCCCCCCCCCCCCCCCCCCCCCCCCCAGCCAACTCACAATATTGTCACAAATGTTCCACACCTCTCTCTTCTGACCATTTTTCATCCAGTGTTATTTTCCTGCTCATGATCCGACCTATTTCCGTCACCGCCGCTGGAATCCGCTAAAAGAATATTGCTGGTGACTTTGTCAAAAGGCAGTCAATTTGCAATATAATTGAAATTGTCTGTCATTTCCTTCTATCCTCTCTCAGTTTCTTTATATTTCACAAGGAGAAAAAAGAGGGCGATGGAGAAAGAAGAAAATAAGTATCTTCTCAGCATTCCCCCAAATAGACCCTTTTCAGATTTTTTTCTCTACATTGAGCATAAACAGATTTGCAGGCTTATATAGGGTACACACACAAAGTCATGACCACAGAGTTCTGCCAGCACCCACTGCTGTCTGCCTCCCTGCAGACTCTGCAGCTAAATCCTCCCACTAATCTCCAATTAAAATGGTG
This sequence comes from Thunnus maccoyii, assembly GCF_910596095.1. Lineage (NCBI taxonomy): Eukaryota > Metazoa > Chordata > Actinopteri > Scombriformes > Scombridae > Thunnus > Thunnus maccoyii. The sequence goes on along the minus strand of NC_056551.1, from coordinate 22,066,114 downwards.
ATAATAGGTGTTTGCCCAACTCAGTGCCCACCACTGCACCCCTGCTCCGTCCTCCCTTCATACAACCTCCCATCAAATCTGTCACGGGGGACTCGCACACACACACACACACACACATACATAAACAAACCCCGTCAGACTCCTTCCAAAGTGCCCGAAGGATTGACCTAGATTGAGCCCACTTCACAAACTAATTTCTGCAAACACAAAGGAGGATTAGTAGAGATTAAGATGACAAGGTCTGAGGATTGAGAAGTAGCTGGCATAGGCCAATTATAATTACTGCCCTGACAAAAAGTGGACTGTAGCTAATCCAGTCACTTGAGGGCTTGTGTTTTTATCTGCTCTGCTCCCAAACAGTTATTTAGCTAATACCTTTGCCACTGACTGTACCTTAAAGGCTATACATGACACAGAGCTGTGCTGTTTGTTCTGTCTTTGCTGGCTGGCCAAAGCTCCCAATAATGATGGCACATATGCAGTATCAGTCAAAAGTTTGGACACATTGTCTCATTCAAGTGAATGGGAAGGTGTGTCCAAACTTTTGACTGGTGTACTACACACTGAACTGCAGCCATTAAAATCCTGTGTAATTCAAGGATACTGACTGGACTGAGATTTCTCTTCGGATTTTATTTCCTGATTTAAATTTTCAGCAAGGCTTTCTTAACTGGTGGGGATTGTGCATTTCACTTTGTTTTCCTTGTTGTGGGCTTTTTCTTGCATTGTTGTCCTTCCAGACTGTACGCAGGATGCTTGCAAAGAGTAGCTTACAGTGCTTAACCAATAATTTCCCCAAACGTATTCCATATGTGGGTCTGCTTTGTTGGGATACACATCTGCTCTACCAGTGTGATTCATTAAAATGGATGCATTTTAGGATATGCTCAGTATCCACGCTGAAAAGTCAGATTTGGAAACACATCAAAGACACTGAATTTCTGTTATGTCCTACCACTATGAGTGACTTCTGAAAAGATGACTTTTCCGTGTAGATCCTGTTTTCAACAGTGATGAGAGCACAAATATATAATCCCTGGTTCCATCTCTTTTACAATGTCCATATGAAGCAAAATGTTAGAGGGGGGGGAAACATCTGTAACAAGGATACCAAACAACGTTTGATGTGGTCGCTGAAGCCATCGGCAAATCCGTGTGATAAAGCTCCTTTGAAATGCCAGCCACTTTTCATCATTTCTGATACAGAGCTTTGGGTGTTTTGAAAAGTTTTCCCAGCGCATTGGGGACTGGGTGTCTGACTGACTGTGGCTAACTGAGTGTCTCTGTGGGTGTTTGGAAGTGTGTTCAAGCTCATGTGTGGTTTGCTGTGTTTATGCATGTGTATATGTGTGTGTGTGTGTGTGTGTGTGGTCCGGTGTAGAACAAAAGCGGACACTCATCAGTAGAGTTGGCGTGTGCACAGCACATTCGGAGCAGGAAAAAGAGGCAGGCTTTCATCTTCGCTCATGCTTGCTGAGAGCCCAATGGGGACTGCATGCCTGAGTCAAGCAAGGAATCCTTTTGTGTGATTAATACTAAAAGTTTAGGGGTCCCCCACTGTCAGGGCCTGAGATATAGCTTCGAAGCACCCATCAGGGGGTCAGTGGAAGTCAGGGAAATCTCTCTAAGGCACAGATAACAACCTGCCACAGGGGAAGGCAGGCAAAGGATAAAACAGTCAAAATCCTGGCCAGCTGTCAGACGTCCTGCATTACTTTGCTAATTACAAACTCAGTGGGCTTCCTGATCCCCCCCACCCACCCACCCAGCTCTGTCCCAACATCACCTCTGCTCCATCTGTAAACCCGACGTTTAATTAAGGAGGCTCTCCTAATTGATGAAAGAGAGTGAGAAATGCAACGTCAAACCGCAGTCTGACTTCAAGTGCTTATAAAAATGCCTAAGAAATTGGAGTTCTGCACACCCTTTCACGCTCATTCATTAGCTGCGGCTAGGCTGCCTTACATCAGCACACATTCATTTATCAGCCTCATTGTGAGCATGCCTCAGTAAACATGGGCTTTCCATTCTTTCAGTTTTTTATATAATTTTCTTGATTTCTTTTTTTTTTTTTTTCTCAGTGCTGTTGTTTTGGTTTGCAGATTAAGGTCTTAGCCTGGAGTTGTTTGCACAGACATGCCTGTCAGAGTGAAAGCAGAGCTGACCTTTATCTGACAGGTAGTTTCAGGGGATCAGGGAGGGTCAGTCTGCCAAGCATGATGGGTAATAAAGAGTTTGGATCTCTTCTCTCTCTCTCTCTCTCTCTCTCTCCTGAAAGATTCTCATTGCTTTCTGTGAGTCTAGTCTTTACCTTCATTAGGAAAATTAAGGGTCAGCACACGTTTTTTTTTGAAGGATTTCTTAAAGCATATGTGTCTTGTCAGAATGATATAGGTCAACACTGACATACTATCACACTAGTTCCCTCTGTTGTCTGTTTGAAAAGGGCAGCTGAGCAGGAATGAAAGAAGATAGCAGTGTACACTTACGCCCGCCACCTCGCTTGTGAATTCCCTTCCTTAATTAGAAGGCTGAAGTTAATTGATTGTTTTGGCTTCCCATTCACGTCAAGAGAGAATGATGTTTACTGTTCAGCAGACCTTACCCGAACTATGCAGCTTTAAAGTGATGTGAGTTTACCCCATCAACCCACCTAAACCGCCAAGCCCTCCTCTACCTCCCCCTTTTCCTTACCCAACCTCAAACCACACCCGAGTGAAAATCCATATAACAGCAGAAATTGCAGGGCAAATGCCTTTGAGCCACGCTGATTAAAAGACCCAACAACCCCATTTCAAAGATTACATAAACAATGTTATGAGCACACCGCTTGCAGTGACTCAGCCCAAACTGTTATTACATCTACCTTATGAAGCCGTGCGGCGTTTCATCTTTCTGTGGTTTTCAGCGATGAGATAAGCCTGAGATCGCTGAGGTAAGCTAAGTGGCCTTAAAAGCATCCCTAAGCGGTTAATAAGTATGTACTAATGACCCCCAAATACATCTTATCAACATGAAAAAGGCTGATAAACCTGTAGCATATCAAAAGGATGAAGGTGTGTTTTGATTCAGGCAGCAGAAAGGCTCATGAATCTGCATCTGTCAGAAAAAAAGAGAGCAAGTTTTAAGAGCAGTTGCAACATACAGTTATTGAGCCAGCTGTTTAACATCACACATCAGTCTTCTTATCTCTGCTCTTGACCAAGCATAACTTCTCTCAGTCCCACCCTTTCTAAAACAAATAAACTCTATTTTAGGGGTTTCTGTCTCCTCCGTTCATGTCATCTAAATTGTGTTTGTGTCACGTACAGTCTTCGGCTTTGAAGCAGCATGATGTGTCTGGGTTCCAGCTGAGGAGGATTAAGATGGATCCCGATTCTTCTTTCCAGAGATAAGGGTCTTCAGCTCTCAGACTCTGATAAGCGAAAGAATGGTGGCACCATCTCTGTCGTGTTTTCTCCTTCCCGGTTCTTTCCTGTTGTATCTGTATGTCATCACAAACAACTAAAGAAACATATCATTTGAGTTTTGTTATGCATCACCCTCAAGTATGAAAGGAATAATTAGACATTCTGGGAAGTGGGAAGTATATATACCGTACACTTTCTTGCTAGAAATTACATTTGTATATACTGCATAGACATCAAAGGGAGGTTGTTGGATGAGGGCATACAAAGTGCAAGATTTTAACACTGGAAACTGAGGCTTGCATCTTGAGTCCTGTGTGTGGCATACAAGGTATATAAAGATGGACGTAGCGAGGTGTGATATCACCTCGTTGGTGTGCATTGGAGCTGCTTTGAAGCCCAGAGTTGCTACGACACCATCTTTTCTGTTTGGAGCCAGGACCTTCCATATAAGACTAGCTTACTGGGAACACTGAGTGGTGCACACTACCGCTAACGTTTGCTATTTCAGCTAAATTGTGCTAACAGGGCAGGTATCATTATCAAGGAATATTGAACTTACTGAAATATTGCTATAATAATCCAACTCCGAGTCCAAGAGTCAGGGAAGGCAGCAGGCAAACAAACTGTCAATCAAAGCTGTCAATCAACATCCACATGGCAGACATCAAAGCTACTATAAGTCTTCAAATATTATTGACAGAGCAATAATTTCCAAAATGACACACTTATTAGAGGGCCTGGATTTAGCAATTGAGACCATAAGGCCTTTTTGAAAAATTACTGACTTAGAATTTCTAGAGAGAAGTTGACTTTTTTAATGGGAGTCAATTGAAGGTCAGTGACTTTGCACTTTATGGTACTTCCGTACTTCAAACCATGCTAGATGCCGCTTGGTGTGTGGTTAAGATTAGGCAACAAAAGCACTTTTGTAGGTCGCTGTTTTGATTAAATGTCAATACAGTAAGCACTTTGTGTCTTTTGCTTCAAGTCGCTGTTGATGTTTTTTGTATTAAACCAACACCATAATGTCTCCCAAACCTTAACCAAGTGTTGCGAGTGCATTTAAAACATTTAAACATTTATTGTTAGTGACCATTTTACTGATATGTTCAGTATCAACATTTTGTAACTAGCCAGATACGTTATTTAGCAATTCCTCATTATGTTGATTTTTTTTAAAAATCCCTGCACACCTGAACGTGATTTAATAAATATTCCATCGGTGAGACAGTGTGTGAGTTCTTCTCATTGTTCTCATTATGTTTCCCTCAAAACTCACTGTTTCAATAGTTGTATAAAAACCTCATTTCCAGGAGACATGGCTGCTTTTGCCCAGAGGAAGATAAAATACCAGTCTCATTTCTGTATGGTATGGGTATCATCAGCAGGCGGTTAGCTTAGCTCAGCACAAAGACGGGAAACAGCTACCCCGGCTCTGTCCAAAGGTTACAAAATCCACATAACAGCTCACTAATTAACACATTTAGTGGTTTCAGTCTTATCATCTACCTCGAGGCGAAAAAGCTAATGAGTGTATTTCCTAAAATGTCAAACTGTTAAGTTGAGTTTAAGTTTGTTGCATTTAAAAGTCTTCCCAAAGCAGTCAAGAGGCAGGCAGTCAAGGTCAGTCACGTATTTGTTGCTCCCCAGCGTTCGATTAATTACAGCACTTTTCTGCTAAATGTCCTCATCTGATTGAAAATCACTTCAGGTGATGTTCAAGCACTAAATTACCTTGTGGCTGAAAAGCAACCCAATCAGCAGGGTATCTTTCCTGCGATAGCAACACATTTTAAGGACGGGGGTCAGCGGGATTATACAGGCAGGAGGTTAAAGTAATGACACAAGCGAGAGACAAAAGGCTCAGGCTAAAATGAAAGGAGGAAGAAGAGAGGAGCCATTGTGCATCTAAGCAGACCTCCGCAGACTTAATTACCCCTCATCCATTTTCATTCAGCTCCTGCATGATGACGCTGGAGGAAGGAGGTATGCTGCTGAGGATAAACACAGGACTAATGAAGATGTGTTAATCATGGACAAAATGGATCAGGAAAAAAAAAACAATGAAAAAACAGTGAGAGATAAAACAGAAATGTGGCCTACTGGAGACAAAAAGTCTCAGTAAACACATCTGCAGTCCAACATCTCTCTGTATTGTTCTGCAGGGTAAAGGAAGCTCCAATAAGTGAGGGGTTTGGAAATCTAGTGTGATCTCAGCCTTGTCTTCAGCAGTCCAGCAGACGCATTTTTGTCCTCATGTTACATCCTCAGTCTGCCTTGTGGCCCAGATAAACAGGGTCAGCTGTACGGCTTTTGAAAGGACAGTAAACTTTCTTACAAGTAGGTAAAACATTCAAATACATTTATAACAACCAAACAGTTTAATATTGCTATTATATTACATACTTATATGTACAGAACTTAAGGAAGAAAAGGTGCCGCTGTTATGAGATAGGAGGTCATGTAAACAACTGACCAAAAATTTCAGCTCTGAAAGTTTTGAAAGATCTTTAGTTAAATTTCAAGACATCTGACAGCGACACACTGGCCCCTGACACAGTCCCCTTGCCTGAGGCGGATTGGTCTTCAGCTGCCTGCTTGAAAGCTGATGTAACTCAGAGGTCAGAGCGAGCACAACCCAGAAGACGGCTCTCTCATTTTGAAAACATCCCTGACATGATCGCTCTGTGTGTGTGTGTCTGTGTGTGTGTGTGTGTGTCTGGAATGGTTTAAACCAGATCCACCCTGGTATGAATATATTTTTTGTGTTGCTGTGAAAACACAGAAGCTCACCAGGCGTTTCCAGCTTTTTATCCACCTACCTGCACCTCCACGCAGCTGATGAAATCCTCTAAAATCCTCAGAGAAAGGGTTGGATTTTGGATCTGTATGATCTTGTTTGTAGCTCAAGACAGTTTATTTATCCAAAACATAATGTTGTCATCAGTAGGTCTGCACAATCACCACAAGTAGCCAAGTAACTAACTATGGATTCATCAGCTTTTAACCTTAACTTGATAGTGCAGTATTTAATGAATGCTATGTATTAATATAATTATGTGTGTATTAATCCGCCACTAAAACTAGTTCCCGGCAAATGCATTATTTACTCTTGTTTAAGTAACTTTTGTGAAAAAATTACAGTTCCCAGCTTTTTTAGGAAATTACTGAGCCCTTTTTTAACGTGAAAGCATGTGTTTGTTTTTAAAGATTTACATTCTCAGTAGGAACTGTGGCTGAATGCAACAGGGAGGATGGGGAGGTCATAAAGTATTGAGAGACAGACTAACACATTGTTGGTTTTGGTCTTCTCGTGGGATTTGTTGACAATAAGAAAAACATAGCTCCAGTCTTATCCTTTAATACAGTTTTGTGTTAAGTTTTGAAAACATTTATAATTGTGTGGGGATATCACCTCAAAACAATAGAGTAGTTTCATATTTTGTAATTCAAAATAATGCTTGGGTTACCATTTCTATCAAGACATGTTAAACAGCCCTTACTAGACTTCTGTTGTCACTGACTCAGTGTAGTGTAAGAATATGTGCGACTAGTATACATTTTAAAATATTATTGGATAACATCTCTCTCTGTGTATGTGTGTGCGTGTACGCATGGCTGACTGACTCGTGGCTAATGCCTGTGTTGCCAGGCGACAGTGACTTGTAGGTACATTGTTTTTATCACACTTGGCCACACATACAGACTGCCCACACAAAATACTAGACTCTAGTCTCTTTAGCCAAGCTCTGCATAAGCTAACGGCACCCAAAGGATTCACAGTGTTGAAGGGTTGAGCCATCAGCGCTATGTTCTGGGGGAGCAGGGGATAAAACCTACTTCCTGGCGGACAGGAAATTCAACTTCCTGTCTTGATTAATGGGGGGATTGTTGGATCACACAGGGGCACTGAGGGGCCTCCCGCACACAGAGCTCCCACATTTCACCTTAAATGTCGACCCTTTTTTTCTCCCTGCTGGTTCTCAGTCAGGGAGGGCTTGAGAAAAAATAATCTTGTGAAAGAGTTATCTTGAAATAATGAGATAAGATTTTTAACAGCGTATTACAACATCTCAGCACATAGTGTGACAGTCAACAGATTGCTTGTTTATTTCCCAGGCTCCCCCTTCCCCCGGTGCATGGGTGTATTTTGTTTGTGAACGCATGAGGGTCAAGATCCAGTAAAACTGGTGTTTCTCAACCTCATGTCACCGAGCAGGAGTCGTGTCAGGGTGAAGAATGTAAACAGTGAGCAGAACCGGACTCCTCAGAGCTGGAGGAATGCAGCAGCGAATGGCAGCGCGCTCTGCAGTCACTCACTAATGGGATGTTCGACTTGTTAGAAACAAGGGAACATCAAACGCAGGAGGGCTCCACAACTGGCTTTGCGACGCATTTCACTGATGAAAAGTGTGAGGGGGCGTAGGAAGTGAGAGGGGAGGCAGGCCAGGGAGGGAGGGAGGGAGGGAGGGAGGGAGGAGAGAGAGAGGTGCTTTTTAAGATTTCATGTTCTTCTCCAGCCCCCACACTTTGCAGATAAAGGTTGCCGTTGCCAAGGTGACTTGACAGAGAAAGGGAAAGTATCTGGCTGTGTTTTGCCTGTTCTTGTGCAGGGAGCTTAGAAGCCAGAGGCATAGATAAGATGATTTCAGTCCCTCCTCCACAGAACAAAAGCTGTACGCATGATATACTGCCTTAAATACCTCAGGACACTTTGGCTGCTGTATTCACTCCAAAGCTGCCTAAATATGTGAAACATGCTGTAATGAGAAAGCACTCTACGCTGTGCTGAAGCCACTTTCCCCTTCTAAATTTGCACTAGCACATTAATGCATGTAGACAGACAAATTATCTCCACAACTGGATTAAGCAGTGATGCGAAAACTTAAGACAAAGAGACGATGCTTTACAGTCAAGAGGAAAAAACTCTTATGTTTATTAGCCATGAATTTCACATTGTGAAAAAATCACATGTACAAAATAATGCCATAAAAATAGAAATTAAACTCTTACATGACAAAAAAAAAAAAAAAAAAAAAAATGAAACTGATGCACGCTGACAGTGTTTTCTGTCTAATTTACATCGTCATGTGAAGCAAGATGCTGTGCTCCAATCTGAGCCAGCTGGATTTTCAGATAAAACAGAGGATAAGAGGAGGGCGAGAGCAGACATGGGAAATGCCACTCAGCAATTAGGTACAAATTGAAGGGGCATTCATTACTCGCTGTTGCTGGGAAAACTTGTGTTCTATGGGGGAAAAAAATACTCTTATGTGATTGGTGGGGCTCTGTATTCAGTGGTTGGAGGAGATCGACATTATGGAGCCACAAGGGTCTCCATAAAAAAGTCCTAAACTTTGATTTTTTTGGGGTGGTTTAAGGAGCTGAGCAGGAATTTATAGGGCTGTTTACCAATTGATTTCATTTGATCCATGAATTTGCAAGGAAGGACGTTTTAAAAAATATATACACACACTCCACCATAACATTACCTTACATTGAAATTCAATGATTGCATTAATATTCAACTGTAAAAAGTCAATGTTCAGGTATAGACAGACATACAGACAGAAACACTGATTAGAGTTACCAAGTATTTCATATGCAAGTGTTTAAGACATTCTCTCTTTTTTTGGTCTTTAGGAACTTGCAATGTTTTTTCTTCTTTTTCTTTTTTTTTAATATGTGCATCATTGACACTATGGTGAAAAGCACTGCGGTGTCTGCCCTTATCAATGCACAGCTTACTGGGTTCAACTCTTTCTCGACCTAATGGTGAAGACTGCGGGTTAACACCCCGACGAGCCAAGTTAGCACACGTGACAGTCCTCCAGCTGTCCCAAGGACAGCTGCAGAGACCGTCGCATTCTTAACCATGTCAGGGTTATACTCTGTGATGTCCCTGATCGTTACTGGGTCACATACTGCACCGTTCCTCCTAGCAGCCTTATCTGTTTTATGGTTTATTGTTTTGTTGGTACAGTTTGGGTCTGAGGTGCTGATTTAAGGCAGGTTTGGACCCAGTTTGGAGCTTAAAGAGAATCTATTAGAAGTAGAATGAATACTTCTTTCTTTCAACTTCATTCAGTCTTATTTGGGCAGTGACCCTGTGGCCTAAACTGATTCACACTTCATCAGTAATCTGAGCCATTCTTCCTCTTCCAACCACACTCTGACATAACTGAAAACCCCAGGAGAGGTGCACCTCTGTCTCGTTTAAAAAGAACAAGTTCCTCCTCATTAAGACTGAACTGTGCAAAATGCAGCCCTGCTGAGATAAAATGAAAATACAACACCTGGCCATGCATGACATACCCCAAACATACATTCACATACGAATGCAGGCAGAGAAGAAATAAATAGGATTAAAGATAGTAACATAACAGAGTAATCATTGTCATATAAATTAAGACTAAGGAAGTACATTGCAGCAAGTTTAAAAAGAAACTGATTAATTCTCAGTTTATGTTAAGGTGACAAGATTTCTGTGACCACAGAGAAGAGTTCATGCCAGTTTTACTGAATCACTATGAGTGGACATGCTCTAAAAAAGGTTCAGCTATGACTCAGCAAGCGAGCCGCTGCTTTTTTATCAGAACAACAGAAGCACAGTCGGTCTTTTACAGCATTTAGTGTACAGCTGAATGTGTCCTTTCTGAAGCGCTGAATCCAAACACTGAATAAAGCCCCTGTGTGCAGTGTTAGTTAACCTGCGCTCAGCGGGCGTTAATGCAAAGCTGAAAAACAGAAAACAAGGTCGTGACCCCAGAGGGACCTTGACACCCCGGCCATGCACAAGATGTCCTCCCATCCTCCTCAACCTCAGCTGGTGCTGGTCATCAACACCTCATGGCTTGCAGTGACAGCAAACTGCCAAAGCCTTCATAAGAGGAACACTCAAAAGGTTTTGTTTCAGTGTCAGAGCTGTTAGAAACACATTTGAAAGAAGAACAAAAAGATCCAAGGGGTCAAACAAAAAAGCTTATTAGAGGATAAAAGGGGGTGATTTGCTCCTTCATTGTGCCATTTATACATCAGCTGTATTCAGTTAAACTGAGTTGCCTTCTGTTCTTTAGCACACCAATCATTGCATCCCCCCCACCCCAATATAAATAGAACAACGATCATGCTATACATTGCAGTCTCCATGAATAGAGCTTTTTTTTTTTTCTTCTTCTTCTTTTTACTCAGCGAAAAAAAACATCAATACAGATCCTCACAAGCCTGTCATGACTAAATGGGAAAAATGCAGGTTGTGTGATGTTTGCAGTCCTCATATGGCAGCATGAAAGCACAAGCCTGATACGCTAAATGTACACAAGGTCGGAGTGTGTGCCTCATATATCAAGCAGCAGTTTGTTTGGTTTGTTTGTGCGAGCTACTGTTTGTCTCAACTTCCTTCTCAGGGACGAGACATGACATCATTCCAGTAAAATGTCCATCTGTACGTGCTTCTGTTTCGACATCTTTGCAACATCAAAATGAATGCGGGCGTCTGTACATCACTGCTCAGTGTCTCTTTTAGAGGATGTGGGCTTCTTCACAGTTGGAGTCAAGTAGATGATGCAAAACAGGGAAATCTGAGGAAGAGAAAAGAATAACTCGTTAAACAGGCTAATAAGATGTACGCCTGAAAGCAAACAGCGTTCAGCAGTTTAAAGGTGACTCTTTAATTACTCTGAGCACAAAAGAAGTTTAAAAGCAGAGAGTAAGACACATCTAGGAAAACAAGGCTCAAGAATAAAGCCCCTGGATCAATCTCCTTGAAATTTTAATCTCTGCAATGTTTATCTATCTTTAAAGAGAGGGGGATGTTCAAAGGTTGGAGGAAATAAAATGTAATGCTATAGCTCTGTGACTCTATCAGTGTTGTTGTCTCAACTCTATCATGATTTGTTTGTAGCGATGCTGTATTGGATTGCATTTTATTCACTTCCTGTGATCTAATACAACACCGACACAAATTGCATCCTCAATAATCACCATAGAAGTGAATCAACACCTCTCTCGCACAGTCTGAACAAAAATGTAAGACTACAGGCTTTACAAAGGTAGTATTTTACCACAGAGTTATTACATTGATTTATATTGTGCAGGTATTGCTGATGTGTCCACCCTGTATCTTCTGCTAGACTAATAGATTTTGTAAATCCACCTACTCTATTTCTTCAGTGCAGTCTGGCCTTCGTCCAGCTTTGTATCTCCCCCTAAGCCTACTACACTTTTCACATCTGAGTGCGTTTTACTCTCAGAATTTCATTTCTTTGACCTTTCCATTTTTAAAGCTTTTACTTAATATGTGCTTATCTATATACCGCAGATGGTTACAGGCTTGGCAGCCCTCTATGTGTCTAATGTGCAAAGCAATATCCATTTTAGACATCCTCAGCTATCTCTGGTTGGAGGTCGGCCTTTCCCTTGGTGTTGTTGCCGGAGGATGTACATGTGATGAGTGAATAGCTGAACCGCTTTCTATCCAGCTGACATTTTAGAGAAATGTCTTGTTGCTGATGAGGCCTGGATTTGCCTAGGAGGCTTCAATGATCATCTCTTGGTAAATTTTACTTGAAATCTAGAAAACTAGCTAAGCACTGGATTCCAGTTTGGTTCATGTTAGTATTTAGAAAAAAAAAATGTATTCATTTATTAATCAAAGAGGTTTGAACACTGGTGTGGGCTCACATTTCATCTAATTCTTAGAGATTAACTCAATGTCACTGCCACTGGTGCATTTAAACTACACACTGTCACACTTGTATATTGCAATATGATGAAAATAAGGAATAATTGAACATTTTGGAAAATACACTTATTCACTCTCTTGCAGAGAGTTAGTTTAGAAGATTGATACAGCTCTCATGATTGTACGCTAAATATGTAGCTAAAGCCAGGAGATTGTTAGCTTAGCTTAGCACAAAGACTTGAATCAGGTGGTGACAGTTCACTAGCTAACATGTTAAATCTTATCTGTTTAATCCGTACAAAAACCAAAATGACAAGTTCTGGTTTTTCAGGAAGTTATTGACTGGACTATTTCTTGGCTGGGAGCAGTAGCTTCCTGGAGTCTAAGCTAAGCTAAGCTAACTAACTGTTGGCTGTAGCTTCAGCATACAGTCATAATAGTCATATTGATCTTATCATCTAACTCTCAGCAAGAAAATAAGCATATTTTTCACAATGTCTAACTATTCCCTATACACTGTGCACGTCCCATACATCATTAATTCTTTTAACTGGAAACCATTTAAACGGCCACACTGTAATGGGAACTGGAAGCCAGATGAAGCTGATCAGGTTACTTTGGTCCAAAGTGTATGTAGACTCTAACTCATTTGCAGGGGTGCTACATTTGTTCATTTAGTTCTCATCCTTGGACTTTTTTGGCAAATATTTGGCAATTTCCGGTAATATATCAGTGGTGGTATGAGACATGATACAGTATCTTACAAGTGACCTTTTCCTTGGTCTTACAGCTGTATTTTAGTTAAATTCATTAGACTGCTCTAGCTAAATGAAGTTAAATTCATTTATTTGGTTGGTCATCCTCAATCCACGCACACTGCTAATGATAGTTTCTTATACTTTTTTGTGTCTAAATATCTTGTAAACATCTAAAATCCTGAAAATATGGCTATAGTACTGTAATACACTAATAATGATTCTGTCGGTACCATTCGTCCCTATTAAAAGCTCTGCAAGGAAGAGAAATCTAAAAAGAAGGATTCTCAGACAAGTTAATATTGTTCCCCTGGGAAAAACTGAGGGAAAACTTTTTTCTCTCACAGCTACAATCTCCTTCTGTGAGGTCTTACATACTTCCTTCCTCTTTCATTCCTAAACAGTCAGCCCTCTTTTCCATTCTTCCACATTTCGTCTTTTCACTGTGTTCAGGGAGTAGACTGTCAGTTGCCATGACAGGCAGGCCCACAAAAAACAAATTCTGTATTAAATTAGTGGCGGGATTATATCCTTCACTGAGCACAGTGTTGCACTGGCTTACAGATAGTCAAACCTTCAGTCTAGTGTCTCCTTTTCAGAGATGAGTCACTGAAAAGAAAGGGAATAATAAGTCTTCAAAAATATTTCATCCTGTAGAGAGGAGGAACATCACAGTATCGCAGCAGTGAGGCTACTCTGAGCTGCTTCCTGGCATTATCAAATGGGAGACTGTGCAGTGTTGGACAGCTGGAGAGACACTTCTCTCCCTTGCTTTCTCAAAAGCTGAGGGTTGGCAGCCATTTCAACCATACAAAAAAAAAAACACGAAAAAGACTGCCTCCATGGGTATGTGTGGGGGTCATCAGTGTAGGGTGTAGGGTTTGTGTGATGTGATCTGACCATGCAGCCTGCAGCGTGCAGAAAGATCAGGTTTGCCAGCTGACTACCCATGCTCCACATACGTCTGGCCTGTTTATCATCAGCTCAGGAGAGCAGGGTTAGAATGAGGCCAGGAAGACATAGACGGAGGCAGAAGAGACTGTCGAGTTCAACAGTAAATTTTCAGAGCGAGACCACTGCTATCAAGGATGATGTGTGTCTCACTGAGCAGAGGTGAGGGGTGGGGGGGCTGACACTTTCTAACTCTGCAACTCTCCCTCCTCACTTCCCCTCATGCCACTTCTCTCAGTCATCTCTGCTTGTAACTGATGATGAATGGTTTCCGACACTGCGTGAGTCGCCGGCTGCCTCTCTCTCACCCAGCGTAAAGACCATAACCTCATCAAAGGAAGGCGACTGAGAGGGGATTAGCCTCGCCAGGGTGTTGTAGCCTGCTGGTGTGTGACTTGTCTAATTGGCAGACCCCCTTTTCCCTCTTAGAGAGATTTCCCCCACAGGAGCAATAAAAGTATCCTATTCTCTTTCAATTACCCTCTCTGTCCTTCGGCCCATCCCCACAGCCACATAACTCACTTAACTAACACACACAAGCCCCCATCAATCCCCCCACATTGTCCACCCTCCCTCCTCTAGATCTTTCTCCTCTTTTCAGCTAAGAAGACTCTTCCTATCCTATCAGTATCTTTCTTATTCTGAAAATTGAAGAGAACCAGCAAATGAAAATAAAGCCTGAACAATATGTCAATAGGCCAATATTGGCTTATCACAGATTGTATATCAGTATTGCAAATATAAACTGCAGTAAATGTTTTACAGGTTGCATTTTTCCATATTTTAAACCCTTATTTTTCTGAATTCAATTGAATCAAATCAATTTCAGAATATTTTTTCTCACATTTCAGTGTTCATTTGGACACCTGACTATTGTTTTAAGACAGACTTGAAAAATTGCGAACCTGTCCTTTAAGAGTTTGTGCATTAATTTATAGTTATCATATATAATGATTTAACTAAATGTGAACTTTTCTGTTCCAAATGTGCTTAAATATGTCCTGATTCACTGTCAAAAGTGATTTTTTTTATGTTAAATGAAATATCAGCCAATATATTATGTTTTTTATTATTCCTGATTCAAAAATCCTGTATTAGTTTGGCTCTAATTCATTCCCAAACAAAATAACACATGACAAAATACATTAAAAAAGCAACTGTGCATTCATAAATGGTTTAAGTAAAGGAAAAAGGTGCAACCGTCAAACCCTTCACACAGAAAAAGACACGAGAAGTTCAACATACCTCATGAAATGAGGGTGGGTAGAGGGTTCGGGGTTCAAGCAGGCAGATGTTTCCAGGTGCTGACGAAAGCAGTGGGAATGAGCGAGTATGGCACAGTAGTGATGCTGTTCCAGGCATCCAGTGTGGGGTCGTAGCAGTCCAGAGTTTTACATCGCTGTGTGCCAAAGTAACCTCCCACAACATACAGTTTGTTCCCCGATGCCACTGCCTGGCAGCTCATCCGCTTGGCCGTCACATCGCCCACTTTAGTCCATTGGTAGTTCTCGCTGCTGAACTTATAAGCCGAGCACGCTGAGAACTCTGTATCCCCGCCCATGACAAAGATCTGGTTTCCCAGCACAGCAGCGGCTGTGTAGCGCCATGGCTGCGGGCAGGACGCAGGTACAGTCCATCGGTTCTCCTGCGGATCGTAGCACTGCACCTTGGGCAGCTTGTCGTGGGTGACGCTGGTTCCACCAAAGGCAAAGAGCTTGAGCTTGACACTGACCACTGCTGCATTGCTCACACCCTCTCTCAGAGGAGCCACCATGGTCCACTTGTTGGCCACTGGGTCAAACTGCTCCACCTGTTTGAGCGATACGGATGGAGAAGCAGGGAGACAGCCAGTTGCTGCAGTGTGACCTCCCACCACGTACAGGCAGTGTTTCAGCTCTGCAGAGCCATGACCAAACCTGGCAATCAGCATGGGCGCCGCTTTGGACCATTCCTCATGGACGGTGTCATAGACCCATACATCTTTGGATACACCATTCTCTGAGCCTCTCCCACCTGTGATATATACCTTACAGCCGATGGCACAGGCGCTGAACTCCTTCCTTGGGCTGGGAATGTCTGCCTTCGGGATGATCTCTTTGGCCTTCTGGTCCACCAGGTACAACTTGTCACACATGAAAGTCTGCCCTCCCAGGAGAAAGAGAGCATGGCTGGTTTTTCTTGGTCGAGCACATGGGCTGTTAACCACGCCATCATTCTGCA
Organism: Thunnus maccoyii; assembly: GCF_910596095.1. Taxonomy (NCBI): domain Eukaryota; kingdom Metazoa; phylum Chordata; class Actinopteri; order Scombriformes; family Scombridae; genus Thunnus; species Thunnus maccoyii. The sequence goes on along the minus strand of NC_056551.1, from coordinate 22,050,095 downwards.
GGATCTTCAGCTTACAGCGGATAGCCTCATCCACCAGCTCCTTGCTCTTGGCCTGGGCATTGATCAGCTCTTCTGTCGAGACATTCTCCATTAGAAAGATGGCGGGCAGCAGGGCGAGACGAACTGTTCTCAGGAGCTCTGGAAGGTGGCAGTGCCTCCTTTCCAGGTCATAGTTGATCCAGTTCAGGGCAGCTTCATAAACCAGTCTCTCATCTTCTGTCTCCAGCTCCTCATGTGACAAAAGCTGCACTACCATATCTTTGGGCAGTTGGAGGAAGTCCTCTGTCTTGCAAATAGCGGGGAAGTTGCTGAGGCACATGCCCCAAGAGAGCTCTGACAGCTTGGTGCACTGGTGGGCATCAGACAGCAACAGCATGCCAAGACAGTTAGTCGGGTGAAGGTTTCTCTCCAGGAATTCAGCACAGGCATCCCGGATGTCCTGAAACTCCAGCATGTCCCCAGCCTCCAGTAGTGACTCTGCGTTCTCCTCATTGATGACCACACGTGAGGAGTACGCATAATCCAGCAGGAGCTCTAAAACCTCCGGGTGGATGGAGTCACGGAAGTCGACCTCACTGGCCTGGCTCTCCCTCAGCCCACCGCTGAACATGGCCTCGAAGTAGCGGCTGCAGGCAGCCAGCACGGCACGATGGCAGGGGAAGGAGCGGCTGCCGGCATGAAGCAGGACATCTGTGAAAAGCCTTTGCTGCCGCAGTGAGTTGAGGTGCATGAGGACACTGTCGGCATATGAGGACTTGTGGAACAGGTAGATGTTCATAGAGCCAGTGCTGGCTCTGGATTTCCGGTTCTCATGGACACACACGGACATTTTCATTGAATCCTGGAAAAGACAAGAAAACATGCTTTAAAACTTTGATGCATTTCATGTTTAAGGTCCATTGTAAACAGTGCTACAGTGTTTTGTTGAAGAAATGGCCAATATGAGTACAATACGATACAATGTTGGATGTAGATTTTTGTTTTTTTTACTATGCAACCATAAAAATATGGATGGTTTACATCTTCTGTCACTTTTTTATGCTCTTAAAGACACAATCCTCGGCCTATTTCAGTCTATAAAGAGATTAACAATCATTATAATGTTTCTAACTTTAGGTTGTTACCATCATAAAGCTGAGACAGGCATCAGAAGAGGCTATGTCTAAAATTAAAGATAGTCCAACAGTCCCATTCCTACTTAACATCATCCAAACATTTTCAAATATTTTCTAAATTTAATTAAGGGATCACTCTGATGTACCAGTCAGATGCGGACAACAAGAAAACAGTCTCCTGTCAAAATAAAATTGACTCACATTTATTTGCACCTGTTTGGATACTACGATAGACCATTAGAGTTTTCAAAAAAAAACATCTACTATCATCAAGTCTCTCCTCCACTCACTGAATATTTACACTCCTCTTCTACCACTGATCTTTCCATCTTTCAAGTCTTCTTTCTGTCACTAATAAGCCTGGACATTTTCACTGTCAACATCATTGTTGACAGTGAAGACCTGAAAGATTAGATTTTTTTCTCTCTTGTATTCATTTTTTCAGATGATGTATGCACCTTTTAGTTTCTGTAGTTCTAAATAGAGAGGGTGTTTTACTCAACATATTTTTAAATTTATTTTCTAATGCCTTGTATATGTAGCAATTTTCTATCAATATTTTTTAACTACATCCACTAATTTTTAAGTTAGATACAAGATAAATACATGTAAAACACACATAAATAGGAGACAATTGTTAGCATGTAGGCAAAAGTGGTATGTAATTACTGTAAATCAGGCTAAATGATGTTATTTTTCAAAATAGACCGTGCTTTTCTGTGGTTTTACTTTTCTGTCAAGTATTAAATTGGGTCTAATTTGCCTTACTAAATTGCGTCCTCAGCAATGACTATTGCACAAGCATGTCAGCTCTGAAATATTACATTGTTCAGCCATAATATGATGAACGATCCACATTTTTTGGAGAGAGTATTGCAATCCTCCCCAAGAGATAGCGAGACATTTAGCAAGAGATCCAATGATTGCAAGTTGCAAAATAGCACAAGTCTGAGAGTTATAAAGGTCAACTAGATGACAATTGTCTTCTGCAGAGAGCAGAAGGCTTTTCCACTTTCAGTTGAGAAGAAGAAGAACTAATCCCCCTCTATTAGAGATACCATGATTTACAAGTCCCTTTGCAGTGCTGTTTAAGAAAAGGGGAAAGAAAGAGACAGCAGGACTCTTTTAAGCCTCTGAGAAATGCACAGAATTTACTCCCCTCCCCTCCAGAAAGTCACAGCTCCCATCTTCACTGTCCTTGTCCTGTCCTCACTCAAAGCTCACTTTCATTCCACCCAATTTCTGGAGATGTCAAGTGCCTCCTGCACTCTATTTCCAGTGATTCTGAGTCCCTGTCTGACCTTGTAAATCCACATCTGACAGAGTCTTTGACCAGATGTGCAGCCATTTTAAACTCTTAACCAGCTGCATGGTTTCTCAGTATCCAAACAATTCAATGAGTGATAGAAGATTGCTTAATGTTAAGAGTACACCATAAGTCAAATTACTACTCCACCCAAAGCAGACCTGAGGTGGCTGTAGCATGTTTATAGTTTCCTCATTGACAGCGAACAGCTGCACATGTGTTCAGCTTGAATTATATTAGGTACAATTGATTCCAACAATGACAAAAGTTTTTAAGACAAAAGAAATAAATATGAAACATCCATAAAAAACTTCTCAAAACACTCCTGCAGGATAATCTACACCTCCTCTGTCCATCCATATGCTCAGTCAGTATGATGCAAACACAGCTACATAACCTATTTCCCACAGAGCCCAACACAGACATTGTCTATATTTCAATTTTGAAGTGACTATTACTGTTTTATGACTTTTTTTATGCCAGGAAAGCTTGTAACGATTGTAATGGACTGTAACTAACTGAAGTCAAACTGACCACAGCTGCCATTTTTTGTCTGTCAGTGAGAAAATGTTTTACAAACCTACAGGCGGTCAGTGTTTGATATATTTTATGGTGAGATCAAAAGTTCACAGGTGCCATAAATGATTCCTGTATAACTCAGTTATCAAAGAGGACAGTTTAAAGGGCAGGTACATTATGTTTTAAGTTTTTGAGGTTTCTTATTCTGTAGCTTCACATTACTGTTCCATATGTATTCAAATCTGAAAATTCAAATTTTGGTCAAAGTACATAGGTTTAAGCATCAAAATGCCATTTTCCAAGGCTTTCTAAAAGCTTTTTCCCATGAGCAAGCGCTCTGGCTGTATCCCACGTCACTGCTTTTTGCTAACGACTGATTGGGTGTTTCCATTTGAAAAACCTGGAAAGGAACACAGGTGGTGTCCTCCTTTAACATTTCCCTTTCATTGCATCACCTGCTCAATCAGATAAGGCCTAGTTCAAGCTTGAACTAGGCCTGTCACAATAGCCCCTTTTGTTGGACAATATATTGTTCCAGAAATAATTGCGGAAAACAATATTGTCACTTAAGACCATTTTATGCCACCTCTTCGGGGTTTAAACCCTAATAGACCGGCACAAACTTAGAATATTATTTATCACAACTTGATGAGATAGAAAACCAACTGCAACCTTGGTTCCACAGGATTTTTTGCCTTCCAGTGATGACAAAACAGCAACCCGTCATCTTCTGACATCTGCCTCGGCTATAATGAGAATATCTGAGCCTGCTCTCTCACCTGCCTGTCACCTCCCACACACTCAGTACTTACACTGCAGCTCATGTTTTCTAATTGGAAGTTGTAAGTGGCACTAAAAATCTGGCACTAAATTGGAGAGGTTTTCATATGCTGATAATTAGCACGTCCTTTGATAAACATAACTTTCAGGCATCTAGATCCAAGGCACAGTCTCTGGCACGCAGATAAACTTCAATTAGTCCAGTAAAGGTATTGTGTGACTTTGCTGGAACATGATATGAAATCAACTGATTATCAATTATTATTTCGAATGATGGTCATTTTCTGCTCAAGGATTTACTCAAATAAAAACAATTCTGGATCACTACTGGAAGTTACCTGAAACCATGATAAGAGGTAAATATCACTGTTGTAGCCCTTTCACTAAACAATCTGTTGTTTCAGTAATGGTGTTTTAACATGCAAAGTTTTCTCCCTGAATTGATTCAAAGAGATATTATCTCATCTTGATAATGACAAAGCATGACACGGTCTTGCTCTCAGAAATACCAATATTATTTGGTCCAAATAAGAGCTTGGGGCATGACTAAATATCCCTTTGATAAAGTATTCAAAGCTAAAACTATGATGATTATAGTTTATATTCTCCTATCACCTGCCATTAAAGGACCAGTGTGTAAGATTTGGTTGTAGATTGCAACCAAATGAATACCCCTCCCCCTCCCCTTCCAAGCATGTAGGAGATCCTACGGTGGCCACGAAACTCACAAAAAATGCGAAAGACCCTCTCTAGAGCCAGTGTTTGGTTTGTCCTTTCTGGGCTACTGTAGGAACATGATGGTGCAAGATGGCAGCCTCTGTGGAAGAGGACCTGCTCCCTATGTAGATATAAAGGGCTCATTCTAAGGTAACGTCAACACAACAATTCTTATTTTCATGGGATTATACACTACTTAAAACATACTTGAATATTCCATTTCTGCAAAATCAATTCCTCTAGATGCCACTAAATCTTACACACTGGTCCTTTAAATTACACACTGCCCCATGCAACTACTGAGGGTAATTTGCATGTATAATCCAAGTTTTGCATTTTACCTAACAACAAACAAGTCTTCCAATGGTTGAAATGCACTCATACATACAGTGAATGCATCAAGGCTGAACAAAGAGAGGAGCAGTAAACCTGATACTTATTCAATTTGCATATTAAAAGGATAAAGCCTGAATTACCAAATAGGCCCGCAGGCTCTGAAAACCCAGTGTTTATACATTTGTAATTGTTACTTTATGCTGAACCTACAGAATCTTATAAGAACTTGGGATGGTTTCAGAGAACATGGATGATCTGTTCATGTATTTCAGTTAGAGAACTTAGACAAGGTTGTAAAAGATGCACATTCCTCTAAATCTTCATATTAATCCAACACATGTAAACACAGATTATTGGGGAAATCCAATTACTGCAAACCATATAACCATTTAAATCACATTATTATTTAAATCTGGTGGGTCATGTGTGTAACAAGTTACTGTGAAATTCCCGACAATTGTCTGGCTTAAATGTTTTTTTGTTTTTTAATCAATTTTTTTTTAAAATTCTTAACAAGAGTATAAACACAAATGATGTACAGCCACTGAACATACTGTAACATCTCAATTGGAGTAACAGTGAAACATACTACCCTACAGCAGAGCTACCCCCAGCCCTGTCTGCCTCCCCCCAAAAAGCTCCCCTAGGACTCATGGATGACTCATTGGACGATCAAGGATAACCACAGTGAACGTGGATCAAATACACAGCAGACAGCAAAAAGATCGTGACAGATACAAGAATCACAACAGACCTTTCAATGCTTCAGCTGCTGAAAGCCACATATTCAAATTCACTTCTTTAGCCCCATTTATACGAGCTGTTAATAACTCTGTGTAAATAACATCAAGAAATGTTAGAACCCTTTGTCTGCAGGTCAAAGTGTGTGGGGGGCTTCCAACCTACTGCAATGCTTTTCTTAGCGGCTGTTAGACCTGAAAGCTCTATACGCTTCTGACATTTAGAGACACGAAGCAAAGAAATGTCATTCAGAATCAAAAACTGGTACGGTCGCCAGTGTTCTGTCTCTGAAATAAGCGCCGTCAGTTTTGAGGCAACACCCCGGAGGCAACACCCTGCCAGCATTGGGCAACGTGTCATGTGAAGAAATGTGCCAGGGGGTTTTAACGAGCACAAGGTGCACAAGGCATTATCGAAACCTCTCATGAGATAAAGTTTACGGGGAGTAAGGGTAAGTCCTGTGCACAGAATTATAATGAGTCTGCTGATGGTCGGGATTCCGAGAGGTCAGATTAATATTAGCCCCGATCAAAGTCATGCTCCAATCCAGGGACATCCCCTCTCCATATTCTGTCTAATACCGGTACAAGGTGGCCATCATACCCCTAGATCCTCTTTTTGTAACGGTCAGCTCATGAAGTGGGTGTATGGACAACAGGTGCTGCCATGGTACACCGTGCACCTTGAGCGCTGCCCAAAGCTATAAATAAAAAAGAAGGATGTGCCTGGCAGGTTGAAGCGGATCTTAACGTCCTAAGAGGAGTGTAACCCATCTGTATCGTAGATATCACCCGGGAAATGTGTCCGGCTTAAATGTTTTACATTACATTGATGTTATTTTGTAGACAATCGAGGAAAATTTGGGCTCAATCAGGGTAATGTTGACAACTTTGGCACAACTAACTGGTTGCGAGCGAGGGTAATTTTTTATTTCTGCTCTAAGTGAGAACAACAAACTTCACTACAACTCTATAATCTGGCCAGAGGAAATGTAATAGTTTCAACATGTTGAGCAGCTCACCTTAGTTAATAAGTGATTAGGATTTATTTTTAAAATGCAACTATTTCAAAAGGGAAAAAAAGCATCATCAACTGATAATTTTGTGTATAATTCATAGATCATGTATGTGGAAATACAGTTGCAGGAGTTGAAAAACCCTCTTTCATGAATGTGTGGCTGTTTTCTTTTTAACTTTATTGTATGTTTTCTTATGATAGTTAATAAACTCAAGTATTCCTTGTTATTTTGTCTTCGACTGGTGCTTAGTGGTCGAGATAGTTAGATGTTATAGTCAAGAGAGATGTTAGTTTAATACATGACTGTTTATGTAGCACCATGAAGATTATTTGCATATTCTTCATGGTGCTGGAATGAAATCTTACTGAAGACAAGTCTCTTATTTCGGCATAAAGCAACTGGAGCTGGAACAATTAGTCCCTTGATCGGTTGACAGAAAAACTATTTATTTTGATAGTGTTTCAAATGCAAAAATAGTGAAAAAAGGCAACACATACTCTGCTCGAGCTTCTAAAATGTGAGGATTTACTGCTTTTCTTTCTCACATATCATAATAAACTAAACTACCTTCAATTTTCAACTGCTGGTCGGACAAAACAAGCAATTTGAAGATGCCACCGAAGGTTCTGGGAAGTTGTGACGGGGACTTTTTTACATTTTATAGACTAAACAATTAATTGATTAATAAAAAAGTGGCAATTAAATTGCTAATAAATAATCTTTAGTCACAGCTATAAAACCAACCACTGTTATTTATAATTATCAACAATCCATGCTCATAACATTATGACTTATACTTGGTCTCTGATCAATCTCACATACTATTTTCTGTAACAGTCACAGTATCAATACAATATAATACAACATGCCCTGAGAGGCAGGAGAGATGCCAGTGTGCGTGTGGATGTGTGTATGTGTGTGTGTGTGTGTGTGTGTGGTTGGCTGGACGGCTGTGAGAGTTGTCATCCTCGTCCACTCACAGAAAACAGATCCACAGTCTCATACCGGAAAGCACATACATGCCACACTCAGAAAGGACACAGTAAAAAGGCACGCAGCCTCTGGACTCTATCTGAGGCCTGGCTGGATGCAGTCTGTTTAAAATCATTGCCAGGTGTTCACAATCATCTCTGGACTCAGGAAGAGGGATGGGAGGGAGAGACTTCAAAAGTAAACACCGGGCTTATGTGGGCCAGCTCTATACATCTGCCACTTGTGGGGGGGGGGGGATGAAATGAAACATGATGCAAAACAAGAGGACACGGCAGCAGCTATTGATCTGCACGCCTGCATCAATCTTCATCTAAATCTAACAGAATCAAATTTATAGTCTCAAACCAGCTGTCCTCACACATGCGAGCAAGCTCAACTGTGTTTAAACTAATGCCCGAGCACAAAAAAGATATTTCTTACCAACTGTTATAAATAAGAAGAGCCTGTCACACCTGATGTCGCCTTCAAATACATGTAAAACATCTTGAGCATGCATGAGAATGCAGGAACAAGACGCTGAGAGGAGCACAAAGGGACTGAGAAGAGCTGCTCTGAAGCATATTCCATGATAATAAAAAAATAGTATAGCTCTGGTTAAGTGATGGCAATAACATAATATTGGTATAAGCAAAGGATGTCAACAGCGATCTTTTGTCCAGGCTGCTTTCTGATGCGCTTTTTCTGCCACAGCCCGGAGTTTTCCCATCATCAGGTGATAAGAAAAAGGATGCAGCAGTTCTGTTCTAACAATCTATTAATAAGCCGTAATAGACTACTGATGTTATTTACAGTCATGTTTACCTCTTTGGGTGAAAGCAGGAGTTCAATCGTGCCCGCAGTATCCCTCGAACATGCCACTTCTGAAAGAGCCACGATGCAAGCCTTGCGCTCGGGCTGTGTGACAACTCCTTGGTTATTTCCGAAAAGCTGGCGGATACTCGGTCAGAATGAGGCTGTTTTTCCTCGGATAACGCACTAAACTGTGTTCTTTGGAAATTCCGGGTGTTATATGTATACACATATATCACAAAATAGACTGGCTTTAATGCAAAAGGATGAGTCGAGATGTTTGGAGGCGTTCCTTCTGCGTTGCTGCTTGCTGCCTGTGCTGCTCTGCTCCTGTGTGTGACGGTCCTCCTCCTGCGCTCCCAGTTCTCTCTCGCTGGAATCAATGGGTGTGTTTACAGTGGGAAAGGGGGAGGACCGTCACCTCGTGCAGGAAATGAAATGAGTGAGAGAGACACAGGAAGGGGGAGGAGGATTGGGGGGGAGGGGGGTGGCATGCAAAAACGTGGAGGAGTTGGTCTCCCAAGGCAGGAGTCTCCCCCCGCCCCCCAGACACACACATACATCAGCGTTTAATTTATATTGTTTGGTTTTAGGTGTTTTTATGAATTTTCCTATAGTGTGTTTTACTTTTAGTCAAATTCAACAATTCCTATTCAGACCACCCTCTGAGAACCACTGCACTGGTGGTGTGAGGAAGAAGTAGTGGAAAGTAACTAAGTATATTTAATCAAGCACTTTATTTAACGACAGGTTTATTGTATTTTACTCGACTATGTCCATTTTAAACTTATACTTCTACTCCTCTACATTCACTTGACAGCTAAAGATAGCCTATTACCTCTCAGCAGTAATGGAAGAAGTAATCAGATTCCTTACTTAAGTAAAAGTCCCAGTACAACAATGTAAAAATGCACCGTTACAAGTAACAGTCCTGCATTATTGTACTGCAGTATCATCAGCAAAATGTTTACTTAAAATTTAGATTTTAAGTAAAGATTTCTTTATTTATTAATATATTATGACATTATTTGATTGTTACTCATGCAACAACGTGTAAGAAGCATTTTACTGTTACATCTGGTCATGGTGGTTTTAGTTTTAACTGCTTTACAGTTTGGTAGTTTAGTTTGATGGTTCCTAACATAGGGGTCGGGCCCCTTTAAAGGATCACAAGATAAATTTGGGAGGTCGTGAGATGATAAATGTAAGAGGGAAGATGAAAAAAAATATTCTGCTAAACAAAGTTTGTTGTGAAATATTACCTCATTATATAAAGGTAACCATGTGAGAAGTTTAGGGGGGAAGGTTTAGAACAACAGATTTAATCCTTAAGAAAACACTGTATTTTAATATGAATATGTTTTTTTATGTGAAATCTTAATCACATATAGAGCATATGATCAGTTTATTTAAAAAAGATGCACCAATTACCCAGCGGTAGTTTTTTTCAGCTCCATTTCGACTAACTATAACATTTAGGTTGTTAATGCATCAAATAAAGTCAATCAGACACTGACTAATCTGCATAATGAGTACTTATACTTTTAATACACTCTATTGCTAATATGCTTTTGCTTTTACATGAAGTACTTTTATAATGTAGTGTTACTACTTCTACTTAAGTAAAGGATCTAAATACTGTTTCCGGAACTTATTTTGGACCCGTACTTGACTCTGGAGGAAAGAAAATGAGCATCATGTCATAGCTCATGTGTGCAGATGTTATGTCTACATTCCATCATGTGATTAACTTTATGGCAAATGTACACTGTAGCTGCCTCTGGCTAATGTTACTGTAATAGCTGATGATGCATACTAGATTGAAATCTGAGATCTGAGACTACATGCAGTCATGCAGATTTTTTTTACATGAAACCTCAGTCGCATTGTGTTTTATTGTCAGTATATGGGATCATTATTACTACCCCCAATTCTCCTCAATTTGTATTCTTTTATAATGTATGATATTTTAAAGGTTGGACACCTTCCATCACACTAACAACAAATCACAGTGAAATAATGAAGCTGAGTTTGATAGATTATAACGTTTTAGACTTCAGTTGCTATTTTTGGGTTAAATAACTTCTCATAGACTATAAAGCAATACCCAAGTCCAAGCTAATTGTAGATTAAATTAAAATCCAGCATCCAGCAGGGCCCAAAGAAAAATAAAGGTGTTGTTTGTGTCGTGCTTCTGTTGGAGCACTTTAAAAACGACATCATATAGAAAGTACCATTAAGTTTGACTGAGTCACAGCAAACTGACCACTGAATACCTCATACACTCTGTAAATCCTATAGGATTATAAAGGCATTGTGGTTTTTGTGGTTGGGGTAGCGGGAAGTCCAATTTTATTTCTGGGCATCTTGTGTGAGTCACATCTGTGGTCCTTGGTGTGGTGTGTTTGGCTGTGACTAAACTCATTGGTTGGACCCTTGAGGCTATAAGGTTATTGTTTTTGTTTTTATGTGTAGTGTACATGTTGTGGTGATTATAAAGCTGTTACATAGTCACATCCGGTTTCTTTTCTCATCAACTGCTTCTTGTAAGGACAGAATAACATTTTTACTGCAGCTTCATATTGAGGATAATACAGCACTCTTGTTTTACAACATACAGTCGTTATATTATTATTATTATTTGTAGTAATAGTAGTAGCAGCAGTGCTAACACTGTTTTCATACTTGTCACATGTGGATCTGTATTCAGTCTTCTTTTAATTAGTTTAAAAGTAAATAACAATAATAATAATAATAATAATAATAAGTACATGGGTGCTTAAATTTCTTTTAATCAAATTATCATATTGACATTCGGATCATATGCTTGTACAAATAATGCTAAACAGTGAATAAAGAGGGAGAGAGTTATGGGTTGTTTTTGGTTGTAAAGGGTAAAAAAAATACATTATGGCAGGAAATGTTTCATATATATGACAGGAGAGACACCTAGTGGACAACATATTCCTGGGACTAATAGTGCAGAAGCTTGAACTAATGGAGACTGACACATTAATGAGCAGAAATAGGCAACATAAAATGTATGTTTAAAATTTTTACAACACCAATCACAGATATATGAAAATCCATTGCATGTAACCATGTTTTACAGCTGGTGTCTCTCAAACAGAAGTAATGCAACTTCTGAAACATGTACATAAGCAATTCAAAATGTATTTAGTCGCAAAGAAAAAACACCATTTCAGCAAATACGTCATATATATATATATGCCACTAGAGACACCTAGTGGACAAACTATTCTTGGGAATAATAGTGCAGACTTGCTGCTTGATAGCTGAAACTGAAGGAGTTGTACAGACCGACAAGATAATGAGCAGATCTCAAAAGGCAACATGAAATAATGTATTTGGTTCGATTAAGAGTAATTTAGAAGACATTTCTTCAAAATTGGCTAAAAGTTCAAATGAAATAATGTAGCAGCTCTTAAAACTCAGCTAATGACACTATTTTATCTTTAATTCCTATTTACTATACTGGGATATTTCTACTTTATGTCAAATTTGTGTCTGTTTGGAGTTAGAAATATTCTTTCTTTAGTGTTGGTGGTTTTTTTTTTATTTGCAGCGGCAGTCTCAAGTTTGGACACGCTTGCTCTTTCAAGACTTTTGACTGGTGCTGCATCTCATGATTTGGTTTATTTTATCTCATGGAAAAAGTAAAGAATGAGTCAATTGTTGTAGATATCAAATAGCAAAAAATGCAATGAAATAGGAGTCATTAGTAAGTAAACATTTTCCCTTCTAAAGTAAAGGTTAAGATAGACTCAAGTTGCACACAAGCAACAAGTAGAGATGACTCATATGTTCAATATCTGGTGATGAGTCAGTTATGAAGGGTGATACAGATCCTAACAGATATCACAAACTGAAAATCGGGCCTGTCGATGCTTGTTCCAGCGTCCAGTGAGACATTTCCAAGAAGTGAAGTCAGGAAGTGGCTAAAAATTCTTGTTTCTTCACAGTGACTTGTGTCTAAATGTGGTTCACACATGGTTGCAGAAAGTCTTAAGTGATATTTATATCTGTATATTGCAATTCACAGATACAGATCTTTAAAGTGATAAAATAACTCTCTTCCTATCTCACACACACACACTCATACAGCCGACAATAAAACATTTATGACATTTCCTGATAGCTCTGTAAGTCAGGTTTATCCAGTCATGAGCTGTTACCATAGACCACATACCACTCTCCCAGAAACACATTTGTACTTAATATAAAGGCATGTTGCTTGGGCACCTCCCTATAGAACAAAGCCTTTTTTTTTGTGGTCTGTGTTGTTGTTAACTCTCACTTTTGGCATCTACAAAAGGCTGTCATGCATGCAGGAGATGTATTAGTAGGTCAGGTTCAGTTTATCTATTAACTTTTACACTGAAGCAAGATTATGCAACTCCTGGGAGAAGAAATAAGACAGTCTTCCTCTTAGAAAAAAATCAATACACTCCAGGATTTTGCTGCTATGGCCTTACTTGGCTGTGGTGCCAGCTAGCTAGCTATTGTGTACCTAACATTACTAGCTAGTTTGCTCACTTCATGACTCTTCTTTGCTTGTGCTACTGTTATATTTTAACATGTGACAGATATACATTTAAATGATTTTAAGAAAAACAAGGAACTGCGTGACTCTAAAAAATGATGGAAATTCACTGTAATTGACACTTGAGGTCACTGTTCAGCAAAAGTTACATATTCTCTCTTTAATGATTAATTAATTTGTTTTTGATTAATGGCTCTATTAATCAAGATTTTTATTCTGGGGAAACTTGCCCTGATATTCTCAATCATGGATTCTCCTAAGGTGAATACTTTTATTTATATCGGTGTATTTTTTGATCACTTCATTTTTTTTTAACCACTTATGATGCCATTGATTTAACAATTGATTAAATCAAATCAGGATGTTTCATTTACAGTTTTTTTTTTACAATTACTTACACACTAAAATTAAAAACAACACACAGTTAGTGAAACCTGACACTCAAGAAGCAAAACTCCCAGCCCAGACTTGCACAACTATAAGCACATTCTCAGCCTCACAATTCTTGCAAAACACAGTGTTTTGCACAACACTAACCACACTTATCTACATTAGACACAGAAATCTAACACAAAGTTGCTCCTATGACCATTTCAAGGCGCTGCCTTTCAAAATACCAGACCTATGAACTGATTGATCAAACATGGCTGACAGGTGTACAGATGCTTAGGTGCTTAGAGGAAGAGGGGGAGTGAGGATGAGAGGCGGAGTCTGCAGAGAAAGAGGTTGTAGGGAGAGGATGAGGGAGAGGAAGAGGTACCCATGGAGGAGGGAACTCGAACGAAGAAGACGATGACCAAATTTATCAGATGAGGTATGAGCAATATTGGTTGACGGTGATGTAAACCATGGGTCGACAGTGAGAAAGGCTGGACAGATAGTTCAGCCCAACCTCAGCAGATATATTGTTGCAACAGTAATTCAGACATTTCAATAGGAGCACAGGCGAAAAACAATTTTTCTCTACTGTCTACAGTAAAATCAGTACTACATCAGTCCTTTTTGGTACCCATTCACTGCATTCCATGTTTGAAACAATGCCTTGTACATTGTCCTGTGACATTTTACATGTATTTTGATTGGCCTACATTGAGAACATCAAAGAGGAAGAAGCCTCATATTGTTGGAGGAACAAGAGATAGCTATTGTAAACATGGTCTTGGCTAATACTGTAATGCGACATGCCTCAGAGAAATTCAAACAAACATCCTCAGTGACTACACAGTTTTCAATAATGTCCATCGGGTCTCTCTATCAACACTGTGGCGAATCCTTGAAAAGCATCACGTACAGATGAAAAAATGGATTTGCCATTCAAGAAGATGCTGTATTGTTGCTGTATTGAGAGAGAAGACATAGCCTGTGATGTGAACAAAGTGTTACTGCATGGATAGATCCAGCTAGACCAGGAGATGACGCTTAGGGGTTGTTTTTTTTTAATTCATGCTTTTTGTCTCCACAGTTGTTGTTTTTTCTGTGTTTACGTACTATATTCTATTTAGAATATGTTCTGTTCTGATTTTCAGTGCAAAATGCAACCTTTGGAAATGTATGGATGTATTGACTGATTTTACAATGTGGAGAGAAATAAATATTTTAATCAGTGCGTAGTACTGGTCTTGTTTGTTGTGTGTGGTTAATATATTCATGTACTTTACTTTAACAAAAACGTTGTTGTGTGTTGCACCTCAGGGCCGCCGTACATGGCTGTGCCTTCCCCTTTAAATCTTTGCAGAGAAGTGACTTCCATATGCATTTGGAGCATTCCTGCATTAAGAATTAAAAATGGACATAGAATTTCAGATCAGATGTCAGATATTCACAGCAGAGATGCTGGCAATATTATGGGTACTTTGGTGGGTAGAGAGGAGAAATCAAATCCAAGTCCAGACTTGATATATTGATGGAGATTTATCAAACATACAGAATTCACAAGGCAGGGTGTGCAGTGAGGAAAAGCTATTTTGCCTACAAAAGAAAAGATTTAGTTGTCATAACCAGGTTGAGGCTTGGGCATTGTGGGCTTAGGAGTGGGCTGGATCTGGGTCCATCTTGGGTGTAACCCAGATGGCAAATGTGAGTGTGGAGGCTCAGAGACAGTGAGACACATCCTCATCCAGTGCAAGAATTACTCACTTCAAAAGAGGAAGCTGTTCAAAGACCTGGGAGCAGCTGGAGAAAACAGTTTTTACTTAACCTACATAACTGGACTAAAATGAAGAAACTGATGGAATATCTGTACAGTATTGGACAATATGACAAAATATAAATAACTGTCAAAAGGGACATCAAGGCCGGTCTCCCCTAATCGGTGCCATTTGCATGTGGTAACTTTTAAAAATTAAACTTCATTCTGTATCTTGTTTCAGCACTGTATGTAATAACACATGTGTGTAACAATTCAAAATGTGTAATGTTGAATCTCAGGCCATTTTATTTATTTTTTACATTGTCTAAATGACAAATTCTGACAGGACTGAAAGTAACAGGACTGAGTTTTTAGCATAGCATTAACAAATACATGACATGTGGGTGACAGGACTGAACGTTGAGATTTATGTTTTCAGTCATACTTACAATATGATCAAAAATACAGAAAATAGAGAGAGAGAACTTACTTTTGGTCTTCCATGGCCTTAAGGAAACTCAAATGCTGCTACTTCCTGTTGATCTTGTGACTTGTGGCATGTCCAAAATTTCTAGAGGGGGGGGAAACATGTCAGGGTAACAGGACTGAGTGAAAACCTGGGGACATGACTAAAATCTGTATTTTAACTAATATATTATGAATTTTCTGATGATAAAATGTATAATATGTCTGAATTGGATATAAAGTCACACAATAATACAAAAATAATAAGATAAGAAGGATTCTGATCATATTTCATAGTGAAGTGTAGTGTTAGAGAGTGGGGACGGGCTGAAATCCTATTTTTTAGGTAGTCTTTTAGGTAGTTTTTATTAAGGTTTTACATGGTGTCTTCAAATTGCAATTAGGAGAGAGTGCAGGACACTTTGCTTGATAATATAATGTATTATACAGATCATTTTTCATGCATATTTATGCATGTAATGTCCTGGGGACGGAAATTCGGCGGCCCAACAATAACAAACAGTAGAGGGCAGCAAATGCCATTGTAGCGTCTAGTTTGACTAATCGAAAGAAGAAGAAGAAGACTTTCACATGACACCCCGCTCACTCCTTATAATGCTGCTATCTGCTCACCAGGTCTTGTGACACAGATGTCTTCCATCAACATGACGGCTTCTCTGAAGTTTGCGGCGCTGTTGCTGGTCTTTTCCGCTTGCCGGGGGTTTCAGTACAACGACGTCGACATCGACGAAGAGGCTGAGCTCGCAGTTCAGCCTTCAAAATACGGTTCACTGTGGCCTCTTCCGCAGAAAGTGCAGATCTCAGAGGTTTCATTCAAGTTGACCAGCATCACCTTTAAAATAGTTGATGCCAAAGCCTCATCCGCTGGCCCGAGCTGTGGCCTCCTTCAGGACGCCTACAGGAGGTAAGGAGCTGGATTTCATTTAGTTTCTCTTTCTGTCTTTGTTATACGAAAACAACGCGCTGTGCTGCATTCAGGGACCGGCAGGATAAACAAGGTGTCACCTGTCTCAATCAACAGGTATTATGAGTATATGTTTGGAGGTGCTAAAAGGCAGGGGCCGAGCAAAAGCAGGCGAGCAGGTCCATCTGAGGTGACAGAGCTGCAGGTGTGGATCACATCACCTGACGCTGAGTGTGACGGTTATCCCGGTCTGACTTCTGACGAGTCATGTGAGTGTCTTCACTTCCCTATTCTGAGTTGATCAATATTACTCTGGTACTTCTGCAGAAGTGAAAGATGCATGCTGTTATCTGCAGCAGACTAATTATAATGTTCATCTATTGCTATTTAAGGCTTTTTGCAGTGGTGAACAAAGTACTCAGATCCTTTATTTAAGTAAAAGTAAAAACACTTGTCTAAAAATACTCAATGACAAGTAAAAGTCATGAATTGAAAATGTTACGTGAGTAAAAGTACAGAAGAAGAAGAAGAAGAAGAAGAGAAAGTACTCGTTATGCAGACTTTATTGTAGTGTATAATATTGTTTGTTTCTATCACTAACAAATACATGTGAGGTAGATTGGGTAGATTAATAGTGAAAGTACTGTATCATTCTATATTATATATAAGTGTACACTTTATATAGCACCTTTTACACAAAGTGCATAACACATTTTTTTAAAAGAAAATAAAAGAGCAACAATTTAAACAACAGTTAGAATATTTAAATATATAATATATTCTGTGCTATATAATAACCACCTGTTCAGCTGTGATGACATACGTGCACAACTGTTTGTGTCCACAGATGAACTGTCCGTGGATC
This sequence comes from Thunnus maccoyii, assembly GCF_910596095.1. NCBI lineage: Eukaryota > Metazoa > Chordata > Actinopteri > Scombriformes > Scombridae > Thunnus > Thunnus maccoyii. The sequence continues at coordinate 22,032,834 of NC_056551.1, read as the reverse complement.
AGCCGTATGCTGTACTGAAAGCACCAAAGGTCTGGGGAGCCCTGCACGGTAGGATATTTTTGCATGTTATTGCGCAATTTCAAAGCAAACTCTGCATTTGAGCTGCAACTAGCTCTCATTTCCTTTATCAATTAATCTGTCAATAATGTTTCGAGAAATCCAGTTATCATTCGGTCTATCAGATATCCGAAAAATAAGGGAGGAAGGACCTTCACGATTTATCTGAAGCCCGAGATGATATCTTTAAAATGCTTTTTTTTCCCTGTTCAACCAGTAGAACCCAAAGATACTTAAATTACAATGATAGAAAACAGAGAATATAGTCTCACAATTAAGAAGCTGGAATTTTTACTTGATAATTAGCTTGAAGGAATAATTCAATATTTTGTCAAATATTCACTTTCTTGCTGAGAGTCAGATGAGAAGACTGATTCCACTTTCATGTCCGTACGGTAAATATGAAGCAGCCAGGAGACGTTTAGCTCCGCTTAGCTTAGCATTAAAAACTGGAAATGGGGAAACAACTAGCCTGTCTATGTCAAAAGGTAACAAAATCCACCTACCAGCACCTCTGAAGCTCTCTAATCAACATTTGATATCCTGTTTGTTAAACTGAAAAAAAGATATAAGATAGATAAGAATATTTACCAAAATGTCAAAATATTGTTTTAAATGATTATCAAAGTTGCGATATGTGCTTTCAAAATTTATTTTGCTGGAAAAAAAGAATGAAATGAGTCTGATGTGATGTTGCACTTTGTTTTGAACTGCAGTGCAAAATCGCTGTCATGGCCTTTAACTGTGTGTGTTTATTATGTGGAACTTTGCCCACATATCAATTAGGTCATCATGACAACTTAATTGTATGGTATCATAAAAACATCCCAGATGCATCATCTCTCTGTACATGATTTTGCATTGCAAAATTATTTTCCATGTTTTGTTTTTTTTTTAGGTCTGGAAACTTTCAGCCAGTTGGTGTATGAAGATGAATATGGAGCCGTAAGTAAAGAACAACATGATTGTGTTTAACTTTGTAATCATAATGAGGACATTTTCATGTGCTTAAGATTTAAAATGGGTCATCTGTATGTAAACTAGGTTTTTAACTTGAGCTGATTTGTGTCTTTTCAGAAAAGCATCAATTCAACCACAGTCAGCGACTTCCCCAGATTTGCACATCGAGGCATCTTACTGGACAGCTCTCGGCACTTCTTGCCCATTAAAGTCATCTTGGCTAATCTGGTACGTTAGTAAGACTTTCTTATTTTGTTCTCTCATTTTTTAATTTAATTTACCTTTTTTAATATTTTTTACTTGGTTCATTCATACAGGAAACGATGGCAATGAACAAGTTCAATGTTTTCCACTGGCACATCGTCGATGATCCATCCTTCCCTTATCTGAGCCGAACGTTCCCACAGCTGAGTCAGCAGGTGAGTAAGACTGGTTATTGGTGTTAAAGAGGACATAACAGCTCTCCTGCAACATCTTTGCATGATTTACAGAAAAAAACTACTTATTTATCTTATACTGGCTCTTTATGCATCCCCTCAGTTCAGCCTCTGTCTGAAACAGGCCGTTTTAGCCCCTGTCTCTCTAAGGGCCCCCTCCCAATGAGCCCAGAAACAAACAGTAATGGCAGGATTTTACTTCTTTTTCTCATTCTGTACTCAAAATGGAAACTTCTCAAATACATCTGTACATATTTGAGCCCAAATCCAGTCCGAAATATGCAAGTGGACACACCGACAGCCTTTTAGAGATAATTTTCACCTCAAGTTTTGTAACTTTGACCATGTTTAACATAGACATCCGATATTATAACAGTATATAAATGACAATGAAAAATCACAAAAAGCCTGTTATGATCCCTTTTTAAATCTCAGAAAAGACAATTAGTTTTTCATAATTGGACATTGTATTTGTCACAGTCCATCAGACGAACATGTTCATTCAACTGTTCACAGGGAGCTTACCATCCATACACACATGTGTATACACCTGCTGACGTGAAGATGGTTATTGAGTTTGCTCGTCTGAGAGGCATTCGGGTCATCCCAGAGTTCGACACTCCAGGACACACACAGTCTTGGGGCAAAGGTGAGTTTTGTAAAATGTAGATGGAGAGAAATGTTGTTTTATTCTTCTAAAATTAGATTTGGAATCATTCAGCAATTTTATGTCTGAAAATAATAATAAAGCATGAAAATTGAACATCTACTCGACTTGTTTGCCTCTCAGGCCAGGCAGATCTGCTCACACCCTGTTACTCTGGCTCCACGCCTTCTGGCACCTTCGGACCTGTCAACCCCATTCTGAACACCACGTATGACTTCATGAAGCAGTTCTTCAAGGAGATCAGCGCCGTGTTCCCTGATGCCTACGTTCATCTGGGAGGTGACGAGGTGGACTTCACCTGCTGGTGAGACTGTGTGCACAATGTCAAAATCTTCTCCTTTAGTATTAAAGATTAGACAGTAGTTAATATTGTCTGCTGTTTTTGTTCAGGAAATCCAACCCAGACATTCAGAGGTTCATGGAACAGCATGGCTTTGAACAAGACTACAGCAAACTGGAATCGTTCTATATCCAAAGGTGTGTTGCTCATTTAGATACAAGTGTTCTGCTTGTTCCTTAATTAAAAGAGAAGGAAGTTGATTTTCTTTTTCACCTTTTTTTCTGATCTGATAGACTCTTGGATATCGTCACCACTACCAAGAAGGGCTACATGATCTGGCAGGAGGTCTTTGACAATGGTGTTAAGGTAACTGAGGAGAAATGGCGTGTAATGCTAAACTAATGAAGTTATTTCCATATTACAGTTAAGAATAAAGGATTTTTATAGGCTAACTAGACCAAGATGTCAAAATGTGAGTATTTGAATGAGTGCTTTATCACAATTTATATGTCATGTCTGTTTAAGATGATGCCATGGTTTTGATTTTTGTTTCAGTGTTTTTAAGATTTATTTAAATAATTTTTGTTTTTTTATCCTGTTATTTGCTTTCTTGCTGAATGTTAGATGAAAAGATTGATACCACTCCTGTCTGTACACTATGAACTTGAAGATACCATCAGCAGGTGCTTAGTTTAGCGTAGCTTAGCACAAAGACTGGAAACGGGGGGAAACGGCTAGCCTCATTCTGTCCAACTTGCCTACCAGCACCTCCAAAGGTCTAGCATTAACTTGTTAGGTCTTGCTTGTTTAATCTAAACAAAAACAAAAACTATAAAAGACACATTGTGTACTTTCCAGTCTGTATGCTAACTTAAGCTAACCAGCTGCTAGCGGTAGCTTCTTATTTACTGCAGACATGAGACAAATATCAATCTTCTCATTTAACTCTCGGTAAGAAAGCAAATAAGCATGTTTCCCAAAATGTCAAACTCGTGTTATATCTAAGTACATTAGCTTGGCTTGTAACTATTCCAGCTAAAGTCAGACACAGTAGTGCATGTGTGGATCGGCAGCGAGACTAATGAGGAGATGCGCAAGGTGACGGCAGCAGGATACACCACCATCCTCTCCGCCCCATGGTACCTAGATTACATTAGCTACGCACAGGACTGGCAGAAGTACTACAAGGTTGAGCCGCTCAACTTCGACGGTCAGTTTTCATAAAAAATAATGTCTTATTCTAAATCACATCATTTGGTATGGGAAAACTTTTATCTTGCACAATTTGTTGAGGAAAAAAAAAAACAATACAGGATTTTGTTCAACAGGCTTACGCTTGAAAAGTGCACAGTTGTGACAAGGCAAGAGAGTCAGCATAGAAATGAACATGGGGCAGAGTGGTTGGTGGTTTCAGATGTGCTTTTTTTTTTTTTCTTGGGTTGATGTAATTCACCACTGTGGAGGATCAATCCTGGTGTATTTGGGGAAATTAAAAAAGAAACAATTAAATTCTCAATTTCAAATGAGAAATAAATTAAATTACATTACATTACAAAATAATGTCACATGGAAAAACATTGCACACAGCAAGAATGTCCTGGGTTCAAATCCAACAGAAAATACGTCAGAGTTGGTCCTCCATACACCTGGACCTAGTCGGACTGAACCTTGTTTTGGTTTGTTTGTTTGTTTGTTTCAAATTTCTTTAGGAAAGTCACTGTGCAGATCATGTGACATGATGTTGAGCACATAATAATAAGGGAATACACAGTAGGCAGAAACTTCTGCTCTGACATTTTTGACTTCGGTCTGCCCCCGTTTTTCTTTTTAATCTTGCTGAGACATGTATGTATGTATGTGTGCTGTGTAGCTGAAACCAGACACACTTATCCACGTCTGGAAAGGAAACCAGCAGCAATACCAGAATGAGATGGCAAATGTTACAGCATCAGGGTACCAGACCCTGCTGTCCACTCCCTGGTACCTGAACCGTATCTCCTACGGCCAGGACTGGCAGGGACATTACAAGGCCGACCCGCAGGATTTCAAGGGTTTGTGTCTGCATTATTGATTTGTTTGCTCTGTGAGAAAACAGGTTTGTTTTTTTTGTTTTTTGCCGACTCATTTTTAGTGGTCATTTGTTATCCAACATTGTTTCATTTCTTCTTTGTTGGACTTTGCCTCACTCATATCATTGTTTTATTGCTGTGTTGTTGGCCTGACTCAGATTTTATTACCTTCCTTTTGGACTCTTGACATAGATATGAAATATCACGGTCACTCCTGTGCAAATATGTGTAAGCCTGTTGAATGAAAAAAACGGAAAATATCTAAATATTTCATTATTAGAGGGGAGAAAATATAACTGCAATTCAGTTAAATTAAACATTTCCTTTTTATCACTCCAGTCCAGTGGAGTTAAGATACACTGGATGTTGCTTGTTCTTCTTTATCTCATCATATAATACATTTTTAAAACAGGAACTGAAGAACAGAAGAAGCTTGTGATTGGCGGAGAGGCCTGTTTGTGGGGAGAGTATGTGGACGCCACCAACCTGACACCCAGACTTTGGTAAGGCTCATGTGATTCTAATATAAACTCTTATCAGAAAATTAGTGTATTTTGAACCTTGACGCATCACATGATGGATTTTTCCTTGTCTTCTGTCATTCCCAGGCCTCGTGCCAGTGCTGTGGCAGAGCGGCTATGGAGCGCCAAGGATGTGACGGACATCAGTGACGCCTACAACAGACTGTCCATGCACCGCTGTCGTATGGTTGAGTAAGTATCTAAAGTTATTAATTTGCATTTACATCAATGCTAGTCTGCATAGATCCAACGTATCTACATCATAATAACGTATTTCTTTTCTTATCTAAGGCGTGGGATCCCAGCTGAGCCCTTGTTTTCCAGCTACTGTCCCCGTGAGTACAAGGGTTTCTGAGAACACTCGTCATCCGCTGCAGAGAAAGGGAACCAAAAGCATACACTATCAACTCCATGCTTGTATTTTAAACAGATATCAAATGAACTGCCTTTGTAGAGATATCACCATACTGTGCATGTGCCCTGAGACACATCATCCTTTTTAAATCTACTCTACAGAACTCTCGATGACATCAAATGCCATAAAAACCGTGAATCTATGAATGCACTCTTTTTTAAATGTTTATATAAGTGATTGTGAATAAAAAAATGTTAAAATTTTATCAAAGTCTGGTGTTTTGATATTCAAAAAAACAGATGAAATAATTTATTTTGCATCCAACCAATAACATGGTACATTATCTGTATTGTCATCTGTGTCCTGCAGTAGATATTCACACTATAAATTACAGTTTAATCAGATTACTTATCAATAGTCTGTAAAAGTCTGTTTGGCTAATAGCCATGCCTCTGTCTCAGAAGGCCATTAGTCCCATTGCTGAACAGTTACACAGTGTTGAGAACAAGGGATCACAGTAGACCAGACATTCTTTTGAGGAGGGTGTTTTGGTCCTGTGGGTTCATGGCCTCATAGGTGTCCAGCTCCAGGGAGAAGGTGGCGTTGCCGGATGTCAGTGTTCGCAGGATGGTGGAGTAACCCTTTTGAATAATAGATAATTTTCAGGGTGATGCATAACACCAAAAGCAACAGCAGACAAAACGTTTCGTTCAGATGTTATCTTCAACTCACCATCATCTCAGCCAGCGGCACAGTTGCAAGCAGCACCTTGTTGTCATGACGACTCTGGATGTCTCTGACCGTTCCTCGTCTTTGGGCCAAGTCCCCCAGCACAGAGCCGAGGTGTTCCTCTCCGACTGTCACCTCCATTGACATCACAGGCTCCAGGACCTGCCCTCCTCCTAGCCTCAGGGCCTGTGTCAGGCAGTAACAGAAGTGTGACTTATCTATTATTTTTCTTATTGTCAGCAAATCTCACACGCAGAACCAAACCAACGATGAAGTGATCCAACTGATAAGTGTGTGTTTTGTCCAAAGCTTGATAAATCTTATTCCTCTCTGCCGTAGACCTCCGTTGTTCAAAAACGTGAATAGGAGTTTGGGCAGATTAGTTTGTTTAGAAACGGCTCCAAAGACTAATAACAGCGATCGCGTTTTCAGTCTCCGGGGAGTAGTTCTGTGTAAGGCAGATGCCATTGAATATGCGCGGGAAGGTGGTTAAGTTTCCAGCGCATCCCTAGCTTGTTGTGCTACATATCACAGTCTCTTGACTTTTAAGTTCTTTATAATGTGCAGTGGCGTTTGCTGCTCCTCTGGAGACTGAAAATGGGATCTCAGTCTTGGAGCACTTTCTAAAGATGACCAAACTCTTCAGGGCCAAGGAACATGTCACCCAGTGCAGCGGTTTTTGGCGCTTATTGATGTAGCTTTAATAGTTTTTGGACAACAACAGAGGTCTACGGCACAGAGGAATAAGATATGTCAGGCACAATATTTATAAATAGAATCAATTCATTGTTGGTTTGACTCTGCACATGAGATTTGCTGACAATCACCAGCCATACTGTATCCTTTAATAACCCTGTAGTTTCCAGTAAAGGCATTGAACTCATGATGGTTTACCTTCAGCATGCAACGAGACACGCAGGCGGACACCATGGCTGGAGATGTTCCTGATTCCATGTTGACACTTTGAATCAGTGTAGATACACCCTGCACAGGGTAGCCTAGTAACGGACCTAAAGGTGGAAGCAAGTATAAAAATGAACCCTGTTACTTCTTCAATAATACAATCTGGCAATACATGAAGGGCGGGATAGGTTTTAGACCCTGAAAACCTGTTTTCTACTATACATAATTGTCTGCCAGAATAGTTTTGATTATTTGAAGAGGTCAAAACTCCAGCAACACTTTAGAAACTTGAATTGTGATTGTTGTTAATTTAGTCATCCATATTTCATGTCGGAGAGAAATACTTCTGCTTTGGGTTTTCAGGGACTTTACAAAAGAGAAGGAATGAGTTTCCTTCAATGTTACCTTGGAGATATGAGCTGTGCACTCCATTCTCTACTGCCTCTTTCACTTCTGTTGATAACTGCCCATCAACTTCCTCTGGGAATGCTAATTCACATGAACCACTCGTAGAGAAGACCTTAAGAGGTCTGACGGCCAGCTCCACTGTCACAACATGTCTTCTGTCCCCAACTGTCCGATCCAACGTATCTACATCATAAGTAAAGCAGGAAAATCCAATTACAGTATGGAGTTAACAATAATTATCTCTCCCCTCACCCATAACCTAATGTGCAGACTGTTTTACCTGTAGTAGAGACCTCATGGAGAATAGTCTCCCTATAAGCCACCTGTAGTGGTCCAAGGTGAGTCTCAATGCCATACTCTCTTCTGATCCGATCATGGATGATCTCAATGTGCAACTCTCCCATCCCACACAAAATGGTCTGAGGGCGGATATGCAGAAAGACATTTAGTTGACTCATTGTGACATATGCTCTGACTAAAGAAAGTCCCAGCTAATCCAATGATGGTATTACCTGCCCAGAATCGGGGTCAACCCTGACTTTAAGGCTGGGGTCTTCTCTCTGGAGGCAGTTCAGTGCATTGTCAAGGTCTTTCAGGAAGAAAAAATAGCATGTGTGAGTGACTACAAGGTTGCTGAAGCATAGTAAAGCTCTAACGCATGAGTAACAAAGCTATAATCACTGTCACTGACCAGCCTGTTTGGCCATGGTGGGCGGTTCTATGGTGCAGAAGAAGACAGGATCGGGGACCTCCACCCCTGAAAGGACCACGCTAGCATGTTCCCCGCGTTTCTTTCCCGTCCCGCCGTCATTTTGGGCTCGACGGGCTGCAGCTGCTGCCGAAGCTTTGGATGACACAATGGTGTCCCCTGTTACGGTCTTAAAAGTGGAAAACATACAACGTAAATAACCTTTCAATGGGGAAAGTCTTCAAAACAGCAAATAAGGAATAAGCTGTATGATGGTGTAAAGTACCTGCTTGAGTCCAACAGTCAGAGCGATGTTTCCCGCTGTCATCGAGGGGATTTCTACATGTTGATCAGCAAACGGCACCAGCAGCCTGCTCATCCTCTCACTAGAGAACATGGCCAAAAGGTAATTAAAGTTCTGACATATCATAATATTGATTCTGACCAAAACTGATTAGCATGATGGGAATATACTGCTGGAGGTCAGGGGAACATACGTGTTGTTCCTGTTGATGTTATGGACGGCTGTCTGTGGTTTCAGAGTACCAGAGTAGATCCTAAGAAAAACCAGAGGACCACGCTGCTTGTCATGGAGAACCTTGAAGGCCAGAGCACATAAGTCGTCCTTGTACCACCGCCTGCAGGATGAAGAATGATGAACAGAGCTTACAGGGTTGAAGCAAACAGTAAGACAGCAGTGATCAAACATATATAGGAACATATTCGCAATAGTGCGGGAAAGTTCCTTGAGGTAGATGAACTTAAAGGACAATTCCTGCATGATTTGATTACTTTTTTATACATTTTCCATCCTTATAACATTAATTTGTGAGCAACTTGTTTGCACCACAGTAGAGGACATTTGTAAATCAGTTTTGCAGAACTCAGGATCATTCATACCCCTTATATTCCAAGTGATGAGGCAAAGAAACTACTCCACAGAACTCAAATTAAGTCAGAATAGATGAAAAGCCTGCAGCCAAATTTAATAAAGTTGTATTAACTCCAACCTATATATAATTTTACAGTCATAATGTAAGTATTCAAAAATACAAATGCACAAATAAGTGCAATAGTAACAATAACTTATATTCTGAGGTTGACTTCATTTCTCCCTCATTTTCTCTTTTGATGTTCCATTCATGAAAACAGAGTAAGGCAACGGGCAAATTATAAACAATAAACTGTAACATAGCAAATCAAAAATGAATGAATAATCGATTAACTAAAAATAAGTTTTACAGACAATGAACCTTTGTGAGTAGGATAAATCATCCTTATTTGAACACATGTGATTATACATGTCCCTCAAACACACTTTGAGCAGACATTCTGCTCTTTTTATCGTTTAGTTATGACTTGACATAGTTGTCAGATCACACACTCCAACGAATGCTGTTGCCTAGCAACATAAAGTGTTTAGATATAAACCGTGTGGAAATAAATGCATTTCATATATAGGTCAATTTTACCCCGTGGCGGTTCTAGTGTTAAAACTAATGGTTTAGTATTGGAATGCAGAACCAGGACTAAAATTTCAATCATGCTGGACTTGTCCTTTAACTCCATGTCATAACAACTCTGGTATGAGTCAGAAAGAGGTTATAAAGAGTTCACTCACACCAGGTCATGATGCCTCTCGTTGGGGGCGGGCAGGTAGGCAGTGATGGCATCTAAGAGAGGCTGAACACCTTTGTTTCTCAAAGAGCTCCCACAGAGTACTGGGACACCTTTACGGGCCAGAGTCAGCCGCCGCACAGCCTCCTGGAGCTGAAGATGCATTCAACACTGTTTAGTCTGCATTCACAACTGTGCTACATTATAAGTTTATATATATGAGACTTACTTTGATGGAAGGAACAGCATCAAAATTCTCACTAAAATCAGTCAGCAAGAGTTCAGCAAACTCATCATCCAGATCAGCAACCTGTGATTGAGAAGAGAAATATTAACATCCCAACACTACTACGCATGCTATGTGTAAATATTTCGGACTCTGTTGAAATGTTATGACCCGTTATTTACCTGCTCAATTAAAGCTGTCCTGGCCTCACTGACCTCCTGCAGGAGTTCTGGTTCATCCGACTGGTCGAGATGTTTGATTTCAAACACGCGCCCGTCATCGCCCGCAGATCTTAGCTTCCACATCAGCTTCTGGTTTGTTAACAAGTCAACCACACCAGTGAAGTTCTTACCACTGCCGACGGGAATCTATGAAACAGGTTGTTTTTTACATGGTGACACACTTTTATTACCTTCTTTGTATAGTTTGCTTTTCAATTGAATTATTATAAATTATACAATAAAATTAATTTAGACTTTTTTTTAATAACTTGTTATAAACCATTCATCAGTGAACTAATCATCACAGCTTTATCTACCTGTATTCTTTTCTATTTAAATTCTACCTCAGTACTAATTTCAGTTGGAGCTACAGCAAATGATTATTTTTGATTAATCTGCCAATTATTTTCTTGATTGTTTTCTCTATAAAATGTCAAAAAAATAGGGAAAAATGATTGTTGATCATGTACGATACATACAAACTTCAAATCATGAGATTCGAGGAGCTACAACCAATTTTTTGCATTTTTGCTTAAAAAAAATCCTATTCAATAGTCAAAATAGTTGCTTATTAATGATCTGTCAATCGACTAAATGATCAGTTGACTAACTGCTGCATCTCTAATGTCAGTCATTACAAAGTAATATCTTCAATGGCGTGTAAAAGTTACCTTTCAGAGTCAACCAGTTTTTTCATGTTCTTTTTCTAAAGGCCTACCTGGAGGAGAACTGGATTGGCTTTCAACTTCTGTCTTATGCTCTCAATGGAAAAACTTAAGCTGAGAGAAAAAAAAAGACAATTTTCAGTTGAATATTTAAAAAAAAAAAAAAGTAATAAAACACTTGTATGAGTTGGAGTCACTCACTTCGCTGCAGGCTTATCCATCTTATTCAGGAAACAAACACAGGGAACGTGGTGCTTCTCGGCTTGTCTCCACACGGTCAGAGTCTGAGCCTGTTGGTGTTACCAAGGCGACAGAGGCGACTGTGTTCAGAGGGCACCGAATTATATAACAAAGTACATTTTTAAATGAAGAAAGAAGCAGTTTGAAAGCTGTGCTCTGACCTCAACGCCAGCAGAGGCATCAAACACCGCGACAGCCCCGTCAAGAACACGAAGGGCCCGCTCCACCTCGAGAGTGAAGTCAACATGACCTGTAACCACACACACACGCACGCGCACGCACACACACACACACACACACACACACACAGTATATGAGTAGCTGCTTCTTCTCCTTTCCATTGCGTTGTTTTATTCTCACAAGGGTTTTTGTCAGAATATTTCTACCTGGTGTGTCTATAAGGTTTATTCTATGGCTTTTCCAATCAAAGGTGACTGCTGCTGACTGTATGGTGATGCCGCGCTCCCTCTCCTGAGCCATAAAGTCTGTGACTGTATCCCCGTCGTCCACATCTGGAAGCGACAGAGTGACAGAAATAAACTGAGAGACAGAAACGAACAGGTAATTCATGTGTAATTAAGAAGTAACAATGTCCACATCTTGTCTTCACCATCTTACACACCTCCTAGTGCTCTCGTATAGCCAGAGTAATAAAGCATCCTCTCCGTGGTTGTCGTCTTCCCTGCGTCGATGTGGGCCATGATGCCGATGTTTCGGATCCTGCAGATACAGTGTGCAAGTTAATATGAGTCCTAGAATGAATGTTCAGAGCATTTGAAAGACGCTACTGCAGAATGTAATCACTTACTTGGATATATCAGGGTTGACCACAGCCCGCAATGATTTGACATCATCTGTGAAAGTGAACATGGAGCACAATAATTATGATATGACTGAATCACTGATACGTTTCTATTACTGACTATATTATCCATCATCTTACTGATTAAAGGATTAAATATTTAGTCAATAGAATGTCAAAGATAATGACTACTGTACTAGTTACAAGAGCCAAAAGTGGAGTTTTGAAACTTAATTTTTGAGTTTCAAATTTCATTTTTGACCTTGGAAATGGCAGTCAACAAAACTAATTCCATTAAGTAGCTGTTCTGGAGCTTTCAGTCATCTCATATGATCTTCATTAGCAAACAGACTTATGATCACTTATTTGATCTTCTTCAGATAAGAAGATAAAAAAAATTATATTTTTCTACATTTCCACCACAACAGGGCTAACGCCATCTGCTGATGAAGATCATGTGATATGATCGAGAGCTCAGCTACTAAATGGACCTTCAGGTGGTGAGATTGTTTCATCAACAAAACATATGATTTATAATGATGGCAAAAACCCACAAATATCTGTAAATCATTTATAGCATACAGCATTTATACTTGATGAATGATTGAATCCAATAATTGATTACCAACATTGGGAATCAGCACATTTTCTGTTGCTTGAATAATCAATTAATCAACTAATTAAAGCCTGTGATGTATGTATATGCTATTTGCTATATTATACACTCACCAAGCACTTTATTAGGAACACCTGTGCAATCCACCACAACAGCTCTGCCATAAATCCTACTTCTACAAAGCTTATACATTTTCAGTTTTTGTTGACATTGTCAGAAAGGTGATAATTCTACTTTATGTTAATTATTGACACCACCACCCACAGACCTTATGATAACAATGTCAACAAAAACTTGGAAATGTATTAAGTTGTTTTGATTTTATTTAACACAAAAACAACATACCTGGAAGAAAGCTGTAAGACCTTTTTACATGACAGCTCACTCTCCATCTGCAGCACTGCAGCCCAGCAGTTAAATACCTTCCCTGTGAGAGACAGTGAACGAGTCAGCACGATATTAACATAATTTATCGGTGACAGTACATAGTTTGGCAAATTATATCTTACCCAAATCATCCTGCTAAGTGTCCTACTGGCTCAACACGCATATATTAATGTCTGCTCGTCTTCCAGGCTTGTTCCACAAAATCAGACAAAGCTTCAGGTGAGCCATAGTGGTGCAAAACGAGTCGGAGTGAAAAACGTGGACACTAGCAGATCAAGACTTAATTTAACTCAAACTTAAAGTCTTAATGGACATTATAGTGTCCTACAAAGCAGCTTCAGTTTTCACCACTGTCAAAAGTCACGCCTTCACGAGGTACAGCTCCAAAATACATCCCTAGCAACAAGCGAGTGAGGCTTATAGTTCCGAATATAAACACAAAAGAGGTTCCGTCGACATTTACGATGGTAAAATTGTTTGTTACCTATGTATAAAGTTCAGCAGCACTTATTTACTCAATTCTGATAGATAATGTTATAATGGGAGCCGTAATCGCGGTAAGCTTCTCATTAAAGCGCCAAAGCCGTTCATATTTTTTCATATAACATATAACATTTCCGTTCATATAACAAACAGCTTTATTGACACAAGTATAGTTTACAGCACCTTCAGTGTACTATCACGTTGTAAACGTTGTAATAAAAATAAATAAATGTCTTGTAAAGCTTACGGTGGTTGCATTAATTTATGTGAAATTTACCATATAGAATCAATAAGTTTACAATTAACTCAATGTTGTATTTATCATGTTCAAAATATTACAACCATAAGACAACATAAATCGAAGCCGGTCACGTTAGACCGACGGACAAACGCAGTACGTTAGGATGACGTATTTCCTCTAAGTATCGGCCTCGGGAAAACAACATCTAAACGACCGAGCCTCAAGAAAAAAACATCAAATATCCTGCGTCCGTACCATCTGTTACCACCATCGACGTATTCATTGTAACTTTTAACTCTTGAAACACAAAAATGGTAAGAATACAACCTTTTTAATGTTGTTATTTGACTTTTATCGAGCAGTTTAACGTGTTAGCATACTGTGCTAGCATTAGCTTCAGCTCACATGTGGCGGCGTGACGTGCCGCTCTGCGCTGGTGTTGTGAATAAAAAGTGTTTATATTGAAACTATTTGACCTCCCTTGTTAGCGAGGCAATTGAAATAATAGGCGTATGAACGTGAAAGTTTGAGTTTTGTGAAAGTTTAGTTAACTTGTTGTTTACTGTCCATATGGCGTGTTTCTCTGCGGGGTCTGAACCTAAGTTAGTTAAATGTCTTGAAAACATCGTCAAAGTATTTGATTAAAAGCGTGAATATGTATTACATTTTGTCTAGTGTTGATCTGATTGATATCTTCCTGTTATACAATTAAGGAATTATGGGTCTCTAAATTTTGACTGAAATGAGAAACTTTAAACCAACTTGATCGACAAGTGGGAGTCGCTGAATTGTTTTTGTTCGTGTTATTGGCATTTGACATGTTTGACAGTCAACCAGACCGGAGTGGAGACTGAATTGTTTATACTTGTAATGCATTTCGGTTGTTAATATACTTTCCACACGAATAAACTATGGATAGATAGATTTAGGGCTGCGATGAGTAATTATTTTAATCATCAATTAATCTGTCAATATGTTTATTTGATCAATCGTATTTAATTGTTTAGTCTGTCAAAACGTTGTGGGGGAAAAGACGCCCATCACAAGTCTTCAAATTGCTTCATTGTCCAAACAGTTTCAAACTGGAAGGTATACAATTTTAGAGCTGCACCAATTAGGCGATTAATCGATTAGTTGCCAACTATTGAACTGATCGCCAATTATTTTGATAATTGATTAATCTTTTATTAGATATAAATGTGAATATTTTCTGGTTTCTTTAGTCTTCCATGACAGTAACATAAATATCTTTGGGTTGTGGACTGTTAGTCGGGACAAAACAAGACATTCACGGTTGTCTTTGATGATCAAGCTTTTTCACCCTTCTCACCATTTTCTGACATTTTATGGACCAAACAACTAATCGATTAATTGAAAAACTAATTAACCGATCAATCATTAATGAAAATAAGCAGCCCCAATTGTACGAAACATTTTAGGGCCACTGAAGGAGCCCTGTTTGTCACATTGGATTGGTTTAACACTTATAAACACTAAAAATATAAAACTTGCAAATACAGTCTGATTTATTGGCAGTTTCTCAAACTTCTGTTGTTAAGCAGTTAAGTGTTGGGTCATATTGCTCCTCACTGCAGCTTAGCCAATAAATCAGCTTTTATTAGCTTATTGCAGCCATATCTGTATCGGTGTATATATGTTGGCAAATAAGTAAAAAATGAATTTCAGCAGAGAAATGTCAAAGATATTTTTGAGAATTTATAATTTATAGATGGTTTATCTACCAGAAAGCGCTGCACTAACTATAAAATGTCCAACTCAGAGACAAAAGCATTGTGTTAATTTTGCATATAACCTGCTTGTGACTCCACTGGATCAAGGAAGTATTGGTCATTTAGTATAATTTTCACAACATCTGCAAGCATTCTGTATGCAACTGTACATATTTAATATTGAAAAAAATGTGTAGTCTACTGTTCTTATTGGTTCGTGCTTTGTTTTTGGAATTGAAGCTGTAGATTTATTCACCAAACCATATCTGTGCATTTATTATACTTTGTCTTCCAGTTGAATGTAATCGCCTGCTTGTTTTTCCTTTTGTAGCCCCAGAACGAGCATATCGAGTTGCACCGCAAGCGTCACGGCTACCGCCTGGACCACCATGAAAAGAAAAGGAAGAAGGAGAGCCGTGAGGCACACGAGCGGTCCCACAAAGCCAGGAAGATGATCGGTTTGAAGGCCAAACTGTACCACAAACAGAGACACGCCGAGAAGATCCAGATGAAGAAGACGTGAGTATGAAGGGAGGCAGGAAAACTCATGACAATGCTTGTTTTTCTAGCTACGCCCGACTAACAGCCCAAAAATTCTGACTCGTATCTTCGCAGCCTCAAAATGCACGAACAGAGGAAGACCAAGCAGAAGAACGATGACAAGACCCCAGAGGGAGCAGTGCCAGCCTACCTGTTGGACAGAGAGGGGCAGTCTCGTGCTAAAGTCCTCTCCAACATGATCAAACAGAAGAGGAAAGAGAAGGCTGTAAGTATCAGCTGAAATGGTTGTTTAGCCTGAAGATTTCCTGCTTTTGTTTATTTTTATGGTAGTGATATAGAAGTGAGGAAATAACATCGTTGGTTATGTCTTCTGTAGGGTAAGTGGGAAGTGCCCCTGCCAAAGGTTCGTGCCCAGGGAGAAACAGAAGTGCTTAAAGTCATCAGAACCGGAAAGAGACAAAAGAAGGCCTGGAAGAGAATGGTCACCAAAGTTTGCTTCGTCGGCGACGGCTTCACCCGTAAACCTCCAAAATATGAGCGTTTCATCAGACCCATGGTAAGATTTTACACTCGAACTTATCTCTTTTTCATCAGGATTAATGTGAACTTGTGCGTTACTGTAGTAAATAAACTAAATAACACGTTTTCTTTCTCCTCATTCTACTTTAAGGGCTTGCGTTTTAAGAAGGCTCACGTCACACATCCAGAGCTGAAGGCCACGTTCTGTCTCCCCATCCTCGGAGTGAAGAAGAACCCTTCCTCGCCACTCTACACGTCTCTAGGAGTCATCACAAAAGGAACAGTCGTCGAAGTCAACGTCAGCGAGCTGGGCTTGGTTACACAAGGAGGAAAAGTTATCTGGGGTGAGTCATCAATTCTGTATAAATCTATATATTCAGTGTATTTAAATGCACTACAGTCATGTGTATATTCCCTACTTTTGGGAATAATTCAGAATCATTCATCAGTGTGAACAAGAAACCCAACTTTCATTAAGCTTAAACAATAACCTGGTTCAAGGAATATAAATACAGATCCTATGTGATAATCTTCTAACTAAAATATTTCTTTTATTCCTCAGGTAAATATGCCCAGGTGACAAACAACCCAGAGAACGACGGCTGCATCAATGCAGTTCTGCTGGTATAAGACTCTTGACTATAATACAGACTGTAACTTTTTTTTTTTTTTACACGAGGAAGTATTGATTCCAACAAAGTACACGAGGATGAGACAAGCGATGGGCTTCAAATCACGGTGCTGTCTGGAGGATTGCTGATTGCCGCACTCGGCAACAACTTTAGTAACAGAAGGACACTCGAAGGAAAGGAAACAAACGGGGTGATAACTGTGTCAAATTTGAAATGAATAAACCTGATGTGACACCAGATACGTTTATGTTTGTCTTTTCCTTTTTTGCTTGTTAAGTTCTCTGCATTATGAAGAGATGGTTAGGAGGCTTCTCACGCGGAAGTTTGGAAGAAAAGTTCCTATTCTACATTGAAAACTCAAACACACGACCAAATATCTTAATAGTTCAGGGACACATTTCATTAAGAGTTTTTGTAAAAACCCTGGATTGAGTGATCAGGAATAAGCTGCTCTGTAGAGTCTAAAAACACAACGAACACATCAAACATGACCCACGATTGACACCGAAGGAAAAGGACACTTAACAAAATGCTTAAGTGTTTACAGCCACACACCAGCACATAAAATATGAACACTGAAATGGTGAAAAGGACAAAACTGCCATTAACAAAGCAAAAGGAAACATTGTTTACAGTGTAGACAAACATCAGATGCTAATGTAACCCTGCAGTAAACAAGACCATGTCTTTTGAGACTTCCCTTGTTACATCGCCAAATATAGTAGTTATTGTTACCAGTACATGTGGGAAGTAAACACAAACATGATCACACAAGTGTGCCATGATTGTGATTACACTGAATTAAAATGACCAGCATGACTTAGCTTTAATAGAGATCTAATAATCTGTCACAAGTGAGTTTTTAACACATCTTGGGGACACTGAGCCAATGTAAATCATCTGATGTAATACTTGGGCAACATTGCATGTGAAAGTAAGGCTTCAACTAACCGTTATTATCATTATCGATTCATCCGTTGATTATTTTCTTGATTAATCAATTAGTTGATTGGTCCAGAAAATGGTGAAAAATGACGATCACTGTCTTGTTTTGTCCAGACCAACAGTCCATAACTCAAATATATTCAGTTCACTGTCAAAGAGGACAAAAAAAAATCACATTTGAGAAGCTGGAATCAGAGAATTTAAAAAATCTCTTCTTAAAAAAATGACTCAAAATGATTAATCAATTATCAAAATACTTGGCAATGAATTTGATGGTTGGCAACTAATCAACTTATCGTCTTAGCTCTACTTGAAAGTAGATCGATTGATAGATTAGATATATTACCAATAGCAATCTTTATTGGCCAAGTTTATTACCATACAAGGACTCCGGTTTAGTGGCTCTCAATCTACTTACACAAAAATAACAACACAACAATCTTCAGAAATATACACAAGGAATGACGATATACAGGTGAAACAGCAGATATGTACAATATAAATGACTGGATGACATTAAGAAGGTCAAAGAGTTGAGATGATGTATTCTGTTTGTTAAACACTGTGTATGTCTGCTGGTGTTCTTCTTCTCTGCTGAGCAGTTATTCCCAAATATTTGCTTTCCGTAACTCAGCTTTTTAAAAGTACAAATTCCTTTCAGACAAATACAAATGAGTCTGTTTTTATGAGAACAGGTGGATGCTTCATAGGGCGGTGAGTACAGTACATCTGTTCTCGTAAAGTACTTGAAAGAGTGAAAGGGAACAACCTTTGAAGCAGCCGTTCACTCTGACCCGTCTTTCCTAACAAGCTTCTTCCTCTTCCTCCTTGTGTCATTGTGTTTACTGCATTATTGTTTTGAGAGAGAAAACGTTCAGGATGCAGTTCACAATAGATTTGTTGCTCGCAGGACATCAGGAGCCGATGGAAAAACCTCCACGGGCCTGAGATTTCTTCAGGTCAAGAACCAAAGTGCAAACAACGAGTTTGTGAAACAGGCTTCAGTCAAAGCTGAACGTGTTCTAGTTAAAGAAGCAGACAGAACATAAATGTTTATGTTCTCAGATAACAATGATCCGCACTCAGCATAACTATAACACCAGGGCCAGTGTGCGTTCATGTAAAGTGAGTGTATAAAGTTCCTTTTTCTACACCGCTGCCATGTTGTGGAACAGCCTTCTGCTACACACCCCTGTTTTGAAATGAAAGAGGGACATTTTTTGGGAAGAAGTTAACAGATTTATAATGAAATCTGCAATGACACTGTTAATTTAGCTGTCCTGTCCTTTCTTAAATTGCGGTCATGTCTGTTTGGACTTCAGGGTTGTTAATGTTTGAATGTCTTTGTGTTTCTTTATGTTCTCTTTGTCTTTTAACATCATGGGATCATGTTGGAAATAAGTGTTTTCAGTTTAACATGCTTTTTTTGTGTCTGTTTAATCCATTAATATAACCAACCAACCAATCAAATCAAATCAATCATAAATATTTGTGGATTCTGGGCTAAAATATGAACAGAATGATACTTAAATCTCTGTGCACAAAAGAAACTAGAATACATTTAACATTTAATGACTATTAGTCTATTTGGGGTGCAATTTGAAAGCTTTATAGGTACAATAGCTAAAAAGTTATGAAATAAAAACTGGAACAGCATTGCCATCCATCCTTTACAAGCTGTATTATAGTACAGATACAGCTTGAATTAAGACAAAGATGCACCTTTTGCACAGTTTGGTGGTTTAAAAGCATGACGATATTTGAACAGAGACCTACTGTATAAATAGTTTTACTACAAACATGCTCCTTTACTCAGTAACTTCACACTTTCCCTCCTCAGTCAATCAACAAGTTCTGCCTGCAACATCTAACATGATATTACAATTGTTTCTTTCTCCTCTTTATTGTAGCCCTGGCTCTCACCTTGCACTTTGTGCAGCAGTGTTTTGCAAGCTAGTTGGTTATTACGTAACTCCTGTTTAAGTCCAAATTTTAAGCAACCAGTTCAGGCTCATGTTCATCCATCACAGGATGTTAGTTAACAGCAACGAAACAAAGCTGATATGAGTTAAAAAGGGAGCAGAAATGTTTGTGGAAATAATGAGATGAGACACAAACATCCAGGCATAAAATATCCAAAATGTTAACTCGTGTTCCTGAAGGAGCAGTAACACCTACAGTTCCAGATGCTCAAACAAAACATGTCAGAACTCACTCATTAAGACATAACTTCATTAAATTGCCTCCCTGTAGTTCATAAATGACGCATCAGAAACAGTGACACCAAGAAAATTTGATGTTTTATTTGTGATTGGTTTTTCGGGCAGGTGTGTTTTACAGGAAAGAAACTTTACTCATGTTTACTTTACATCCTCCCCGACAATGTTCTATCTCAATCCATTGAAAGCCCTTCACCTGGAGGTAACAGCAAGCAGCTGTATAGAAAACGTTTTATGACTTTTTTTTTGTTAAAGTTTCTCAGATTTTTCGAGACAGTAGAACATTTCCTTCCACACTTTTTCTTCAGTAAAGACAAAATACAGAAGACATTTATGTTATGGAAAACAAACCCAACAACTTTTAGCTGAATTGAAGCATTTTTTAGTTCTTTTTGAGATAAAGTAATGGAATAATCGACCACAGTTATACATAAAATCATTAAAATTTTGTATTCTGAACAGTGCAATTTTAAGAATTTAAAATGTTTTGTTTCAAGGATCCCATCCTGAGTTCATGCACAGTGTCCAAATGCAGCTACAGACTCCAGTCATGGTATAAAAAAAAAGTATCCTGTATGGTAAAATATACCACTATGGACAAAAACATAACAGTTATATATTTCTCAGATGTGACTGTATCATATTGGCCAGGTATTTAAAGTATGTGGCTGTACAGTATTAAAAACATATCTGGCTAATGTTGGTTTTAATGATACATATAAACAGAGTTTTCTGCATTTGAACAGTGTGAATTTCCTACATGTGGCTCTTACCCACAACGGCCAATTCTGACTGTTCATGAACTAATATGTCGAGTGGACTTATGTATCAGGCTGCAACTAACGATTGATTTCATCAACGATTAATCAGACAATTATTTTCTCCATTAATTGGATAATCGCTTCGTCTGCGAAATGTCAGAAAATAGTGAAAAATGTAATGTGACGTCTGCAAATGTTGTGTTTTGTCTGGCCAACAGTCCAAAAATCCAAAGATAATCATGTAATTCATAAAAAAAAAAGCTTAAAATCCTCACATTTATGATGGTGCAATCAGCAATTTCTAGGTGTTTGTCCTTAAAAAAAAAATCATTAAAATGATTATTCAATTATCAAAATAGTTGTCGATTAATTTCCTGTTGATCAACTAATCGATTAATCGTTGCAGCTCTACATATGTATAAAATAACTCAGTAGATGTTTAAAAAAAAAAAAAAAGAGCTTAAATTAAGGCTGCTGACTTCAGTAATCCATCAATATGGAATACAGATTTAAAAACAAACAAACAAACAAATGCACAACAGTGATATGCCGTCGTTTCAGGAAGACGCCCTCTTTGTCCTGCTTGTCTTGTGGTGAAAAGTCTCTCTGGGAAACAAAACCCGTCTTCGAGACTCTCGTTGTATTGTGACGTAAAAGCGGAGATCAAGCACCTTAATCAGTTACAAAGGATAGCATTTCCAATCTTATTATTTTTTCATCCCGTCTGGCGCCGCGCTCTCTCTCATCCGCTGTAAGCGAGATGCAACATTTGAGAAGACCTGCTGATATCCTTCACAGTCAAGAGAAACCTCCGCAGAGACTTCTACAGAGTTCAGTCACCTCGACTTCCTCTCTTTAGTCATTTGGCTGAGAATGTTTTTCTTCTTTTACAAAAAAAAAAAAAAAAAAGTGCACATAGTGATTGAACATTGGCGTCCATCAGATGCTGACTTTTATGTGTAGTAGTCCAATTTGCTGTCTATCGTCTTGCAGCCTTTGACAGAAAACACTCTCTCGGATTTGGGGAAATAGACTAAATCTCTGGCCACTTGGTCTGCCACGTCCTGGTTTGGCGGGAGTCCTCTGTCCGCCATCCCGGACAGGGCGCACTGCACGACGTGACGGTACTCCAGAGGCAGGAACGGGACGAAGAAGTCCACCAGGTTCTTGTCAATCAAGCTTGTGTGCCAAAAGCCACCTGCAGGAAGAGATTGAGAGATACATCCAGTTTTTTTAAAAAGGAAATCTGGGTTTTTTCATTTAATTTACCTTCCGACTGATAATATGAAGTGAACAGCAACACATAGAGGTGTTAATTAAAGTTACTCTCACTTTTCTTGTTGTTGAACACCGACAGAGAGAGCGATGTTTCCAGGTCTTTCAGCTCGATCTCTTCTCGATCTCGTCCTCCTCTCCAGAAATCTAAAGCCGTCTGTATGATGCTATCCCCTCCAGCGTTGCTATGAAGTAGAAACAGGTAACATGTTAAGTGAGTGGGCAACAGGAACAACCCGTGGAACAACCTTAGCAACAACTTTAGCAGCAAAGGCTACTGAAGAGACGGCTGTTTTGTGGGCATGCGCTAACAATCTGACGTCATCATGAGGAGGAAGTAGAGGTAACTTTGCAAATGGGGTATTCAGCCCTGGCTTTTGACTTGTAAGGAGCATTTTTACACACGTTCAGCTCACGCTTGGGAACTTTGACCATGTTTAACATAAATATCTGACATCATAACTTTATAAAGAATAACAGAAACTCGAAAAAAGCATGATATGCCCCTTTTAAGGTGTTGGTATTAATTGCTATTACATCAGCATGAATCCCAATGAACATTGAAAGTGAAGGTTTAAATATGTTTTATGGTGCAGAATTAGCTCTGTGATGTACGGATTACTGCTGAAAACACAACCTTGTTTCTATATGTTCTGTATTATGACCAAATCTATCATAGAGGCGGCACACTGGTGCAAATTGTTTCTACACTGAATGAACCACTATTGTCAAACTCGTGGAAAACATCCACAGATCATCCCTTGAATCACCAGAGCCTATCATACCACACCCATTGTCAAGACTAGAATTACAATATAATATATCACTATTAACAAAACGCTATAAAACAGACAAGTAATAAAATTTTATTTCCTGGATTGATCCATTTCCATGATCCAAACTTACAATACATATTTATCATTTTCATCCCTTAAGCCGACATCACAGCTTATAAACATGTAAGCACACAGCTTTCTCACAGTGCTGTTTAAATAAAGGTTCAAATGAATGATTAAAACATTTTAATTCCTCCTAAACTTAAGAGAAAGTGTTTTACCTGAGGAAGATGAAGATGGCTTTTCGATAAGAAACTCCATCCAGCTTGTCGTAGTAGTCCAGGTACGGCTTAATGCTGTCGATCAAGCCGGGTTGCATCTTGTCCATCTCATCAAAGATGAACATGGAGCGTGCACAGTTGGTGACGTTGCCTTTGATCCACTGCTGTAGCTGAGTCTGGGGAGAAACAGTATCATATTCATATAAAAACTGAGCAAAGTCACTGAGTTTCAATTAAAAGTAATAAAAATCTACTTGTTTGTCATCATACCTTGTAAGTTTCAATTTGACTCGGATGTGGGAAGTGAAGTTCGGACGTGAAAACATGGACGAAGCTGCTGTCCATTCCCTCCTTGTAAATGTTCTCAGCTATCAGCGAACTGACAAAGTTCTTCCCCGTACCGGTCCATCCGTGCAGAGAGAGCACCAGGGGCTTCTTCGGGTTGTCGTTGCTCATGAATCCATTCACAGCTTTCAGGATGATGCGTGACGCGACATGCTGTCCGAACAGTTTGCTTTCCAGGTCAGCCTGAAGACCTGGAGAGTGCATAGTGGAAAGTCAACAGGATTAGTGTCTGCAAACACGTGGCTGAAACAACTTTCTCAGCATTTCCCCAAAGAAATTGTTTAGCCGAGGTGATACAGTAGGCACCCAGATTTCAGATTTTCTGTGTATGTGTTTCCTATCTGGATAGCAGGTGGGCGGCCATCTTTGCTTTGATTCAGAAACAGGTGCAACTTGGGAAACAAGTTGAATGTTGACTGCATGTTAGATTTTGTCTTCTAAAAAGATGACTAAAAATAATTAAGTAATTACCAAAATAGTTGGCAGCTAATTGTTTAATCGACCAATCATTGCAACTCGAGTGGAAAACCCTGCACGTGACTGAAATCCTGATCAGAAAAGTGTGACGGGAACCTGAGAGGACCAAACACTGTTTATTATTGAACGGAGTCTTAAAAATGTTTTACCCTTCCAGTTAGATTTTGGTTTTGACGGTTTAAATAAAAACACTCCAGCCACGTCACTTTGTCCAGATGGCAGGTTAATTTAATTTAATAATCGTAAGTGTTTGTTTCTCGAGTTGCGTTGCAAAAAAAACTCTACAAAGACAGGGCAATTACTCTCACATTTACATACTGTACGTTCTCACCTGTTGCATTGTAAGCTATCCATTTCGGATCGCAACTTTCATGTAAATAATTGTAGATTGTCCGCCCGAGAGCCGCGCTGACACTGACAACTACTGTTGTTGTGATCGGGTCAAACGCGTTTACCAGCACATTGGCTGTCGAGAAAACATGTAAAAATAAACATATGTGTACCGCTTTCATTATCGAAACCACTTAAATCCTGGCATCAGTAGTTTTTTATGCAGTTAAACAATCAAAATACCACGGTGAAACCGCGCTAATGCAGCAGGCTAACTAACTAGCTTCTTTACAACGGGGAACTTCCGCGTACGTCATGAGTACGCGACAAACAAAACGAGCTGTGTTCAACATCAGAAACGTTTGATAAGTTAGGAAGTGATTAAAAACAAATCAAATCTAAACACTATAATTAATGTTATAAATCTTTAGACAGTTTAGGTGCGAGTGTAGCTAACTTAAAAACTTTAAAACCTGCCGCTGATATTACTTAGCTTCCAGCTGTTTTACACGTGTGGTGGTCAATATGTTTACCTGTACTGTTTAAGGAAATCCACTCGGGTCGACAGCACTCGTGGAAATAGTAGAAAATGTTCTGGTAACGGGCTAGAAAGCCGGTGAGAGCCGCAGCCATACCGACCGCTATGCTAGTACTGATGGGCTCGATAGCCTCCGTGAAGCCGGAGCAGAGCAGCAGCCACAGCAGCAGGACGTGTCGCGTCCTCGGTTTCATCCCGTACAGTTGTCACCGCTTCATCAAATGTATCTAAAAGGGAAAAAATGTGTGCTTGTGTGTGTGTCTATCAAATTGTTTGCCGAAGCTTCCTGAGTCAACACACCGGAGATAGCTAGCACCAGAAGACTTTACGTTGTCGTGCGCACATACTCAAACGCGGAGCAGTCATGACGTCAGAGTCCAAAGGGGATTTAAAGGATAGGGTTCACATTTTTTTATTTTAGTCTATCTTGTCTATCTTTCAACGCTACAGTCTTTTTAATGTCAGAGTCCCTCTTTTTGTTACTCTACTTCCATCGCAGCTCAACGGGGAAACATTGTCGGAGGACACACAAAGAGGGAATTTGATGCTAAAAAGACTAAATGTGGAAGATATCCACTTGATATGACTCACTCAGACTGCTGAAGCCTAATACAAGCTTCAGGTAACCTTTCACCTACATTGGAAGAGGATCTTTTTATAGCCAGTATGAAAAGGAGGAATAATTACAGCGAGGAAAACTTGACTGTTGTTTAAAGACAGACTTGGAAAAATGTGAATCCATCCTTTAAAGTATTCCCACCAAAGTACCCAGGTTTTCAAATCTTTTTCAATAACATGTAATTTTATAATACAGGCCTAGGCAAGATTCCACTGAAGCACTAAATTTCTTTTCTCTTTCACGTAAACATAATTTTTCACCACATGAATATTACATATAAAATAATAGTAACATAGACACTTTTTAAATATAATAATATGTTTGATAATGATTTTCATATCATGAATATACTATATGTATCTTTATGAATTTCCCATTCAGCTAAAAGATTATACAAGAAAAGTTGATGCAATCCCAAATGGTGCAGTCAGACTGTTATATTTTGCTCTCAAAGGCAAAGAAAGCTTAACACCATCTTGAGTCCCTGGGAAGACTTTTTCCACAAAAAAAAAAGTTTGATTGCCTCATTTAAAATCCTTAAAATGACATCTGCTGCTTCACCCTCATTGAAAAATTCAGAATCTATGAAAATGCAAATATTTTTCACATCTTAAGTTTAACTGCTGGATGCACGATATCTCCTACCTCACTAAAAAGTCCATTCTGAGTGTTTGTGCACTGAATGCTTCAAGTTTCCACATTAGTTATTAGTTAGTTATGTCCAGTTTCAAACTGGACCTAAATGGTTCCAAACTAGTTGTGTTGTCACAAATCATGCTCGTAGGTCCACGCCTTACACTGAGATTTTCATTGAGCACAGAAAAACTTTCTTCCTTCAGCAGATGATTGTGAAAAACGCCTTCTGGTGTTGAATTCTGCACGTACATCTTTCACAATGAAGCTCAAACATCCAGATGAAGTAACAAAAAGCAAGACACATTTCTTAGTGGATGGGAACTAAAGATAAAAAGAGAATCAGTAATAGCTGAAAGCTACAGCGACCAACTAGCACACATGTATTCATCCTCTCTAACAGTGATTTACATTATTAACAATTAAAGTACGATATGTGCACAATGGATTGTAGAGACACTTTACTCTGACAGTCTTACAGGAGAGTTAAATCCTGGGAGGATGCAGGAGAAAATGTAACTCAAATTCTCACAATATAGACACAATGTACATATTATCTGTTAAAAAACACACAAAAGTTATATCATACATTTGAAATGGAGGGATCATCCCAGTTAACCAGCTACCTGTAGAATGATAATATCTTAAATCATTTATACTAGGTAAGAGATTTAGATTAGGTAACAGATTAATATGGTTTCATGGTTGTAAATATTATGGGAAATTATGGCAATTATAACTGGAGCACTGCAACTTAAGTGAAATGTATATAAATATAAATATACAGTACCAATCAAAAGTTTGGATATAATAAAAGTAAACTAAACCTTTAAAAAATCCTGATTATGATGTCAGTGTGGCATCCCGTCTATTGTCTGGCTTACAGTGTTTTTCTTTTTTTAAGTGCACACAGTGCATAATTATTACTTTGTGTAGAAGTGCAATCTACTCTCTACAGTCTTGCAGCCTCTGACAGAGAACACTCTCTCAAATTTGGGGAAATAGTCCAAATCTCCGGCCACCTCGTCTGCCACATCCTGGTCTGGCTCCAGTCCTCTGGCTTTCATCTGAGCCCTGGCACATTGAACAACGTGTTGGTACTCCAGAGGCAGAAATGGGATGAAGAAGTCCACCAGGTTCTCAGTAAAGCTTGAACGCCACAAACCACCTACAGGCAGATTTTAAGAGATATTTTCTGTAGTAAAAAAAAAAATCCAGGTGTTTCATCAAATCTATTTTTCTGTATTGACCAAGACAAAAAGAAGTAGTCTACTCACTCTTGATGTTAAATGCTGATTCAGAGAGCGATGTTTCCAAGTCTTTGAGCTCGATCTCTTTTCGATCTCGTCCTGCATTCCAGAAATCTAAAGCTGTCTGTGTGATGCTCTCCGCGCCGTCATTGCTGGAGAGAAGGTTAAAAACAGACAACATATTAGAATTAGCCTCTGATTGTTACCACTGTTAACATTTATCAGAAATTACAACAATACAACATTATTCTGTAAAAAAGAGTTTGTTACTGGTATTTTCTATTAATAACTAGGCTTGCATTGATTTTAAATATAGATGTTGACTGCAATGAAATGTTGTTGCCATCTGTCCTGCTAGGCAATGTAATGTGTCCTGGTCAAGTAAATCTCAGAGAACATGTACATTTTAACTGCAAAATATTGAATTGAATGAACTGATTGCCCCCCTTATTGCTGGAGCAAAGCAGAGACAGAATGGAAATTAAAGCCCATTCCCTCCTCCATGTAGTCTTTTTGCTCAGTCCTTGGATCTCCATTGACCCTAGAACCGCTCCTGCTTGTAAGGCTAGAAACAGACCAGACCAGTGCACCTTCCTGTATAAAAGTTTGAATGAATTAATGAATTGATTGGTCAGAGAATGTGTTCATAATTTCACCTGAGGAAGATGAAGATGGCTTTCCCATAAGAAACTTCGTCCACTTTGTAGTAGTAGTCCAGGTACGGCTTAATGCTGTCAATCAAGTCGGGATGCATCTTGTCCACCTCATCAAAGATGAACATGGATTGTGCACAGTCGGTTATATTGCCTTTGATCCATTGTTTTAACTGAGACTGAGGAGAAATGGTAGCATATTTAATTCATACAGAAGGCCAAACAGAACAATGTTACTGTGTATGAATTGTACTTATTATTATACCTTGTAGGTATCAGTTTGACTTGAATGCGGGAAGTGAAGTGTAGATATGAAAACATGGACAAATCTGCTGTTCATTCCCTCCTTGTAAATGTTTTCAGCTATGAGCTTACTGACGAAGGTCTTTCCTGTGCCTGTCGGTCCATGCAGGAAGAGCACAAGGGACTTCTTCGGGTTGTCGATGCTCATGAATCCATTCACAGCTTTCAGGATGATGGGTGACGCAACGTGCTGTCCAATCACTTTGCTTTCCAGATCAGCCTGGAGTACTAGAGAGCACATAGAAAAAAGCCAACATGGCATGGATGGCTTGCAATCGTTGATGGGACTATGAATTCTCACTTGTACCAGCAAATTCTACAGGAAAATGTCACAGTATCCGTCCGTGAACTGAAGCTCAACAGAAAGCACACAGCACACAAGTCGTTCTACCAAAGAATGGTTAAAGCAGAAGGAAGTTAATGTTTTGGAATGGCCGAGTCAAAGTCCTGACCATAATCCTATAGACATGCTGTGGAAGGACCTAAAGTGGACAGTTCATGCAGGAAACCCACCAACATCCCTGAGTTGAGACTGTTCTATAAGGAGGAAATGGATAAAATTCCTTCAAGCCGATGTGCAGAGCTGATAAACAGTTAATGGAAATGTTTAGTTGAAGTTATTGCTACAAAAGAGGGTCACACCAGTTAGTGAAAGCAAGGGTTCACATACTTTTACCTCATACAAATAGGCTATGTAAGATTGGATAATTTCCTATAATAAATAAATGAATAAGTTTAATGTTTTTGTCTCATTTGTTTAATTGGGTTCCCTTTATCTAGTTTTAGGGCTTGTGTGAAAATCTGATCACGTTTTTGGTTATAGTTATGCAGAAATAGAAAAAAGTTTCGGTTTTGACGATTAAAAAAATAAAACACTGAAGTCACGGCATTTTCATAGTCCAGATGGCACGTTAAATAATAAATAATTACAAGTGTTTGCTCGTGGACTTATGTCACAACAAAACTCTGCAAACACAGGGCAATTGTTCTAATATTTATACACTGTACATGCTCACCTGTTGCACTGAAAGCTATCCATTTCAGTTTGCAACTTTCATGGCGACTGAGTGGAAAACCCTGCATGTGACTGAAATCCTGCTCTAAAAAGTGTGACTAAAGGTCGTTTATTGTTGAAGGGAGACTGCAGAGACTTCCCTCCCAGTTAGGTTTCGGTTTGACATTTTGAATAAAACACTGAAGCCACAGCACTTTCATTGTCCAGATGTCGGGTTAATGTAAATAATTAACAAGTGTTTGTTCCTCGAGTTGTGTTACAACAAAATTACAACCTGTCTTGACATTTACACTCTGCATGTGCTCACCTGTTGCATTGTAAGCTATCCATCTCGGATCACAATTTTCATGGAAATGATGGTAAAACGTCCCCCAGAAAAAAGCGGCGACACCGATGACCACTGTTGTTGTGATCGGATCAAATGCATTTACCAGCACACTGACCGTCGAGAAAACGTGTAAAAGCAAATATATGTGTGCCGCTTTCATCGTCGAAACCATGAAATCATCATCAGTAGCTTTTATGCGGTAAAACAATTATAATAATGCAGCACTACTAACTATAACTACAGGCTTGTTGGAGATGAATTACGCCTCGATTTACAAGCACGAATGTATGAAGAACTTGAAAGTGAAAGGGATCAGGCAGCAGCATACAGGAAGTGAGAAATATTTGCATCAGATCTAATCCCGTTTTAATAAAATGTCATCAGATCTCATCAAGCTTGCAGCCACTCAATCACTGACTGTTTTTGTTTTAACGGTGTTTGTATGATAACCTAATAAAATGACCTGGTATCATGTGAAAATGAAAACAGCATTTATTCTGTAATCTCCAATATTATTAAATTACAATATGTGCGCAATGAATCCAGTTTTACAGGAGAGTTTAATCCTGGGAGGATGCAGAAGAAAATGTAACTCAAATTCTCACAATATAGACACAATGTACATATTATCTGTTAAAAAACACACAAAAGTTATATCATACATTTGAAATGGAGGAATCATTCCAGTTAACCAGCTACCTGTAGAATGATAATATCTTAAATCATTTATACTAGGTAACAGATTTAGATTAGGTAACAGATTAATATGGTTTCATCAGCTTGTCTGTGCAGTTTGGGTAGCTCGTCACTGAGGCCCACGTTATTTACTGTTGTAAATATTATAGGAAATTATGGCAATTATAACTGGAGCACTGCAACTTAAGTGAAATGTATATAAATATAAATATACAGTACCAGTCAAAGGTTTGGACATACCTATTCATTCAAGGGTTTTTCTTTATTTTTACTATTTTCTACATTGTAGAACAATACAGAAGACATCAAAACTATACAATAACACATATGAAAGTATGCAGTGAACAAAAAAGTGTTAATCAAACCAAAAAATGTTTCATATTTTAGATTCTTCAAAGTAGCCACCTTTTGCCTTGATGACAGCTGGAATGCTTTTCCAACAGTCTAGAAGGACTTCCCACATATGCTGTGTTCTTGTTCACTGCTTTTCCTTCATTCTGGGGTCCAACTCATCCCAAACCATCTCAGGTCTAGGTCAGGTGATTGTGGAGACAAGGTCATCTGATGCAGCATTACATCACTCTCCTTGTTGGTCAAACAGCCCTCACAAAGCCTGGGGATGTGTTTTGAGTCATTGTTCTGTTGAAATATAAATGCTGATCCCACTAAGCGCAATCCAGGTGGGATGGTGTGTCGCTCCAGAATGTTAGCCGTCTTGGTTAAGTGTGCCATGGATTCTGAATAAGTCGGCAACAGTGTAATGTAGAGTAACAGTAATGTAACGTGTTAGTTTTGCATAATAAAAAAAAAAAGCGCTTTTGAGTAATAAGTGATGTAATAACTTTTACAAGGGGTAATGTGTGATCAGTAATTAATTACAATTTTCAAGTAACTTGACCTGCTGGTAACTCTACTGAACTTATTCTCTGCAGCAGAGGTAACTCTTGGTCTTCCTTTGCTGGGGCGGTCCTCATGAGAGACACTTTCATCATAGCGTTTGATGGTTTTTGCAACTGCACTTGAAGAAACTTTCAGACTTCTTGAAATGTTCTGGTTTGACCTTCATGTCTTAAAGCAATGATGGACCGTCATTTCTCTTTACTTAGTTGAGTGGTTCTTGCCATAATATGGATTACTACAGTAATTGACTAGGGCTATTTGCTGCGATCAGCGTGGATGATGCTGGGTCCATTTCAATGAAGTCTCAGAGTACTTTCAAGACTGCAGAGATCAAGTTCAAACTCAACAAGGAGTTTGACGATAAAAACTGCAGATGACCAAAAGACCAAGACCATCTTAACTTTTGAATCTACCTCGGCACAATACAACTGATGGTCTCAAACGCGTTAAAAAGGCAAGAAATTCCACCAATTAACTTTTGACAAAGCACACCTGTTAATCTAAAACCATTCCAGGTGGATAGTGTGCAAAGTTGTCATCAAGGTGAACAGTGGCTACTTTCATATCTAAAGTATGAAACATATTTTGGTTTGTAAAGATGTTTTTGTTTACTACATGATTCCATATGTGTTATTTCATAGTTTTGATGTGTGTATATATATATATATATATATACACACATCAAAACTATATACTGTATATAAGACCTTTCATTTATATCACACATTTCATAAAAATGACCATCAAAGTGCTTAAACACCAAATAGAAGTAAACATTAAGACCAGTTTCAAAATACATAAATTAAATAAATAAATCAAACCTTTAAATAATCCTGATTATGATGTCAGCGTGGCGTCCTGTTTATTGTCTGGCTTACAGTCTTTTTTTCTTTTCATAAGTGCACACAGTGCATAATTATTACTTTGTGTAGAAGTGCAGCCTACTCGCTACGGTCTTGCAGCCTCTGACAGAGAACACTCTCTCAAATTTGGGGAAATAATGCAAATCTCTGGCAACCTCATTTGCCACATCCTGGTCTGGCTCCAGTTTTTTGGCTTTCATCTCAGCCATGACACACTGAACGATGTGTTGATATTCCAGAGGCAGAAACGGGATGAAGAAATCCACCATGTTCTGGTCAATCAAGCTTGAATGCCCCAAACCACCTACAAGCAGAGATTAAGAGATATTTTACGTACTAAAAAATCCAGGTGTTTCGTGAAATTTATTTTGCGTAATGACAAAGACAAAAAAGAAGTAGTCTACTCACCCTCCTTCTTGTTAAACGCTGATTCAGAGAGCGATGTTTCCAGGTCTTGGAGCTCTATCTCTTCTCGATTTCGTCCTTCTTTCCAGAAATCTAAAGCTGTCTGTGTGATGCTCTCCCCTCCCGCATTGCTAGAAAGAAGGTTAAAAACAGATATATTATTATCAGAATTAGCCTCTGATTGTTACCACTGTTAACATTTATCAGAAATTAAAAGATTACAAAATTACTTTTTAAAAAGAGTTTATTAATAACTAGGCTTGTATTCATTTTAAATTAAGATGTTAACTGCAAAGGTTTGAATGAATTAATTGATTGGTCAGAGAATGTATTCATCCTTTCACCTGAGGAAGATGAAGATGGCTTCCCGATAAGAAACTCCGTCTACTTTGTTGTAGTAGTCCAGGTACGGCTTAATGCTGTCAATCAAGCCGGGATGCATCTTGTCCACCTCATCAAAGACGAACATGGATCGTGCACAGTTGGTTACGTTGCCTTTGATCCACTGTTTTAACTGAGTCTGATGAGAAACAGCAGCATATTTAATGCATACAGAAGATCAAACAGATCTATGTCACTGTGTTTGAATCGTACTTTATTATCATACCTTGTAGGTATCAATTTGACTTTTATGTGGGAAGTGATGTGTAGATATGAAAACATGGACAAAGCTGCTGTCCATTCCCTCCTTGTAAATGTTTTTAGCTATGAGCCTACTGACAAAGCTCTTCCCTGTGCCTGTCGGTCCGTGCAGAGAAAGCACCAGGGGCTTCTCCGGGCTGTCGTTTCTCATGAATCCATTCACAGCTTTCAGGATGATGTGTGACGCGATGTGTTGTCCGACCAGTTTGCTCTTCAGGTCAGTGCTGAGTCCTAGAGAGTGCATAGTAAAATCAACAGAATAGTTTGAACTTTATTGAACAAGCAATGACAAGAAATGAACAATACACAGCCAGAGGTTCATTTTGGGTCATAAATATGACCTAAAACGTGGTCAGATTTTCATGCAAGTCCTAAAACTAGATAAAGAGACATCATTTAAACAAATCAGACAAAAAACCTTACACTTGTTCATTCATTTATTGAGGAAATTGATCCAATGTGACATATTGGTGCGTGGTTAAAGCATCTAGGATTATCAATTCATTTGAAGGGGAAATTGGAGTTGGGTGTTTCAAACAATGGGATGACATTCAGGTGTGAGTCTGGGAGGCCCTGCCTTATTTAAAGAAGAGAAATCTGGGTCTTCGCTATCTGTGTTTCAGTCCGTCTTTCGGGTCTGGCTCAGTTCCTCGGGCCTTGGATGATGACGGGGCCGTCTTCTCACTCTGTCTATGGGTTTCATGGCGGCTGATCCTCTGCTGGGTTGGAAAAAAACAGTGGAGTCGACTCAGTTGAAGAAAAGTGTAGTTATCCTTCTCCTTCACTTCTGCAGGGAAGGGTGAGAGTGCTGGGTTGCATAGCGATCTTCTTCTTCGGGTCCAATAAGGTGCTTGGTTGAACACAAAAAAAATCTCTACTCATCCAGCAAGGTTGAGATTGTGCAGCCTAATTAGAGTTAATGCACGTACGGGGGTACTTCCTATGGTAGCTGTATGAAAAGCCGGAAGTGTATAGTTTTGGGAGTGTCTCAGGTGTTTGTACTCTTGGTGATGTCACAGATGAGAAGCGGGTCCCCTTGCGGTTTCCGGCGGGTCTCATCCAATGGGAGATGAGAGTTTGAATCTGCCGGATTTCGCATTTGAGTGTCAGTTGAGCAAAGAACGGTGGGAACCGAAGTCTATTTGGACTCATTTTGTTTGACTTGGTGCAATTTCTTTGTTATCAGGTTATTAAAGTCCCTACAGGTTTCAGTTAGGCTTTATGACTGCGTGCAGGCCTACCTTTGTCTCATACCCGTGGCGTATGAGGCCCAACGAATGAGAGGCGTTATGTTTGGAGACGAGCAAAGGCTGCATTCCAGCTGAAGAACCTTATCCCATCTGTGAAACATGGTGTCATGGTTTGGGCCTGCTTTGCTGCCTCTGGACTAGGGTGGCTTGCAATCATTGATAGAACTATGAATTCTGACTAGTACCAGCAAAGTCTACCAAAGAATGATTAAAGCAGAAGAAAGTTAATGTTTTGGAATGGCCAAGTCAAAGTCCTGACCTTGGTGATGTTGAATTTATTGAAAGAACAGCCCCTTGAAGCCCCTTAATCCTGTAGAATTGCTGTGGGAGGACCTGATGCGGGCAGTTCATGCAAGGAAACCCAGCGACATCCCTGAGTTGATACTGCTCTGTAAGGAGGAAAGGGCTAAAATTCCTCAGTGTGTAGGGCTGATAAACAGTTAGCAGATATGTTTAGTTGAAGTTACACACCAGTCACTGAAAGCAAGGGTTCACATACTTTTGCCTCACACAAATATGTAAGATTTGATAATTTTCCTCGATAAATAAATCAACAAGTTTAATGTTTTTGTCTCATTTTTTAAATTGGGTTCTCGTTATGTAGTTTTAGGACTTGTGTGTAAATCTGATCATGTTTTAGGTCATACTTACGCAGAAATAAAACATTTTTTTATGGAGGTTCACAAACGTTCAAGCACTTTTCTATTAGTAGTTTGCCTATTACTTTATGCAAGTGTTAAAACTATACTTAGTTAGTTTAACACACTGTACCTCCTCATGTTTTTTATGTGTTTATATGTCTCTATTACAGAATAACCACACATCTCTCCAGTCATATGTCACTTCAATTGGCACTGAATAAACATCCTGGATTTAACTTCAACATCCCGTTCATATATGATGGTCTTTTTCACAGATGTTTGTTTAAGCTGATGAATCAGCAACAGAAAGCCTGTTGGGACTCTGTACAGCAGTCTAACAGTAATAGGCTACATGTCTCTGTTATTGTGGCTAAATAGCGCTCGGGAATTAGCTGCTGTCTAGCTTAATTATACTTTTTAGAAAAGACGTAAAAGTAGGCTAAATAATTACAGATGTTTGGTTCAAACTAACTATTAACACAGCGCAGCCGTCTTCTTATTTACATGACTCACATCCTCACCTGCTGCATTGAAGGATATCCATTTGGAATTACAACTTTCATGGACATTGAAGATTCTGAGAAAGATTTCCATCGGATCAAACGTGTTTACCAAGACACTGGTCGTCAAAAGAACGTGTAACAACAGATATACTTGCACCGCTTTCATCGTTGAAACAACCTAATTCGTGGTAAAAACAATCTCAACACTGAAACTCCTCACTGACTAATAGCTCTGTTGTGTCGGGAACTCCCAGCAAGGAAACCTGGCCGACCAACTTTTCGTGAGGCGTGGTCCCTTCTGTGTTATGAAAGTTGTGGGTAGATTATTGCTCGTCTATTGTGCCTTTTTAATAACGTTTAACCACATAAAATTTAAAAGGAATCTACTACATTTACATTAACTACGGTTTATGTTTCGTTTTCGAACATATCCAAACAGAATAAATAAGCAATGCATTTCAAAATCACTGTATTAACAACCCTCATTAATATGCAAGTTGTCATGACAACTCACTGTTTCCCGTTGTCATAGTAACACAACGCGTCTTCCGGGTTCAGGAACTCTGCGGTAAGAAACATCTGAGCGTCAGAGCAGCGATGGAAAGGTTTGACACACACACACACACACACACACACACACACACACACACACACACACACACACACACACACACACACAAACAACTCAAATAAATACTGAAGCATCTCAACACAGACATGACTGAATATGAGCTGACCGACAAAACTACTGACGGTTTAACGGACAGGTTTTAGCTGCTCGTAGACGACCAGTGGTGGAAGAAATACTCAGATCCTTTAAATGAGTAAAAGTACCAATACAGCAATGTTAAAATACTCCACTAGGCTACAAGTAAAAATCCTACTTAAGAAAAAGTACATAAGTATTTAAGTAAAAGTACTTGTTTGTTATTATATAGGATATTAGATTATTACTGAAGCATCAGTGTTTAAGCAGCATGTTACTGTTGTAGCTGCTGGAGGTGGAACTAGTTTGATCTACTTTATATACAGTTAGCTAGTTTAGTCCAGTGGTTCCCAACCTAAGGCTTGGACCCCTCCAAAGGGTCACCAGATAAATCTTAGGGGTTGTGAGATGATTAATGGGAGAGGAAAGAAGAAAAACAAACTGAAATATTGGGTCATTTTAATATTTATTGTAATGAAACCATGTGAGAAGTTTAGAGGGAAAAATCACTATTTGGTGGAGCTGTTAACAACTCATAGACATCTGAAATGTGACCCCGACCACACACTGCTTTTTGTAAGATGTCAAAAGCCAAAAAGGTTGGAAACCACTGGTTTAATCTTTAACAATGTGTTGTAATTTAAAAGCTTGTTATATTATCCATTGTGTCAAATCTTAGTACAAGTACAATATCTCTGAAATGTAGTGGAGTGGAAGTATAAAGTAGCATCAAATGGAAATACTAAAGTAAAGTACAAATACCTCAAAGTTGTACTTATGTACAGTGTTTAGTTACTTTCCACCAATGTGGAAGACAGATATTCATCATTGTCCATGCACATTCACTG
Organism: Thunnus maccoyii; assembly: GCF_910596095.1. Lineage (NCBI taxonomy): Eukaryota > Metazoa > Chordata > Actinopteri > Scombriformes > Scombridae > Thunnus > Thunnus maccoyii. The sequence goes on along the minus strand of NC_056551.1, from coordinate 21,995,678 downwards.
TGATATTATACATTCCCAAACTCATATCTGTGTCATGTGGCTCTCTTATCTTATGTATACCAATACATGAAAACAAGACGAGAGACGTCCTGTCAGTGGAGTCAGACCAGCCATGACAAAAAATTTCCCTTGAAGGGGTGCCGTGGTCTAAAAAGTTTGGGAACCACTGCTCTATGATTGCAAAAGTTGCCAAAGAAGATGATGTTAAACCAGGTGCCAACAATGCTGAGAAGTTGTATTTAAAGATCTCTTTCAACACCCACAAGCTTCGCCATGCTCAATGCCCACATGCCTAAAATAATTTAAATGTACTATACAAATAACATGAGGGAGATGTCACATAAGAAGGCAATGGCAAAAGTACTTCATAGAGTCACAGTTCTTTTTCCTTCTGTTAAAAACAAGTTTTAAAAAGTAAGAAAACTGTAATATAGGCCTAATACGATCAAAATCACTCCTGCCAGTAGAGGGCAGTTGTGCACTGCAAATGGGGGCATTTGCAGTGCACAACTTTCTATGTGGTCAAATAAAAGAATTTGGACTTTGACTAAAGGATTATCTTATTTACTCACCTTTCTTTATGGGCCTATGTAAAAATTAGGGGTGTAACTGTATACAAAATTCATGGTTCGGTTTACGATTTCAGTACAGCAGTTATAAAGTAACATTTTGGTCTTTTATTTTGAAAAATGTAAACGTCCAACAATGGCTCATTGGTCGAAACTATTACTGAAACAGTTTAGTTGTGCTGCAGTGGAAGATATTACTATTGCTATCCAACTTATAAACAATAAGATTCCTTCTTATAAATAATAAGAAATGTGCACATACAGTTAGTGTGCTCCAAGAATTTTTTTTAAAGAAATCTGATTTTATTGGCTACCCTTTCTGTTCAGTTATTTTTATTTATTTTTATTATTACTTTTACCCTATGTCCTGTTGCCATGTTGAATGTATCAACCAATGGAAAGTGAAGTCATGCCTGTCATGTTATCTTTATTTCATTATGATGCTTAGTGCTATTACAGCATCACTTACAGCATGTGTAACATGCTGTAAGTGACGGTTTCTATAAATAAAGAGATGGGAAAAAAAGGGGGTGTGCTTCTCAATCTGTGATGATATCTAAAAACAGAGCTGTGGATCTGTTTTTAATAATATAGACTGTATTGAACAAAATAACAATAATGAAAGCAGTGAGACCACTTATCTGACTAACTGTTTCATCTCAGTCTCCGATTTAATTCAGCCAAACAAGTGCAATACCAGCAGATGTTTTGACTGTATCAAATTATTTGAAACACATAGTGATGCTTAGCAATTCTAGTCCAGCCTTCTCACTATTGTCTTGCAGCCTCTGACAGAGAACACTCTTTCAAATTTGGGGAAATATTCCAAAGCTCTGGCCAGCTTGTGCGCCTCATTCTGGTTTCGCTGCCGTCCTTTGGCTTTCATGTCAGCCATGACACATTGAATGATGTGTTGGTACTCCAGAGGCAGAAATGGGATGAAGAAGTCCACCAGGTTCTGCTCAATCAACCTTGACTGCCACAAGCCACCTACAGGCAGAAATTAAGAGATATTTTCTGTAGTAAAAAAAATCCAGGTGTTTTATCAAATATATTTTGTGTGATGACCAAGACAAAAAGAAATAGTGTACTCACTCTCCTTGTTCTCAAAAGCTGATTCAGAGAGCGACGTTTCCAGGTCATTGAGCTCGATCTCTTCTCGATCTTTTCCTTCTCTCCAGAACCTTAAAGCCGTCTGTGTGATGCTCTCCCCTCCATCATTGCTGGAGAGATGGTTAAAAACAGACAACATATTAGAATTAGCTTCTGATTGTTAGCACTGTTAACATATATCAGAAAGTATGACACAATTTTTTTTTAAAAGTTTGTTACTGGCATTATCTATTAATAACTAGGCCTATATTGATTTTAAATGTAGATGCTAGCTTAAATGAAACACTGCTGCAAAGTGTACTGCTTAGCAATGTAATGTGTCCTGGTTAAGTAAATCTCACAGAACATATACACTTTAATTGTGCAAAATGTTGAATTGAATGCATCGATTGTCCCCCGTTATTACAACATTAGGGATGTGCATCTTCATCACTGAGGCACAGGTGATATGCATCTCAATGCATTGCCAACAAGCCGATACATTAAAGATACATATGAAGCATCTACCAATGTGATATGATACAATAAGATTAACCCTTATTGCAATGCAGTGCGATTTGACACAATTTGGGGAGGAAATCAATCTAAATATCAAACTATTGGTCACATTTCTAAATAATAAGGCATAGGGCCCCCTACTAGCAATTATATATATATAAGTAAATCAGATTTTACCAATGCAAAGATATTAGAAACCATGCATCGCAAGTTCATCCCAAATTGTATCCGGTGCACACTTTTTTAACTGGGGCAATTGCATCATGAACGTCTATGCCAGTGAACCGATGCGAATTGGTGAATCTTTATATCTCTAGTAAACATAAACTGTACACTGGTGCCAGGGTTGGATTTACAGGTCTTGAGACCAAAATGTTTTCACTAAAGCCCCGAAGCTTTTACTATTGAACATGTATAGCATTTTGTACCACCCAGCTGAGTAGGAACCAATGTTTGAAGCAAAGCAGAGTGAGAATGGAAATTAGAGCCTAGTCCCTCTCCCGTGTAGTCTTTTTGCTCAGTCTCTGCATCTCCACTGAATGCGTTCATCCTTTCACCTGAGGAAGATGAAGATGACTTTCCTATAAGACACTCCGTCCAGCCTCTTGTAGTAGTAGTCCAGGTACGGTGTAATGCTGTCAATCAAGCCAGGATGCATATAGTCCACCTCATCAAAGATGAACATGGATCGTGCACAGTTGGTTACATTGCCTTTGATCCACTGTTTTAACTCAGACTGAAGAGAAACAGCAGCATATTTAATTCATACAGGAGGCCAAAAAGAACAATGTCAATGTGTCAATAATACTATTATTATACCTTGTAGGTATCAATTTGACTTGAATGCGGGAAGTGATAATGAGATATGAAAAGATGGACAAAGCTGCTTTCCATTCCCTTCTTGTAAATGTTTTCAGCTAAGAGCTTACTGACAAAGCTCTTTCCTGTGCCTGGCCGTCCATGCAGAGAGAGCACCAGGGGCTTCTCTGGGTTGTCATTGCTCATGAATCTATTCACAGCTTTCAGGATGATGCGTGAAGCAATGTGCTGTCCGAACAGTTTGCTTTCCAGGTCAGCCCGGAGACCTGGAGAGTGCACAGCAGAGAGTCAACAGGATAGTTTGAACTTTCTTGAACAAGCAATAACAAGAAATGAACAATACACAGCCAGAGGTTAAGACACAGAAATCTTAAATAAAAGAGATTTAAACAAAATGTAAAATCAAATACATTTTGTTTTACAGCTTTCCTGTTCTTAGAGTACAAAAAAGTTCTAATGTAATACTTTAAATCAGTTTCAAAGAGTATATATATGATGGGTTGTGATTGGAATACTAGATTTATGATTGTGTGCATTTGCTAGCAATAAAATCAAATTACTGGTAATTATATATGGAATAATAATTAGTATAACTGAACAGTACATGTTCACAACAAAGGCCTTACCCTCCTCAGTTAAAATTTGGTTTTGATAGTAAATAGTCACTTAAGCCATGGCACTTTAATTATCCTCTAGACAATATGTTAAAGTAATTTGCTTGGTTCAAACAAACTCTAAACACAGCTCAACTATCTTCACATTTCCATGCCTCACATCCTCACCTGTTGCACTGAAGGATATCCAGTTAGAATCACAACTTTCTTGTGGTTTAAAGAATTCAGTGAATCTACCAAAAAAGTCAGACGCGTTTACCAGAACACTGGTCGTCAAAAAAACATGTAACAACAAATATATTTGTGCCGCTTTCATTGTTGAAACCACCTAATTCCCTACAACAACAGCTGAGTTTATGTGGTAAAACAATCTTAACACGGAAACACCTCACTGATTCAGCAAACTAATAGCTTCCTTGTGTCACTGACTTGCAGCAAGATGAACGAGCTGAGCAACTTTTTCTGAGGTGTTGTCCTCATGTCTCTGTCATTGAAAAAGTTGCCAAACAAGATTGTTTGAATTGATGTTAAAGTTCACTGTGTATAATATGATTGTTTGCATATGTATATGGACATAAGTATTACTAAAGAACAATATTAAACTTCTAGAGGAGGGTCCATATGTTAAAATCTGTGGTTTAATTGGATCTCATATTCCTTTCTATTAATTTGTGTTTAATCAGATTACAACACAGTAAACATGTAATATTCCAGCATGGGAATACTTCGACTCAAACGATAGGTTCATAATTATTCAACTCTGTCTTGAAACAACAGTCAGATGTCCATTGAATTAGATTTTACTCGCTGTAATCATTCCTCCTGTTCATACTGACCATTAGAGGTTCTCTTCCAAATGTGCTCACAATGTAAGTGATGTGGGACAAAATCCACAGTCTCTCCACAAGTTTATCTGACGATAACATGAGGCTTCAGCAGGCTAAGTCAATCAAATAAAGTGGATATCTTCCACAGCCTTTTTAGTAAAATATTCCCTCTTTGTGTCTCAACAGACAGTGTTTTCCCGTTCAGCTACAGTGGTAGTAACAAAAGGAGGGAATCTGGCACTAAAAATACTGTAACTTTGAAAGATATCACTTGATTTCACTCATTTGGACAGTTCAAGATTCATATTAGCTTCAAGTAAACAAAGTAAACATCAAGTAAATAAATCTTTGCACAGAAGGAGGACTGCGGATTTGGAATGTGTTTTTTTCCACCAAAAAAGGTTTAATTGCCTCATTTAAAATCCTTAAAATGACATCTGCTGCTTCACCCTCATTGAAAAATCCAGAATTTATGAACATATAAATATTTTTCACTCCTGGACGCAAGATGTCTCCTACCTCACTAAAAAGTCCGTTCTCTGTGTTTGTACACTGGAGTCTTCAGGTTTCCACATCACACGTGTGTAAATTTCATACTGTTAGTTGTGATGTCACAAATCATGCTCGTACGTCCCCGCCTTAGACCGAGATTTTCATTGAGCACAGAGAAACTTTCCTCCTTCAGCAGATGATTGTGAAAAACACCTTCTGGTGGTGAACTCTGCACATACATCTTTCACAGTGAAGCTCAATCATCCAGATGAAGTAACAAAAAGCAAGACACATTTCTTAGTGGATGGGAACTAAAGATAAAAAGAGAACCGGTAATAGCTGAAAGCTACAGAAACCAACTAGCACACGTATTCATGCTCTCTAACAGTGAATTACATTATTAACTATTAAAGTACAATATTATCACAATGAATTGTAGAAACACTTTCCTCTGACAGTTCTACTGGAGAGTTTAACATTTAAATATCTATTATTACAAGCTTCAATATTAAGAAGAAAAATATTAATCTTTTGACAACCCTAATCTCTCTCTATACACACACACACACACACACACGTATATATATATATATATATATATATATATATATATATATATATATATATATATATATATATATATATATATATATATATATTGTGGAAGACAGATATTCATCATTGTCCGTGCACATTCACTGTGGTATTATACATTCCCAAATTCATATCTGTGTCATGTGGCTCTCTTATCTTATGTATACCAATGCATGAAAACAAGACGAGAGACGTCCTGTCAGTGGAGTCAGACCAGCCATGACAAAAAATTTCCTTTGAAGGGGTGCCGTGGTCTAAAAAGTTTGGGAACCACTGCTGTATGATTGCAAAAGTTGCCAAAGAAGATGATGTTAAACCAGGTGCCAACAATGCTGAGAAGTTGTATTTAAAGATCTCTGAATGCTGCCAAGAGGGCCCAGAGGCCTCAAAAGCCCCCTTCTCTGTGTGTTTTTTGGTAATATGAATGATTGTAATTTTCTTTATGTATATGAGTACAAGCATTACTAAAGAACAACATTAAATTGGCACAATAAGTGACTGAGTCATGATCAGATAGGCTTATCAACCTGATGATGAGGCCTTGTCTAGAACAGGGTCCATGTGTAAAAATCTGTCACTCTGAGCTGGAATGGCTCATATTTCTCTCCATTAATCTGTGTTTGATCAGACAGCAAACATGGGACCATGTAATATTCCAACATGGGAATGCTTAGTAGGCTTAATTGGGGCCCACCAACTCGTTTTTGTTCCAGGGTCTTCTAGCAGGTCAATTGTCTGAATGCCCCTTGATGAAGGAAGTGTTGCAAGAAAACATCTGCCAAGCTTAACAGGAATTTCAACACCCACAAGCTTTGCCATGCTCAATGCCCACATGCCTAAAATAATTTAAATGTACTATATAAATAACATGAGGGAGATGTCACATAAGAAGGCAATGGCAAAAGTACTTAATAGAGTCACAGTTTTTTCCCTTTCTATGTGGTCAAATAAAAGAATTTGGACTTTGACTAAAGGATTATCTTATTTATTCACCTTTCTTTACGGGCCTATGTAAAAAGTAGGGGTGTAACTGTATACAAAATTCATGGTTCGTTTACGATTTCAGTACAGCAGTTATAAAGTAACATTTTGGTCTTTTATTTTGAAAAATGTAAACGTCCAACAATGGCTCATTGGTCGAAACTATTACTGAAACAGTTTAGTTGTGCTGCAGTGGAAGATATTACTATTACTATCCAACTTATAAACAATAAGATTGCTTCTTATAAACAATAAGAAATGTGCAGATACAGTTAGTATGCTCCAAAATTTTTTTTTAAAGAAATCTGATTTTATTGGCTACCCTTTCTGTTCAGTTATTTTTATTTATTTTTATTATTACTTTTACCCTATGTCCTGTTGCCATGTTGAATGTATCAACCAACGGAAAGTGAAGTCATGCCTGTCATGTTATCTTTATTTCATTATGATGCTTAGTGCTATTACAGCATACGGTTTCTATAAATAAAGAGATGAAAAAAAAGGGGTGTGCCTCTCAATCTGGATGATATCTCAAAACAGAGCTGTGGATCTGTTTTAATAATATAGACTGTATTGAACAAAATAACAATAATGAAAGCAGTAAGACCACTTATAATCTGACTAACTGTTTCATCTCAGTCTTCGATTTAATTCAGCCATACAAGTGCAATACCAGTAGTTGCCCAGGAGATGTTTTGACTGTATCAAATTATTTGAAACACATAGCGATGCTTAGCAATTCTAGTCCAGCCTACTCGCTATTGTCTTGCAGCCTCTGACAGAGAACACTCTCTCAAATTTGGGGAAATATTCCAAATCTCTGGCCAGCTTGTCTGCCTCATTCTGGTCTGGCTCCAGTCCTCTGGCTTTCCTCTCAGCCATGACACATTGAACGATGTGTTGGTACTCCAGAGGCAGAAACGGGATGAAGAAGTCCACCATGTTCTGCTCAATCAAGCTTGAATGCCACAAGCCACCTACAGGCAGAGATTAAGAGATATTTTCTGTAGTAAAAAAAATCCAGGTGTTTCATCGAATGTATTTTTGTGAGATGACCAGGACAAGAAGAAGTAGTGTACTCACTCTGAATGTTAAATGCTGATACAGAGAGCGATGTTTCCAAGTCTTTGAGCTCAATCTCTTCTCGATCTTTTCCTTCTCTCCAGAATGTTAAAGCTGTCTGTGTGATGCTCTCCCCTCCAGCATTACTAGAGAGAAGGTTAAAAAGATATTAGAATTAGCCTCTGATTGTTACCACTGTTAACATTTATAAGAAATTACAATAATACAAAATTATTTTTTAAAAAGAGTTTGTTACTGGTATTTTCTATTAATAACTAGGCTTGCATTGATTTTAAATATAGATGTTGACTGCAATGAAATGTTGTTGCAAAGTGTACTGCTTAGGAATGTAATGTGTCCTGGTCAAGTAAATCTCAGAGAGCATGTACATTTTAATTGTGCAAAACATTTAAGTGAATGTACTGATTGTCCCCTCTTATTGCAGCATTAGGGATATGCACCTCCATCACTGAGGCTGATGCGATACACATCTGGATGTATTGCCAACGATCTGATACATTAAAGATTTATATGAAGCATCTACCAATGCGATACGATTCACCCCTATTGAGATACAGTTTGATTCGATACAGTTTGATTCAACATAATGCGATTCAACCCAATGCAATAGAATGATCTTTGATTTTATTTCTTAAGCATACAGCAAATCATAAATGAACAAAAAAGTGCCATTTTTACTTGATATATTTGTTTCTCTAGAACTGCAGTAAGCATCTCATGCTGTTTCTTTTTGACCTCTAAAAAACACCTGGACCTTTCACAAACAGGCCTTTTCACAAGTCCTTTGTAGTGTAGTGTTCTCTGTTTCCAGTTTACATGCATACACTCCGTGACCAAAACGATTACTGTCAAAATAGTTTAATAATCAACTTACTCCAACATGCGGAACAATAATTCTAGAGTGCGTTTCTAAATAATAAGGCGTAGGGCCTCTACTGACAATTATACTCAAATTAATCAGATTTTACTGATGCAAAGATATTAGGAACAATGCATTGCAAGTTCATCCCAAATTGTATCCGGTGCACACTTTTTTAATTGGGGCAATTGCATTGTGAATGTTTATGCCAGTGCACTGATGCGAAATGGTTAATCTTCCCATGTCTAGTAAACATAAACTGTAAACTGGTGCTGCAGTTGGACTTATGGGTCTTGAGACTGGAATGTTTTCACTAAAGCCCCAAATCTTTTACTGTTGAACATGTGTGGCATTTTGTACTACCCAGATCACAGCTGAGTAGGAACCAATGTGTTTTAAACAGAATGGTTGGAGCAAAGCAGAGACATAATGGAAATTAAAGCCCATTCCCTTCCCCATGTAGTCTTTTTGCTCAGTCCCTGGATCTCCATTGACCCTAGAACTGCCCCTGCTTGTAAAACTAAAAACAGACCAGACCAGTGCACCTTCCTGTATAAAGGTTTGAATGAATGAATTGATTGGTCAGAGAATGTGTTCATAATTTCACCTGAGGAAGATGAAGATGGCTTTCCGATAAGAAACTCCGTCTACTTTGTCGTAGTAGTCCAGGTAGGACTTAATGCTGTCAACCAAGCCGGGATGCATCTTGTCCACCTCATCAAATATGAACATGGATCGTGCACAGTTGGTTACATAGCCTTCGATCCACTGTTTTAACTGAGACTGAGGAGAAACAGCAGCATATTTAATTTATACAGAAGGCCAAAAAGAACAATGTTGCTGTGTTTGAATTGTACTTATTATTATACCTTGTAGTTATCAATTAGACTTTTATGTGGGAAGTGATGTGTAGATATGAAAAGATGGACAAAGCTGCTCTCCATTCCCTTCTTATAAATGTTTTTAGCTATGAGCTTACTGACAAAGCTCTTTCCTGTGCCTGACTGTCCGTGCAGAGAGAGCACCAGGGGCTTCTCCGGGTTGTCGTTGTTCATGAATCTATTCACAGCTTTCAGGATGATGCGTGATGCAATGTGCTGTCCGAACAGTTTGCTTTCCAGGTCAGCCCGGAGACCTGGAGAATGCAAAGCGGAAAGTCAACAGGATAGTTTAAACTTTATTGAACAAGCAATGACAAGAAATGAACAATACACAGCCAGAGGTTAAGACACAGAAATCTTAAATAAAAGAGATTTAAACAAAATGTAAAATCAAATACATTTTGTTTTACAGCTTTCCTGTTCTTAGAGTACAAAAAAGTTCTAATGTAATACTTTAAATCAGTTTCAAAGAGTATATATATGATGGGTTGTGATTGGAATACTAGATTTATGATTGTGTGCATTTGCTAGCAATAAAATCAAATTACTGGTAATTATATATGGAATAATAATTAGTATAACTGAACAGTACATGTTCACAACAAAGGTCTTACCCTCCTCAGTTAAAATTTGGTTTTGATAGTAAATAGTCACTTAAGCCATGGCACTTTAATTATCCTCTAGACAATATGTTAAAGTAATTTGCTTGGTTCAAACAAACACAGCTCAACTATCTTCACATTTCCATGCCTCACATCCTCACCTGTTGCGCTGAAGGATATCCAGTTAGAATCACAACTTTCTTGTGGTTTAAAGAACTGTTGCAGATTTTCAGTGAATCTACCAAAAAAGTCAAATGTGTTTACCAGAACACTGGTCGTCAAAAAAACATGTAACAACAAACATATTTGTGCCGCTTTCATTGTTGAAACCACCTAATTCCCGACAACAGCTGAGTTTATGTGGTAAAACAATATTAACACGGAAACACCTCACTGATTCAGCAAACTAATAGCTTCCTTGTGTCAATGACTTACAGCAAGATGAACCAGCTGAGCAACTTTTTCTGAGTTGTTGTCCTCATGTCTCTGTCATTGAAAAAGTTGCCAAACAAGATTGATTGAATTGATGTTACAGTTTGCTGTGTATTATATGATTGATTGTACATGTATACAGGAATACGCATTAAGAAAACACAATATTAAATGTCTAGAAGAGGGTCCATATGTTGAAATCTGTGACATTGAACTGAAATGCTCATATTCCTTTCTATTAATTTGTGTTTAATCAGTTTACAACACAGTAAACGTGGGGCCATGTAATATTCCAGCATGGGAATACTTTGACTCAAATAATAAGTTCACAGTTGTTCAACTCTGTCTTGAAACAACAGTCATCCACATGAACATTGAATTAGATTTTGCTTGTTATAATGATTCCTCCTGTTCATACTGACCATTAGAAGATCTCCTCCAAATGTGCTTACAATGTAAGTGATGTGAGACAAAATCCACAGTCTTTTCACAAGTTTATCTGACAATAACATGAGGCTACAGTGAAAGGATCATGACAAAAAGTGGGAATTTTGGACTAAAAATACACTAACTTTGAAAGATATCAACTTGATTTCATTAATTTGCATGGCTCAAGATTCATATTAGCTTCAAGTAAACACAGTAAACATAAAGTAAATAAATCTTTGCACAGAAGGAGGACTGCAGATTTTGTCTCCCCATCACTTACATTGTAAACGAATTATGACTTTTAATGGTCAGTATGAACAGGAGGAATGATTATGGCAAAAAAAGTGTCAATGTTCATTTTGGCACCTGAATATTGTTTAAAGACAATTGAAAAATTGTGAACTTATCCTTTAACATATGACAAGCTTAACAGGAATGTCAACACCCACAGGTTTGAGTGGCCACACCTACTAAAATGTACTGTACAAATAACATGAGGGAGGTGTCACATAGGTGTCCCCTTCTGTTAAAAACAATAAAGTAAGAAAATTGTAATATAATATGATTAAAATCACACCTGCCAGTAGAGGGCAGCTGTACACTGCAAACAGGAGTTTCTATGTGGCCAAATAAAAGAATTCAGACCTTTAAAGGATAATCTCATTCATTCATCTAGTTTAAGAATCTTGATCCTTATCTTCTTATCTTTTTGGTTGCACATACAGTAGCACTGTAGGGTGATAGTCATGTGATCGTTCTTCCATATGGACTTACAGGATCATACACACAAAGTGCAGAGGGAGACTGTGCTAATCTGCTGCTCTGTGCAGATCTTTTCTAAAGAGCACAGTCCTTAAATCATCACATAAGGAGAAATAAATCATAAAACTGACTTCATTTTCAATGTCATCTAAATCAGATCACACTTTTTTCTTCAAGGGAAATATTAAACCGACTCGCATTTCATGGTAATCTACCTGTATCTTTCACTTTTTCTCTTTTTGTTTTATTTTGTTAACACAGAGTTCTACCATATAGTTATTTTTAATAAGACATCTGTTTGCAAAAAAACATGTTTCCTGATACACAAGGGACAATTTAAGTTAAGTAGATAAGTAAACTTGTAAGCTTATGTATTTGTAATAAATAAAACTTTTCATACAAATGTACCATGAAAGTTCTTAACAAATAATATAAAATGATAAAAATGAATGTACATATCCCCCTCTCCAAAAAAACACCAGTTATGGCCTTAAAAGTTTAAGAGGCCTCATAGTGATATCATGTAAATATATAATTATTAAACTTCAACAAAAATCTGACTAAACAAAATTAAAGGTCTGTATCCATGCTAGCACTGAAGCTGTACTAAATGATAAATGCTAACACTAATGACAATCATGCTGTTTAGAGGATGTATTCTTTACCATATTTTCCATCTTAGCTGTTAGCATGCTAACAGCTAAGACGGAACACATAGTACAGCTGAAGCGGATAGGAATGTCATTAGTTTTGAAGATTTTTGGTTTCATAGACAAAAAATCAGAAGATCACTGAAGTCATTACAATTCACCCTGAGGTGGGCCTGAATGCCTGGACCAAATTTCATGGCAATCCATCCAGCAATGGTCAAAAAATTCTCTGACAACTATCAATTTCAACCACTTGGTGGTGCCAGAGGAAAAGTCAGGGGTTCACCAAAGTCAGCAGGTTTCAACGTCTAGGCACCATGAATATCTGTTCAAAATTTCTTAGCAATCCATTCTGCTGTTGTTGAGATATTTCAGTCTGGACCAAAGTGGTGGTCTAACCGACTAACTGAAAAATGACACCCAGGTTTTTGACTTTTGTTTTAACTGTAAGACCTTGTGCCAAGATATAGATAGATAGGATACCTCTGAGAATAGAGACCTTTCAAAACATATTTTAAATTTCATTTACAGAAATGAACTAAAGTAATAATAAGATATATAACATATATATATATGTTTAATGATTTGTGATGTAATGGTGGTATAATGTAATGTAATGGAGGCACTAAAGTTACATTTCTTATGATGCTTTTATTTAAAGCCACAAACAAACATACGAATCTGTATGTTTCCATCATAATAATATCTTGTGTTTTCAAATCTTCAGCTAATGTCATTACAGCTTTCAAGAATATGAGATAAGTTTGACATGTAGATAAAAGAGCTCTAGAGAAAGTACACATATGCATGCAATTGTGCATACATGTCAGACTTTTTTTTTTTTTTTTTTTTACAAACGTGCAGCTCACTGAAGCAGAGGTTTTAAATCCACTGGGAGCAAAGGGGAACTCTGTATAGTAGTTTTGACATTTCCAATTTAGTACAGGACAACTATTACTCTTGACCTAGTTTATATTTGGGGAATTTAACTTCTGAGAGAGCTTCATGTGGGTTAGCAGCCATTGCCCATTGAGACACTGTATGTGATACTGGGCTATACATGACTTGACTTGACATATTTGAAATGACAGTCAAAATTTTCTGTAGTTATTTTGACAATATGACGTCTTGCACTGTTTGTTTTTTTTCTTCATGTCATGAGGTCACCTTCATACAAAAAGCTCTTTATTTCATGTTTATGTTTTTATTCTCCAGATCAGGCTCGTCTATTATGAGTGAGTGTAGTTTATAGATACCAAATGTTTCCTCTGGTACTTCACCCTCTTTCCAGCCTCTCTAGCCCCTGGCTCTGATAGGTTTTGGCATACTTTAAGGACAGGATGTGGATGGTGACACAGTATAACCGAGAACAGGTTTAAAGCTAATATTGCAGCTGGGTATAAATACAAAATAGACAAAATAGAGTGTTTATAAAGGGATAGAGAGGGAAAATGTGAAAAATATTCTTAGAATGGACGGCAAATATTATAAAAAGACAAATAATGAGTTGTAAAGAGTAATTAGCTCTGTATTAAGGATCAAAGTTTAAAAAAATAGCAATGATAAAGTCAAAACTGGCTCCAAATACTTTACTCTAGATATCCTTCCTCAGCAGCCTCCCTGGCTCTACCTCTTGATCAGGATGGTGGTTATAAATCTGCCAACACAGACTGTCTCAAGAGGCACAAGGCAAACAAAGGACCTTCGTTTTCTGCTGTTGCTGGTGTTTTTCCTTCCTCTCCTCCAGCCTGTCATTGTGGTAGCATGTCCTTCCTGGTGTGGATGGCGTCAGATGTGTGTTCCAGGATCAGGGCCCTTCCTTGGGTTCCTCAGGGTGGCTCTTCGGAGAGGGAGGAAAGGTACAGTGACAGTTCTGTGACTCCTGATGAAGCCCAGGCTCCCTCACGGGCCAAGATAACTCTAAAAGGGAGGGAGGAATTTGAGCTTCCTTTGATAATTATGTGAAAACTGTGAGACAAAAGTGCAAGAAATGCTTGAAAGCAGCCCATCACCCGCTTTGTGAGCCACACTTGAAGCAGTTTCCTGTTTTTTCTGTTAAAATACGCATGACCACTTTCAGAAACAAAGTGTCCAGATTTCTTGTTGGTTCCCAAGTAATAAACATGAGATTTTATGCACTAATCCTTTCATGACTTTACATGACTCTTAACTGTAGGTATTAACTTTGCAGTATTAAGCATATTCATTTATTAAACATTAACATTTCAAGTGAGCATCAAGGTTAATTCTTGACTTGATTTGTGTTAATTGTGCATATTATTTATGTATTATATTACAAAGTAGAGAGTTGGAACTGCTTTGGAAACAATGTGAACCTTCTGCTCCAAAAATAAAGAGTACTCCAGTCATTTAGTATAGTAAATAAAATAGTACTTAAGGAGTGAATTAACATCCCCTGAAAATCTTGTTTTTGCTGACCTCCAGTGGTTTAAATCTTCACCTTGCTACAGTGATGCACAGGTGTACTCCAGGACACCATGACATCATTGTCGAGTGTGGTTACAGATGCAACAATGCACACCTATGACCACAGCCAACAAAACAGGCTTCAAACTGGTGTTACTTTTTAAAGCGACTACAATCTTTTTTTTTTTTTTTTAATTTATAATTATGTGTAATTTCAAAGGCATGGCTCGTAGCGATTAACCTACAGAGAATTATCAGCATCTTTACAGCTCCCCTCGGCTTTATGGAGCTTTATAGTGAGATTCAGCTCATTGTTTAACTGTCCGGCTGCAACTTTACTGTTTTGATTCACTCTCACTGCTCTCATTGTGTTGTTTTTGGCTGCAAAAGGCAGCTGTTCTGAGATAGAAAGCTCTAAAAACACACAGCACACTACCTGCTAGTGCTAAACAGCAAACGAGTGACTATAGCTGGTGAATATAGTGGAGCAATCAGCCACTAAAGAGCCAGATATTTCCCTCAGGAATGATAGAGACCAAAAACAGAGCTAAAAGAGAGTGAATATTGAATTTATATTCACAAGGTGGACAGAAACACGACTCCAAATGAATGATGATGTTGCTCCATAACTGCTGGCTGTATAAAGAATATTTGCTAAGTTCAACATATCAACTTATAAGGTGATAATGTGTCAGTGTTGTGTTCACAACTTGTTTCCGCTGCCCACAAGTGGCCAAAAAACCTATTAATGCATTTGCTTTGAGCTAAATGCTAACCGCAGCATGCTAGCATGCTGGTGGTTTTTGCAGGTTTCTACCATATTTGCCATCTTGGGTTAACATTTAAATTAGCACTAATCACAAAGTACAAAGGACACTTAGGATGTCATTACTTTTGGTCAAATTAAAACAGTAAGAGACAAGCTCCAAGATTCCCATAATTCGATAGCTGGATACTAGATAGATAGCTAGTTAGACTTTACCTGATTGATAAACTGAATTGAAACTCCATATCCAGTGTGCAATGCAGGCTTTCTGTTTAAATATTTAGTATCCAAGTCGAGGCCAAGATCCTCAAATGACTTTAGAAACCTCCTCCAGAGCCAAAAAAAGGATACAATTGTTTAAAATTGATTTTGACATGAGAGAGCCAAATTAATTTAAACATTTAAAGTTAATTGTGAGAATGTGTTGCAACATTGCAGAGACAGACGTGGCCTCTTCAGCTGTGAGTGTAGTACATTACGTTTGTTGTTACTAAAGTCTCTAAAGAGTGAAGTGTTGCTTTTCCTTCCACTAACTCCAGGGCCTGAGAAGTCTGGGCATCTTCTCACTGATCATTAAGTGGGAGAGAATAGCTGCAGAGTAAAAAAAAAAGCCTATTCACTGTGGATGTTGGAAAATGACTGACAGAGCAAAATATTTAGCTTGTCTTCATATCTTTAACTCTGCTGTTACCAGGTGGGAATCTTCACAACTCAGTGTCTGATTGGAGGTCTTTTCTTCTCTTCTATTCACACTAATTTCTCCACTGTTGGTTCATTCAGCGGTTAAAGAATGGGAGAGGGCACTTGTGAAAGCGTCAGAGCTTTGGAGGGGGAAACAGACGGAGCGGGTCAACCTCTAATCTCACTATAAACAGAGGGCAATGCCACCACACACTGACCCCCACTCCCCCTCTGTTCACCTCATCTAACCCTCGCTTTAACCCCCATCCTGCAGCAGCTCGAGCTTGGACGGCCACTTAAAGAACCAAACCAGGGCCAAAGCACATTCCTGTGAAGTCAACAATTAGAGGATCTGAGAGAGAGGATTAGGGGAAGCTCAGAGAATTGTCTGGGAGGAAAGGATTGATAAGAGATAGACATATAAAAAGATAAATCCTGCGATGAACGCTATGAGTGTGCAGTGCGGGTGTTTGTCTTACCTCTTCACACCAGCAGGAGGGGCTCACTGCTTTTTATCTGCCAACTTCTTTTCCCTTTACAGTGCAAAAGTGATGTCTTTTGGGAAGTGTAGAATATACACATAACTGAATTACAGTAACTGCAAAACCTTTCACTGATGTGGTAACGGAAACTAAAAGAGAACAGACACAACATTTGGGCTACCAGGGATAATGAATCATGTGCAGTGGTCACATAGATAAGCATTTATTGCCTCATTTTCAACTGAAATGAGGCTGTGGTCTAAAAATCTATTTTTCTGTCAACACCCCTTCCTCTATATTGCTGTCTTTCTCACCGTTACTTTTCCCTCCAAAATGCATCATTGCATTTACAGGATTATACAAAGCTCTTAAGTGCAACAGCTCTGTAAACTTCTACTCCTTGATGGCTGGAATTTCCAAAAAATCAAAAGTAACAATGGTAGAGTTAAATATTGCTCTAAACATTGTTCTAGTTGTTATGTAAGAGAGAGTACATGAAGTAAGATCTGGGGATTTTAAGTCAACTCTGTCATTTTTCAGGTCACTGTGTCATTTAAATCAGATTATCTTGGGCAACAGTAAGGATAAGGAATGTAAGACGAGACCTAAATGTTTAAAATGTCAGTCACCAAGATTTGATTTTTCTTTAACTTTAAATGACGATTATCTACATTTTTCTATTTCTAAACAAATCTCATGTGCAGAGCCAAACCAACAATGAATTGTATTGTGTGTGTATCCAAAGCCTGATATATCTTATTCCTCTGTGCCGTAGACCTCCATTAATATAATAAAAAACACACCAATGAGCCACACCGTACATGTACCATGGCCAAAATATTGACTCTTTCATTATCATTGTCAGATTTGTCATTTTAACCCAATCTCCTATTCTATATACTATACTTCTACACACATAGCATGCAAGGCTAATATTACATATCTGAAACAAAAAATGTTATTCTCAGATTTGTATTTTCTCATAAACTATTCCAACATTTAAAGAAAATCTATTATTCACAACATTATATACACTACCGGTCAAATGTTATAGAGCCATCACCTCCATTTTTTTTCAGTTTTTGTTGAAATTTTGCATCGTTTAATGTCTCAATTAATCTTTTTAACAAAATTTAATCTAAACGTTTAACTCATCAAACAAACACACAGTCTTTCTGCAATGGAAATCAAATATTGTTGGGAAGAACTGTTACAGAAGTTCCCACAAATGTGTTGCACTTGCGGGTTGCCTTGTTTTCTCCCTTCTGTCTGGTTCATCCCAAATCAGCTTGAAAGGGTTTTAAAGTCTGGAGACTGAGTTGGCCATTTCATGATTTGAAGCCTACTGTCTTGCTCTTTTCCTCTATGGTAGTTCTGGCGTTGCTTGCAGCTATGTTTTGGGTCATTAACCTCTGACCAACTAGGCGTAGATCAGAGGGTGTTGCATGGCTCTGCAAAATGTTGCGGTAGCCTTTTGGTCCAGGGTGCCAGTCACTCTGTCCAAGTCACCAACTCTGGATCCAGCAAAAGAGCCCCAGACCATCACGCTTCATCATCCATGCTTTTATGTTCGCATGCTTTTTAAATTTCAAGGCCTAATTTATGTCCGTTGCTGCAGAAAAGCTGTGAGTTGTTAACCCATTACTTGATCCCTGAAAAAGGCCCTTTTATAACTCTGAAATTGACATTATTCTTCAGTTTTTAGAAACAAAAACTTTTTTCTTCTTCCAAATAAAGAATAAATATAGGCTTACAATACACAAATCACATTATTATGATTATTATTTTATTCATTATGTTATTATTTAAATTTGAGTGTTTAATGATCATCATATACAATGTGTGTCTCTAGAGGACGCCGAGTCTATCTGAGCAGATCAATGAGTTCCTCCTGATGGTGGTGCTGCAGGAGTGGTGCTGCAGGAGAGGGAGCACAGCCCCACCTTCAAGGCTTCTCTGGAGAGTGGTCTGAAGGTCTTAACCTTTTTTTTTTTTTACAGTCTATGGTCTGAACAAGGCCTAATGTGACAGAACGTGAGGACCACAGCTCCCTCTACAGACTAGAGGTGCCTCGTTACCTGCAGGCTCTGGTCCCAGAGGCCCTGAGCTCCAGTCTGAACCACTGGCTCACACCAGCAGCCCAGTCTCGTAAAGATTTTTATCCAACTTGTACCTCTACAAAATGAATGATTTATTACATGAACATGAGCAGTTTTTGCTTATAAAGCTTTGGTTTAGACGTTGGTGGTATAGATCTGTGAATAACAGGATTTTTTGATGCTTTATTTTGAGAAGCACATCAATCTATTGAGACACTGTTGTTAAATAAATGAATCCACATCTGAAGCAGAGATATGATACAAATACTGGTTGGAATAATGCAGTTATACAGCAGCACTAAATGTCCCATCTGGTATTGTTCTGATATTGATGTATTCAAATCAAAACATTTTAAAACACTCTTTATGCTACTCCATACTTCTACTCCACTACATTTTGAAATTTTGTTGATTTGAAAACATATGATGACGTTTTGTCTAAGATATCTATTTTTTTTTATCAGGTCTATCATGGTTTCATTCAAATACCTGTTTGAGGCCCAAAGAAGTCAAATTGTCCAATATATCCCCCGAAAAGAATAATAAAGATTAAAGAAAAGACCAAAATATGAATTCTCATTATTATTTCCTCTCCCATTATTCATCTCACGACCCCCCAGACTGCAGGGATTGTAGGAAGGTGCCCTGACCGACCGAACTGTAGCTCCACCTCGACTAGCTACAACAGTAAAATGCTGCTTACGCCTTAATGCATCAGTAATCTAATAATGTCATGACTCACTTTTTCTTTACTTTTACTTTTAATATATGAAGTAAATTTTGGTGATAATACTTTACTTGTAATATAGTACTTTTAGACTTTTATATTGGTTCTTTTACTTAAAGATCCCCCTAGACATATATAAAAAATACATATAAAAACACTCTGCTTGTGTCTGATATGTGTTTTTACACAAAAAAAGTTTAATTACCTAGTTAAAAATCCTGCTCCCTCACTGAAAAATCCATAATCTATGAATATTCAAATACTGTTCATTTCAAAGTGTCACTGCTGGATTCAAGATGTGACTTATTTGACCAAAAGTTCATTCTCAGTGTAGGTTCACTGGAGGCTTCCACATCACATTTGTGTAAGTTGCATACTGGACCACGATTGGCTCCAAGCTAGTAACGTCCCTCCTTTAGCAGTTGCACATACATCAGTCTGCACAGTGAAGCTCAAACATTCAAATGAAGGAACAAGAAGAAAAACATTTTTGACTGGAAGGATCATAATACTTCTGCGGCAGGAGATGGAGTGGGTTGTCCGCTAATCAGAAGGTCTGTGGTTCGATCCCTGACTCCTCCTGTCCACATGTTGAAGTGTCCTTGGGCAAGATACTGAACCCCAAATTGCTCCCGATGGTTGCGCCAGCACCCTGCGTGGCAGCTTGCCGCCATCGGTGTCTGAGTACGTGTGTGAATGGTTGAGTGAGCAGCAGAAACATTGTAAAGCGCTTTGGATAAAAGCGCTATATAATTGCAGGCATTTACCATTTATAAATGCAGCCATTTACTTCCACCACTGCCTGACTATGTGTACTGTGAGAGGGGTTGCTTGTACGAAGAACCCACAGAGAATTATTATTGTTCTGCAGTTCCCCTCGGCTCTACGGAGCATTTCACGGTCTTTCAGCTCTTTGTGTTAGTTTTACAGCTGAAACTTTACAGTATTGATTCACTTTCACTTGCAGCTGTTTTCAGAGTCAACGCTCCCACTCCTTTCTGTCCAGCACCTAGTGCAGCATTTAGCAACTAAAGAGCCAAATATTTTTTCTCAGGAGTTGGTGAAGAGCAAAACAGAGCTAAAAGGAGATTGAATGTTGGATTTCCATACATAAGGTGGACAAAAACACCAAATGAATGCCACTGTTGCTCCTCGATGTGTAAATAAACCACTGTTTTCCACTTTATAATGTGAAATTATGTTGTTCTTACAGGACGCCGTGATACCTCCAAGTGGGCAAAAAAAACAAACAATGATTGCAGGTTTAAAGATGTTAGGTGAAGTCTTTTATGAGAAGTTAACAGTACAGAGTTTAAGTTATATTACCTATTGTCAAAAAAAGTGTTATTACACATTTCTTGCCTGTCCTCCGAGATGGATGGTGGTCACTGAGGGGTCTTGTTTTGCTTACCAATGGATCTACATTACAGGGTAGACCCCGTTAACTCACCTAAAATATGGCACAAATCACCCAAAACAGTAGAGAAAATCCTTCTTCACCCAGAGAATTCAAACCAACTGTGTGTGTGTGTGTGTTCATGTTAAGTTTTGTTATATCACACACAGACAGAGTGGATAGTAGAGAAACCTAGCACGCATGTGACTCAGGAGAACAAATGAGTCCATCAAACGGGCCAAGACACGGCTCAGAGAGGAAGGAAGAGTCCATTTGACACAGATAACAGGGAACATCTGCTCTCAGGTCTGCACTACTGTACCAGCCTGGAAAGTAATTCAAAAGCAATGTGCTTAAATATACGTGAGTCCAGATTATTATCTTCTCCCTGCAGGAGTGAGTTGTGTTTTCTGCCGGCTGCCAAATAAATGTCAAGCCAAAAGTGTCTGAAGAGAGACGATAACCTGTTCCAGTTACAGATACGACACAATGACAAAGGCAGCGCTCATCCATCCAAGTGGTTTCCTGCGGCACCCTGCAGAAAGCTGAATGTTCCCCAGCAAAATAGGAACACAGATATCCCAGCATGCAACGGGATAATGCAGAGCAACAAAGGGCAAACTGGAGAGCGAAAGAATACATTTCTACAGCACAATGCTTGCCGTCATCCAACAAACATGCTCTGAGCTGTTCCTATTGTGTCAGGAGCCCCTGTAGTCCACTATGTAAACATCCCCTCTGCACCCCATCACGACTATATTCAGACCCTGAACAGGAAGTGATTTCATATCCAACATCCGCCACAGTCTTCCTCTCTCAGGTGGTGAACATTCCCGACAGCTGACCTCCCAGACCAAGGACGGGGGTGAAAGAGAGCGGGCAGGGCTTTGTTAAATCGTACAGCCAACTTTATTACTATTGAATTGAATCTACATTATATTTTTAGATTCTTTCCTCCAGATTGATTCTTTACATCCTGAAAACGTGACACAGATCGTGAGCCGCAGCTTGATATTCAAGAGATGTTTCCTTTGTGTTTCTACTGTGCATTGTTTTCCCCTTTTGCTTCAATTTCAGTTTGGTTTCATTTTGCTTAAACCTGCATTAACTGATTTTAGGAACAAAATTCTGCTGTTGGTAGACGACGTACATCAAAGAAATGATATAACAAGGAGAATTTAGTGCCACATTTACTTGTGCATCACATGAAGATGTTTAAAGAGTGATTGCAAATAAAATCAATGCCAGATTTATTCTTGTTGTTTGTTTTCACCCCTGTAACATCCTATGAATTCACTCTTAATTATACAGCTTCAGATGACATATTATTCATCATGACCAATGATGTTTAGTACCATCAAACAGAAAATAAACGGCTCTGCAGTCATTGAACATCTACTCTTAACCAACTTAAGAGAGTCCTGGAGTTTGGTTAACAGCTGTAAAACCTTATGAGGGCGCTTGAGAGAGAGCCAGAAACCTTTTATTATACTGTATCAAAACAATTTCACCCACATAAACACCTGTACAACACTGTAGGTCCATATAAACACACATGCAGCCTGTAATCTGTGCGTGCTAATCAGGAATACGAAAATCAGTTGAGAGGTAGAAGTGTATATATAAATTCCTATAGTAGAGTATAGTTGTAACTTCACTTTCCCCACGTGCATTAGTTCTGGGACATTAGAAAGAAAATGAATCACTCTTCCATTCCCGGCTTGAGAGGCCGAGCTCCAAAACCAGCCTTACGTTGGTGTGAGCAAATCAATCCAGTATGTTTACCAAAGCAATGAAGCTGAATTTATTATTTTAAAGATGCCTGAAAACATGATAAATTTGACTAAAAATCACTGGGCTGTAACCACAATGTGAAAAAAAAATCTCATGAGGAAAGGCATTACAAGCATATAAAACATGATTAATAGCTAGTTTTATGGCCACATGGCAAGGAACTATAACAGAGATTATAAATATGTTTGATTTCTTTGAATGGCTCTCATCTGTTGGGAGCCGTGAGGTCACATGACTGAACTTTACAAACCAAACAAAGACTGACAGCTGAGACAAAAAGGCTATTTTTCAAGAATAGAAACAGTGAAAGGGCACAAACAGACAAACACACCTGTGGCGACCTTCAAGGTGACTGGCCCTTTCAGTCTGTTTGGTTGTAGGTTTGTGTGTGTGTGTGTGTGTGTGTGTGTGTGTGAGTGAGTGGGTGCCCTTCTGGTGTAAAAGTTTAAATAAACACACACTGAATTGGGGTCATTGATTCCTCAAACAGGTGTCTTGCAGTCGTAAATCGGCTCTCCTGTTAAAAAAGAAGGTAAAATACATTCTTAATTACGGTTCAATGAAATAAAAATTGTGTGATAGTGTTGTTATGAGTGACTGCTTTATATGTGACCCACTGAACTGACGCTGAACTACGACCGGATCAGAAGCAGGAGTGAACTATCTATCTACCATCTGTGAATCCCTGCTGTGAGAGGGGGCTTGGGAACAATCTGCAACAGACAGAGGAGTGAAGGATGAAATGCAGAAACCCAAAATAAATGAAAGCGGGAAAAAGGAGCAGGTGGGGGTGAAAAACAAGCAAACACAGAGCTAGTTTTACACCCACCTGCTCCACCGGCTGTCCCGTATCGACTACTAACTGAGCAGACCAGAGAGCGGCCAAAATAACCATTGATTTGCTTTTGGTAGATGACACATTTCTCCTTGTTTCAGTATGGTGAAGAAATATCTAAACCCTTTACTTAAAGCTGCTCTCAACAATATTTTATATTAACAATAGATGAAATGACAATGCGTAAAGGAAACGGGGTCGCTTGTAGTGTCGAAGTGTATTATCACCAGACATGCAGCTTGTTAAATCAATTGATGCAAGTAACGTTTGACCCGTTTTTACAGTTGAGCACAGTAACAATGCCCTAAACACCTTTCTTTTAGCCTTCAATTGTATGACTTTTCCTAAAGTGACCAAATATATAAAAATGGAAATATTAAAATTTTTATTTTTGTGCAGTTGATATACATTTTCATACATGTGGACCTGTATTTATTAAAAAATTCAGAAATTCAAAAATGTTGCATTCTTTATATTGAATATCGAGTATTGAAATCATTATTGTCTCCTGTAGAACCACAGTATAGTGTGATCGTGAATGTTATTAACCCAAAACCTATAGAAGAAGCTTCATTAAAGATTAATCGCCCATTTTTAATGGCTTAGGTATTAATGAATGAAACATAGATTTGTGGTTCACAAGTCTGGTATAGAGACTAATTATAAGAAGATACTGTGAAGGGTCAGAACATGAACTGTATGTAAGTGTTAAGTTAAATTTCAGATTAATCTTGTATTTAATATTTTATTTAAACCAAAGTACAGAAATATTATCAACAAAATGAACTTAAAGTATCAAAAACAAAAGTCCTCACTGTGCACAATGGCCTCTTTCAGAGTGTTATATTATTGTATTACAATATTATTATTACTGACGTATCATTTTATAGGCAGTGTTTTAATATTGTTTCTGGTTGAGGCTAGGGCTGTGTGGTATGGTTGAAATCATTATTACAATATTAACATTTCCTGATACTGATTAATAACAATAAAAAATGTGATCATGAGAACAAACTGTTAATGTGTAAAACAAAAATGTAAATATTACTTTAATAATTAAATATCAAATTATGTCAAAATGCCTTTTTTTCTGATGTAAAGTACTTTAAATTACCTTGTATTTAAAATGTGCTACACAGAGGGCTTCCAGTAGTGACCTGAAAAGTAGTGAAGTATAAGTACAGAGTAGCATTTCATGTATAGCTACTAATTATCATTATTATTAATAATTTTAATTACTTTGATACTTTTAATTTTAATTAAATAATCTTAATAGAGCAGTAATAATCAATAATAATAAGTAGTTCATATTGCTAAAAAAACCCATCTGGTGTATATCCTCCTCCTGCATAACCCGTTTTGTCTTAAAAATTAATGAAAATTTAATGGAAAAAAAAAAGAAAACCTAAATGAAAAATTTCATCAAGTACCAAAACCAACAGGGATTTTCATTCTGTACAGGTCTGCCACAGATAAAGTACTCTCAGCACACACACAAAGTGCATCACTACTCCTCTAAAAGCTGTGAAGGGACACAGAGGGATTCGATAGACAGCACCAAAGGCTCCGCTGTGAGATAAGAGTTAATTGCTATCCTAACTTTCCCGATGAAGATGGAGAGTGAGAGGTCGCCGAAGCCATCTGCAACCTTTATACCGCACAACTCTGGGAATCCTTTTCATTTACTCTCCCTTCTTTGCTCTTTGACCCCCACACGCCCACCACCACACAAACACACACACATACACACGCACACGCACAAGTGGAGATAATAAATGCTGTTACAGAGAGAAGGAGTCACAAACACAGAGTGCTGATTGAACTGTGAAAGTGACTCAGTGCAGACAGCCGATATGACCAAGACACTGATAAGAGGTGCTAGTGAGGCTGGTGATCAATGGTCGAACACCATCTGTACAAAGTGTGTGTCTGGATGTTTGTGCTCCTGTTTAAACTCACCATCCCCCTTCACTGCCATGACTAACGGCCACCCACACCATGTCCACACTAATACAGACAAAACTTCCAGTTCACCTGTATTAAATTTCTGTTTCACAACTGATGTTACATACAGATTGTTTTCTAAAAGTTTGGCTCCACAATGAAACACTTTTTCACTTTTCCCACCTTTTCTTCAGTTGAATTGCCTTGACTTGACCTGCTCTTCAGGGTAAAGTACCAATCTTAAAAATTTTTTGTCTCACTTTCACACCTGTAGTTTTGTTAATTTGGTCTGGACCATGGACTGCATACAAAGAGCCCAGGCCCAAGCCCAGAGTTGCAGCTTATGGTCGTTAAGTTGCATCTTTTCCCTTTGGAGTCAGGACCTTTTAAATAAGTGCGGGGTTTTGCCTTTCAGGCTCTAGAAACACGCCCTGCTACCTCAGACTGAAGCTAACGCTAACTTACTGGGAACACCAATATGTGCACTCTTGGGCTAATGTTAGCTACTTAAGCTAAATTGTGCTAAGAGGGCAGGTATAATCAAGTAACATTAAGCTTTCCGAAATACTGCAACAATAGTATGACTCGGTGCGAGTCCTGGAGCCAGGGAGAGCCGCAGGTGAGCCAACTGTCAATCACAGCTGTCAATCAACGCCCACACAGCAGACATCAAAGCTACTATAAGTCTTCAAATCTTATTAATGGAGCAAGAATTACCAAAATGAGCACCAGCACACTTATTAGAGGGCTCAAATTTAGCGACTGAGACCATAATGATTCGTTGAAAAATATTAGACTTAATATTCATAGAGATAAGTTGACACTTTTTGGCTGGGATTTTTTAGAGCCGCCGTCATTGGCATTGCACTTAAAGTTACTTCCACGTTGGCTTCATTCTCAAGCCGTGGTAGTAGTCAAGGGAAAAATGAAACCTTTATACCCTACCTCTGTTTCAACTTTTCCTTTTTCCAGTGTTTCAAGGAAAATCCCTACACTCACGTGCTGATGCATACATCAATTCTAAAATTCCCTGTTAAGAGTCCTTGACAATTCATGGCCAGAGGATGGATTTAATAGTAGTTGAGCTTTCAAATTCATGCTAAAATTATTTGATTACTTATTCCAGTGGTTGGTCTCTTTTGCTTTTAAAACCACAAACCACACCACAGTCAACTTGGAGGTGGTCCGAGACACCCTTTTAAGGCAGTCTTGGTTCGGCTGTTCAGTCCATGTCAGTAATGTTCCATTGACAGCTTTCACAATGGCCCAAATAAACTGACACAGATATGCAAATACACTAGTGCTCATTTGAACTGCGCCATACAGGTTAAGTGTGAAAACACCCTTGTTTTGTGTTTCAATATTGTCCATCACACAATGCAGTACAAGACATAGCTTTATGTTGTTGTTGTGAACAATCACTACACTAACTCCTAACCGGGGCTAAGGTCAATCACTGGCTTGGCTGTAAGACAACGGGAACAAAAAAAAGATGCACTTTCAATTTTATAATGACTACTGTGAACATGGATATAGTTAAATTTTAAATAGTTTGTCATCAGCTGAGCAGCAACTCTGTGACAGCGACATCCAGATTCATGTTAGGCCTCTTTGTGCCCAGTCACCTCTGAAGGCGCCTTTTCGTGTGAGGCCGGGTTCATTTTTCAATCTGATAAATCCCTGAGCGCAGACTGACAGGCTCTCTGGGAAGACGGATGGGTCTGCAGAGACTTGTTAAAAGGGGGGCGGTGGGGGGGGGGGGGGGACATCACCGCCCTCCTTTGGCCAGGAGCAGGGAGGGGGAGTCAGTCTGGGGGTCATCGTCCTTCACATTAGCGTCCTTTAAATCTTACCGCCAGTCACGAAGTTCAACATGCATTCATATAAGTTTCTGAGATGGAAACCTGAACTCATATTAGTGTGTGTGAAAACAAGACTGAACCGTGGGGGTTTCTCTGTATGGGATGTCAACACTTCATTACATTTTTTCATTGAGGCTTTTTCTGCTTGGGAGATGTGTTTTTGGTGTATACGTTACATACTAGGAAATGATGCAGATGGTGCCAATGACAGATACCCAAGAGGACGATTAAGAAGTGGAAAGACAGAATACATGAATATCTGCATCCATGGACCAGGAAACCCAGTCTTCGGGCTGCTTTTGTGTCCTTGAATGCAACCCAATCCAAACCCAGTGTGGTCAAGGAAGAATTATTTTTCTTAAGTTATTATCAAAAATAAACTAGTGGCAGTTGACCCTTATGATCACGTACCTCCTGCGGTGAAATATAGACAGACTGTCATACCTACCAGCTCTCTTTCGCACTCCACAAGGCACTCCCTACACAATCCTATGTGCAAAAGTTTCCCCCTGCAGAAATCTCAACAGAGGATATCTGTTTTACACCTTTTGACTGTTGGTAGAACAGCTACGGATCAGGCAACGTTACTGTCCAAACAGACCACCCTCTTTGCCTATCTGCTTTTGTACATCATAGATTTCTAATTCTGTTGCTGCTGCACAGTGTGGTTGTGTACAGCTTTTATCCCCGTCTCAGTCCGCCCTTCCCTCCTGTTCATCCCCTCATCTATCAGCCTGCAATGTGAGTCATATATTATTGTTGCGTTAACGCAGGGAAGCACCCGTCGACCGGAAGATCTGCTTCTGGAGATTGAGCCAGTAACTAAATGACGCTTCCTGTCTCCCACCCCTTATTCCCCCTTCTAATGTTGCCTACAAAACCATTACATCAACATAAAAGCCTCATGTTATAGCCTCACTAAATGATTCTATCCATTTGAACAGTAGATTAGAGTCGTACGCTTATATAACCAACACTGAAAAACAATCATGTCATTCATTGTGTGGCAAATACATTATACATTCAAACTAACTGTACCTGCACAGTGGCTGGCATGGAAGAAATAGTGATACTTTCCGTTATGAGAACAGCCGAAGTTTGCATAGTTTACTAGAAGAAGTCATTTGCATGAGGAAAATTTGCAACATTCAAATGAATCATGACAAAATAAACAGTCAAGGGGAAAGTACGGACTCTGTGAATGGCAAACCCCAACATGAGACACCCTCCTTCAGCTCTGCCAAAGACATTTTGCTTACTGCCATTGCCCACTACGGTCCCTGCAGCAAAATGCCACATGAATCAGAGGTCGCAGGTCACAGCAGGTTTGCATTGAATCAAGCGCAAAGTACACCCTGACACATGTTACAGATGTATCCTCCACTTCTCACCATCAATACATCTACATTTAAGTTGAGGGATCGAGGAGAAATTTAAGTTCGGGCCAAACAGAGTAGATAATCACAACCAGGCGGATTTCGGTTGAAAGAATGAGCGAAGTCTCAGACAATGAGGATCAAAGACGAGAAGCGATTGGAAGATGTTGCTTGCATGATGTTAAATGGCGGGGTTAACTGAACTGATGTGCGTAGATAAAAGGTTGGAGCAGCAAATCTCCCCAAGTGCTTCTTTCTTTTTTTTTTAAGAGTTTGTCAGGGTGTGGCTGAGCGGGGAGTACGGTGGGCCAGTCTGCAGGTTCGAGATAAATTCAGAGGGGAGTCGATAGGAAGTGCTCTCACATCACTTCCTCTCTTTGTTTTAGCCGCTATTTTCAAGGCTTTGGAATGTAGTTCCTGTCGAGAGGTGAAGGAATTCAAAACAAGTTCATTAACCTCTGCGTAGGGGAGCAATGAGTTGAGAAAGGACTATATGTGTGAGTGTATTATGTTTGTGAATGAACGAGTTTGTGGAAAGGGCACGCATGTTTTCACCATCTCGGCAGCATTTTAGTTAGATCTTCTGTAGTCAGACTTAAGTACACCAATAATGTGCAACTTTCTTTTTCAATTGTGGGTGTGTGTGTGTGTGTGTGTGTGTTGAATGTCCTGTATGTGTCTCGGGGTCTGTGGGAGAATGAGAAAGCTCGAGCACCACACCCTACTCACATCCTGTGGCAGGCCTGTCCTTGTGTGTCTCAGACCGAGGACATACCAAAGCCCTGCAGTCCCAGCACACTGACATAAACACTAATCCTTAAAAGGAAGTTACTGCGCATGTGTATTTGTGTGTACATGTGTACTTACCAACTCGCATGTGTCTTCACGGTGAAACAAACTGTTATCAACTTCATATGTAACATGTCCCCTAAAACTAAAATTAATTTGGCTAAACAAATATGTTTCCAACACCAAGTTTCAAACACCTGGCACTTCCATTGTGTTGTGTGAGTGAAGACAGGATATCAGTCATACTGTGCTCACCAACGGTATGTCTACAGGCTTTTATTAGTAAGTGGGTATATCTCTCCAGGGACGTCTCAGTGGTGCCCAGTTCTCTTCACACAGACATCCGGAAATCCACCGCTTTTCTCCAGAAAAGACCTCAGTTCCACTAATGACTCTCTAGGAAACTGCAGTCAGCAGCAGATGGATTTAAAGTGAAATACAGCACAACTTTTTCCAAATCCAGTTTGACGACCTTTTGGAAATGTGTGCATGAGTTCCCAACCTTTTGGGCTTGTTACCCTGTTAATGCAAAGCGATGTGTGCTTACAACCTTTCGTCACAGGTTTTAAGTCTGAGAGTTAAATCATAGAGTGATTTTCCCTTCTCAGTATGTTCAGTTTGAATAACATTTACAGCTCTGAGAATGTGAAAGTGTATTTCATAAGACAAAAGTGAACAATAAATACAATTTTGTTCTGTGGGATCCTTGTTTCATACCCCATATATATTCATCTTGAGTAACTTTACACCCATCCATGTAAATTGATCATTAAAGGAGTAGTTTGAAATTTTGGGATATTATCAGAAGATCAAGGCCACTCTAATGTTTGTGCACTAAGTATGAATCTACAGCAAGGAGATGGTTAGCTTAGCTTTTGTGCTGATTAAACAAACAAGATGCAACCTGTTAATTAAGCTTTAAAGGTCCTAATAGGTGAATTTTTTTTTTTGCACAGAGCCAAGCTAGCTGTTTACCCGTTTCTAGTCTTTATGCTAAGCTAAGCTAAGCGGCTACTGGCTGTACCTTCATATTTAGTGTACAGACATGAGAGTGGTATCTAACTCTCTGCAAGAAAGTGAAAAATGTATTTCTAAAAATGTCGAACTAGTCCTTTATAGGGGACATAACATGGTTTTTGTGATTTTCTTTCGTTTATATACTGTTATAGTGTCGGATGTCTATGTTAAACATATTCAAAGTTCCAAAACTATGTAAAAATGCTTCCTGAAAGGCTTCAGCCTCCCTCCTTGTGATGATGTCAGATTGTTCAGGCAGGCCCACAAACAAACATCTGTTTTGTAGTCTTTGTATCTAAGGTTGTTCCATGGGTTGTTTGCATTGTCCACTTGCATATTTTGTATCAGATTCAGGCTTGAATATGTACAGATGTATTTGAGAAGTTTATAATTATATATAGTATAAGTATACTACTGTTTATTTAAGTAGACTCTGGAGCCACTGGAAGTCTGCTGAGGGGCAGCTTATGGAAGCTAACCAATCAGAAAAGGGTGAGCTCATCAGGAGGGGGACCCTAAAGAGACAAGAGTTTTTAAAACTGTAAAATTGTGGAAAGATATTCCAGCAGAGCCCCTGAAAATAAAGACCTGAAAATGTGCATGATATGTCCTATTTACATTGTGTGTTGTGCACCACTGTTGTGGCTGCTTTTAGTCTTGGCAGGATCCAAAGTGACTGTCCAACTAATTAGCAGAATAAAATGCATTAATGGTTCGTACTAAAATCTTTTTTACAGCAGAGGAAGCCACAAAAAAACACAAACTAACAATTGAATCTAACAGTTGTTTTGCAGATGGCTTGTTTATTTTGCATGCAAGCTCAGCCTGCCTTCCCCTTTTATCACCCTTCCATGCATCCACTTTATTTCTTAATGTCGTGCTGTTCTGTTTCTCCTCGGTGCCATCAGTACAGTTGAACTGGAGACAGCTCGTTGATGGGGCAATGTCACTCGCACTTTGTGGGCACATTAGAGCCCCATTGCTAATGTCTTTGACATAGTTATGAGAGCGCTTTGCCTCATAAAGCCTGTGTGCAGCAGCGTGCAGTAGCTGTGAGCCCCATCACAGAGAGGCACATTTGTCAGGCTTGTTTAGTGAAGCGTTTTGCTGCTGTGCGTGCTGGGCTCATCGAAGGTCGAGAAGTCATGATTTCTATTTTCATGCTCTCTCATTAGAATAATTGACACTGTTAGGGGAGAAACAAAAACTGTGGGTATATTTTTGAGTACTTCCAGTCTGGAGATACAGTGACTGATGCCCCTTGTGTGTTATCCCTCAGTTCAACAGGCACATTTATAGAAATGCTGAACAAACTGTCAGTTTTGATTTACTTTGATTTGCTCTCCGTAGCTACAGTGAATAATCGCATTTATACTAAATGAATGTCAAGGACAGTGTAGCTTTGGATCTCATGTAAAAACAGAGACAGACAGGAGATCAAATAGCTGTAATGTTGAGACTGTTGCACAGGGTTCCCGGGGTTCAGCTGTGGTTTGACATAAATCTCCTCCAGAGTCTGTCTGATGTACCATAACTGCTTCTTGGCCATCTGTGCTTAGTTAGTGAGCTAGATACCTTTTTAATGAACCCATCATTAAGACTTTAGGAGAAAGTAAAGGCAATGGGCTGGTATTCCCGCTCTGTGGTCCCACTGATGGCTCCCTAAATACAACAATTCAAACAGTACTGTACTTCATTATAGAGCTGCACTGCAAGACTGCACTCTCCACACAAGCTGTGCTGGTCCAAGCTCAGGCAAAAGAAAAAAAAAAATCGATTCACCACATCAATGAGAATCAAGTTATTACCTGACAGAGAGAGCAGGGTGGGGTCTCATACACACACAGAGCTGGATTCTCATAAACCTCTCGTCACCACAAGGAGTCATGCTGCTCCTCTGACAGCCGTTGACTCTTCACTTACACTCCTGGATGTTCCATTAATGCTCGCCCTTTTCTCTCAGACTACCGTGAGCATCTGAGAGGAAAGTGAGACAGAACGGCTGTCCGGTGAAGGCAAAATGTCAAAGCTGAATACCTTCTTTTTAAAATTAAACTTGAAAATACGTACACATGCAAACATGTTTCCCCGTGACTTTTGATACTTTGGTTACGAAAGCTGCAAATGAAAAGATCTGTTATATCAGAAGTCACTGAAATCGAATAACTTAAGAGTATTTTTTGAAAAGCTGAATCTTGTAGTCATTTTTAAAATATTTATCCTGTGACCATAAACAAAATTCATGTATGGCTATTAATAATTTCCTGCAAACATTCAGTTTCCAGATAAAAGGGGGTTAGACTTATGCAAAAGGCTGTATCTATCATATAATACTGGCCTAGTGAGGTAGATGTAGTGAAAAGTAATGACTGTAATTAGTACTGTAAAAGCAGAAGTTTCAGATCAGTGCAATGATTGGTCAGTTAATTGACTGACAGAAAATGTATTATTAATAATTTTGATAAACAGCTATTTGTTCAAAGTCTGGCCTCCACTCAAAAAGGTGTGTGCAGAATGATGTATGTGTGTGTAGAGTTTCACAGGGGGAAGGGGGACATTTCTCTGTGCTCAGCTTAAACCTCAGTTTAAACTATGTACCTAGGAGTATGATTTGTGACATCACAATTAGTTTTGAGCCAATCGTGGTCCAGTATGCAACTTACACAAGTATTATGTGGAAACTTGAAACCTCTAGTGCACATACACTGAGAATGTACTTCTCAATGAAGTACGAGACATCTTGTCTGGCGTAGTAAACTTTTGAAATTAGCAATATATTCATAGATTCCGTATTTTTCAATATGGGAGAAGGACTAGATGTCATTTTTGTGGAAAAACATATCCAACACACATTATTGTTCTGGCAGGAGTCTAGGAGTAATTAATCAAGAAAAATGTTGGACAGTTTTTTGGTTCTAACCTCATGAATGTGAACATTTGCTGCTTTTCTTAGTTTTATATTAAAACAAGCTATTTGAGGACATTTGGAAACAGTAATTTGCATCTTCACTATTTGATAGACTAAACTATTACTCTTACTGTTTAGCATAGTAATGTTTTAGTAATTTTGTTCACAATTTGGAAAATAAAGCAGAACATGAATAAAGCTTGTAAATAGTAAGACAGTTTTACCAGAAGTCAGAGTCTTACTGTCGATGTGTTGGGTGGTCTTGGTCTTAATGGACCGGTTCTCTCTCTCCCAGAGGAAAGCTTTGGAACAGATGGCTGCCTGGTTGAACAGAAACCTCTCTGCTCCACCCTGATGTCACTCAGTCCCTTTTGATGTAGTATCGCTGCACTCAGCAGCATGGACTACTGTCATCAGAGCTGGTCCAGACTGGCCTGCATCAAGAATCTATAAAATTGACTGGTTAGGCTTCTTCGGTTGCTGCATAAAGAAATATAACTTGTGCTGAGCCGTTTGGTCAAAGCAGAGTTTCGATAACAAAGACCTTGTGGGACAGACAAGTGTACGGAGAGCACACTATTGAGGATGGAGTGATGAAGCAAGGGTGGAGGACGAGGGGATGAATCAGCAGTTAGAAGGGTCAATTAAGAGTTTGATTAAGAGCTGAAAGGCATCATCTCGCCGAGGGGGAATCATTTGGTTTCATAATTTCCCCTCCTTTCATGTACAGAAAGAGGATTAGATGAAAACAGGGTTGGAGCTATAGCTGGAAGAACTGATACATTCAGAAGGTGATAAGATGCCCCAAGTAAGTTATTTTCTGGTCCAAATTAAAGTAATGAGAAGTCAAAAAGGAATTCTTTCCAAAGCCACAATGTAAAACATGTTGTACGCTCACAAATTTGTAATTATGTGTGACTTCTCATAAATGAAGATGATCTAAACAGCCCTTGTGCATGCTGGAATTCCTATTGTGTGATTATTTTTACATTTTGTGACCTGCATGTTCCCCAGAGAATGATTCCAAGCAGCAACTACCACGGCTTGAGTCTGACGCCAATGTTAAAGTACTCTAAAGTGCAATGCCAGTGACAGCCACTAGATGCTGGCTCCAATTGACTCCCATTCAAAAAGCGTCAACTTCTCTCTAGAAATACTAAGTCAATCAACGAGTCATTATGGTCTCAATCTCTAAATTCAGGCCCTCTTATAAGTGTGCTGGTGGTTATTTTGGAAATTGTTGCTCTGTTAAGATCTGAAGACTTATAGTAGCTTTAATGTCTGCTGTGTGGGCGTCGTTTGACAGCTGTGATTGACAGTTGGCTCACCTGCTGCTCTCCCTGGCTCCAGGATTCGCAGTAAGTTTAATGTTACCTGATCATGATACCTGCCTTGTTAGCACAGTTTAGCCAAAGCAGCTAACATCAGCCAAGCGGACACGGTTTGGTGTTCCCATGGATGTGTTATAAGAGCTGGATAGGGCTCTGCCGCTCAGCCTTGCAGCCAATTTTTCCCGGTGGTATTGCAGTGAAAAATACCCCTGTGACCCAAAAAGCATTTTCCCCATAGACCACCGTTATAAAAGTGACGTCTGTAAAATTGTTGTCAGGACACCTTGAACTGCAAACAAGGTCAATTATGACTCTTTCTATTTTTATAGGTTTTATATTTATAAAACTTTCCGCGAACTGAGAAAAGCAATTTAAAAATCTTTGACATCATTACAATGAAAAGTCTATGAGCTGAGCGGGAACTCGCTGGCAGGGCCAGCAGGGGAAACGCTACCGCGCATATTCAGTGGGCGGCAAAACATAGCCATAAACCTTTTTTGGCGTATACACCAACCAAGAAATTTTTATAGGACTGAATTGGCACCATTTTTGGTCCGGTATCCAGCTCTTGCAATGCATCCATGGGTGTTCCAAGTAAGTTAGCATGCACTTTGGTCCCAAGTAGCGGGGCGTGTTTCCAGAGCGTGACAAGCAACATTCCACACTCCTTATTTGGAAGTTCCTGGCTCCAAACAGAAAAGATGGAATCAACCATAAGCATCAACTCTGGGCTTCAAACCAGCTCCAGTGCAAACTAATGGGTGAAGTCACCCACGTTCATCTTTACATACAGTCTACGGATGAATCCCATGGATTTAGTGATTCCCTGATGTCGCCACCAATAAGACAAAGTTTATGATATTAACAGAGTTTATGAAACATACATTTGTTTCATGTCTTTTTAACCACTGTCGTCATGATTAATGTTCTCACTTTCATGTTTAGTCTGCAAAAGCTGGATAATGATCCACAGATGAATATAAGGATACCCCTGGTGGAAACAACACACAAAACAGTAGAGTGCCAAATACTGCTGCTGACAAGCCATCATAAAAGTTGGCAACACTACGGCAAATGTCATAGCCAAGAAATATTATATTTCTCTTCATGTTACAGCGCTGTAACACCTCAACGTTTAGGCAATAAGTATTTGTACAGGAACAGATCATTAAATCCTTCTGGAGCAGGGAAATATTTCAGGATTAGTGTGGCAGTGCGGTACACACTTCACACTCTCGCTGCTTCATAGAACAAACCTTTGGAGACATTGGACCACAGTCCACATGGCCATTGTTCCAAACATTAGTCTCAGAATGGGAGAATTTGATTACTATGGTAAATAAGCCAATCAGAGTCACATGTGTTTCTGAGGCGCAGAGTTTGGAGGAATGTGTATGAACTCCCTCATCTCTCCACATTGTTGATGACTGACAAGGAGAGCTGGCAGCAGCGGGACGGCAACACTGAACGAAGGAGAGGCCACTAAAAGGGACATTACAACATGTACTCGCAAACCAAATGTGCACATAGGACACAAAAATAGTCAAGCATATTTTTTGGGTTGGCATCAGTTTTGAATTATGTATTTTGAAGCTACCAGTTCTGTTGAAGTGGAGAACAGGAAGGAGGCTTTTCATTTCCAGGAGGGCTTTTGGATGAGTGCAATGAACGATTCGGCTTTGTCTTATACTGAGGGTGACAGAGGAGTGATGGTAGTGGTGGCAGGCCTTGGACGACAGGATGTCCTGTTTGGCTGCCCAGCGTGGAAATCCTACAGAGCAGCAGAGACACGCTACATCTCCAGTCTTGTTCCCGGGTCACCTGTGAATCAGCAAAGTTGATCGAATCCAACAAGGTTAGTTTGGCAAATCAGCATTTAGCGTGAAAAAGTCTGACACACTGGAAGTTCAGCTTAATTTGGATTTCAAAAAATGTAGAAAATGTAGGAATGTTGCTGCACAACTGCACTGAGTCGCCTTATCTTCATACCCATCTCTGCCTATTTTACGGAGAACCACAAACACAATCACACAACATTAAGTCTGGCTTCACTTCTGTAGACAGAAATGCACGTCATAACTAACTATATTAAAGTATCAAATCTCTAAAAGCTGCAGTTATGAGAAACATTGCTCATTCTGCTGACTTACATTCCTCCATTAGTGGTGATGACTAAAATCTTAAAACACACAAGCAACACTTGAACTCACATTTTAAAGGGGACAAAAGGAAAAAAAACAAGCTTTTTAAAGTTTAACTGAAACATCTAGGGGGTCAAAGGTGACATAGAGGGTCACTGGATGATTTGATGTGTATGAGAATTAGGGATGCAACTAACGATTATTTTCTTTCTCAATTAATCGATTAGTTGTTTGGTCCATGAAATGTCAGAAAATGGTGAAAAGTCTAAAGCAACCAGAAAATATTCACTTTTAAGGAGCTGGAATCAGAGAATTCGGACATTTTCTGCTTAAAATATGATAATTAATCAATTATCAAAACAGTTGGTGATTAATTTAATAGTTGGCAACTAATCGATTAATTGACTAATCGTTGCAGCTCTATGACAGTGATGTGAATCATATGCTGTTGCATACGTGTTGGCCCGACGACTTACTAAAACCCTCAATGTTGCTTTTTGAGAGTAAAACTCTCAAAACATGACGACGGTTTCTTTCTGAGCCGACGTGACCAATCCAAGCGTCCACACCCAGACACGTCAGCGCACACACGGGCACGCATGTGCACACATGGATTTGCACAAAAACACACTAACAGACTGAAACGAGCAACAAAAGCGCTCTGACGAAGTACACAAACTATTGAACACGCAATCAAGAAAAAACAATATAAAGTGGAACGCTTGTGTTTAAGTATATTTATGAGGAACAATAATATTTAATTTGTATTATGTCGTCTTCCTCTCATTTATCAAACCTATTATTTCTGCAGCTATTATTCAGCTTGTCATAAAGCTTCACTGCATTTATTCTAAAGGTTTGGACGCTACTGTGCATTCATACAGATGCTAAACTATGTGCATGCATCTTATAAAGTTGTGCATTAAATGTTCTGCATGTATTGAAGATTTGTACTTTTTTAGAGTAACTGTTGGGCACAGCTGCCCTCTTGTTCATGCCCCGTCCAGGGTCACTGCTACTGCCCTTTAGCAAAATCTGTCAGGCCCTCTTTGACGCAGATCCGTTTCCTGTCAAAGTGAGATTTTTATTGTTCCAAAGGAGCAGGCTCCTGAATCTCGCTCTCCCAGCCTTTTCCTGTTTCCTCTCAAAGAGGAAGTGCTGCTACGCTTCAGTTTTTTTTCTCCCCCCCCCCCCTCCCACATCTTCTCTGGGACAAATCTGGAACACGGACTGTAAAAACTTTGCTTTTGTCGGGCCAAGTCTTGATTTCAAAGAATGAAAAGAGTTCCTTAAAAAGAGATACCCTCCCACTTTGGTTTCTTTCTCTCTCTCACACACACACACACACACACATACACACACACACACACACACACAAATCAGAGCATTCACAAACATACCCACACACATTTGCATCCTATATTCTAATGCGCCCCCTCTGAGCGATCAGCCTTGAAGGTGTGTGTTGGTGTGTGGTCACCTGCGACCCCAAAGTCAAGCATTCCCATGGTGCCTCAGCACGTAGGCTCTTTGTTATCGCAGAGAAAATAGTTCTTTGTATACAGGGAGGGTCATGTCATAGATTTAGTAAGTATAGGCACTTAAATGAACATTAAAAAAGACCAAACACTTAATACTGTTTGGCATAATCACTGCATAACAAAGTCCAAGCTCTGTTCAGTTTTGAGTGCCGTTCACACACACACACAAAAACTTCTTGTTTGTGTGTGTGTGTGTGTGAACGTTTGCATGCTCATTTAACTTTGTGAGTATATGAGATCCACTTCTGCACATACTTAGAATGACAAATGAGTGCTGGTTGTCAGATTAATCTCAGTCAAGCTCAGCTTCAAGGCAGAGGAGGAGCAGTCTGTCTGTCTCTAATACTTGATCTCAGCGACCACTAGCCAAAGCTTTTGGGGCTCTTACTGGATACCCCATCTGAACCAAGGCGTGACCCCAATCCGAGCAAGCTCCCAAACTCTTATAAGACAAATAAAATCCAACTGCTGTAAGTTTCCAAATCAATTAAAGGGTACTTCTTTTTTCAAGGCTGTCTTAAAACGATACTCACATGCCTGTATGTCCGTTGCTGAAATGGAGAAATCCGTTCCAAAGTCCTCGTCGCGATACTGTCCCTCTACTGCAGCTCAACAAGGAAATGCTGTCAGAAACACAAAGATGTGATTTAACACTTAAAAGACTTTAGAAGATTAACACTTGATTTGACGAAAGTCAGAATGCAACTTAAGGATACATTTTCACACACAGCGAGGATGATGGTAGATGATGTCCCCCATTGTCTGACATCGAAATCCCATTTGAGAAGAGATTTTACGTCTTTATCCAGCTCCAAACATATAAACACATGTACTGTACCAAATCATATTTACACCAATTACACATATATAAAGTTATGTTTAACATACGTAGAAGGAAACATTCAATGCATAATTTCTCATAATAATCAACTCAAGAAACTGTCTCTCTAAATACCAGAAAGTTACGATGATCATAATCATAACAAAGGATTTAAATTTGTGTTTTTTCATTTCCTTGTTCTTAACTATGACCGTTTTATGCATTTTTTAAACAAGCCTGTCCTCCCAAGAAAAACGACGCTATAGGTCGTAAATTCAGTCGCCAAAAACGACCAATAGTTACGTTTGAGTGACAGACGCCACCTAGCGGCCGTAGTAGTTACGACACAGGGAAGTGACGCAGTTCAGATGACGTTTATATAAAGTGTGATTTCCTTATGACGAGGAGGTGGGCTGGGTGGATAGCTAGTTAGTTAGATGGCAAAAAGTGGCAAAAGCTGCAGGAGACCACTGTTCACTTCCCGTTTCCAACCGTGAGTGTCATGTTTTCAGCCGAGAGTTGGGACATTTTTTTCTAAAAACCGTAATGTGGTGTTTGCTCTTGCCATGATGACGACGGTTGCCACGTGTAACCACATTTCAAGTGATCATTTTAACCTAAACCATGATCTTTTCTTAACCCTGCCCAAGTGTTTTTTGTGCTTAAACCTAACCAGACCTTAACTACAGCACTGTCACAACATAAAACATCATTATTTTTGTAAGGGTGATTTGTAACAGTTTTGGAAAGCAGCATGTTACGCTCTAATGGGTCGTTCTGGAGTGCTGGTACAAATTACCTTTGTGGTTGTTTAATCTGGAGGACTTGTTGGGAGGAACGATTACAGTGATTGATAACAATGTAAATATGGACATGAGACTATTTTTGGAGACAGACTTTAAAAAATGTGAACCTTTTCTCATAGAAGTCCTCAGTGATACAGAATCAAAAATCAAAATTCATTCTGATAACTATCAAAATTCGATTGTTTCAACTGCATTAAACAATTTGATAAAGCGTATACTACATGAGACAAATATCAGAAACAACACGAACATTTAAACCTTGAAAATGGCCTGGAAATCACTGAACTGTTTCTTCACTGTAAAAAAAAAAAAGACATAGTTGAAGGGAACTTACATTAGATAGGTCTTTTTGTGAAAGGATTTGGAACAAATTCCTTTGCTTTACTATACTTCCCTCTGAGCTACAATAGAAGCAGCAGGAGGAAAAAGAACTTCCTTATCGTGCGACCAGTTTGGCTTTAACAAGCTGCAATTTAACAGATTTGATCTCACAGTGACCTTAACCACTGTAAACATGAGCGTATATGAGCTCACATCAGCCAAAGCAATGAAATACCAGTCAGTGATTTTATATTGGGCTAGGTGTATGGGTTCAGTCAATGCAAATAACCTTCCAGTACTGATGGCTCCTGTGTTTTCCTCTGGACTGCAAAGGCAGCAGAGG
Organism: Thunnus maccoyii; assembly: GCF_910596095.1. Taxonomy (NCBI): domain Eukaryota; kingdom Metazoa; phylum Chordata; class Actinopteri; order Scombriformes; family Scombridae; genus Thunnus; species Thunnus maccoyii. The sequence goes on along the minus strand of NC_056551.1, from coordinate 21,955,067 downwards.
GCCATGAGGTGAGAGGGCTGAATTATCTTTGCCCCCTGTAAGATGCCTGCTCCACAATGGGGACAGAAAAATGCTTCAAAATCAGATTCGCGAAGCGGTTTGAGCAGGATGGAGAGTGTTTGTGCAGGAGAGGGGTTTTATCAGCGCCAAACACTCACAGGAATTCCGGTTTGGGATTGTCCATCCAATTCCTGCGTTCCACAGGAAGCCCTGCATAAAAAGCAACTGAAAAACGCCCAAAGACATTTCATTTGTCGCCAGTCGACTCACGGGGAGCACCGCGAATAAACCGCGAGGTTTTTTGATTTGAAACCACAAGAACCCGAGCTTTAAAAGAAACTGGCAGAATGGAAAGGTCCTGTGATCCACCGGTCCGGCGGCTCGTGCCCATGGCCGCCGCTCAGCCCGCGCGCGCACATGCACCTGATGACCCCATGCTGCGCGGGTAAGACTTTTACACTTTGTATTCACGCAAGTATACAAGTATGACCTGTGCAGATGTCATTTTTTAAAAATGAATTTGAAAATTTAAAGTAGCCTAAATTTAGAATTAACTTTATTGGCAAAATATGTTGACAGACACTCAGCCAACAGTTTGATTCTGCTTCTCAATAACTCGTTTACAGTGGGATACAAATACAGACAGCTAAACAAAGCTGATGAGCTAAATACAAACTTAAACCTACAGACAAGAGTTGGACAACAAACTACAGGTCAGACTGTTACTATATGTACAAGTAATGCTGTAATAAATACATACAGAGGTGGTTTATGAGCACGTATGGAGAGTATATGTACAGTACACTCTCTTTAGACTTACAGATGACAATGAAAGGATAATTATGTACATACTAATTCACTGTATGTGTTACACACATGTACATAACATATAGAACAGTAAAGTGTATTGCAATGCCTTTCATTTGTTGTCTGGTTCTCTTTTGGGGATTTTTTTACTCTGAAAAACATGCCAAAATTATGCCATGAGTGATTTCCATACCTGAGTGATTTCCAAAAATGTGTAGAAAATATAGTAAAATATAGGATTCATAACCCATAATGTAGTATATAGGCATAGACATACGTAAATGCCTAATCTCTTCTTTTTGGCTCAATATTCTTTTTTCGTCACTTTAGGCTAGTAAGATATTGACCTAATTTGCCTGTAAGGCATAGCTTTAGAGGAAAAGGATGCGCTCACTAGTGGTGACAGAATTTTATATAGAAAAAACACAATTAATGTCTTTAATTTCTAGTTAAAATTTGACAGACATCGTTTCTTTTGCACATGGGTTACATTGTATATTTTTAATGTCAAAAGTTTAACCTTATTACTTAATATTGTATTTTTCATCAATGAATTCATTAACTTTTTACCAAAAGAGACTATAAGGAATAATTTGGATTGACTTAGACAAGAAAATTTGGCCTCAATCTACAACGTTTCCTTCAGTTTACCTTTCCCAGTGTATTATTAATATCAACCGCCTCCATAAAACCTTTCTGAAGCGTCTCTCCACTCACCAGTCAGCAGATAAACCCATCGTAGAGAAGTATATTAGCGGGTTGTAAATGAAAAAAAAAAGAGAAAAGTCTATAGCGTGCACACTGACGTCACTCCAGGGTCCCCCCAGTGCAGGCAGTGTGAGAGCTGCGGGACACCCAGCTGGAGGAGAGGGAGGAGGTCCCACCATCACCCCCCATGCTCCCTGACAGTCTGAGCTGCAGGAGAAACCTGACTAGTAGCGGAGTTTTATCCCTGGACTTTTTTTACCCACCAGCGGAATATAACGGGACTAACTTTGATCAAGCCGCGGGCGTTTTTTCTCCACTTCCTGCAGTGTAGGACTGTACGTGTTTTTTGGGGGAATTAATCTTAGAGAAGGTGATTGTTTCATTACACGGTTTGTGATTATGTTTGTATCTATGCATGCATGCGCCTTTGGGTAACTTATGGGATTGTATTGGCTTGATCGTTCGCGTCCAGCATCCTGCTTGATGTTCAGTCAGTGTAGGAATATGATTTTTTCTTATACATATATATACATATATATCTGCATTTATCTTTAAATGTGGAGTCAGTCACTTAATGTGTGAGCTTGTAAATGTGTGCGCGTTACAGAGATTGTGCTCTGTGTGAAGGATGTTGCTCTTAAAAGCACTTTGATGTCCAGATATGTATTGTGCTGTAAAACTGCGCCATCTCATGGCCAATGTAGGAAATGTGTCTACTTAAATTACCACTAATGTGTCTATTGGCCAGAGCTTTGTTACGTTTTGGAAATTAGACACAATCAGTGGTGGAAGAAAAAAAAAATCAGACCTGTTACTTAAAAGTAAAAGTAGCAATACCACAGTGTAGAAATACTCTCTTATGAGTGATGACGTATGAAGCATGAAAGAGTCTTGCATCCAAAAATGTGCATCAGTAAAAGTACATAAGTATTAGCATCAATTATACTTAAAGTAACGAAAGTAAAAGTATTTATTTATATATATTACTGGATTGGAAGTATTGATGCATCCATGTGTAAGCATCACTAATGCCTCAGCTGGTAAAGGTAGAGCTAACTTTAACTGTTTTATATACTTCCAGTGCTATAATTTTACATCATAATTTTTTAATTGATTATATTTTGTATTAATAATCTGAATCTGCAAAGTAACTTGTAACTAAAGCTGTTATATAAAGTAGCACTCAAAGGAAATACTACAACAGTATTTGAGTAAAAGTACTTCGTTACATTCCACCACACCACACAAAACATGTGCAGATACACATACGAACACTTGCACTGAGCTAGAGCTCCTTTTTTAACCATTTTCTGACGTTTTATAGACCAAACGACCAAATTTGTGCTCACAGGACTCAGCGTAGGGCTGCAACTAATGATTATTTTCATGATCGATCAATCTGTAGATTATTTTCTCATGAAAATAATCATTAGTTGCAGCCATACGCTGAGCCCTGTGTATTTTAAATGTATTTTAAAATGTTTGGATGTATGTGTAAATGTAAGTCTTGCTTCCATTATTAAGCTGTATATCACTATATCAGTATATCCCTTGTGTAGAACTGTTGGGAATATACTTAATGCACCCCTAAGAATGAGTTTTTAATATTTTTAATAGCCTTCCATAATATCATAATAACAAGCTATTATCCTGTCATATTAGGCATTTTGTCAGGGTAACTGCGGTGCCACACCCGACTTATATAAACTTTTAAGACGAGGATTTTACCCTGCAGCACCTTTCTCATTGCCAATGTGATGATGCATGATTGTCACACATGTGCGCACTCACACACATGCACATAAACATGTTGCCTTCAAAGTGCCCCCCTGCTATGCTAAGAGTCACACTCGCTGCAGGGATTTTGTGAATGAACACAGGCTTTAGATGTGCGTGTCCTGTCTCTGGGCGTTGAGCCAGCAGGGGATCAGAGAGACATGCAAGCTGTCAACCGAGGCTTAGCATCACCTCCAGGATAACTGAGGACTCCCCTGCAGGCTCCGGTCCCGTAACCTGTGATCACACCCAGGATATCTGTAATGCACCATTACAGATTTCCCAAAGGTTTAAGTACTGTATTTGTTCTGTTAAAAAACATGCCTTTAGGCTAGCATCGGACCAAGAGCGGGTCCAAGCTGACTTTGGTCCAATAGCTGCTGCATCATCTTAATTTCTTCCCTGCAGAAGTATGGCTCAGTGCTTCTTTTAATCCTGTACAGTATGTAATAATCTAATATGGTGTGAGGGGATAAGTGAACTTTTCTGTGAACGGAGAATTCTTTGTCTTCTGTGTTATAGTCTAAGAGTCCATGCAGGTGCGGGTCAGTGAGAGTTCAGTCTTCTTTGTCCACAAGAACTGACAACTGTATATACGTAAGCGCATGTAATACCTATGTGGCTTTGCCTTCGTGGGCTCTTTGTGGGTGTGAGGTGAAGGTAAGGTCAGCTGTTCAACCTGAGAACCACTAAGTCCGGTTCCACAGTTCGGCTTTACTTCTGTGCCAGTTGCTCAGGTCCAACGATGCATCATCTGTGTGGTCTGCAATGGTCATCTGCCCAGTAACAAGTTATCTTTACGCTACTGTTGGGGTCCAATGCCTCTTTAAGAGGCTTTCTGTGTTGTAGAGAACATTAACTTCACATGAATGGTCAAGGTTTACTCCTGAGATTAGCACACGAATCCAAACTGACCCCTCAGGTTACAGCACAAACAATACATAGGTCGTATCTTTACTGCCGGTAATAAAAACGTTTTAGGTGGGAAAGACATAGAGTACCTTAAAATACTACATCTACTCCCCACTGCACTCTGTTTTATGGCCTTTGAAATCACTCACCGGGGAAACACACTTGATCGGTAAGACAAATAAAAAGTAGGAATGCTGGAAATACATAATGGATTCATGCGAACTTTTTAAAATACCAATTGAACTCTTAAATATTCAACAAAGCAAGACCAAAGTAGGACATTTTAATTAAAAAAAATCTCTCTAAAAATATTACTGTCATGTAATTCAACTGGTTTCTGACATTTTAATTAAAGAAAAACTGTACTTTATCCCTCCCTATGCTTGTTTTTGACCTCCACACCCACGACAGAACATCTCTCCTTTTTATAGACCCATATTGTTCAGCTCAAATTCACTCCTGGCACACAAATGTGACTGCTTTGCCGTCTCAGTCAGTTTTTCATTTCTCGGTGTCGTGTGGACTTCCGGCTCTTTGATTTTAGGGTTCGACAGCACCGAGTCTGCTGATTCTTACCCTCTTGCCTTACCTGCCCTCGTCAGCCACTAACGGTAAATGACAGAGCATCCATAGACTGGTTAGTGGTTATTTAATGTGCGCTAATGCTTTTGAAAGGGGTGGATGCTTTGGTCTGCTCTCACAGACACGACACAGCTGACACTGACAGCGCCGGAGAGTCCAACCCTCCAGCGATCCGCCTCTTCAAAGGGAAAAGATTTTCTTAAGTATATTTTTTGGGGCGTTTTATGCCTTTATTAGATAGCGATAGTTGAGAGGTGACAGGAAATAGAAACAGAAAATGACTTGCAACAAAGGTTCTCAGCTGGAATCGCACTGCAGACGTTGCGGTCATGTGGCATTCGTCCTGACCAATAGGCTACATGGGTGTGCCAAAGGAAATGAGTTTTGACCTGTGGCTGCAGAGGAATGAACTGTATGCCATTCATGTTTCTGTAGAAACTTTTGAAATGTATTCCCTAGTTCGCCTCATTTCTTAGCTCAAGATTGCTTTGCAGTAGATGTTTGATAAAAAAATTTTAAAAAAACCAGGGCTGAATTTCTCAATAATCATCTCACATGTGTCTCTCTTTCTCTCCGTGCAACAGGTAGCTGGAGTCATCCTCCTGGAGGGAAACGTTCACATTCGACGTGAGCAGACTTTGGCTACACTCCACGACTCCCTCCCCCCTCCCCCCTCCCGCCTTGGCCCTCCTCTCCTCTTCCCTCCGACTGGCACAGAGAAGAGAAGAGTGTGAGAGACTGAGCGAGGGAACGTGGGAAAGAGGAAGACAATGTACCAAACGCTGCTCCTTTCCTCCTCCCTCTTCATCCTTCATGTGATGGGCACTCCCCAGTTCTTCGCTCACCATGGGTAACAGTTCTCTTAATGCTCTTCCTGTGTTTATTATGGCCTGTCATTTGATCAGCGTGGTCCTCAGTAGCTGGGTAACGACTTTAGCTACAGATCTCCACTTCAGTTGTCACTCAGACGTGTTTGTTTTAGCGACCTCTTCGCTCGATTTGACATTCTCACCCCACTACCAATGTACACAAATTGGTCAAATGACTTTCTCTAAGGACCGAAGCTCTACCCTTCTGTCCTAGACGATTAGGCATATACCGGCGTGGGGGAGTCTACAGGCTCATCTTGTCATTTTCAGTCAATTTGCACAAAGACCAAAATAAACCGAAAGGTCAAGTGGAGCCAAAGAGGTCAAAGATCAACTTTTAACACATTCAGGAGTGATTACATGGGTCGGTCAGAAGCTATTAGGCTGCACGCCAACTTTTAGTGACATTAAGGCTCAAATCTGGACTTTTTCAAGCTTTCTGAACCTAATGGGAGCCACTTAGGGCCTAAATATCTCAAACTGTTTCAACTCTGGTCTGGAAATAACTCACAAGCTGTGAAGCCTCTCATCTAAAAACCCGGCTCGACTTCCGGTGCGGATGCTATTTAAAGCCGAAAGAACGTCTATAATTTCAGGTCAGTTTTTAATATTCGATCTCTCTTTTGCAGGAGGAGGGCGTGTGGCCGAGACCTCCGTCACAACGTTGTCATGGCAACGGAGTCGTACGTCCAGCCGGTGCACAAGCCGTACATCACCGTGTGTCAGGGGCATCGCCTCTGCAGCACATACAAGTAAGTAAGACTACCAGTAACGCACTCATCAACAAATAATAACAGAATTTGACACTTTCAGCTTTTTTGGCAAGCACCATGTGTACAGTATTTACATGAGGACTCGGGTCAAAGCTGTGTCAAAACAGAGTTTTAATTAGGCTGTCACAAGATGTTTATTTCATTAGGGGGGGTAAACAATGCTTGACATGTTTAGGAAGGGAAAGGGTTATGAGTGCAGTCATAAATAGATCTAGACTTTCTCCCACACACATACACAAATATGCGTTTTTGCACAGAACTGGGTCACAGTGGCACATATTCGGGTGGAATCTAAATATCGAGTACTTTGTATAACTACGGGAAATGAAGTGCCTGCCCACAGAGACCGCAGCCGTGTTTATTTTGGACCACGTCTCCCTCCATACTTACGCACTCTCTATCTCTCCCCAGCTCTGATGCTTTCTAGTCCCCCCTTACATTCCCTCCATTTCAAACATGTTTTTTTTTAACTCATCACTCACCACCAAAATTCATCTGTTTTACTTTTGGATTTGGACTTTTCTAATCCTCTGATGTATACTAATGATGTGGGCCGGCCTCGGACAATTACAGGCCTCTAATCTCCTAGATGATTCTGAAATTATTCGATCCTTTTGTTTTCAAAAACACGTCACTGTTTTTTCCTTGGTTCAACTTTTGCCTCATTTTTATCATCTCGTATCTCTTCTTGTAAACTAAACATACCAGATTCTCAGCAGGCAGCAGCAAAATCTCAGAATGTAGATCTGACTTTGCATCTCATCTCCTGCCCCTTGCTCCCTCTCTCCTTCCCTCCCTCCCTCCCTCCCTCCTTCCCTCCCTCCCTCCCTATCTCATCTCTGAAACACTCTTGGAAGTCAGTGGTCCGCGGTTTCAATATTCCACCGAAGTCCCGTTCTTGCAATCTCACAGAACATAAAAAGACTGAACCACACATGGAGGCGATGACAGCATTGCATATAACCAGAAAGCCCTAACTATGTGTGTGTCTATGTTTTGTCTCTACAGGACCGTGTACTCGGTGGCATACCGGCAGGTGAGCAGAGTGGCGCCTCCATCGCGTTTCTACCCAGAGTGCTGCCCGGGATGGCGGAGATTTCATTCTCACAACTGCAACCAAGGTAACCAGGAGGGACATGCGATGAGTTTATGTGATGATCTGTACCTGCTTCACCTGACAGAGAAGCTTTTCAAATGTTAAAGGAATGGTTGGACATTTTTGGGGAAGAGTTAGAGGAGAAAATCAATACCACTCTCATGTTTGTCCATTAAATATGAAGATACAGCCAGAAGTCGGTTGGCTTAGCTTAGCATAGCCACTGAAAACTGAGGGTAACAGCTTACCAGACTGTCTAAACATTAAAAAGTCTGCCCACCAGCACCTGTAAAGTTCACAATTATAATTCGTTCAATGTGTACAAGTGTAAAAAAATCAAATTATGGTTTTACAAGGGGTTGTGTGCTGAATTATTTCCTGGCCAAAAGCCGTAGCTTCCTGAAATCTCTACTGGTTGCCTGCTGTGTCCAGCCAAGAAATATTCCAGCACTTGGCTTCCCATAAAACCACAACTTGTAGTTTTTACACTTTGGTTTTTGTACAGATTAAACAAACTAGATAATTTGTGAACTTCAAAGGTGCTGGAAAGCGGAGTTTTCTGCCTTTAGACATAACCGAGCTAGCTGTTTCACCAAATAAAAATAAACGCATTTCCTGAAAAATATCAAACTATTCCTTTAAATGTCTCTTACAGCTGTGTGTGATCAAGCCTGTGAGAATGGAGGTACCTGCTTAAGACCCAACCAGTGTGCTTGTCCGCTAGGCTGGACAGGGCACCAGTGCCAAACAGGTAAACACACACACACACAAACATACACATTTACCTATACAGACACACACATGAGTCTGTGTGTGCGTATTCACACACACACGCGTCAACCTATTTCCTTGTCTTTCTTGTCAGATGTGGACGAGTGCAGCGAGCAGTGGCCGTGCGCCCAGGAGTGCGTGAATACAGCTGGCAGCTATCGATGTGCATGCAGAGACGGCTTCAGGCTTGCCGGAGACGGCCGTTCCTGTCAAAACCTTCCTCCTCCTCCTCCTCCTCCTCCCCCTGCAACTCCTCCCTCTCCCACCCAGACAAGCCAGGCAACAGTGGGTGGTCACACTGATGCGGGTAAATACGCAGCAAAGGAGTGTGTGTGTGTTGGTACAGTATGATTTTATGTCTTGCAGAAGTAAAGTGTCTGGAGAAGAAGAAGAAAAGAACATAGCCAGCTTCGCGGTCCATTATTACTTTTGGTACGCGCTATGCCACTCTCAACTCGTACCGTGAGTAATAATGCACTGCGACTGGTGCCGACTCCAGACAGATGTCTTGTGGTCTGGCCCCGAGCGGTGAGACTGGGACCATTTGGACTTTGATAATGACTAACTGAGTTTACTCCTATGAGTCCTATGAGTAAAGCAAACATCTGACTCTGACAGAGCTCCCATGCTAATACGGACATATTTTTATCCCGCACACTCCATTAGTTCCCTGAAAAATGTTGCAATGTTGTCTTTTACCATAAAAAAGTCGATGTTCATTTGTGTGTTCTCCCTGTATCCGAGCAACACAACAACACAACCCCCCTCTGTGTCTACAAATGTGGTAGTTGACCCCACGATATTACTTTTAATTCCCATTCTGTGTCAGCGCTATTGTTCTCTGGGGAAAGTTTGCAACATGAAACCTTCAAGAAGACTTACCTTTTCCTGATTTCTTTCAAATCTGTCCACCTTCAGGGGTTTTAATGAGTTCCCAAACTCTATATCTAATGGAGATACTGTCCCATGTACTGTCAAAAAAAAGAAAAATCTCAATGTAAATGTGAGATTGCTAAATTTCTTGGCCTCTGCACCAAACTCCCTCATATTTATCAGTGTTTCTGTAAAGAAGAAAGACCAAATTCCTGCAAAAATGAAACTCCTCAGCTGAAATGAGGTTCTTCACCTCCCGTGACTTAACATGATATGGATTGATGAGATTCCCGCAAGTATTGCTGAATCAGCGACAGAGAGAAAAATACACGAAGAAACAAAAAAAGGAGGCGAAGCCAAAAATATGACAGATCTCACTGCTTGTTGAAAGCAGCGGAGGGTTATTTGTGAGCAGCTCTCAGATGCAAAAACTGCAAGACCGGCAGCAGAGATGTTGCATGAGACTGCATTCCATTATCTGTTCATATGCAAACGTCAGAGGGATGTTGATGGAGATTACAAATATAAACACAGGTTTAAATGCTCTGATTGGACAAGAAAGCAGACTATCACCCTGACCCTGCCAAGCTGCTGTGGAGGAGTGTTGGACTAGATTTCTGTCTCTCCATCTTCCTCTTTCCCCCCTCCGTCTCCCTTTTTTCACTCTGCTCTTGGCCAACACTTGTGTTCTCATTCCAACTCCATCAACCCTGTCTGCTGGGGGTCATCGCCAGCTCCCTCACCTCCTTCTCCTCCTCCTCCTCCTCCTCCTCCTCCTCACCCTGTTTCTCAACTCACTCTTGTCTCAGTAATGGACCACATCTGGGAGAGATTGAACTGCTCTCGGTCTGTCTGCCGAAGCGCAGCCAGGGAGGAGAGCAAGGGGGGGTTCCTAATTTCGCATCCCGATCTGGGTCGCTCTTGCACCAGGGACATTCCCCTCAAGTGGAGGCAGACACTTCCCCCGTTCTCTGTAACCGATGTACGTTCACAGGAGGGATGAATGAGTGTCTGTCTATTTCTAGCGACCTCTCGTTCTGCTTGTGTATCAGCTTTTCGGCCGTTCCCAGATCCATGATTCCCCTCGTGTGTCCTAAATTCCCCCGGTCTCCCTGCAGCTCTGCGGTCCTTTTCCTGGTTTGTAGTTTAGAGACTTTGGAGTGGCCATGAATCTTTCCAGGAGAGGGATTGATGCTCACAGGAATCCTCTGAGATATAAACTTTAGATCTGAGAAAGAGGATTAAATACACATCATTCCTGCCTTTGATCTATACCCTAACCCCTCTCTCAACCCCGCCTCCCTAGTAGCCACCATCTTCTAACATCCTCTGATGTGCTTTTCTGCATTTGTATCGTTTCTACAGGTTTCAGCCTGGTGGAGAATGTAACGGAGGAAGTACAGAGCCTGAGGAACAGAGTAGAGCTGCTGGAGAAGGTAATTGAGCAGCGTGTGCTTCAGAAAACATGAGCACATGTTCAAACATAAGCGCACACACACATAAAAAGCCACCTACCCCGATACCTCCCAGCCTCACTCACCAAAAACCCCCTCTGGTCCTTGTATGCTGGAATGATGTAAAATCCTGGTTGCTGTTTAATCCTCAAAACAAAGAATCTTTGAAATGCCAGACTACATAATGGCTTTTGAACATTTTTATGGGTTTTATTAGAATCCTGCTGGTGTTTAGTGAAACAATCAGAGAGTTGAATGAATGATGCTGTAGGTCACATACATTTTTATTTACAGGATGAGTAATAGTCCTCTTTTTTTCCCCTCTTTTTCCGCCTCCTTCCTCTGTGCAGAAGTTGCAGTTGGTGTTGGCCCCCTTCAGCAGCTTCTTTCCGCTGTCGCTGGACGAAGGCTTGTCAGAGAAAACCACCTTACTCTCTCACTCTTTCCAGCAACTAGACCGCATCGACTCCCTTAGTGAGCAGATTGGCTTTCTGGAGGAGCGCCTCGGCACATGTGAGTGACCACGGGCTGACCTTTGATTGTTCGCAGTTGAAAACATAGCTATTAGAAGAGGGAAAATCCAATATTTATTTGAACACCACTAGAACTTTGTGTCCCAGGAAAGCAGAAAACAAATTGCAAACAACTTCAGAAAAAGCCCAAATGTAGCAATTGACCTTAATATAATCACATCAACTGTATTAAAGCCAATATTAGTAAAAATCCAATAACATAATAAAATATTGCGGCTGTAGCATTATAACATTTTTGGCTATAAAAGTATAATAAGTTAAAGGTGCAGTGTGTAGAATTTAGTGGCATAGAGGGGGAGGGGTATTTAGTTGTTTGCAATCTGCAATCTCACCACTAGATGCCACTAAATCCTTCACATTGGTCCTTTAAATGACACAGTCAAGGTAGATCAAACAATAAGTGAGGAGATACATTTGCTCTTAAGTTTAAACCTAATTAGGACATTAAAGGTTGGATAAAGGCTAATGTCAGCATGCTAACATGCTCATAATGACAATGCTAATGCTGATGTGAAGCAGGTATAACGTTTACCTCTGTTCAGTATCTTTGTTTAGCGTGTTAGCATGTTAACATGTCCTAAAAAGCGCTAAACACAATGTACAGCTTAGGAGGCTGACATAAATGTCATTAGTCTTGCAGGTATTTGGTCATTAACCAAAGTAATGGACAAACTGGAACTTTAAGCCACTGGTGGCGCTAGAAGAAAAGTCAGAGGATCACCAAAAGTCAGTGGGATTCATCCTCTGGGGGACATGGAAGTCTAGACAAAATTTCATGGCAGTTCATCTTGTAGATGTTGAGACATTTCAGTCTGGACCAAAGTGGTGGATGGACCAACAGACAAACTGGCATCCATAAAGTCATAATGCCAGCCTGGCTACAAATAAGCCTGATTTGATAGCCACCCTTTCTTTCAAAATCACATCTCTCCGCACCCTAACATTTGGGCTGAAAATGTATCGTTTAAAATGTGCACTGTTTCAGTCATAAGCCACACCCATGACCCGATGACCATATGCGCTCATTGTAAGCTCTTTATCATCACAGTGCAACAGGGTTTGCACATGAGACTGGGCTTTACCTTTCAATAACAAGTTTTGTAATTAACTATCAGTTGATTCCTTAATTATCTCTGTCAACAAACTCCCTGTGGAGGTGCTGACTGGGATTGCAGATCATGAGATCATGGCCTTTCATGTCTTCAATGATTAATGACTGAAAGTAGCATGTACAGTATAAAAAAACAGCAAAGATATCCATCAAATTAAGTTTGCTTTTACCACTTATATTCATGCTGTTATGAAATAAGGTTACAATTTTAAAACCCATTAATCAATATGAACTTTAGCAATTTTAGGGGATATCTATCAATTGCATTTTAGTATCAACTGTCTGCACTTATTTTTAAGTTGTCATGTCAAACTGAGTATACAAAAAGCCTACCAGACATCCATTTTATCTGTCAAAAGAATTTCTTGGAATTCTCATGTGTATATCAGGATCCTGACCCCACTTTTGAGAAACTCAAAAAGGCTTAATACCTTATTATATTATTTGAACATTGTTTTTTTATGTTATGAACCTTATCATATTTGGTTTAATGACATTAGGGTCAATTATTACATCCTGGGCCTTTACAAATCATCATCATCATCTACCTTGAAATTGACTTGACAATATATTGTACTAACTCTTTCCACTCTTCTCCTCTTCTCCTTGTAGGTTCCTGCCAGGAAAATTAACCACGAAAAACATGGCAGACATCATTTCAAGACAGAACGTACGCACCGAGATGGCTGGTGTCTGTAAGAAAGGGAACGGCAGAAAGTAGAAACATACCCAGTTCTTGTTATGCTGTGACGCAATCATCGCACAAATCATCGCTGATTTTAACTATTCCCAACAGGTTCATTAATTGTACTCCTTGAATCGTTGTCAAAATCTTGATTTTTTTAAAAACAGTATCTGTGGCAGGGTCAGTTTCATTTATTACATCACCTCTTTAACATCTGAATCAAACCCCCCATAGGGTCAAAGGTCAAGCTGGCCACTTTGTTTCTCTGTTTGTTTTGCATCAGTGCAGCTGTGTCCTCCGAGTCTCAGAGTGTCCCGAGGCAGACATGGACATCTGTATTTATCTATTTAAATTATGATTACTTGTAGTTATTTCTCAGTGCTCCAACAGACATTTTTTTTTACCTAGTTTTGTAACATTTTGTAATAAAAAAAGTCTTAATCAAAAACACCATGTGTGCTCACTATTATAAAAGGATTACTCAATGTTTGCAAATGCCTACTCTCCTCTCCACAGGCTGAGTGAGCAAAGCTAACACAACATTAGACGTCTCTTGTTGACCTCTCTCTCCTACTATACATATATATATATATATATATATATATATATATATATATATATATATATACATATATATATATATATATATATACACACACACACTGTATGTATGTAATTCACAGATGAAGGCACAGCAGGCATTTAAGTGCACAACCATTTAAGAAAAAAAAAAGAATTCTTTTTATTTAATCTTTTGCAAGGCATTCACGTTTACCCAGAAAAGGTGAAATCAAGAACACTACATCATCAATATTAACCAGATACTATAATGGGCGTCTATACCATGTGTGCATATTTTTACACACACACACACACACACACACACACACACATACAGTAAGGGACCACACACATACAAGGCTCTGCAGGATATCAGCTCTGTTTCTCATACCCATCTAAAGCTACCACCAATTACACTTTTAATAGCTTTGGTGAAAATCAGAGAAAACTGAAGTCCTTGTTTTCTTCCTCCACCCGAACTCAGCATGAAAAGTGCTTTATTAAGGTTCAGAATACTTTTCTTTTTCCATTATCTTACATATTGGTTTTCGTAAACAACTGTCCCCCCCCCCCCCCCCCCCCCCACCCAGCCAAAAAAAAAAAAAAAAAAATCAGCGGGGTTGTTGCAGAGCAGAGCTCATGACACAAAGCTTACAAATCACACATTGGTATTACAAAATAATCAAGAAATGAACAGGAAATCAATGGATAAAACACTCCATTAGCAAAAATTTATATGGTATAGTTCATATTTTGGAAGAAATTTGGTAAGAGTACTTGTTAACATTCAAACCACTTGCTTCAAAGGTAAAATTTGCTTACAGATAAGAAAAAAGTCAATAAATATATTCAATCTAAGAAAAACAAATTACAGAATTTGATTAATTACTATTAGTAGGGGTAAATATTCCATACTGGCCTTGAACATAAATGTAACCCTGACCATCACATGTACTTTAAAGCCCAGAGCCCAGCAGGTATTGCTAAAACTACCGCTGCACTATGAACAGCAGTGTACAGGCTTAGTACCAAGTATATTGATGAATCCATTCACGAGATCATCTCCTCAGAAGGTCTGTGTGTGCGCGCAACAGGTCAGTCTAGGTATAAATTTTTAAACATTTAATGATCAAATAAATACATTTCCTAGATTTGATACTGACTGTATGCCGAGACAACATCCCACGTTAATACAATAACTTCAAAAGAAATAAAAAAAAAAGATGCAACTAGCGGTACGCAAATATCCTGAATGCTGAAATACATTCTCAGATGAGTGTTTGATGGGCGAAAGCAGCGCAATAAGTGATTTTGCAAACAGTGTAAAGGCAGTGAGCAATATGAAATGTAAGACCTAGATGTAAACTAAAAAAAAAACAGCTCAGTCGGTTCTATACGGTTAGAAGTCATAGTCAGTACATAGAAAACGTAAATCTAACAAAAGCATCCAAAGTGCAACGACCACCAGTCAGACTTAAGGCCAAAAAATTTCCACAACTTTTTTTTTTAAATAATCAAATATTCTTCCATGAGGTTAAATGAATCAGAACATCACAACTTAAAAACAACGTTAATCACGTTCGTTTCGCTTTCGACGACTCTTCACGTTGCCAATCAACAAAACATGTTTTAAGTCATTAAACTCTTCTGAGATGTAGACTCGCCAGGTTTGTTAGTAATTTATAAATCTTTAAGTTAACCAGAACAAATAAAAATCAGTCGAACGACGCTAGAGACCATTCCACAGTCCTCTCTACAGTAAGAACTACCTTTCATCAACGGTAAAGGGAAATCAGTGAGTAGAAATACTTATAACGTAGATCATAGTGAGATAATAACGGGCTTACGCTGGAAGCTTCCCCAAAAAAAAAAAAAAAATCACTTCGTCATGGCACGGCAGGTAGCTTGCACTTTGGAACAGTAATGTGAAAACAGTTGGACATTGCACTTTATGAAATCATCTTTTTTTTTGACACATCTTAAATAGGTTCACTTGTGAGTTCCTCCCGAGGAGTGAAAACGTGTGATCGCTTTTTAAAAAAACAAAAAAAAACAAACAAACAAACAACAGAAAACAAGATTATCCGGTGTGGAATAAATAGAGAGCAAAAATACAGAATACAGCGAGAAGACACTTGCTCGATGCTGCACGCAGGTTATTTCTAATGTTTTGGGAGGACAAACTGAAAGAAAGCACAATGATACATCAACAATGCACAACATTGAAAACCGATCAGTCCACTTAAGTCCATTAATTCAGTACAGATGGGTGCTATTGTTATACACTGTGTCTTGTAACCTTGAATTCCTTGCTGTCTGACATCATGTGAAGTATGTCATGGAGCTATTGGTCATAGAGTTATAGAGCCAACGTGGATATAGAGTTGAATTCATAGCAACAGAACTAAAGAAGTCCAAGGTCGACCGGTGTCGACCTCTCACCTCAGCGCACACCCCGCCGCTCGTGGAGACCCCGCTCCTTTTGTCTTTAGGCAAGAGACTGGAATGCAGAGAGGGGGGAGAACATACTAAAAGGAAAGGAAGGAGATGGGATACTTTTTGTGTGTGTGTGTGTGTGTGTGTGCGCGCGCGCTCGTGTTTGTGTGTATGTCTGTGTGCGTACGTGAGCGTCCAAAACAACTAAACAAAAAGGCAGCATGAGAGGAACATAAAAATCCAGTGACATTTATGAACAGAAAAGCGAAAAAATGCCGAGATTTATATGCTGAACAGAAGGCAGAAGCAGGAGAAAAAAATAAAATAAAATAAAATAAAAAAAAGGTCAAAAAAAGTACAAAATGGCGATAAAGTGTGACGATAACAAAGTCAGGCTTCCGAAGCCGAGAGAACAAAGCGAGGATGAAGGTGGACAGAGCCATCCAAAAAAGGCATGCATGAAGAACGACACACATCCATACTGTTCGGCTTGCCGTCCGTCACTCCGCTCACGGCGTGCAGAGCAGCGCTGCTGCCGGGTGCTGCTGCAGACACGGTGAGGGTCGGGACTGACTGTGCTGTATGGTCAGGCCAGAGGCAGACTGGACCAGGCGTCAACTAGACAAGAAGAGGATTCATGACAAGAGACCTGTGTCATGTTGTTTCCTGGCCAGGTGATGGGACAACCTGGGAGGAGCAGGGAGGTCTGGGGAAGGAGTGGGTCTCAGACAGGGACATAGGAGAAAAAAGAGGCGGGAGTATGGTAAATGTTCAGTGCCTCAGGGGCCCGTTGCTACGGGTTATGGAGTCAGAGATGTCCAGGAAGGCTGAGCGCATCACATTGAAGGATTTGTCAGAGAGGGATGACACGTCCTCTGACGTCATCCCCTTTGTCTCGATCTTTGGAAGGATCTTCAATCTGATGGTCCCTGCGGAGGCACAAAAACTTCACTGTCAGAAGCCTCGCAGCAGCTCTAATAGCTTTTTGTATACAGATGTGGATTAGTCACACATAACAGAAAAAGGACTAGAAAGTGAAAAAAACGAGGAGGAACAAAGCTGAGTTACCCGATTTGAACTGCTTTTGTTTCCGTAGGTAGAAGTTGCTGTAGGAGGAAAAAACGACGGGTATGATGGGTGCCTGAAAAACAAGGGAGAGAGGAAGCGATGAAGTGAGAAAAGGCGAAAACTCAAACATATTGTCAAATATCACCTCTTAATTTTCATATTAAAAAACACAAATGTAGAGTAATCTGATGTCTAAACCTTACTTTTGACCATTTTCTTCTTCCTCAGCAAACCAAAAAGATGAGAAACAAAAAGACAGAAATGCTTGACTGAACCAACATCACATTCATTCATTGTCTCTCTCTCTCTCTCTCTGTCTCTCTCTCACACATACACACAATCAGCACCAAACGAGCAATCTCCATCTCCTCCGCTGCTGCTAATAGAGGCCGAGTCTCTCTCTCGAGGCCCTGAGCGGCCCTTCAACAGGACTGGCTGAGCCAAACGTGGCTCCCCCTGGGGGCTGTCCTGCTTCCACTCAATCTGGCCGGCTGGGTACAAATGGAAAGGCTGGGCTGTAACTCGGCAGAAGCAAACACTGAGAGATAGAAATAGTCCGTGTTCACACAGAAGTAGTCTCAAATGTAAAGCGAAGCCAGCGGGGGGAAAATCAAAACACAGATTGTATTCTCCAGACCTCAGATGAAGTTATTCCGCCACCTCATGCCAACACATACACACATACACTAATTCCAAATCAAGCACTCCTGATAGCATCCAAGCGCTTATTTGTATAACATATAAGCAGGGTCTGAGCTCCAGAGTCAACAGAAACCCTAAAAAAGATGTTAATGTGTTTGCTGATGAGGAGCAGCAGGGCTTTATTTATGTAGCCTTTCTGCCCTGCTGCCTATATGACCCAAACTGATATTAATCTTTAGCAGCAAGGTCCCAGAAAATTGGCTCACACATACAAACACACACACACACAGAAACCACACAAATTGCGGTTTCTGGCTATTCAACAAAGTTTTTTTTTTTTTAATTCATTCCACCTGTCTGACCCTGACTGTGCGCTATGAAACAGCAGCTCGAGAGCAGAGACCTCCCACCTGCACGCGGAGACGAAACTCATAAAGACGCGCGGCTGAGCTGTCAATAACTCTGCTGTCGTTCTGCGTTAGAAAGCGCTGTTGTCGTCCGTCTGATAGTTTAGTACTGGAGTTTAGAGTTAGATCATACACAACAAACAGCAGATTTCACAGGAGACTCAAATAGAGACATCAGAATGAATGTGCTGAAAAAAAAAAAAATCTAAGTGAAAACAGACCATTTCAAAGCATTTCTTGCCAATAAGTCTGGCTTATTAATCCATCTATTCGAGCCATCATCTGTATAATCGGATATGGTTAAATCATAAAGTTGTCTTGGGCCATATAAGGTTGCTAGCTCCCCCATGTGTCTGGAATCAGCACAATGCTGGAAACATGACCCTCGCTGTTTCATAAGACAAAAATTGGCAGAAATCTCCTGGAATGAAGCCAGTATCATCACAACCCTGAACAGGATGAGGGTGTGCATTTTAATATATAAATTCAACATGTAAAGATAGGATACAGATAGGACAGCTCACACACACACACACAGAGTATATAGAAAGGGAAACATAAGGAGATCAAAGAAAAGATACTCACTTGTGCCTGCACTGCCAGGTGGAATGCGCCTTTTTTGAAGGGCAGCAGGTCGCCTTTCTGGTTTCGCGTCCCCTCTGGGAACACCCACAGACGAATCTGTAGAGGTCAAAAGGACGAGAGGTGAAAGGAGGAACGGCGATTTAATCATCCCATGTCATCCTCAATGTGTCAAAACCAGAGCTTTGTGCCTGATGATTAAGCGCAAAGAAGACCGCAAATACCCACGTACAGCTCATGTAGTTTCTGGGATCTCATCGCTACGACACAGAGGTGAATTACCTGGTCGTCCAACATGGTTTTGGCGGCGTCGGCCATGACGCTCTTGGCGTCGCTCGTCTTCTTTCGGTTGATAAAGACGATGCCTCCCAGCCAGCAGATGAGGCCTACTGTGCCGGCGTAGATCAACTCTTTCTTGGCGATCATGGTGCAGCGGTCCGGTAAGATCTCCATCAGGCCTGAGAAAACGGAGGAAAGGAAGCTCACTCACTCATAAATATCATAAATGTCATAACTACAATGTGTTTCAGTACATTAACAACAAACAATACAAAACAATATCTTAAATCATCATTAGCAGTCTTTGTTCAGATCAAATTTAAACCTTGGTTAAACAAACTAAAAAAATAGAAGGATGCATGATGGAAAAATCTGTTGTTTTGTCCAGACAAGCAGGATTTAATTTTTCCAACTTTGGGAAATAACACATTTTGATGCAAGATGTTTGTCAATCTGTCATCATGTAAACTCTATCCTAATAGCTAGTTTGTTTGCTTTACCACTGGCCACAATTACACAATAATTGGCTTGTTTTGTCATTTATTTTTCTAAATTTGAAGCATTTTCCATCATAAAGTTGAAGTGTTTAAACCCCCTCAGTAGTTCCTAATATACAAATTGGGCCAAGTCTGTTTTAAGCAGTTGGTGCTCCTGATTTTGATTACAGGAAATCAGTATAACAAAAAAACATTACTTAGAGTTCTGCAATGCACACAGAGGAGTGGTAAAACTCAACAGTGCCTGACGTCTGTGTGAACTCACTGTTCCTGACAAGAATGTCCCAAAACAGCAGTTTTGTGTTGCGTGATTGCTGAAGTTACCAAGGAAAGGAGCAATAAACTACGTGTACTATTACAGGCTGTGAGCATCACTGTCTGTAATAGCACTTAGTGTGCATGCTAAATATCAAATGCTACTATAAATAAATTAAATAAACTTGACAAAGACCAAAATTTTCTGTATAAAGATATGTTTAATGTACATAATTCTCTTTACCACCCCTTTAAACCACTTGTACTATGAAAAGATGCACAATATATATATCAATAGATTAGACTCTTGTCTTGTTCTGACATTAATAAAGTCAAGGTAGGATGCACGACAGAGTCTATAACTGAGACTTTGAAATATGGTGTCTCGAAGAGGGCGTTAAAAAGAATTGTTGAAGTTACACAGTAGCCAATATCACTAAATGCGGCATCCAAAGGCTCAATTTGGGATGAGCTTTGGTCTCTTATCTTACTATATATGGCCTTGTCAAACCCTGGATTTCATCACATAAAAAAAATAAAAAAAAAAAAAATCAGGAGATGTAATACGTGTGATGTTGGAAAAGAGATTTTATTGATTGGGTTTATCTTGAATAGCACTTACATTATGAAATCAGACATGTTTGATTAACCTTCGTGCGACTGCGGCTCATGCAGGAGATAGAGCGATAGAGATGCCAAACACACACACACACATCATCAGAGAAAGGAGGTCAAAGTCAAACAATTGAAGGATGGGAAACAGCGGAGCGTGTAGATGTAGAAAAACAGAGCGGACAGAGCCAGGATGACATCAGAAAGAGTGTTTGAAACTCAGCCCTGGCTGTGGAGGTGAGGTGATCTTAGTTCCTAACCGTCTTATCGCCATCAGCTCTAGGATGAGCAGCCCTTTAATGGCCGGGTGTAGCGGCGTCGGTATGGCAACTTGGACGCCGGATTGGTCTCACGCTGAGTTTTCTCAGCGCTAATTAGATGCCTAGCTCTACCCATGTTGTCACTAACCTGGCCTGGAGCCTGCCCTCATCGCTCACCGACCACTGAAAAACACTCTCTCCCGGGCGCTGATGGGGAGAAAACACACTTCTGCCAAATTAGTGTCCTCGACACTGAGATTTAACACTGGTGAGAATGACGCAATGCTAAGATGACATTGCTGCGCACGCATTAGCATGAGACAGATATGAAAAAACTGAATGAGAAGATGAAATATGCTCAAGCTACGCAGATTTCTTTTTTTTTTTTTCCTGTAAATTTATAACCAGCTTTTATCTCAGACTTGCTCCTGTCAGGACAGTAATATATGTACTTTCTTTATTGGTGTACGTATTGATCTTCTGTACACACGCCATGATATTGAAATCATTTCTATGGTTTGCATGGTACTTTGCTGCATCACCCTTTGTGAGCACAGACACTGCAATCTGTCTTCCAAACCAACACCAGGAAAGATGCTTCTTGCTAGAAAACGTTGGATTTAAAATGTGATGCACATGACAGGACTTAGAATTTTGTTCTAATAAGTTGTGGCCGAGGTTTGAGCGGTCTGTCATGTAGGATGGGGGCACGTTGGCACCGATGATGTCTTCAGCGGTCCTGTTTGTCCATTTTCATCTGTTTTCGTGCTGTTTGTTAGCCGATCCAAGCCTGACTGTGACTAATGTGCAGAGAACAGGCTGAAGATTGAACTTCCTCAGCTGCTGCAGGAAGTACTGTATATCCTGTGCTGGGCCGTGTAATGAAGAAGTCTGTCTTGGTCTCCTCTTTTAAAAGGCGCCGGTACACTTCATGAGAAGTGCTTTCAAAAAACTTCACATTTGCATAATCTGAATCGGGAGGGTTGCGTCCGACGGCTTCCATAACTTCCCCAAAGCGACGATCAAACATTCGTTCATTGCTGTGTAAAAGTGAGTATGAGGACAAGAAGTGTGGACATGCTCTGTTCTAATCATCTAATCAGCCAAGTGTTGTAGCACTTTGCTCACACAGACTTGAGGCAGGATGTCAACACTGACCAGAATAAGATGACATCTGAACTCCTCATGTGATGGAAAATTAGAAATGTCTTCCACTCTGTGACGTCAAACACATCAACATTCATTCATATAAAAGTAGATTCTGCCTCCTCTTGTTTTCTACTCTTATCTTTAGTCTTTTCTCTCAGTTTTTATATTATTCTGTCATTTTTTTTTATTTATTTAGTCTCTTTAGTTATTGAATATAATTTGGCCTTTTAATTGTACTTGTTTCTCAACTACCTCCTTTGTTTTTTCATTTAAGTGAAGTAGCTGCATTTCTATTAATCCATCCATCCATCTCTGGCATGCATACTGTCCTGGCAGCAATATTTTTTTCCCCAGGATGGCGAAGTCATAACCTGCCCTACTCTATCTCTGGCCTACCCTGATATTCTTACCCTTACCAATCTCACTTCTCATGCCTGAACCTAACCAACCCAACCAACGAAGGCAACGAGTACTAGCCAATCAGAGGTAGAGTAGGGCGGGTCATGACTTGCCATCCTGGGGAATAAAAAAAAAAAAACTAGCATCCTGGAAAGATTCACCTAGCCGGGTTTCCATGAGGCAGCAAAGAGTGAATAATTCTTGTTAGCTCCACTGAGCAGTGGCAGCTTGTCCGTATTATTATTCAGGGGGTGAAGATTCGCCACATGTATACTCAGGAGCGGACTCCGAAACCCTCGCTGTCGGAGCTTCATAGGCGCAACGGTGCCCTTCTTCTGTCTGTGACTTCCGCACCTACCGGACAGGATTGCTGCTCCTCTAACTAAAATGTCCGGAAAACTCCCTGAGTGAGTGTCGAATCCGGTGTCAAGTTGCTCAGGGTGAACTGCTGAATGAACATCTGTTCTTCTCTGGTCGATCTGATCTTATTTTTGGATCATTCTTAATGTGAATCACCAAAATATTTCAGTAAATATTAACTCCTCAATTGTTTCAAGTTCACTTTTAAACTGAAATGACTCTGAAACTTGTTTAGTTAGATATGCATCTTATTTTGAAAGTGTCGACTTTCAGCCTCAAGGGTCTTTCAAGGTGTTCACATACAGTACATACTGGGAAAACAAGCTACTGTAGCCCTTCTTTTATTTCTATATATGTAGTCCCTCCTGAGTTTGAACAGTGCAGGAGGACAATGATAGGACAACTTCTCCTACACAGTTCACAGAATGTAGATGTAAACACCCTCAAATAAAAGTGTAAAGTCAAAATTTTAGCCTCATAGTTATTGTTTCATTACAGATTCAACATGCTGAAGTCCAGAAAGAATATTCATCTTCATCTTATACAGAGAGGCTGTATAAATACCAACCTAAAACGTCCAGGGAGCTCTGGTGGTTGGAGATGATGACGTAGGGTCCCTCTGTCTGCAGATGCTCCCAACCGCTCACTTCAAATCGAAGACCCAGGAAATACTTCACATGACGAACCAGGGAGCGGATAATCCTGGAGGGGGGGGGGGGGTGGTTAATAACAGTTCTGCATAAGTATAGGTTAATGTGTATGTGTACAGTCATGTGAGGCTACATATCATTAACCAGACCCTACGTGGAAATGTTGGCGTTAACAGTGGAATGTATAAATCCTGTTAAATACTAGGGTATTACAGTACATTATATAAATACCAGCTCGGATACTTCAAACTTGACCCTAATCAAAAATACAGTCGTAACTATCATGAAAGTACAACACATCTGGGTGGACTAACCACCATTAGCTCTGTTTGTTTCTTGGTTGATTAAATCATCGCCTGTAGTAAGTACAACGCTCCAATAAGCTTTGAGGAAGAATATCCTACCATCTGCCTGTCTGCTTCTGACACTGAAAAGAAATAAACCAAAGTTATGACATAAATTTTATACAAATGTTAAGTCAAACAGCCAATGTGGGGCTGTGATATGTCGGTTTTGATTTGCAGTGGAGCCACACAAGGCCTTCACTGCATTTTTAGTCGAAGGAAAAGTCTGACATTTTTGAAAATACGCTTATTTGCCTTCATGAGAAGAGTGATACCATTGTACGCTAAATGTGAAGCTACCGCCTGCAGCCGACTAACTTAGCTTAGCACAAAGATTGGGAACAAGGGGAAACTGCTAGCCTGGCTTTGTCCTGGTACTTTCAGGTTACACACAGTCATTTAATATTAATATCAAGGTAGTTAATGAAGGTTCAAGAACTGTGATCATGATCGCATTACAATTTCTCAACCTGACACATTTTTCACAATGATATCAGCACCACTGTTTCCTGTTTAAGATCTTCCTGATTAGTTTATCTTCTGGGGCTTGTCAGTCTTTATAGAAACAAAAGAAGATAATCATTTCTCAACTCTGTTAAGACATATCTAAGGTGACCTCTGCACTCTTCAAGGTTCAAGACTGAATGCCCTCCCACATAAACGTCTGCACCTATCTCTCCTTTTTGCCCCTACGCCACTTACAGAAGCCTGCTGAAACCTGCCTCGTCCTCAACCAAACACACCGAGTATGACTGCCAATTAAAAATATTTCTGAACTCTGGTTTTGTGTGCGAGGCTGCAAAAGGAGCCTTGGCACCGTGCGTCAACTCCACACCACAATAAACCACTTAGCTCTCCATTTCTCGCCATTATCTGATCATCATTCGATCGGGGCTAAACTCTTTTATCTTGTGGAAACAAAGGCAGAGCGGTATTGTAGCGTCAAAATTTAACTTATGTACAAAACTGCCTTTAAACACACATCCCACACAGTGCTTTCATCAAATATTGATTCATCTGAAGATATATCTGTAAGATCAAGGACCATGTGTGAGAATTGGGAAAGACACTGGTCAGAATTACGTAAACGAAGCCTGTGCTGAAACTTTCATTCAATCTATTATTTGCAATCTGCATCTAGTTAACGTCTGGATTTCCTTAGGCAGCGTCTAATTATAGATTCCATGACTGCGACCGCCTTATCGGTCCGTTCTGGGAACGTAGGGATGCTCGTTAGGCACAGGTCAGTGATGGGATTTATCCAAGATGCAGCAAGCTTGAGAAAATAAATTGAAATTGTGAAATCTAAAAGATGAAATAAATAAATTGCTTCCCCCCCCTTTTTTTTTTTTAAAAAAAACCAATGATGCATATAAACTGAGTAAGACTATTACTGATTGATTATTAACACTGAAAACTGAGCTTAGATAAAAAGAAAAAAACTACAATAAATCATCCACGAGAGAGACATTAGCAGCTCAGTCTAAAGATCATACAGTCATAACTCACTGTCCAACTCTGCACCCGCCTTTCAGAGGCAAGAAAATTCCATACAAAAAAAAAAAAAAAAAAAGAAGAAGCTGGACCACACCTTTTGGATAACAAACTATCTGTGTTTTCCTGGGTAACACACCGAAGCTGACTTATTCAGCCTCTGTTACACCATCAACTTGAATGACCTTCCCTTCCTTCTCAGGGAGTGAAAACAGCAGAGTCACTCCCCGTTTTCTGTCTCAGCCGGAGAAATCCTCACATCAATATCTCACGCCTCTGATCATATCCTTCCCAAACGTCTTGCCATATTTTTAAAAATCTACCTTATCTATCTCTACCATCTCCTTGTATTTTGCGGGATTTTTTCCCCGACTTTGCTTTAATGTTGTCTAGGACTGAAGCTTTTCAAACTAATCTAAAGTTAGTGCAGTCAGCCAGATACCCAGAACGCTAAATGACTATATATTAAGATTTTAGCACCCTTCAGTGGCAATATACAAAAAGAAACCCTGGCAGACATCAACGCATGCCGTTACCCCCCCTGAGAAAATGATAGAAATAATGGCTTCCATGTTTATTGACGGCATATAACAATGAATGGAAACAAACTATTTCAGTCATCGTTTTTAACTTTCTGATGAAAAAATAAAGTTGGAAGTAAGCGATTCGGTCTCCCGCTGTGGTTATGCTCACGATAATAACTGAATAGAAAAACAGTCAAGCCGCATAGTGTTAACCCTGATGGCCGGCACTGATAATCTTTTTTACCCATTCAACTGAGTGAATGGAAAGACTTAAGAGAGCGTTTACTAGGCGTAAACACTCCTTTGGAAAGGCAGCTGAACTGGTGTTGGTTTTAAATGAGGGGAGAAGGGATTTGGACTTTTATCTGGCTGGATTTGCACAAATGAGTCTGATTTGTCACAGATGAACAAATCCCCCATTGATTTATTTTCACTTAAAAAAGATTTTAGAAATAATGCCCTATGAAGTTTCAGCTTTAAAGGATATACATAGAGGTGCTCTGATTGGTTACTGATGACTGGATAAGCGTTTTATGCGATTTTAAGTAAAATAATTATGATTCAAACTATGTTTTCACTGCTCTTAATGGAGCTAACGAAGTTGGTGTACACACCAGAATTGTCCATTATAATACAGTTAAGTACAGCTGGTCAAAGTTGCACCAAGGAGAAGGTTTACAGATCTTAATGGGAGTTTACAAAAGATATTTAACCTTGGTAACAAAATATTTTTTTCTTCAAATGCAGAAAATAGTTTGGATGATGTGATTAACTTATAAAAAATGTGTTTAGTTGCTGTTTGTTGCTCCCGGTGGAGCATGCAGCTGAAGCTGTATTAACCACAAACCCTTTAACCTCAACTTTAAAGTTTGGAAGATGTTATCATCATGAATAATAACCATAACGGCAAAAATAAGACCCAGGTGGTTGAAAAATAATATAAAAATTCTGCCTTAATGTGACCTTCAGCACATGAGAGGGTTTTTTTTTTTAGGAGTAGCATATCCAAAAGTCACCTTTCTTCAAATCATTTTCTAATGATCCTTTATATGATACACATTCATGTTTAATGCTACCTACTAGCTAAGTCTTGCCGAGCTTTAGTTTTCTCACTATTTACAGGATGATGCAGGTCATGATGAACTAATATAGAAGTCTACATTAAGTTGTTTTTTCAGGTTTAATTACTGCATGAAAGCTCAAAATGTTTTAAAAAAATCAAAGACACGAGAAAGTTCTTAACTCGCTATGTACTTGTGTTGGTTACCATGTGACTCTACCTAATGCAATTATCCCACCCTACTGCCTCACATAAAGCTTATACATACAGTATACGTTTGATTGGCGCACTACTAACTTTAACCTTTAAACCAGACTGCAGTCTCCGGGTTATCTTTCAACACAGCACTACAGTGATAAATACAGCCAGTGTGGTGGAAAAGCCACTGGTTATGCAATGAGTCAGCCAGTGTTGCAGCATTTGTAAGATTGTTAAAGGGGAATAAGATGGCCACAGCTGAGTTCTTTTTATGGCCAATCCACTAAGCTTTTTCCTGTGGTTCATTTCATTACCGGTCTCTAAAAGGTTTCTTTTGAACCTACAGGGCATAATGACATTTAATCTGATCTGATACGAGCATTGGTTCAATAAAACCAGGCTGCTCACAGATATAAAAAGGTGAGTGTGACCTGTTATCCCTAAAAAATATTGTACCGACTGAGATACTAGTGCAGAGGCGAATTCAGGTGCTAAAGGTCAGATGTTTGTTCAGAAACAGGGACACGGTCACAGGATCTGAATGGCAGGAATCCATTCAGAAAGGCAGGGACATGTATTCTTTAAATGTCATGCCACGCGCAGTTCTGAGTGACAACATTTCTGCATAGTAAACAGACAGCAACACTGGTAATCCCCCGCTGATGTTAGAAGACTTTACACTGGGTGGAACCTGAGCTCAAGTGAGTGAGAAAACTAAGCCTCTGTCCTTTATCTGTTGTCATGAGATCCTTCCTGATAATTAACGCTGTAGCCGTAGCCAAAAGTAGCCATTCAGCTGCATAAACACTGACAGTAAATTGAAAACTGACACGGGAAATGCAAGCAAAACAATGGTAACTTGAGGTCTGTGGAGGCTTTTAACTGACTGTACATGCCTGTTCTGGCCCGTTCTGGCCCACCAATACTTTACAGTGGCGCATTCAAGTCCTCAGCTGTGAAGCAAGTAGTCAACCCCAGAATTCAGGCCTTTGTGTACCCGTCTGACAGCAAATTTCTGTGACAGACTGCTCTGTCCTTGATGAATCACAGAGATTTCTTTTCTTTTTTTTTGCCTGAACTGGCTGGTGGTGTGTAAAATGTGCAACCTCCATTCACTCCCCTGCGCAAGGTCTGACCCCAATTGAGTCACTTTGTCACAGTCAACAGGTCCAGATAACATTTGAGCGGACAGAATGGTACATTGGTGCAACATGACACCACCGCCGTGGCTAACGTGACTGCGAAACAGTTATTCCTAGAGCAGTAAGGTCCACTGTTGTAACTGACAGGGCTGCTGTCAGCAGATCAAGGCCAATTGAGGTTGCACTGAGGATGGGCGTCATAACTATTTAGTAACCCAGCTCTTATCAGAGGGGAAACTTGCCATCTGGCATCTGCTATTTAAGGTAATTACTGGAATGCAGTCACTTGTATCCAGCAATCCATCCTCACCGTTTAGGTTTGACCACAACTACACAAACCCCCCCTTGCTATAAAGTGGACACTGATACTGAAGGCGTACCATATTTCTGTCTTAACAAGTATCAGATGACCTGATCAGTATGTATGTCAAGTATAACATAACATATTTCCTCCAGTGGTAAATAAGGTCAAGGGGTCATTCATACAGAACTAATATCTGCTTCTTCAGCATGTTAGTCACAGAGTTCTAGGCTTTAAATTTCTTTAAACTGAAAGTTGTTCCCAATAATCTGCCGCTTACATGAAGGTAAACACAGGTGTACAAGATAGAGAATCACCTTTAAAGGGATAAGTTCACAATTCTTCCGAGGCTATCTTAAAACAAGTCTGTAATCATTCCTCCTGTTCATAGTGACTATTAAAAGACCCCCTTCAAATATGCTTTCAATGTAAGTGATGGAGGCCAAAATCCACAGTGAGTCCACACAGTCATTTTGTGCAAAAAGGCATTAAAAGGTTTATCTGAAGCTTATATGAGGCTTCAGCAGACTGAGTTAATCATATCAAGTGGATATCTGCCACATTTACTGTCCTTTTAGCATCAAATTCCCTGTGTATGTTTCCTCGGACAGTGTTTCCCTCTTAACAAAAAGAGGGACTTTGGCACTAAAAAGACTGTAACGTTGAAAGAAATCTACTTGATCTCTTCAAATAAACTTTTAAATACAGTTTTGCACAGAAGAAGGCTTGTGGATTTTGGCCCCCATCACTTATACTGTAAGTACATTATGAAGGAATCTTCTAATGGTCAGTATGAACAGGAGCAAGAAAAATCAATTTCAATGTCAATTTGGGCACCTGACTGTTGTTTTAAGACAGAATTAAAAAATTGTGAACCTGTCCTTTAACCTTCACAACCACCACTAACTATGACCTGAGTTGAATTACACTTGGATCAAAAACTGACCATTAAAAGCTTCATAGTGATGTGATTTGTAGCAGGGCTGTTGTGCAGGATTGTACAATGACAACTCAGTGGATATAGCTACACTTTATACAGCTAAACTGCATAAAATTGTTTTAGCTTTAGCTTGTTTTCTAAAATGAGCTTCTCTGATAAGCACATTTACAAAACAATGACAGCCTTGTTGTGTTATGTGGTCACCACATGTAGCTAACACCAGGCGTCTGATTGGAGGGGAGGTAGCACACATTCTTGCTGGTAATATAATGAAGGTAATTAACGTTATCTAAAAGCTGGTATTGTTTCCTACACATAAGGAACAGACTGAATTATACCCTGACGTGATTCACTAAGCATGAACGTAACGTTAAAAGCTTCAGCTAACGTTATCACGTCCCTGCTGCCTGTGTCAAGGGGGCTAACGTTAGCATATGTGTGATTAAAAATGCAACTGTTTTTTTGTATGTGTGTAACTTTTTTAAATGGCAGACGAATTGATAGAGTAAAAGCTATCTGTTGATACGATACAGCTATGTTAATATAACTGTACGACACAATAAGACCGGTGATGTTGCTAGCGAGCGTTATCTGTATGTTTAACGTCTACTACGGCTGCTACTAGCCTGCTAGCACGTCAAGCTAACGTCGGCTAGCTGTCAAGACTGGGGCTGCGAGCGACATTTATTATGCAAACAAAACTCACCTCATGTTTTCAATGTCTCTGCCTCCGCTTTTCAGTATACACAGAGGAATCGCAATCAGCGCCAACATCATCATCCAGGCGACGTAAAAGCACTTTTTGAAATAGAAAACAAACGTGCTGCTGGTCCACATCAGGAGTGGGATCAGCAGCAGCGGTGCCATCCACAGCGCATCCATAGCGAAGCCACCGCACCAAACTCACAGCAATAAACACACGCGGTTTGGATGAGGAAGCCGCCGGGTCAGCTACGATGCAAGAGGAAGAGGAGGCACCGCGACCCCGACAAACATTACACAGTCACCAGTATTCCGTCAGGGCCCCCTCCCAGGGGATATGGCAATGCTTGACTCTGACTGTCCAAAATGAACATGTACCGCTGCTGCTGCTGCTCATCTGTTGCTAAATGGCATCATGAGGTGGAGTCAAGTCGTCATCGGTTGTGCTTTTTTTCTATTTCCGTTTGCTGGACCACTATGTCTGATGTCACTATGGGTGCAGTCACACAGTTTAACGGTTCTCAGGTCATTTCAGTACATTGTCATTCTTTTATATTTTAATGGCTACATTTTATACCCACAACTTTTCTAAATGCCCACCTGGTTTGCCGCCTTTCCTTGCAGAAACTGCAAAGTCTCTTGCATTCTTTAAAGTCCCCTTTCACTCAAAAAATATGTTTTTCTTCTTGTTCCTTCAGCTTGATGTTTGAGCTTCACTGTGCACAATGATGTATGTGCAGAGTTTGACACTAGAAGGCTGTTTTCACATTCATCTGCTCATTGAAAATCAAATTTTAAGGGCTTTACTGGGCCTACGCGCATGGTTTGTGGTTGGTTGGTGAACGGTTTCAAAGCCGGTCCTGATGCAACATTCAACTTACACAAGTGTGATGTTGAAAACTTAAAGCCTCCAGTGCAGAAACACTGAGAAGAGACTTTACAGTGAAGTGGGAAACATCTTGTGTCCAGCAGTTAAACTTTTGCACATTCATAGATTCTGGATTTTCTTTTTAAATGAGCGAGAAGGAGTGGATGTTATTTCAAGGATTTTAACAAGATTATTGAACTTTTTTTGTGGAAAAAAACATATCGGACACAAATTATTATTCAAAGATTTTTAATATATATCTCAAAACAGGAGGAGATCTTTAAGCCATATGAAGAATCACAAAGGTGCGTTACTACTGTCTCAACACTCAGAACTCATTTGTGTAAATGTGTCATCTTTCTTTATTTATTTTTATTTATTTACTTATTTATTGTCATCAGTTATCTTATTTCTTTTGGGTTTTTTAAATATATGACTCTATCCCTGTGCCTTTTATGTTATTCTCTGTTCTATATGGATTTGTTTGACTGTTTGTTTTGTGTGATGGTTTTCCTGTATTTGTGTGTGTTATGTATTTCAAATTTTGGCCAATAAAGTAGGAAAAAATAATTTTGTCAGCACGTTTATTTTCTAGCCTGAGTGAAATTAAATTAGATCCGAATTAACTGTGAATGCATTCATTTCAGTCAATTTACCCACCATGAGAGCTCATGCAGGACAAGTTTTGTGTGGTCAAACATCCAGATTTCAGTCTGCTATAATAGGCCTATGTGGATTCACTCTCTCCACAGGGTTATCCCCAGAAAGAGACCAGTTTGACAGCCGATTACAGCACAACACACATAATTGGATTAGCAGTGATAATCCAATCCTTGGCTATAATCTGACACTGTCCAGTAGCCTTGACTACCAAGTTTCGGCCATGTCGAAGAGCTCTACTTGACATGATTTAGAAGATTAGGATCAATCAGTCATTAATCCTGATTTAATACGTGCAGCGATCCTAATCATTGGGTGACTCTGAACTTGGCATCAGTCGACTCATTCAGAAGCAGCGCAGTAATGAGACTGTCTAATTTGCAGTTTGCAAAACGCACAGAAGCAAAGGAAATTCAGTAATGTGTGAGGTGAGAGAAGAAACCTCAGACTCAGAATAGATGAATGCCTTTTTAAAAGCTTCTTTGTTTCTCTACACGGGCTGGAATACTCTGTACTTTGATCCAGACAATATAAGGGTCGGTCGAACGGTTGGTTCCATCAAGCTGGCATTTAGAGCTACAATGATCAGTCGATTAATCGATTTTTCAATTAGTTGATTGACAGAAAAAATAATTGCCACAATTATCTGGTTCCAGATTCTTAAAAACAAATGTTTTCTGGTTTCTTTAGTCCTCAGTTGCAGCCCTACTGACATTTTGTTTAGAATGTGTCTGATTATCTGATTTAAATTCCAATTTAATTAGAGATTCATTAGTTGCAGGTGGGGGTGTATTTAATCCTGGTGGTTTTAAATCAGCACGGTGAACTATATTCTTACTGGTGGATTTTGAGAAGCATTGGACGTGAGATTAATCTCAGATACTACAGGATGAACATTTATTTTTCTTCAAGAAAAAGGTTTTAATTTGAAGTGAATGGCAGACTCTTAAAACTTAAGGGTTCACATTTCAGACAGGCAATGAGCTCCTTCATAAGCGAACATCTTTGAGTCGGCTTCAGGTTGCACCCACTGCAAAGAAGGCAGACCAATAGGAAGCCTGCTGCACAGACTATCCTTCTTTCGTCAGAGAGGGGTTAACACGAAGTTGTAAAAGGTAGCCTTTGAACTGGTATGACACGGTGGTGGTTAAGGTGGAGTTATGTCAACAAACTGAAGTCATGGGTGTTTGAAGTAGTACAGCTCCACACTGACATCAGTATTCATTGGCTTCATTTACTGTAAGAGAGGGTGGTATTGAGTATACAGATATCTCCATAAATGTATATAAAAAGGTTCTTGTTTGCAGTAGATCCTCCTCATTCACAGTCCTTGTTAATCTCATTTGACTTTTTCCAAACATGACTGGTTTAATTTTGAGTATGTGATTTTGAATTAAACAAATACAAAAGGAATATGCCGGGTTACACTGTCTGAGAACTATTAAGAAGCTGAATGAGGTTTGATGGAGCTGTGGACATTGCAGGGGGTTGGAAGCTGTTGTGCAGTTAGGAACAGCTGGACCACATGTTTTCATAAACTCAGAAACAAATAAAATGTACATTTGTTTTACTGAAAAAAAATATCAAATGGATGAAGCTACTATTCTGCTACTATGTCCAGGAGAAAAAACATGGTTTCGAGAATGATTTTGTTGATTTCAGGTGCAACTGTAAACAATTTCATAGGATTTTGACATGAATACCACGCCTTATTATGCAGCTACACAGTAAATATTTGCTTTGCAGGGATAATGCAGTCTCATGTACAGTTTACTGAATAGTGGCATGACAAGATGTGGTGCATGGAAAAAAGAACAAACCAATTAAGTGAATTCTAAGAATCAATACAGAAGTCTTGTTTGTGTGAGTGTGTTGTTGATCTTTAGAGATATGTGTTTTCAAGAATTACTATTGTGGTATATTTGTACTTATGAGAATGTTTGTGCCTGTGGTTGATGCGATAGCAAATTTAGGGAAGTTTTCACAAAATAGCATGAGGTTATACTATACAGCAGATGTATAGAGCATTTGTTCCGAGTTGCCGTTTCCTTTTCTCTTGTTATTCCACCATAAATGCCTCAAGTGTTACACTGTTTCACTTCTGCTTATTTAGAGCAACAACTACAACCGGCAAAAACTGAAAGCTAGGCAAAGTTGAAACGCAAGCTATTCAATGAAAGTTTCCTCAGGAAATGAAGGTGGTATATTAGAGATTAT
Organism: Thunnus maccoyii; assembly: GCF_910596095.1. NCBI lineage: Eukaryota > Metazoa > Chordata > Actinopteri > Scombriformes > Scombridae > Thunnus > Thunnus maccoyii. Next base: position 21,921,510 of record NC_056551.1, on the reverse strand, counting down.
GACTGTCAATGATACACGTTGTATCAGCATTTACAACTCTACAGTCTTCATCTCTTGTTAATCATTATCAGATAGATTCTGATAATGTGCAGTCCATCTGGTAAAGCTTCATTTCAGCTGAATCTTCATTAAACCAGAACGGTTCCTGACGACACTTTAATACTATGCCATCCAAGTCGAATCGATCCAGCTGTTCAAAAGAGGAATCAGGGCTGGGATGCAGAGCTATGCTTGTTTCAATTTGCCAAATTTGATTGTTTTTTTCTGCTTTGCTCTGCAGATAATAGATTTACTTCCAAGTCTTTGCGTGGATAAGCCAACTCAATTTAGCCAGCTGAAACTTCTGGAGCCCCAAGAGGCGAGCAAGGTGAGAGTGAGGGCGCAGTGCTCGTAGTGCGGGGTTTTACATCGTGGATCTTGATACTCTAGCAAACACTGGCAGTCTGAGTGTGGGATAGAACCTCTGTTGAGGAGGAAGGAGCCAGATCTTGTGTGAGAGATTGAGAGGTTGAGGTCACATCCGGGGTCTTTGTTGGCTCTGGAATCAAACTCCTCCATCTGGAGAGCGTAAACACTTAGCAGAGGTTTGGAATACTCAGCAGCCTTTAGTGCCCTACTTGAGAAACCTTGACAAGAGTGACATAGAGAAACAGTTCACTTCTGACCGTGGTTTATTGTTATTGGACATCTGTGCGAGCCATGACTTTTTCAAGCTGGACACCACCTTGAAACGCAAAGGGATTCACAAATGCACATAACATCATTAGAGATCCTCGGGGGTCAAAGGCTGATGTTGAATTTGGAGACGTTTTATCAGACCTATACACTTGGATTAATAAAAAGGCTGAGCAGTCAACCGATCACCATCTGGTGGTGCGTCAGATCAGAGGAAAAAGCGGAGACTCATGATCTCATCTGGTAAACCGTAAGCAGGTGGTAGAAGTTGCTGCTGAAATGACGTTTACTACTCATGTGGCTGCGCTCACTTTCCTTGCAGAGTAGAGCCAGAAAGACCTCAGATTCAAGTCATTGCTCTTCCTAAACTGAGATTATGCTACGTTATTTTTGGATTTAGTAACTGCATGAATTAATGTAATGATTATTTTGTGCCCTGTTTATCACTTGCTTTTAATCACAAAATCCTTGATTTCATTACTTATTTATTTTGTGCATTTAGACTGGTGCGTGACAGTGGTAAGGAAGGTCATTGTGCGCCCTCTGCTGGTGAACAAAAACTGTTTTTTGAAGGATGGAGTGAATGTTCTCATTAAAGGCTCAATCCATGATACAAATGGAAATAAAAGAGTTGCCCTCTCACTAGAATTAAAACAAAGGATTTGAAACTGCTGCTATGACTCACATAGTGATCGAGAGGTCTTTTAATACATGGATGACAATAAACAACAGCCAAAGAAAAGTTATTAATGTATTGTAATTCTGTAAAAAGAAAAAGAAAAACAGTGTGTATATAAACACAATAGTAAAGTAAAATATGCCTGTTGTTTGAATTATGAACAATTAGAAGACAAGAAAATGCTTAGTTTTAATAATTAAGTCAAAATATTCAATTATATACATTATGTAAATGAGTTAATTGTCTATAGGCATCACCAGACCAGATTAAATACCATAGTGAGGTAAAACAGCAACATTAATTTAAAAAAGTAACATCATCTTCGTGAACAGCATAATAGTACAACAACAACAAAACTGCAGTATGTGCCTGTATGTGTGTACTGTTTCAGGTATGGGGTCAGCTTTGGGCAAATATAGCAGCAACTTAAACGTTGCTTAAACCATCACAGTGAACTTGATGTCTACCGTTATGTTCAGTTTATTGTTATCAAGTCAAGTTATCACTGTGTGGTCAATGCACAGGTTGATTTAATTATGTAACGCATAAATCTCCAAGTATGCATGATGTTCTCTGTGATATATTGACTATCCTGGACGAGTTCCAAGTCTCTGCAGAGACTTTTTTTATGCTGTACTTTGTTTCTACAGAGTACAGCATAAACATGCCAAAACATGTTAATTGTCCCTCAAGGCTTGTTTGAGTCCAGCGGGTCTAATACCGTGTAATTTTGGAGGCATAAACCAAGAAGAAACACACATATTTCAAATGGTTTGACATGGTAATGGTAATTTTGATAGACAGCCAAATTTGAACTTTTCATTTCTGTAACATTCAACTAAAAAGTGCATAAGTTCATTCAAATCTCAGTTTGGTGGCTTGACAAATATGCTTGTTGTAAACATCTTCCAAGACATTGTAGTACTAATACTAATATAACACTGGATAAAAATGTGTTTTTGTAGCCACTGCCATTTTATAAATGCCAACAGATGATCTTAGGAATGTGTTATGTTCTCTAGTTGTATTTGACAATAGACCTTTCTCACAGCAGACATTTTCACTGATCACAGCAGGAAAAGCACAGGTGTAACTAATGAAATTAATGAAGACTTCGTGCTATGAAGTGTCACAGTAAAACCATACACAGTTCCAGGGCCCTGGATCTGGCACAACTGAAAAGCACAAATACTGTACATAATGAATGCCATTTATTACACTTGTGTTAGAAGTCAAATGTTTGCTGTGAGACACATCAATCACAGTATGGACGTTATCTCCCCAGTATTATGTTTTTGGCAAACCTTCCCTTAAATGAAGGCCTGCATTTCTGCATTTTTTTTCATCTATGCTTAGTGCCCCTAGTGGTGTCTCTCCATGTTGTACATTTCCAACCACCAGATGGTAGTGTCGTTGTAGTAATACAGGCCATAGCAAGCCATGTGAAATTGGTATTTAATGCATTATAAGGGACTATTGGCATGAAACCTTTAATTTAGCAGCCTGTGTAAAGATTCACATAATTCATCACAATGATTATCATAACCATGATAAGGATAATTGCTGACATGGTGGATGTTTAATGCCTGGATGAGATGTAGCCTAGGTCAGTAAAAAAAAATTGAGGTATCAAACCAGTTTGCAGCAAAAATATATCTGTATTGTAATCTGTATATTCTTGAGGAATCTATAGATATATAAAATGTATGTCCCAGCCATAGTAACCACTGTTAGAAGATGCAGGAATGTCTTGCATTCTGAAATTGATCATTAATTAGCTTTTTTTGTAAATCTAGAAAATAAAGAATAACAACATGAACAAGAGGAGGTGACTATAAGAAGATAGGGACTGAAAAAAATATGTATGTGCACGTTGCAAGCTTGTGATTAACTGTGAGGATGATCGGCGCCACAAACGTACCCACAACTAGTTTTACATGCAGAGTTATAGCGGAAGTCTGGTTACAGTTTATACTAGATCATAATTATTTGAACAGAGAAGTCAAACAAAAGTCACATGTTGGGGCCCAAAAGTTTTGAATAAACTCATAGTTTAGTGCAAGGAACAAAATGATTTGTTTCCTCTCATGATGCTGTTTTCCTGCAGCAGAGCAGATTGATTGAAGAGACTGCTGTTTTAGCCTCTGATTCTTGTTGCACAAGAAGTTTCTAAACCTCTTGCACCTCCAACCCAACATCCTGTGTGCAAAGTGGAAGCTTGTGGCTGTTGTGTGGGGTATAAGTGTCAAGTAAACCTAGAGTTCTTGATGTCAGCACTATGCATGGTTAATACAGGTCTGACAGATTTAGAGAGATACGGAGAGAGAGAGACACAAAAAGACTGAAAGAGAAAGTAGGTCTAATTACCCCGACGTTATTATTAAACCCAGTGGGGTATTCAATGAAACATCTGCCACAGGGTGTGACCTTTTTAACCCCCACACCCACCCCCCCTTTTTTTTTCTTGCCTGTGCGCGCGCAAGAGCAGCTGTCATTGGGTCGAAAGCGGGTGCCCGCGCGCGCTGCATTTAGCGAGACTACCCTGTTTGAAGATTATGCTGCAGCAGCTCCTGGCCATCTTGTATCAGACAGGATGAGACGCTGAAAAAAAAAATACCGAGTAGCTACAGCAGCCTTTTTTTTTTCATTGTGCGTCAGACGACGGTCTTCAACCTGCGAATACCACAAAGACAGAAATAAAAAAAAATCCCATCTGCCGCTGTGTGTATTGAAAAATAAAAACACCTCATACGAGTTGTGGATTATTCCGAGGACATCGTACTGAAACCATGAGCTGGGGGTCAGAGCTATGGGTGAGTCTCAGTGCACTTGTATCGCTTGTTTAATGCTTTTACTGAACCCGTGTGTACATAACGGTACCCAGCTAAGAATAAACACGCTACGGACCAGCCGCAGTGGCTCCATATTTGCCGCTAAAACGACGTTTAGTAAGCGCTGCTCTGTGGATATTCAGCCTCAGTGACGTTAACCAACAGGGGGCTAATTTGTAGCGGTAATTGCCGAGGCTTATGTCTTTTATCTCGGGTGTCGTCAACGGTGATATATATTACATTTCCCCTCCTTCCTTAATAACAGGGTAATAAAATAACATAGGGTGCTGTTAGCAAGGAGGGTAGCTCTGGAAAACCCGCAGCTAACTAGCTCACCATCCATTTTAGTTAACACTTGGAGGATTTTTCTAACCACGCTTTGCACACACCCCCTCAAAATATAGCATAGCTGTTACAGCGGTGCCAAGTTGTCGAGATGCTGGTGTGTGTGTGTGTGTGTGTGTTCATGTTGCAGTGACACTTGTCTTGTGTGGTTTTATTTGTTGGCAGCTATTTGAGGAATGTGTTGTTACGTGTAACAAGGTGGGAAATTACATGCGTTGCACAGGCTGTGTCAGTAGAAGTGGATGGGGTGAAGTTCTCTTTATTTGTCTGGACACAAAAGGGTGCTGGAGCACCACAGTAGTGGAAAATGACTCACTAGTTATTGCACGTTATTAAAGGAAAGGTTCACAGTTTTTCAAGTCTGTCTTTAAAGAACAGTCAGGTGCCCTAGATGAGCATTGAAACACGTTTTTCTTGCTGTAATCATTCCTCCTGTTCATACTGACCATTAGAAGATCCCCTCATGGTGCACTTACAATGCAATTGATGGGGGGACAACATCCACAAGCCTGCTTTCTGTGCCAAAATGTATTCAAAAGTTAATCTGAAGCTAATATGAAGCTTCAGCTGTAAAAAATGAGTCAAATCACGTAGACATCTTTCAACGTCTTAGTCACTTTAGTGGCATTTTAGTTCCTCTTTGTGTTACTATACTTCCACCGCAGCTTCAACGGGGAAACGCTGTCCGAGGAAACACAAAGAGGCTTTAAATGTGGCAGATATCTACTCGATATGACCGATCCAGACTGCTGAAGCCTCATATAAGCTTCAAATAAACTTTTAAATACATTGTTGTGCAAAATGACTGTGTGGAAACGCTGGGGGATTTTGGCCCGTATCACCTGATGAATGAAATTGAAAGAATGATGTTTGAAAGTACATTTGAAGGGGATCTTTTAATAGCCAGTATAAAACCTCTTTCATTTTTCATATAGGCCACCTGTCTGTCGTTTTAAGACAGACTTGAAAAATTGCGAGCCCGTCCTTTAAAATGACATCTACTCCTTCTACCTCATCGAAAAAAATCCCTATGAAGATGCAGATATTTTTCATTTCAAATGTCGTAACCGCCGGACACGAGATGTATCCATCCACCGCTCTCAATGTACAGTATGTGTGTTGATTAACATTATATAATCTCTACTCACATCTGGCAGGTGAGTCTTTGATTTCATTGGACTGAGTAACAAAAACCCCTAGAGTTTTATAATCCACAGCTGTCACAAAATCAGGAGGACATAGGGTGACCTAATAGCTTATGAATGCTCGATTTGATTCATAAGGCTACCAAAACTCACCATGCTTTGTGAGCAACAACACAAGACAAAGTAGAAGCTCGCTGACCTTACTACAATAAATTCCTGTGCGATGATGTCACATTTCATCCCACTTAAATTCACTTTTTAAGGCGTGCTGGACTCATTTCAACCCGGTAGTAGCCCATATCAAGCCAGCTACTTTTATCAGTGGTATTTCCCCATATTCAGACACTCACTCACTCACACATTTAGGCCAGCATCTTGTAAACTACAGCACGGTAATAATGAAAATTACAGGACTGTAGACGAGCTATTTTTACGACATAATAATAAGCACTCGTGGGTGGTGGAATTCCTGTCGTCAGGGTTTTGTTTCAGCGGCTCGTGTTGTCATTTGGTTGTGGAAATGATCCACCTGAAAAGCGGTCATTCTGCTGTCTGTGTGCTGACGCTGCCTGGCAGAGGTGTCGGCTTGTTGATGCAGGAATCACTGCACACTTTGCATGAATGGTGGTATGTTTTCAGTGTGCGTGCGCGTGCGTTTGTGTGTCAAGAGTGTATGCTTGCAAGTTGCTACATGCGGGTTGGCATTTGAGCCGGCGAGAAGGGTCAGATCGTATGTACTTGAACTCATGTTGAATCTCTTGGAGTGTAAACATACTGTACATTTCTTTAAATGAAAATTGGTTCAATTGTGATGTGTAGGACACAGATTCTGCACACCTGATCACAATATTTGCTTTAGGATACCGCGTGGAGCACTTTTTTTTTTTGCCCTGATGCAAGCTGCAGTCTAAAGTCAATATTATGAGCTAGATATTTTTCCTCTCCACCGAGCAGTAAGAGGGTCTGGAGATAGTTAAATCAGAGATGTGTTTTCCTTTCTAAGAAAAAAAAAGGAGGGGGAGTCACTCCCCCCCCAAAAAATTCTCCAGTAATTTACCTGGTCCAAAGTTCACAGTGAAAAGCACCAGCACACTCCGCATTCTTTACGTTTTCCCAGTGATGTCAGTGTATTTTTTTACTTCACTACTGCAACGCTTGACCGAGAAACACTGCCGTCCAGATAGTCATGCAAAGCGAAACATAGCCCGTAGGTATTTTACAGACTTTTCATGTGTACCTTGAGTCTGGAAAACATTTGCAAGTTTTTTTTTAAACAAGAGACTGAGCTTTTGCAGAGAATAATGTATTACAACCAGATGCTCACTTCTTCTCCCCCCCCACCACAACCCCTATCCACCCCCTTTTAGCGGGTTGAATGGAATCCAGACACTTGTTTCTTTAATCTCGGGCCTTGAAAAAGAGCAACAGACAGACCGCAGCGATACTCTACAGGTGGCTGTTGCTATGGAGAAGGCGCACCGTTTTGTTTTCTTGTTGTCCCAATACCAGATCAAACAGCAACAACATAACACCAGCGCTGTTTCTGTGGCAGCGCCCACATTTTCACGCAGGGCAAGGGCAGGATGTTGTGGCCTGCAAGTACCTTCTGGCTATTAACCATGCATGCATGTATAATAGCAAAATCATAAGCTACCAATTATTAAAGCAAACATGCAACATCAGCTTTTCCAGATTCCTCTGATGTCATATTGAGAAGCAAGATCCAATATATTTTGAACATCAGATCATTTTTACAGTGTTCACAATCGTTTTCTTTCACCATAGTTTGCTAACAATTTAGATGGTGCAACTTAACAGAAGAAGGATGAGACACCACGTAGGTTTTTATCATGCTCATCCTGTTGTTCTTCTTCTCTGCAAACAGGAAAGTAAACGATATTTCAGGAAGTGAAGTTACAGTCGAGCAGGGTTTCTCAACCTCTTGCAAACACGACTGTGCTGTGGTGAGACAGTGCAAACTGGCAATGCCGTGATTTTCTCCCCCATCAGCCTTTCATAATCAGCATGGAGTTTTAACTTTATTACAATAGAGAGACAGCAGCGGTAGAGGAAGGGAAAGGTCGAGCCGTATTGTGCTGAATCAAAACAGTATTGATTAAGTAGTTTGCTTGATTTGAAATTGTGAAAATGGCATTCAAGCTCACACAGCTACCAGGGTAAATAAATAAACAGAGAGGATTGTGGTAGACCTGTATTGTTCTTGCCGTGTGAGTCACGGTGAGTAAAACACCACATAGAATCCAAAATGTTGAATGCCTTTAGTGCAACATCACAGCGCTGATTATAGTATTCACTGTGCTCTTAAAGACAGACTTTGGGAATGTTTGCTTCCTTGAAAATGATCACCATCACGGTCCCGTTCTTGCAACATTACTAGCGAGGCACTGTACCAACTGAAGTGTTACAAAAACAATGTTTGAGAAGAGTCCAGCTGCCTCATGCCCATTGACCTGAAAATACTTACTTAGGGAATTAAAACCATTCTCTATTCTTCGTTTAGTCTATAAAATATTAAAGATTTTGTCCGACCAGCAGTCCAAAACCAAAAAATATTCATTTTACTGTCATATATGATAAATAAAGCAGCAAATCAGAGAATATTTATCATTTTTGCTTGAAAAAATGACTGAAAACGTGAACCGGATATCAAAGCCGATTCATTTTCTGTTGATTCGCTAATCTATTAATCGTTTAATCTGTAAAAAACCTAATTACATTTTGACAGAGTCGTCTCCATAGAGAACTGAAATGTGCAGGAAGTGAAGGCAGATTCTTAAATACCGATTGTTTTCTATTTGAGCGAGCAGAGTAGGAAGTAAACGGTTCAGCATGACATGCATGCACAGTAAAGGACCCCGAAACCCCTTCCAAAAGAAGCATCATGTACAAACGCAACCGAGGAAGAAGGAAGTCAGATGCGGTGAAACATGTGACTGTGCGTCAGGGGCCAGGGAGAAAAAAAGGGAAATCGGAATTATAAATGACTATTTTATTAACAAACTATAGAGGTGTAAGACTTCAAATAAACCTGTTAGCAGTGCTTGATCTGTTGTAGAAAGTCTGAAATATGGGAGACTGCAACATCTCAGGTATTTCCTCTCAGGGCTCAGGTATCAGAGAGACTGATCAGTCAGTCCAAGCAATCAGGCCAAAATCATTTTGTTAAGGCAGATCAAACAGGTGGTTTTATCACACAGATAACATGCTCAGACTAAACATCATCACCACGTAGCAGCTAAAAGAATAAAAACCTTATCATCTGTTTTTTTTACAAGAAACAAAGCAAACTACAACACCTTTTCACTATGATACATCTCGAATGTTTCACTTCTTCTGTGTGGTTATATTTAGGAACTGGACGTGAGCTACTTTTTCTCACGTAGCATGTAGGAGTCTACTAACTCTTCATACTCTGAAGGATGTAAAGGTATTTTTATTTTTACCTGTCACACAACTTGTCGATGAGGCAACATGAACAAAGTTGAAACTCTACTCAAAGAGCAGCAGCTGAAGGTAAGTTATCATCAGCAGCGGGTTCATAGCTGTAGGTATATCAGCCAATGGGTGGTCCCTGACTGGACCATGCTTTACTAATTACTGTACCTTATCCAAATGATGCATCACTTTGTTTATTGAGTGTTAGCAGAGGTAAGAATGTGTGTAGCCGTCTGGCTGTTGGGAACAGCTTGAGAGAGTTAATAGTCTAGCTTGTCTAGTCTTTTTAATTGTACACACATGCCTATCTGTTGGCCATCGCCCATGATGTAATTGAAAAGGGAAAGTTCCTATTGTCTGGAGAGGCCTCCTTAAACATCACTTGTTTTCTCTCATGTCGTTAAGCGGCGCTCCAGACGTCGCCACGGGGGCACAGACAGAAGACTTCAATCGAAACCTCATGCTCTTGTTTTGGTGGATTTCAATCGAGCGAGATATCAGGGCAGATCTCCTCGGTAGTGTTATTTTGAGATGAGTTTGGAGATGTTATTTCTGAGATTTCCTCCCTGTGTTTTTTCTGCTGTCGTATCTCATCTGGGCTCAAGTCTTCTCCAGGGTCCAGCCTTCATATCCCCCCCCCCCCTGCTGCTCACTTGACATTCAGGGCACTTCCAGGACTGAAACCTGAGCTAGTTTGTTTCTTTCTGTCGGTGTGTTGGAGTCGGGGGGATGATGGGGAGGGGGAGGAGGGGAGGGGAGGGGGGGGGGGGCGACTCTCAGCAGACTACGACAGACAACCCCCGTTAACTCTTCACCACCCACCTGCTGAATAAGTGATACCACCCCTATCCCATTTTCTCTTCACCTCTTTTTTTTTTTTTTTTAAGCCCCCCTGATGGTAAAATAGTGATGAATGGATCCACATGTGATCTGAAGGCCCCAGACTGCACCCCAGGGAGTGAGAAGCAGGAGGAAAAGAGAAAGAACACAATAAAAAGGCATTTCTGCTCTGTCACACTCATTGGCAGCCTATCCTTGCAAGTTTCTTCTGCTGTTCACTTAGTAGAAATTCATCCTTTTCAACTGCAACTGACGATTATTGTCAGTATTGACTAATCTGATGATTTTTTCCTTGATTCATCAATTTGTTGACATCCTGGAAATGTCATTTTATCTAATTAACAGTCCAAAATCTAAAGATACTCAGTTTACTGTCATGTATGACACAAACAAGCTTAAAATTCTCACATTTGAGAAGCTGCAACCAGCAATGTTTTTGGCATTTAAAAAATGACTAGAACGATTATTCAGTTATCAAAATCTGTTGTCCAACTTCAGTTTTGCGTCATATATTTGTAAACCTATACATCGATGCTTTCAGTATTTCTGTTTACCTAAACTACATCCACTGAACTAACCACTGACATTTCTGTCCGTCTCAGATCTGCATTTTTTTATCCACAAGTGTAATCCTTCCACTTCCTCAGAGCTGAATAGGAGAGGTCTAAGCTATTTTGTAATTTTGTCCATGAGAAGGTGACTCAGTCCTTCCCCTCACACACTGTTACAGCCTCTAATCTTTAGTCACTGCCTCTTCTGTTATTTGTAAAGTCAGTCTCTAATCACTGCTCCGACTGTGGAAATTATACCACCAGTAGGACCTCAAATCACATGAGCTCTGACATATTCGTCACCTGAGCCCGTTCTCCTGATTTATTGCTGTATTGTACTCTACATACTTGTAGGTGACATTCGTTCTTCAGGTTGTTACAGCATTGAGTTTCTCTCAAACAGAGAAACACTACTGTAGAACAGAGGTCGCACTGTGAAGCGTTTTACGGTTATTCGAGGTGGAAGTTGATGAACAAAGGGCTACAACCTCTTTTTTTTTTTTTTCCTGCAGCGTTTCCATTGAAACTACTCATGCTTTCAAGCTGAAGTGTACCTCATTGTAGATAAAACTGTGTAGCTTTAAAGGAGTGAGAGTGACAGAAGGATTCAGCCACAGCAAGTGGAATAAATGAAAACACAGCAGATATATGCAATGTATTACAAACTGTGAAAAAGAAAATCTTACTCATGGCTCAGCGTTCACATATGTACGGCAATAACAAATGCCCTATTTCTTGGTTTCGAATGAGGTCATCTCGACATGTAGAAAACAACTAACAAAACGGAAACCTGGTCCCAGTCGAAAGGAAATCACAAAAGGTTTGTTGAGACCAAATGCAATTTTTTTAAAAATTTCTGCAGAATCATCCTCTCCAGTGTTTTTGCAGTAACAAACGGACGTGACAGCACAGATGTTTGCCGTCACTAGCTAGCAAACACACCGGCTACGTTTGTGTATGTGTGTTAAAGCGCCAACAATGCTAGAGTAAATGTTATTGGCTCTGTTATTTTAAGTCCTCCATCTGTCCTCTTTTGTGATCATGGAGTTAGGGGATGCCTCTGAAGCCAAGAAACAGCGGGATCGCCGCTTATGTGACAGTAGTGGTTTGTTATTCCGCCTCTTGAAATCTCTTCATTTTCAGGGGATGCCAGATGTGTTCAGTAGACACGGCTGGTACCACGTGAACCTTTTTAACAGCTACTTTACGGCCGCTTAAATGTGAAATGATTTAAAGCCATAATGAAAACTGGCTCGTGCGGCCCGTTACCACACATTTGTCTCGCACTGCTAAGAGATATTCCCCGACTGCTCTCCTCTCCAGCCCGCTCACGCCTTACTTTACATTTACTCATTTGCTCAGTTTTTTTGTCTGTTTTCATCACACTCACTCACCGGCTTGTCCCTCTCCCCCCCGAACTGGCTCTCTCAGACGTTGAGATGTTAATGGATGCAATGCATCTGTGTTACTTCAAAGTACAGCTTGTTTGCAATGAACGTGAAATGTTTCTCAGCTTACAATAGCAGGATTGACCTCGAATTTTTTGTGATTATTGAGAGGCTGTGTGAGCTTGAGGAGGCTTCCCTAGCAAGACTGTGTGGCAGTCTGTTACTGACACTTTGTCAAAACATTTTTTTGCTCCAGCTACAGTCGGAGTAACTGGTTTAATTTTGGGTGGAGGTCACTGATTGTATTAGTCAATAGTGTTGGCAGTTAATGGCATTTGAAATCGTATCCGTTGTATTTATATCTACTTCCTCGAGTGAGGTCAGGCTTCATACAGTAACACAGACAGCTGTCCTTATCAACTTTACATGTTTCTAAGCTATTAAGTTTCAAGTGCTAACCTTCAATATACTGTACATTAGCATATGAAACACTGGCGTACAGTGTATTAAACAAACAGACATCTGAGTGTCTCCAGGATGAGTAAGTCCCATCGTTACTCATATCCTGAGACGAGGCTTGTCAGGGTGGAGTGAAAGTGCTGCCATGCATTTCCAGAGAACTTCTCTGAAAAACTCTTAGTGCTGCCAGCAAAAAAAAAAAAAGAGGACCACCTATAAATTTCATCTCATTTTGATGATACAGTAAAAGTACTTATGTATTCCAAGTCCTCCGAGGCATCCTATCCCCAAAACGAATGTAAATATTCACAGCATCAGCATTAAGCCTTTTGTTGTTCGCAAGAGAGAATAGAGCCAAGATCTCAAAGTCCTTGTGGGCTGTCAGCAGGTTAAAGTTTCGGCTTTATAGTAGAATAAAAGCAGCTGGGGAACTCAAATAGCAAACTCTGTGTGTGGTAAAAATGAAGCATATGTAGTAGGAGACTACAGCAAATCCCCTTCCATCTCTAGAGCCAGAGTGTTTTCTTATCCTATAAAATAATTTAGAGTAAATAATTCAGAACAAATGTGAAAGGATCGCTCACTTTACCATAGATTTGCCCAACGCACTGTTGATTCTAGACGTCAATCTTAGGAAACCATGCCATCAACCGCAGAAGCTGTATTTTTATCTGTCAGATAAACATGAGATCATAAACAGGGTCACACCATTGTTGCACAATGCAATGCCCTGGTTTGAAATAGCACCTCTGCTCATTGATAGAAGTAGCCAGAGTTGCCTGCATGACTTTTAAAATATCGTCTGCAGTATCTAAGCTAAATGCATCATTAAATGGATAAAGACTTACACCGGCCAAATGTCTAGTGAATGTTCAGATTTGACCAATCAGCAGATTACCATTGTTTGTTTGGCTGGTGAGTGAAGCAAATCTACCAGCCGCTTGCATGTTTTACAAGCATTTGGCTGGTGGCTGGTTGCCAATTTTGCGCCGTGACAAGGAATATTACAAAATTCAAAAAGAGAAATGCAATACATATTGGCAAATAGCCGGACGGAGCCCCGCTGCGGTATGATTTGATTTTGGAGGGAGGGATTTGACTCTTGTCATCTGAAGCTAAGCTATGAAGCTGTAGTAATAGTCAGTAAGGGAAATTGCAAGAAGAGAAGCTTTACATGACACTGCCAGAAAAAAAGGCAGTACGTCAGATCTATTTATGATCTCAAACCGTAAGCAAATGAAGCACAAATATCCTTAATCTAGTCTCTCATTTACTACCGTAACGTTTGCCAGCACACTTAATTATATGCCAGTCTCACAATATCCATAGCAGCTGTGATTAAATTTTAAGACTGACACCTATTGGCAAGGAAGTCTAGTAATCATAAAGGTATTATTTTGACCTGTTGCAAGAGAACACGCGGTTATTATGTACAAATCATGGTTATCCTCCTGTGGAAAAAAGGCCTGCGTGAGACATGTCATGGCAGCGCATAGCTGGAGTGCCTTGGCAGGGAATTCACCTGACCCATGTATAGCATTTACGCTCTCGGTGGACAGCTGAGCAGAGGTGCCATTTACAGTAATAGTCAGTGTTAGCTTACTCCTTTTGGCCTTAACACTGTTTATACCATTCGTTAACTTCCTGGACAAACAGAAGATTACCTTGACAACTAACTTCATCAGCTCTAAAGTGAGACATTTTTAGCAAAGGCCACTTAGCACAAGTAGGTCACTGTAGGCCATTTTTTTGTCCCCTAAGTGTGTGTAAACCCTCATCATGTCAGCCATTGTTCTTATATGGATTAATTTCACCATTAACACTCCACTTGCTACAGCTGTCCGTGCCCATTAGAGCTGCCACGGTAACGCAATTACATCACACCCACCGCAGAGTCGAGCTTATCGCCGATCGATTGAAGATAACAGCTTGCTAGCAGATAGTGTCATTGCTGTTTCTGCTCCATATTGGGCATATGCTAATGTTCAAAGTTTTCCCCTTAATTCCAGAGGATTTGTTATATAAGAATTAAAGAGCTTTGTCCTCCAAAAGAACAAAAACAACTCAACGAGAACAATGGCTAATGTGTGTTAGCTGGCCCGGCAGGATTAATCCTCAGAACGGCAGCGTCCTATTGGGCGGTGAAGGTAGTTACAAGGGATGTGTAGTAATCAGATTAATACCAGCGTCATTTAATCAAGTTATGCGCCGGTCACAACGTTTCTGTTGTTCCTTCTCACTTTACCTTTCGTTCCGCCTGCATCAGATGAATTTGTTCTCGGAGATGATGTGTTTGGATCCACTCTTTCACCATTAAAACTGCTGGGCTACACCGAGACCTGTTCTTCCGTCGTATCCCGTTCTCCTGAGATGGATTAACTTTGTCCGGGGATCCTTTTTTTTTTATACTCCGGTGTCGCGTGAAGACAATGACCATGTTGCGCAGACGAAGTGAGTTTTTCGTCTTCCTGGACAGCGTTCGCTCCGTGAAATCAGAAAAGGAGGAGCAAAAGGAGGAGCAAAAGGAAGAGCAACGGCTGAGCCCTTATGAAGAGTATCTGCAGGTGCTGCTGCAGATGAAGATGGCCAGCGCTGTAAGTGAGCAGGGCAGTAAAACAGCTCTGGATTGAGTCAACTCATTGAAGCGTACACAGTAATGTTAGTCTAGAAAGTGCAACAAAGGCTGTATGCTTCATATAATGTGCCGATCAACTGCCTGTCACATGACAAGAAAAGTTTGTTGGACTTTTACAAAGGCAGAGCGGGCTGGGCAATTATATCTATATCGTGATATGAGACTAGATATCATAATATCATGATATAAGTGTTGCCTTTACCTGGTTTTAAAGGCTGCATTACAGTAAAGTGACATCATTCTGGGGAAGTTACCAGACTTTTCCAGCTGTTGTATTATTTGCCTTTACCCACCTAAAAAGAAAGCTGCAGTAGAAGATTCATTTTGATGTTCATGAATGAGTTGCCCACCCTTCCAGTTACTATGACTCACGACTAAGAGCCAGCAATTTCCTCTTGTTTAACTGCTGCAACAGGGTTGGTATTTCTTATCGGGCGAACCGTCTACTCACACACGATACCGTTTGCAACACAGACGGAGGTAGAGTGATTAAATAGCGAACGGGGATCTTGGCACAAGCAGTCGCAGAGAAGAAATGTTTTACGAGCGCAGAAGCATGACACACGTGCGCAGAACACCGACACACATTCTTAAATTTCAGATGGTCTGAGGCGTTGTTTCTATAAATATTTGCACGGTATGCAAACAAGAGCTCTTAACACACAAGGCCATCCGCTGCCTAAAACAGCTGTTCATATCATGCATGAAAGTCTGTATATGTGAGTATTTAGTGTTTATGTTTTCCTTTCAGAGGAATATTTTGCATAGATACTTGCCAACATCTGGCAGCCGATGACTGATCTTTAACAGTGAGAGCGAAAGTCTTCATAATGTCAGTGTTGTTAGGATTGTCTGGCTGGTATTTTGTAGTCATCCAGTCCTTGAGAGAGAGCAAATAAACATTTATTTATTTGTTGTATTGGCTTATTTTACCACTTATGTAGACTGTCTGAAGCCGTCCCATGAGGAATGGATGTCTTTGCTTTGTTATGATTTCATTTGAGGGTTTTTTTGGTCAGGAGGCTGATACAGTATGTCATTCTTAACCTTAAAAGGACAAGTTCACAATTTTTCAAGTCTGTCCTAAACCAACAGTCAGGTGCTTGTATGAACACTGAAAGAGGTTTCCCTCACTGTAATCATTCCTCCTGTTCACACCGGCTATTAGGCTGTAAGATCCCCTTCAAAGTGATGGATCTGCCCCTTTTACAGTCTTTTTAAGCATCAAATTCCCTCTTTGTGTTTCCTTGGACGGTGTTTCCCTGTTGAGCTGCGGTGGAAGTATAGCACCAAAAAGAGGAACTCTGGCACTAAAAAGACTGTAATGTTGAAAGATATCCACTTGATTTCACTCAAGTGGACAGCTGAAGCATCACATTAGCTTCAGATAAACTTTTAAATACATTTTTGTTTGAGGACTGTGGATTTTGGCCCCCCACTTCTTACATTGTAAGTGCTTTATGAAGGGATCTTCTAATGGTCAGTACTAACAGGAGGAATGATTACAGCAAGATAAACCCTATTTCAGCGTTCATTCAGGCACCTGTTGTTTTTCAGACAGATTTGTGGATCTGTCCTTTAATAACCTAAAGCGAAATAGCTGAGTGCAGCTATTCAGCGGCCCAGCACATGATCATCAGTCTTTGTCTTTGTTTATGTCTGTGCACGTGTGTGTGTGTGTGTGTGTGTGTGTGTGGTTGTGTGTTTGTGAGACCACTGTCCCCTTTTCCTGTGACTACTCTCTGACACAGGGGTTACACAGGGCTATGGAGGCATTGTTCCGCCCCGCTTTCTTGGACAAAGCCTGGTGTGTGTTCGAGAGAGGGTTTGGCATCTCCCCCAAATATTTGTTCATGCTGCTGGACGCCCACTGTTGCGAGACACAGCGAGGCATTGCATGCATTGACCAACTCATGGGCGACAGTAAATTTCAGTGTCTCACTGAGTCATCCCTGGTGCGTCCTGACCGCTGCAGTTAGCGAGAAGCGGTACGCGATGCTCTGTGTAATCACTAGGAAAACAACTCCATTAGACATTTATCCTCCACTTTGCGTTATTCAACAAGGGCTAGTTTTGCTAGAACAATCGGGCTATTTGGCAGTACCCTCGCAGCCTAATGAACAGTTTTGGATGAATGCAGTTTCCTCCTCGCCACTCTCTCATTCTCACTGCAGTCTGCTCTTCGTCAGCTTATGAGACTCATTCATGTTTACCATAAAATTTCCAACAGACTTAAAACCAACTTCTCCCTTTTTAGTCATCAGACTAGGTGTAGGCTTGTTTATGACGCCATCAGTGCTTCTCACCATAGTTTCTGACACATCACTACGTCTCCAGTTTCAATTTCAATCAATGCACCGGGGACTCCAGATTAGCACATGCTCTCCATGGGACTTTAGGGGTAATTTAGACCAGTAGAAGAGAAGTGAGCTCTTCTACTATCAGAACAGATTGCCAGGGCTTTGATGTTTTCAACACAAGCCCATAACCCCCCAACCTATCTACTGTCCCTGACCAGCACATTGAACCAAAAGACAAAAGCATCTATAGGCCTCTTGTCCCATTGTCCTCCCTCCAGCAGAACATCTGACCGCGCCCCCCCCCCCCCCCCTCCCCCCCCCCCTCTCTCCCGCCTCTGTGGATTACCCCTACACTGGCGTGACAGCTGCTTTTCGTTGTCTCAACAGGTTTCCTGTCAGGGGGCTAGACTTCATATAGACTCCACTGACAGTCTGAAAGTTTAAAGCTGAGTGTGTATTATTTATCCTAATAGTCCTGATTTTAATGCTTGTAGGTTAACAATTAAATTCATCTAAGTTATATGAGATTAATATTACAGTAAGTTACTTTAAGATCCAAAGTTATGTGTGACTTCAGATATATGTTTGGGGTCAGTTTGTAACTATGTCACTCTATTCTTGTCCAGGCGATGCAGAAACTAATCAGGAACACTGCGCACTCATCGGTGAAATCCTCCATAATTACACCCATCTGAAATCAATGCACCGCTGCACCGTTACCAATTAAATTAATGAGATATCTATTTATTGAGATTTTTTCTAGAATTATCTAAAGGTTTACAAGCTGTAAGTATTGAGTTTGTTTTTTAGTGGACATGTTACACTATTAGATTTTAGTATCATTTTTTATAGCTCTGCATACACGTGTATACAAGCACGATGGCTGATTCACATCTGTATTCAAATCTTTTGCCCTTATTAGTAGGTGATTTCCTCTCCCCGTCGTCCGTCCGTTCCCTCGGTTGACCGGTGAAACAGCTCCCTTTCTTCCTCCTCTCTTGTTGTTTTTAATGGCGTATTGATTTTTTTTCTGTGATCATCAGAGCAGCAAACCAACCCGCGGAGGTGGTAAGAAGTGTCCCCAGGAATGTTTGTTCAGAGGTTTAAAACAGTGAGCTCCTTGTATCACCGGGCTCGCTGTAAAGTGAAGAGTCACCACTTGCCAGAGATTGTCTGTCTGTTTCAAGCTCTTGATCCACGATCCGATTATCTCGCCCTTATCTTCACAAAAAAGAGAGACGACCACGTCAGATGGTTCTTATTTAGTGTTGTGTGCATTCATTCATCATCAGTCAACATTTAATGAGGTTTACTGGATCATTATTACGTAATCTGTCCCAAAGAGAAGTTTGTGGTCAGGTCACAGACGTATTCCTTCGTATACTCCATTTATTGCAAACTGGAGATGAAAATAGTGACACCAGCAGCAATCCCATCAGAGCTACTGAAGCTGCCAGAGTGTTGTTTGGTCATTAAGTTGATTTTATCATGTTTGATTGAGTCATTTGTTCAGATAAGAGCTTTGTCTCCTTAATAAATTATTCAAACACAATAGCTCCTGCTGATATTGACCTGTCAGCATAAGTGGCTAAGAACAGGGTCATTACTCTACACTGACCTTTATGGTAAAAAACAGAAGAAGAAGAAGCCAAGTCTTGATGTGGTGTCATGCAGTTCTGCATTTTTGTCACAATAAGAGACTGTTGAGGGTATAAGTCCTCACATTATGATCAAAATGATCCCAGTTTACATGACCAGCACCAGTTACTGAATATGCCTGAGGACCTTATATTACAAGAATTGAATTTACTTTTGTCAACTTTCCATCTCACCAAATTAGGCCAACACTCCGCATCCCAACTATTTAAGCAATTAGAGCTGCAACCAGTGTTTATTTTCAAATCACTATTCATCCACTGTTTAGTCTGTGAAATGTCAAAGAGTAATGAAAAAAAGGCCATTTATCCTTTCTTAAAAGTCACAGTGATGCCTTCTGTTTGCTTGTTTTGTCCAAGCAACAGCCTGAAGATATCCAGTCGACTACCAAATACTGTATGTACAGTATGTTGAAGAAAAACAGCAAATCCTCACATTTAAGAAGACGGAATCAGAGAGTTTTTGGTATTTTTGCTTGAAACTCTGGTCAGTATCTGTCCTTCATTGAAAAGAAGCTGTTTGTCAGGTAAAGAACCATCAGCTGTAATGGACGTAGGTTTGCCCCAGGCTCACCTCTACCTAATGTGTGTCCTTGTGTTTTATTTTTCTCTGCTCTGTCAATGTTAAACAGAGAAGAAGGAGAAAAGCTTGGTGCTGTAGGGTTGCAGGTCAATCGGTCCTCGGTATGGCACAGATCAGGAGATCTGATCTGGAATGGTAGCTAAATAATGTGCATTAGTTCAGATTAACCGGCAAACCGATGTATTAAAATGACCCATAATCCCCGTCACCAGTCGGGAAGGGTTGTAGGTCAGGAGACTGATCCTTAAACAACCGTGTATTTGTTTTCTTTACAGCAACACAGGACAGCCTCTATATATATTTAGTAACTGCAAAGTGTCTCCTTTGTTCTCTGTTTGAACCTGTTTCCCATTTCCTGGATAATAAAGTTCTATTTATTTTCTTTCATGCACTACCACAATAGTACACGCATCACAGTGAGTCGGATTGTGTCCTGAAATAACAAGCGGGACGGGACTGGTTTGTCTCCTGAAGGGACTCCCCCCCACACACACACACACACACACACACACTTATCCCCTCCTGTAGGAACAAGGTCAAGTGTCAGAGGCTGCAAATGACAGAATGGAAGTAAAACAAGAGCAGGGGAAAGAGATATTAGTCTTTGTTACAGAGGTCATAGAGGGAATTTTACAAAAGATCCCTTTTGCAGTTTTGAATATGAGTGAAGTCACTGTTAGTGTATTATTAGTGTACAGTGTTTACACACTAACTTCAGTAACCAGGATTCATTTTACCCAAAGCATAAACCAGGGCAGATCTAGCTGATATTGACAGTTGAATCATTGACAAACCTTTTGCAGTGCAGCCCAAGTAAAAAAAATGTACCAGAATCAATATGTGAGAGTTCAAAAAATCCAAAATATTACGATATTCAGTTTAATGAACACATAACATGAACAAGTTTTTGATAACGGTGCCTTTAATTTATTTGTTGTGTTTCTATATTACCTCAAACATACAGTATCTTTATGTATTGAACAGATCAGGCTCTGCTTTGTAGCTTGTTGCCAACAATCGGTCAGATTTTTGAAGTTCATCTTTTCCTACTGAGAATATTTGAATAGTCACGTGTATCTTTGGCATCTTAACACTTTTTCTAAGGAAACAGCTACAGAAATGAAAGCAGGGAAATGGAAAAATGGTTTTGTCTTCACCTCTTGTCTTGTGTTTTTTGAAATAATTGTGTTCACAGTCCAGATCGTAGCCAGACGTACTGCTAAAAATGTTGGAGAGCTACATGACAGCATTTCATTTCTGTTAAACATTTTTTCCTCATTTCTACAAACTCTTACAGATTCTTATCAATTAACAATTAATCATTCGGTCAATAAAATGTCAGAAAAATGTGAAAAATGTCTGTTTTCTTTTCTGACCGACAGTTCAAAAACCCAAAGATACTGTGTTTTATGATCATAGACAACTAAGAAAGTGCACACATATTCACATTTGAGAAGCTGGAACCAGTAAATTTTTGCATTCTTGCTCAAAGATCCCCTCCAGGCATATTTTAAGGCACATAAAAATACTCTGCTCTGACTAATATTTCGTGTCTGATGTGGTTTTTCCATTAAAAAAAAAAAAGTTCCATTACCTGGTTAGAAATTCTTAAATTGGCATCTAAAACCTCCTACCTCATTAAAAAATCTAGCGTCTATGAATCTGCAAATATCTTTCATTTAAAAAGATTAACTGCCGGACACATGATATCTCTTACTTCTCTTCATTCTTAGTGTTTGTGTGCAGAGGAGATTCAGACTCAAGATTATCTGTGAGCACAGAGAAACTTTCCACTTTGAGCAGATGAGTGTGAAAACAATCTCGAGGTGCCAAACCCCGGGGAAGTGAAGACTTTCAAGAGAAGTAACAAGAAGCAAAACACATTTTTGAGTGAAGGAGAGGGGGGAAACTTGTCTGTCAGTCGACTATTTGATTAATCAACTGATCGTTTAATTCCAAAGTTTGTAGTTGTTATCCTCTCCTTTTCTCCTTTTCCCTTCAGTCTTCAACATAATCTGGCTGCTTTACTTCCCTTTTGCTTACAGACACACGTCATTGGATCTATTTTTATTTGTCAAATGATTGAAGAAATGTATAAATTGCGCACAGGAGGTTGATGTAATGCATATAAGCGTGCTAATGTGTGACACACTTTCACATAAAGTGTTGTTTCCTTTGACATTTCCTTCACTCAGAGTGATAATTTATTAATTTGCTCTTTGTCTTGCTAGCGGGGGAATCGCCTTGTTGATGAATTTTCCGTTTTACCCCTCGTCTGATATCAGCAAAGATCCATGAGCTCAGAATGATTCATCATACGGCGGGTCGTAACCTTTACGCTGTTCTTTTATGTCATATTAGATTTTAGAAATATGGCACAGTGTTTATGCAGCCCGCGGCATAGACTAGCCCCCACCCCCCAAAAAAATTTAATCCCATCCTGTATAATCCCGCCTCTTCTCTCATCTCCTCTCAAGCCCCCACCCTCTGTTTTTCCTCTCTCTCTCTCTCTCTCTCTCACTATCCTCCTGTCCCATCCCACTTATTCCACCTTACGCCTGATGGAGCATTAAGCCTGAATGCTGTGGGCAGCCACCGGGGCCTCACATTCAGAGTGTGTGTGTGTGTGCGTGAGTGAGTGAGTGAGTGAGCCGGCACTGCATCGGTTCCTCCCTTTGCTCTCCGGGATCCCTGCTCATTCCAGACAATCGGGAATTACTTGCTACAAACCCTGCAGTGTATTTGTGATCGTGTGGGAGTGGGGTCGGTGGACGCAGAGCCCAAAAAACACACCCGGGCGCAAGCTCTCAGCAATCAGCGCTCGCTCCGCTCGGATACCTGGGAAATGGTTTTGCGGATGCCTCTGCTGACCTAACCTCAGCCTTTTTTTTTGTTGTGCTGCTTTGGTTGGAAGTTGGATGTACATTTTTCTGGATTTGGATATTTCAAAAGGGTCCACATTCCACACAAGAGGCAAACAGGATAAAATGGTGCCCCTGCAAAAAAGGGTAATCTGAGTTATGTGCGGGGGAGTGTGTGTGTGTTAGGGAGAGAGAGAGAGAGGGGAGACAGAGAGGGGGGGGGGTTTATGTGCACAATGTGGCTGCAGTGACCTGCTGATTGTTGTTTTGTTCCTTGAATTGTTGCTGCTTTGTAATAAGGGAGCAAAATGCTGTTTGATTACTTTAATTGGCACATGAGGTTGAAGAGTGAGCATGCCCCTGAGCGTTAAAGAGGAGAGGAAACACGTTACATAAAAGCAAGAAGAAAAAAAAAACAGAGGATAAGGTGTCTGAGGGAAGAGGAACTGAAAACAGAAACAGACAGAAGGGAAAAACAAGGTGACGAGACTTCAGTAAAATCTCTTAATTGTTCGGTTTTATCTTGTCATTCTTCTGTGGAGTGGCTCGTTGATGAGTGACGGCTCATTGAAACTGACTAACAATGCAGTCTGGAAAGTCCCTCTCACTCCAAGCACTCTCTATTGTTTTCCTTGAGTACTTCAATCGGGAGTCGTTTCATCTGTAAAAGCTGTATCAAAAGGTGTTTAAAAGATTTTTTTTATCATATTACTTCAATATGATGTAGCCTCAGTAAAGGGACAATAGTATATTACGGTGAATTATCAGGATGCTGTAATTCTATTAAAGAAGTCAGTAACACCTTGAACATATCTCAAAGTGCTGAAAGTAGTGTGAAAGCCCTTAAAGTTTTCATCACCACAACCGCTTCCTGTGTCTCTGATATGCTCTAAGTGCAGAGATGGTAAAAAAGCAGCTATACAAGACACATCATTGCATGGCTCGCTCAGAGAAACAGAGGAACTTTAACATGGTGACACTTCACACGCTCAGTGTGTCGCGCTAGAAGACGTATTATCAGGAAGACCAGGAAGACTCCAGTAATGGTAGAAGACAGGATGGGGGACTGTTGGAGCCACACCAAGGTCGTTTTTTGTTTGGGGTTTTTTTTTTGGTTCAGCTTTCAAATCATAGCAATACTCTCGTAAGAGCATCATTAGGAAGTAGCGATATGATCGTTAGCACATAGTAGCTGCGGTATATGTTTGATATCCAGGTTGAAATGCTCTCCTTTCCGGACTGATGGATTTCAAGAGGTGACCTCAGCCAACTCAAAGCTCATTTTTTTCCTCACAAGTCACGAACGAATCATGAATAATGAGTTCAGCTTGAACAGCTGTATTTGGTTATCAGTAGTGTAGGCTGTTAGTGCCTGTTGTTTTTTTTTTTTTGCAATGAACCACACTTACCTTCTGTGGAAGACCTCACTTTAAGATGATACTGAATATGTTTTGATGGCACAATACTTCAAAGTATGGCATATCCCGGGAGGACATTCTCCATCATAGGCCAGGCACTCCACCTTTGAAGTATGAATTGTAGCAAAAGAGTAGTAGTGCCAACACATTTACAGACACATATCTGCCCAATAACTTTGGTTTAGGGGAGCCAGATGGAAAATATTCGTGCAGTAAATGAGGCTCAATACTGAGTAGAAGTTGAACGTCAACAAGACAAGATGAGTAATGATCAGTGTCAGCTATGCTTCAATACAAAGACTTGGCGATATTTGATGTAAATTTGATGTAAACATGAGTAAACTCGATTTATTAAAAGCTAATTGGTCTTTTCATTACGCTCGACTTCTCTCTTTTTTTCTGCGTAATAGATAATGATAGATCATTTGAAGTGTTTAATCATTACTTTTTCTTCTTTTCCGCAGGATCAGTTTGACAACTTGGAGAAGCATACACAGTGGGGGATCGAATTCGTGGAGAAGTACACCAAATTTGTCAAGGAGAGGTCAGAGATCGAAACCAACTATGCAAAACAAATTAGGTGAGTACCTGAGCCGACTTACGATCCATATTTGGGGTTGAAATGCGGTAATCAGCCATCGGGGTGAATGTTTTTCATCCAGATGGCTTAGATAAAGAACCCCCCCCTCTACTACAGGACTTGACCTACCGAAGTGTCCTTGAAACAAGAGACTGAATCCCTACCGGCTCATTATGTAGCCGACCCCGACCTGTGACCTCGCTGTAGAGAGGGAAACTGAAACAGGAAGTCCCATTTGGGAAGTAGTACATTAGTTTTATATTAATAATCAGAGGATCACCATGTTTTCATAGCAACAGTGTTGTTTTTTCACCATTTTTCATGCAAATCTAGAGATATATAAGAAGTCCTAAAGAGGATGTCTGATCCATCTCCTATTTGAAGAGTCTAAAGAGCCTTTCTGTGGCTCTCTCATGCATGGCTGTCTGTTGTTGCTGGCTCCTGCTTCAGGCAAAAGGAAGTCAGGTTGTGCGGGGGGATGGGGTGGAGCTTGTGTTTCCATAGAGACTTGTAGGTATCAGCATTATCAACCCCAGGTCTGACCCAGATTTGTGTTTTTTTTCCTCTAACCACTAGTGTCAGCTACACACCCCCTTCCCCTCCACCCCTCCACCCCTCCCCGTCCAATTCTCCCTGCACATGCACTCACTCTGTTATGATGCGTTCACTGATTTTTAAAAGGCAGTGATGTGAGCATGAGCAGTCCTGTACTTAGAGGATCCATCTCCTAAGGCCTTCCTGCATCCCAAACACAGTAGGAGTCACCCCCCCACCCCCCCCCCTCAAATCCACAATCCTCATCGTTAAAGAGGCCTGGCAATATGGCTAATGCTCTAAGTATGGACCCCAACCCCCCATTTTCATAGTGACAAGCCAATACCAATCCAGTATTTGCACAGCAACCCCCCCCCCCCCTTTCCAAACAGATCTTTACAAACCTAACCACTCCTCTTTTTGAGAATTAAGTCAGCTTGAGATAATGGGACTAGCTGTTTGTTTACATGCAAGCATTACCCACATATCCCTTCACCAATTAACTTTTCACATGCAAAGACTGACCCATATCTAAAAAAATTGAGTTTTTGATATATTCCAAATTCACTGAGCTCGCTCTTTAACCTTCTCTTACTAAAAAAATGCCAAAATATCTGCATGAAGAGAGCTCAAACCTCTGTCACCATTGTTCTTAAATTTGCTTTACGACCTCTGGATAACTGTTAAACTTATCCAAAGTACCTTCTCTTAAATTCAAATGAGCTTTTTTTTATAACATCATTTACATTGTGGACTAAAAACATGTGCACAGATTTGCCCTTGCATTGGAACACATATGATATCCCATAATGCAATTAGTCAGCAGCTGTCTACAGTATGTTTGGCAAAAAGAACAGGGATAGACTCATCTTGTCGTGGCAGGTTGGCTTTTATTGAACTTCAGGCTTCACAGATGGTGTGGATGTTTTCAGTTAATGTGCCTATACAGAGGGGGCCTGTTGTCACACACACACACACACACACACACAAACGCATGCGCTTGTTGGCACACTTGTCAGAAGAGACTGAAATGAGGAAATGGGGACGTTTTAGACAGGATAGTCATGAGTCATAGGGTTTTCCTATGTTTTTAACACACTGTGCTTCTTTGTTGTGGTGCTACTTGGCCATACCTCAGGACTAATTATCCTTTGTAATCAACTTAGCTCATGAAATCAGGTTTAATCTAACAGGCACGCTCAAACTAAAAGAAACACAGGGCTGTTAGATCTAATAAACTAATGGAATCGGCTTTGATCTGCTGTAGTCTTCTTTCCCCTCGTCTGCGTTGTCGGGAAGGTATTTTTTGCGTCTCGTCTTTTCCGTTTAGCGGTGATAGGCTGTTTCACGTCAGATGTTTTGACGTGTTATAACAGGAGACGCACAGGTGCAATTAATAACATTAATGACGGGTTCATTCTATATAACCGTGCAAGTTTCACAGCTCTGGTATTGTTAATTCTAGCGTACTGGGAGACTTAATAGACTGTTAATGTTATTAGTAACACTGCTTTTCCTGCTATGACAAGTTTAAACGTTTGCAGTGAAAAGGCTAAAAGACTGAACTACTCGAACTAAACTACTGAACTAATTGAGGCTCAGCGTTTAGAAGAATCAGTTAAAAGGGCTGCAATGCTCAGTCAATTAATCAATGAGTTGATTGACAGAAAAATAATCTGCAACTATTTTCATGATCGATTTAGCGTTACCCATTTCCCTGCTCCAGCTCGTCATTTGTGAGGATTTGCCGCTATTCTTGATCTTGTGCAATAGACATTTTTCACTCATTTTATAGGCCAAACGATGCAGATTCATTGATTAGTCTAGAAAATAACCTGCAGATTCATCGATAACAAAAATAATTGTTAGTTTCAGCCCCTTTTTTTATACAATATCAAATAACTCACATTCACAAATGAATATCATCTATGTCTATTACACTACTTTGTACCATTTCGAGCACCATACTAACCACACGCTGCACTAATCCAGCAATAATCCTCTTCTATTGCATCGGTGTAAACATGCACAATGCTTCAGTCTAGTCATTGCAGGGCAATGCATTAATGCCTCCTCCTCCTCCTCCTCCTCCTCCTCCTCCTCCCCCAAATTCCAGTCTGGCATAATCCATAACACAGGGGGGAATAAAGTCCTGCTAACAAAAGAGACTGGGTGAGGGTGAAAAAAAAAACGTGTCTGTCTTTGCTGTGGTTATTGTATCCACCTTTATATATATAGACTACAGACATGGAGTCAGACATAACGCTGACATACGTAAACAAACACACACCTAACAGCTCCCCTTTAATCCTCCTAATTAAGCCTTTACCCTAAATATGTTTATATGTTAATAAAGCGAGGGAGCTAATATAATCTGACATGTGAAATCTGCCTGTGAGTGAGTGAATGAATGAATGAATGAATGAATGAGTGGCACTATAATTAGAGCAGGGGTGAGAAGGACGTGGAGAGAGCTAGATAGATAGATCTGCCTAGCAACAGTGCAAACACCACTAGGGAGGAGAGGTGTGGGGGGGTGTGGGCAGAGTGAGCTGGATGTAGTGCAGACACACATTACATGTATTTTTTTTTTTTTTTTTTTTTTTGGAACACATGAATTATTTATTTCAGCATGTGCCTTTACAACATGTACAGTACAAGCGAAGGCATTTAGATTCCATGAGCGAATGAAGTGCTATAATCTCACAACCAGGGAGACCACACCTGTCTGTTAGAAGCTCTTTCAAAGCAATCGGCATCGACTTACAATCATAATAAATAGTACTGTGATTTAATCATGTACTAATAATTGTTGCTAGGGCGATTTGCTACAGTCTACAAGTCTACAACCCAAAGATATTCTGTTTACTGTAATAACAGAGTAAAAAAACAGAAAATGACCACATTTGAGAAGCTGAGAGTTTGTAAATGTTTTTGTAAAAAAACAATAAATCGATGATCAGAATCATTGGTGATTAATTTTCTGTCAATAGACTAATCATTGCAGCTCTAATTGTTACAGATTGTCATGTGGTTTATTGTAGAATTTGTTGCAACCTACATTTCTAACAAGCAGTGAACTGACTTGTCATACATAAACACACAATCATGATTTTGGATTGGAAAATTGCAATAAGACTCAGTATTATTCACAGCTTCGGCGTACTGTGTGTCTCGGTCAAAAAATAAACGGCTCGGCTTGTTTGTGCC
Source organism: Thunnus maccoyii (assembly GCF_910596095.1). Classification (NCBI taxonomy): domain Eukaryota; kingdom Metazoa; phylum Chordata; class Actinopteri; order Scombriformes; family Scombridae; genus Thunnus; species Thunnus maccoyii. The sequence goes on along the minus strand of NC_056551.1, from coordinate 21,893,365 downwards.
GGTCTGTTTGCGTGTATGTTCACCGCTTGATTGTTCATTTTTAGCTTAACAACAGCTTCTCTTTAATTTGACAAAGGATCCTGAAGACTTGAGCACACAAGGCGCACCCAAACCCATCAGAACACAGCGTATGTTATTATGTTTCGCTGACAGAGTAGCCATCAAAGTGAGCAACGGGCACAGATGGGTGATGAGTGTGTCACACAATCATGATGAAACAAATGTGACATGATGTACTGTAGCCTGTCAAACAACACGGCAGTCGCTAGGTTGAACAGAAGGACACTGAAAGACATAGCCGTAACTGCAATAAAGGTTGTTATTTGTAGCCTGTTCCCGACATTATCCCTTCACCTACAGCTAGCACAGCTCTAGCTAATATACATCTTCTTCTTCTGCACTCGTCTCGTGCCACTAACCTGCAGCCGGAGTCAATACAAGGGCAATCGGTGCATAATAAAAGCATGCTTGTTTCTGGTGACCGCTTTCGCATGCATACTCCTGGGGCAATGATTTACAACCTGAAGAGAGGGAAGGGGATGTAGTAGAAAGCACTCTGCTGGATTGTCTGGTGTACTGGATGATCCTTTGGCAGGTCCATAAGGGCAGTGTCAGGAAAATATAATGGGAATGATGCACTACCCATTTGCAGACTGTGCTCTTTTTGTAAAGATACTGACAATGTCTGACAATGCTGAACTCTTCATCCCCACAGGAATTTATCAAAGAAATATCAACCCAAGAAGAACTCACGAGAAGAAGAAGAGAGCAAGTAAGTCAAAGGAACTTTTTTCAAGCTGTATCCGAGCAGAATTACCTCGCCGTCTTTCTCCTGACAATCACTTCCTGTAATCTCACCAGGTACACCTTCTGTCGAGCCTTCCTGACGACGCTTAACGAGTTAAACGACTATGCGGGTCAACACGAGGTCATCGCGGAGAACTTGACGTCCCAAATCATCGCCGAGCTTTCACGCTACTTGCAGGAGATCAAGACCGAGAGGAAATCGGTGAGACATCTTTTAAAATTGATCCCATGCACTATTGCCAGTTTTTTATCCGAACTTCGTCTACATCATCTTCTCAGTCTTCCCGTGCCAGTGAACATTTTCTTCACACATGGGTTTTGTAAGGGAAAACAGACACACTGGCCTACACGAAATTAAGTAGTCCATTCCCTGAGCATATTCTGTTCTCCATGAACTGAGGTCATCGCAGAGTAAATATAGATACACCCAAAGGCTCGCCAGAAGTGCAGAACGTGACTGACTGAGTCCTTTTTATGGAACAAAGTCACAGTCTCTCTATCATTACAAATTCATTTCTCTCTTTTAAACCAACGTACAAAAGACTGGTGCACCACACACTATTCTTAAAAAGTTGAAGTCACTCATGAATTGATTTGGTTGAGCGACGGACCTGCAGAGCATGATTCATAGGTAACAGTGTGGTGCCCATTTAAATCCACTGAGTTTGGTGGAGGAGCAGAGAGAAAGCTACCCAGCTGGATAAAAGTACTTCCTGAAAAAAAAAAAGCTGTCATAGACTCTCTCGTTGTCCCGGAAGGCCAGCTGAGAGAACTGGAGTGGAAAACCAAAACCAGAGGGCTGCTCGAAAGCACAGTGACCTTTTTTTAGAGTATATGCTCATGTGCACAACCGGTGACATCAGTGTCGCTGCCTCTGATACTCCACCTTAAAAGATGTGGTTTAAAAGTCTGTCTTTGCACAGTCAGGTGCCCAAATGAGCATTGAAACAGTTTTTTTTTTTCTTGCTGTAATCATTAGAAGATCTCTTCATAACGCACTTTCACTGTAAGTAACGGGGACAGAATCCACAGCCCTCCTTCTGTGCAAAAATGTATTTAAAAGTTTATTTGAAGCTAATATGAAGCTTCAGCTGTTCAAACTAGTCAAATAGAGTGTTTTTTTAGTGCCAAATTCCCTCTTTTTGTTATGATCCTTCCATGTAACTGAACAGGAAAACACCGTCCGCCGAGACACAAAGACAGAATTTTTTTACTGTGGAAAATATTCACTTCATTCGACAAACTGATGACTAAAGCTTCATATTATCTGCAGATAAACTTTTAAATGCATTGTTTCTCAAAACCAGGACTGCGGATTTTGTCCTGCGTCACTTACAATTGCAAGGGGATTTGGAAGTAGATCTTCTAATGGTCAATATGAACAGGAGGAAAGATTACAGCAAGAATAACATGTATCAATGTTTGTTCAGGCACCTGATTTTTGTTTTAGAATGGACTTGAAAAATTGTGAACCTATCCTTGGTTACACTTAACAACCAGTTTTGACTTGAAGCTCTGTTTGAGTTGCAGCAGACAGAGGAGAGTGAGGGGATTTCCAAAGGGGAATCAACCGCCCCCCCCCCCCCTGTTTTGGCCAGTTTTTTTGCTCTTTTGGCTTTAGTTTAGCCTGGTTCGGTTTGGCTTGGCATAGCAACGGCCTCTGTCTAGTGTCCAGATTTTAGGACCCCTGCTGCTCGTAGACTGCAGGATGTCACTCTGACACCCTCTTCCTCTTCATTTCTCTTCACTCCATCCAGTCAAACTCTTCTTCTTTTACTCAGATTTCTTTGAAAATGTTTTTCGGTCCACTCGGCCCTTCTGTCTTTCTCATTATCTCCCAATAATGTCTCCTTCAATAACTTTGTTTTCACAGTTCTGCGTCTTTATTTTCGTAGATGATATTGTGAATAGTTTCTCATGTGTCTGTCTTGACTTTAAAAGCCCATAATGGTTTTTTTTTTTCTTTCAGTTAGCCAGACAGTGCGAGGGATTTTCCCTTTATAGCATGACCCCATAACTCACAGTTATCTTTTGTGAACAGAGGATGGTTCCATCGGGAATCATTGAGCAAAGAGTTTCTCAGTCGTATTCAGAACGAGGTCGTCGTTTGGGCAAATGACACATTAATGCTCTTATTGTTTTAATTCAAAGATACACTTGTGCCCTCAACAGACGCATGAATGATGGAGAACGACACTGTTTGACAAGTGTTGGAACTGCCTCTGAGAAAAAACGCAACCCAGAACGGTCTGTAACGCTATTAGAGAAGAAGTGTTACCCGGCATTGTGTCATTCTTTTCTCAGGTTTCATTCGCATGAATATTTAAGCACCACTCAGTGTTCTTTCTGTTGTTGCTTTTGATTTGTCTCCATGTCAGACAAAGTTGTGCAGACAGACCCAGACAGTGGGATTAGAGGAGGGTCAGGTCCTGGCCCCTCCTGGCTTTATTAGGAGCTTTACTAGACAGGTAAAACCCCACACTACAGACCCAGAAGGAGAAAAAAACAATAATACCTCATTAGTTTCTCATGTGGGGTTGTTTTGTAACTGACCTCAAGTCCCTTTTTTTCTGCTGTTTCCCTTAGTGAACCTCTCGCTAAGCTCAGCTTGAGGTGACATAGGAGGTGAGGCCAAGAATGTTGTCTTAAAGGATTTTAAGAGAGCAGATATACTTTGCTTTTACAAATTTTTATAGTCCAGGCTACTGGATTTGATGTGTTATGCAAAGATATCTTAAATTATAAAGGCACAAGAGGAAATAAAAAGATACCCTCTCATTTACTTGCTTGTTTATTGCCCAATAGCGTAATAGGCAATGGTGAAGAGCTGGCAGGGTTAATATGGGATGAAGAGCTCTAAGTCTCACCGGACTGTGAATGTGCTGAGGAATCATATTAAGGTGTTCGGTCAGCATACTTCTATCCTCACCAGGCCTCCGATCACAGGGCTTAGGTGTCCTCTCTAATGAGGACTCATAAAGACCCGTAAATACTCAGCGAGACCTTCTGAGACTTCCCATTTACCGTAACACTTGTAATAATCATAGATGTCTCTGTACTATATTTACTGTTTGTGTCCACATGTGTTATTCAGAGTCCACTTGCGGGTTAGCGCTGTGTGTGCTTTGATGTATCCACTCGTACCCACATGATTATATCTTTTGGTGTCGGAGGGAAGTTCTATCTATCTTATCCAGCTGCGGTTTGACATGTTCAACCAGCTAGAAAACAAACATGAAAAAAAAAAGAATACATCTTATTCAGCTGACACGGCCGGGAAAATAAGCATAACCGTTTACCGAAGAGTCAGCCGAAAACCCCCATAATGCACTATAAAACATCTTTAGGTGGGTTTTGGCAGAGGATACTATCCTCATTTATCTCTTGGACGCAGAGAAGAGAGATTCAAACACGGCGTAAGAACAATGTGTCTCTCCGGAGTGGCCTCACATGCCTCTTGGCGTTGAGTGGAAAGACAAATAGGAAGCTGAAAAGGGAGAATTGATGGTCGGATCTTCCCATAGTCGCTGTATACACATCTCTCAGGCTTCAGTATAAATGACCCCTGCAGTAATACTCTTTCTGAACAGTCGCCTAATGGTTTAAACATGAGCAGAAAAGTCTCAGTGGTCTTTTCATGAGGTTTTATCATCTCTCTAGTCTCTATCTTGTTTGACTTATGGCTATTTCTAGTACCCAATGATTATAGTATATGTGTTGACAGGGACTGCAGGTGCACATTCCTATGAACCATGTCACATCAATGAATGACTAACAGATCAGTCGGAGCTCGTGGGTGCGGACAGACGCACATGTGTACACGCACGTGCACAAATAAACTGATGCGTGCAAGTGCTGGAGCAAAGTTTTTTTTCCCTCAGCAGAGCAGAGACCTTGTTTTTTTTTTTTGTTTTGCTCAAAACATATTACATAGTTTATGAACGTATGTGTGCCAACTCAAGAGGGAACATGTCTGTCTCACCTCAGCTCAGTCTGGTACAAGGATGACACTGGAAAATAGATAAGGGATAAGGGAGACAACAGATAGTAGCTGCTGTAGCTCATGCTGGAGACACCAGAACACTTACATTTATTCATTCGGCAGACGCTTTTGTCCAAAGAGACGTACAAATTAAGTACAATCCAAGCTACGGTAGATCAAGGAGAAGCCATTGAGAATAAGTGCCTCGACATTCAGTCCCACGTTCCACCTGACACAAGCGCCGCGAGGCTCGCGAGTGTCTGAAGTGATATATAAGTGCATAGCAGAAAAACTTCAAATTCTTTATTTTGTCTTTCTTTTCATGAGAGAGAAAGCCTTAGAAGTATCGAGAGATGGAGGAAGAGCATATTAAGTGAGACAGTATTGGAGGAGGGAGGTATTCAAGTGATTTTTAAAGACAGAGACGGATTCTGCTGACCCAATCGAGTTGGGCAACTCCACCGGGGGACGTACAGGAGTGGCTACTCTGTAGGCAAGCATTAGTCACTTGAATCTCATACAAGCAGCAACAGGATGCCAGTGCAGAGTAATGAAAAGTGGAGTCGCATGAGCTGTTTTTGCCTGGTTGTAGACCAGATGTGATGTTGCATTTTGGGTGACTATTTGCAGAGGTTTTACTGTGCATGCTGGGAGCTCTGCCATGAGGGCACAGTAGTCAAGAGGAGAGATGACAACATCCTGTACAAGGAGCTGATATAGTTAGTCAGATAAGGCCTGGTCTTTCTCATGTCACGTGGTGCCAAGCGACATGTGTCAGATGCACCGTGCTTGGTGAGCAGGCGTGGTTCGTCGGTCGTCAATCACGACAGCCAGAGCAGACTTTGTTGGAGAGAGCGAGGACAAGTTGAGCTTGTAATAGTAGTAATGTTTGTGTTTGTGTATGCAGAGAAAGATGCCGTCTGTCACAGCTGCCTGTTACCTCACATCATTCTTATGTGTCTTGGCTTTGTTTCAAGGGTTTTGGTACCTTGAGGGAGTCCTGTGGTCTGTCTTGTACCAGGTGGCGCATAACTGCATGAGGAATGAAGAATTCCTTTGTCTATGAAAAACGGAGACACAGCAGTGAGAGCAGGCTTGCTTGGCATTATCGAGTAAATATGAGATCTGTTTTCCCTGATGTGCTTGGATGGCTAATAATCTTTTTTTTTTTCCAATCCTACTTTTATTACAGTTGATATATTGATGTAGTTTGGAGTCCAGTTTAAGAATTCGTCGATGCATTAAATTCAGCCTTTTTTTTCTCTCTCTCTCTCTCTCTCGCTGTCTTTCAAACGCCTGAGTAACTTGAGAGTGGCATCTTCAGGTCACTGACCTGTTGAAGTAGCCAGATGCCCCACTGGCAGCGCTCACAGTCACATGCTCCTGCTGAGAGGGTGGAGAAAGACCGAGTATGTCAACTTGTGTTAAACATAAAGGCCTGGATGGACTAAGAGGGCGAAGAGTGTCTCTGCACTCTCCGAAATGAAACACAGAGAGGCCGACACCGAAGAACATCTGCCTGAGCGCGTGTCAGGATTTATACCTGCCTCCCAGATGGCTGTTAGTTACAAATAATGAAAGCGAATGATCTCATGTGTCTTGCTTCGATCTGGTCCAAGCAAACACGACGGCGCTGTTAGGAGAAGAGTGTCAGCTGAGTTTGTTTATCTTGATGGTGATGGATGTTTTGTTGATGCACCACAAGATGCTGGATATTTTTCAGAAATGTTGTTATGGAGACAAATATTTGGCCGAACAAATGCACGACAGTAACGATGATGTCATCCAATCTGGTGCCACGGTCTGTGGAAAGGCTTTATTGTATCTTCGCTGCATCTTATCATCACTTTGCAAGACATATTTTTCAAAGTTCATCATCGAAACGATGGCTTCTTATCAAACAGGAATTTGAAGGCCAAGGTCTTAACAAACAAAAAAAGCTTGACTACACTATGTTTTGGTTTGACAGGACTTCAGCTGCTCCACAATGTCCCATTTTCTTTTAGAGCTCAAATACTTCCTCTGAAACACTGGAGCACTTCCTTATTTTACTCAGCTTCCCTAGAAACTTTGGGAAAAAATGAGAAGTGCGACTACGTGAGGTAAACCGACGCACATTCTCACTAACTACTCTCATATCCAGCCCCATTCAGGTGAGATTAACCTTTTAGCCTCTTGCATCAGTCTTAATTTCACATCTCTTACTCGTATGTTTGCATCATAGAATACTAAAGACTTCCTTGTGCTCTAAAGCGCTGAAACGCCAGAGAAGTACAAGCAACTGCTTTCTGTTCTTTATAATAGTCCGGGTCCATCACTGAATGGCAGCATCGATATTCAGCTCAGCTACTGCCCCTAGCTTCCGCGGTCTGGCGTAACCAAGGGATACCTCATTAACAGTCAAGCCTTTATGTCGTTTTCATTTTAGATTCTTTAGCAGATTGTGATGAATTTCAGACAACGGAGGAATCATCTGTATGCTTTACAAGCAATGATAATATCATTTTAAAACAAACAAATGTTTAAAATTTGTGCTGCATGTTTGCACTTCCAGGGGATCTGGCTGTAATCCACGACAGAGAGCTGTAGAAAGATGTGCTCGCCTCCGGGCCAATCGCTCTGGTCCCCCCGGAGCGAGATAGGCCAAGTGAGGCCTCATACAAAAAAACACACAGCGTATGGGCCGTGTGAGTTCAGACCAGCAGCTGCCACCTAGCCACGGACAATATGCCACACTCGGCGGTGCCAAAATCCACTGAGACCTATCCGTCCCCCCCCCCCCCCTAGATTACAATATCTGGCCTCTCGTGCACTTCCACGTTTTATCTCATGGCATGTTTACTGGAAGCTTCTCGTTTCATGTCCAACCTTTGTTCTTTTTTACTATCTCAACTAACAGCTGTAACTGTCATGTTACATTTTTTTTTTTTTTTTATCCCTCTGGTCATTCATAAACCGTACCGAAGCATACATCAAATGGAAATCTTTGTTCAGAGGCAAGCCAACAACATAAACCTATCAAACTAACGTTAAAGCCCACAGAGGAGGAAACACTGTAAATAAAACTGTCTCAACAGTCAAAATGTGAGTGTATTTAATTTTAAAAAAAACTCTTCATTCCTCTCTATTCCTTGTAACATGTCTTCCAGATGAAAAGTGGCTCATTCGCCTTTTTGATTGAACAGATTCATCATGCAACACCCTCTTCGGTTTCTCTGCTCATGAACTGTGCAGATTTTATTCATGTCGCTGAATTTATAAAAAATCAATGCACTGTCAATGTGTACAGAGAGCACAGAGGAATGTTTTTCGAGCAACACAATCCTTACTGTTGGCACCGTGCTCGCCGCACGCCATGTGACTTTACGGCTTCATTAAAAAAGCGTCTGTTCTGCTTTACCACACTTGTCACTTGTCCTTTGACTGCTATGGTTACTTGATCTAAAATATGTTTGACCTTTTTATTTTATTGGAATCGGTATAAAGCCTTCATTCAGTGGGGCTTTTTAGCACAAGTCGGTGCCTAATGTGTGTTTAAATTGTAACACTGTCTCGGTCGGTGCACCTACGTCGAATTAGTGCGATATGATCTGATGGCTTTTTAATCAAATAGACTTATAGCCATCTGCTAGCTTGTACAAATCTCTGAGAGCTAAGCCTGTGGTTTATGTGGTCATAATTTTTAATGTAGCAACAGTATCTATTTGAATTTGCCCTACTTTCTCACTTCATATGAATACTTTCCTGTAACAGTGTGAGTAATATTCATAGTGTTTAATGCTATGGCTGCTTCTAATATACTATCCTTACTATGTCAAGGTCAGGTTCACCTGTTTTTAAATCCCTTAAGCTTTTGAATAGTCTGATAATATTTCTCTCCCCCCCCCACCCCCCATCTTTTCCAACAGCACTTCCATGATGGGCGTAAAGCACAGCAGCACATCGAGAGCTCGTGGAAGCAGCTGGAATCGGTGAGTGACCCCATTAACGTGCAGCACCGCTGTGTGGTTTCCCAGTAGCTGTCGTGCCCAGTCACAGTTGGTACAGTGACTCAAAATCGATAGAGACAAAAGTAGGACATAGTAAACAAAACGTAACTTAGTTCACTGCCACTAACACTAAAAATGACTTTAGCAGGTTACATTTTTGAGTAGATGAACATTTATTCACCCTAAATTAAATCTGACACAGGTAACACAGGGTAATAAGTTGATATCTGTTCAATCTAAATCAATCAATAAATCTAAACCTAACGTAAATCCTTTTTTTTTTACATTACAATCATTAGTATGTAGTGTTTAAAAGTAATATAAAGTCATGACTAGGGATGGGGTTCGATAGCATTGAATCTACATTTATCACATGCAAATAACTGAACTTATAAACCACTAAAACTTGCATCTGTAATCACCTTTTGTCTGGCTAAAAAGCTAGACAGACTGCAGTTCTTAGGGCCAGCCTAATTGATATTCACAACCTGTAGATACAACTTGAAAAGCAGATGAGCAGCGTTGAGTATTTTCGATGAGCTCCAATTACCGCAGATCCCAGCGCATGATAATTATCAAGTTTGCAAGCTCTAAACATCGATGTGATATTCATAAAAGTCTAACCAAATGATTCTCCCCTGCTTTTGATATGATGCAATCAGCCAGATTATTTCTCAAGAGAAAAAGTTGCTTCTCTGTTGATCCTTTTTCAACTGCAAAAAAAAAAACACAGAGAGTCCATTTGCGGCTATAGAGTGGTGTTAGAGAGTGACGGTTCTTTTCACTTGCAAACAATCTTTGGCTGAGTACAAACACTGACCAGTCCACTTCCTATGGTTTTATTTAGCCAGTACAGAAATGAATAATGAGTCACACCTGATATGATCTGCTGTCAGTGACGTGTGTCATTTCAGCCAATGAAAGCGATTGTTTCTGTATGGCTATTTGGTAAAAGAGGAGGTGCGAGATAAGAGAGAGAGAGAGAGCACCATAAACAAGCCTTCAGTACTTCTATTTTAGATATATCAGTTGATAGATTTACCTCAAATCATACATCTAATATAGAAAAGTCCAGAATAATCAGATAAAAACCTGTGGGGAAAAAAAACTGTGCAACGATGACAGTCATTCAATATCTGCATCACATGATACTAAAGCACACATTGCAACAGACATTTAAGGAGGCTTATATGTAACACATCATCACCAAAAACCAAATGCAGGAGGTTGCAAACAGTCTGTCTGTGCTAAAAAAGAACATTTCTGTACACAGAGCCCTGAGGGACCTCCTGTTCTTCCAACAATGTGCCATTTCTTTTGCTCAAAATGTAGACAGAGCAGACTTTATAAGTATAGGATGAAATATAGAGGGCAGCCTCTTATGTCAAGAAGGAATTATGCATTATAAATAAGGCTATAACGTTAACAATGGTGTTATTGTATGTACAGTATGTCATTCGCACCCTGAATGGCAGGCTGACAATGTTAAGAATGTGCGAAGACTCTCAATGAGCTAATTATCATGAAATACTGCCTGAGGTATAAATAAAAACATCTTGAGATCACACCCTCAGAATTTGAAGTATCATTTGTTTTGTGTGTTTTAGTCAGCAGTTATACAGTAAACCAGATTTTAGCTGTTTCACATCATTGTATAATGTAAGTTTTTGTTGAAAAGCCAGATAAGAGCAGATCCAGGAGTTTTTTATTTGCTTTAGCCAAGGAGCAAAAGGAGAGATAGCACAGAACACCACTTCTTATCTCCGCCTGGCCCCTTTGACGGAGGGAGGGGGGGAAGCATAACTGTAACTGTGAGAGGGATGCATAACCATGCCTTGTCCTCCTCAACTTCTCTGCGCTGTTCAATGATCCCATTGTGTGCGAGGCAGATAGTTCAGAGTGCGCGCCGGCCCAACAAACACTGATTGTTCGGCCGGAGGGGTCGGAGGAGGGGTTGGATGAATGCTTGTTTTTCTGTACACAAATGACCACTATGAACATTTATTTAATCTGCAGCCTGCAGATTTTGACAGACCCCCCCCTCCCCCGGCGGCCGTGTCAGTGACCAACACTGACCTCTTGTCGCACACCACCGGGCCTGAAATGTATATGACGCATACGTAGATGTTATGACGTCCGTTATTATGCTTTTTAAAAAGGTCAATGTTTTTTAGTGTTTCCTGCTACAGCTCATGGCTAGAAATGCAATTTGTATTCCTTTCTTTTTTTTGTTTTCCAGTGTAAAAGAAAGTTTGAGAGGGACTGTAAAGAAGCAGACAGAGCACAGCAATACTTTGAGAAGATGGACGCTGACATTAACGTGACTAAAGCTGACGTGGAAAAGGTATGTGTCATCCATCACGCCAACCGCCAATCACACGAGCTCGTCTTGTACCCTTTCTCTAGATTGCCTGGCTTTTCCTTTCACCCATCTGCCCACCTAGCACCCTCGCCATTTTCTTTTACCCCCCCCCCCCCATCTTTTGACTTCTCATTCCACCGAGCCCGACAGACAGCGAAGAGATCGAGTGACCGTGTGTCTTATGCTGTGTAAAAGCTGGCATTGTCTCAGCAGCACAGTGATCTGCTGCTAATCAAAGCTGATGGCAGCACCGAGTCCTCATTATCACCGTAGCGCAGCCACCAAATGGGCCTTAGCAACAGAGAGGACTGCGTGTCCACGGCAATGTGTTTATGTTTATGTGTGTGGGCTTTGCTTTATCTTTTTCATAATGAAAAATCTTCATATAAAGGTTTCTGTGACTGATCCGTCTGAATGAAATCAGCATGTCTGACGATAGCAGGCAGTCATCTTCACATTCTCAGAACTTGTAGCACCAGATCCTCCTGGGATTTTTTTTAGCTGATGTAATTTCCTGTTGTCATAACCAATTAAAAGAGCCTTGAAAATCTCAGCCCCCTTTTTTAACCCACAAGGCTCCCACGCCCCGCAAGGCATCATGGGTCAGCAGCGCGTGCTCCATCCGCTGCATCATCAGCTGTCGGAGCAGAGCTCAGGCTCAGAGTTGACACAGTTCAGACCCGATTATTATGCAAATACAGGCCGGAATAAAGAGCCTTTCTGCACTCTGGACGTCCAGCCAAAAAGAGCTCACACTGAACTCGACTGGAAAGACCCGGCACAGCAGCTCAAGAAACCAGTCACTCAAACAAGAGCTGCGTTGTCTGTGATTACAGTTAATGCATTTATCGAAGCATAAAAGCCCCCATGCATTACACAGAATTCAGTTTATGGAAATGAAACAATGCTGTGTCTTTTTTTTTTTTTTTTTGCTCTTATTTAGTAAGTTTCACTGTTTGTGTAAAGTTTACAGTTTATTGATGTGACAGATGCCCCAAAAATACCCCCGGCCACTCCATATATCAAACTGTGTATTCTTTACATGTTTAATGAGCATTTTTCTATTAACTTTTAGTTTCAGTTCATGCTACTCAAATTTCATTTCAGTTTAATCCTCAGTGGTGCTTTAAGGATCCTCTTACATTTGAAATTTGATGCCTTTTTTAAGCTACTTCATTAATGCAAGAAATTACCTCATTTACATGATCCTTTTTACAATGTCCATATTTTCTTTTTTTTTTGTTTCGGTTCGATTTTATGACAGAATAGCTGGTGAAGCATTTGATACCTTACTCTCAGACCAACCACAAATTTATTCTTGAAAACTTCAATATTAACTGTGAGGGATTATCTACACGTTATCAAGGGGATTTTAAAGCTGTAGTTAAACGGATGATAATAGTGCGATGAAGGTATGAAATACTTTATCATGCATCAGCAAACATTAAGCAGCAACATCGGCTATATGAGAATTGTAGTTAATGGGCTGAAACAAAAAAAACCATCCTTACGGTCCTTAAAATTCAACATATTTACAAGATAAACATCATCTGGAAACTTCATATCAGGCATTCAACCATCACATTAAAAAACGATTCATGAGGAATGTTTGAAATAATCAGATTTTGATCTTTCTCATATTTCTCATATACTGTTTTGTTGTGTCGGATGTGATTGTTTTTATGTGACTTTGTGATGCCTATTTTATGCTGCTGTTTTTGGAAAACCTTGTTAAATAAATGCTAGTTTAAAAAATATATATATAAAACAGTAACTTAGTACACAGTTAAAACGCACACATCAGTCTTTCTATGTTCCTGAAGGGGAACACACATACAGTAAGATGCTGTGTAAAACATGAAGGTTCATATTCCCAATGAATATGTATCCTTATCAGCATTTCCAATGTATTTATAGATCAAAATATTAGCTTCCTCATTTGTTATTTGTTTCTGTTGGACTGACCTCAGCTCTCTTTTTCACCTACTCACATTCCCTTTGTTCAGAAATAAAGAAAATAGAATAAAAAAGCCTGAAGTCCGGTCGATGCGGAAGGTGATTTCTCTTGTCTGTGACGACGATTCTATCAACTACGTTTAGATTCTCGAAAATAAAATGCAAATATGCGGATGCACAGTGTTTCCTCTGTATTCATTTAGCAGTGGTGCACCACCACGACAAGAATATCACCAAACGCTGCAAGAGAAGAGAAATCAAGAAGTAGTGATTATATAGTGATTCAAAACATTGTTAACACTAGATCCATAACTTCAAACATAACTTTAGACCCAAACAGAAACAAATAAGAAGAATTATTGCCCCAAAGCACAACAGCTGTTACTAAAATTACAGAGGAAACACTGATGTATGAAAAAACAGAGAGAATGTGTGTGTTTGATTTCGTTATATTGCCAGTTTTGTGTGTCTGTCTGTGGTTTTGACACATGCTCTGTGCTCTTAAGCTCAGGAGTATAAAGACACTAATATCTATCATGACATTTGCAAAGCTAACTGACATTTATTAAAAGAGTGCTCAGTTGATTCTTAGGTCATAAAACTAAGCCACTCAAAAAAAAAAAAGTATCTCTATGTGTGTTTTATTCTCTGTAGAGACATATTCCTTTCATCATTTAGAGGGCCTTTGAGTATTTATCACCAGAAGGGATGACATGTCACAAACTCAGCCTTGTTTGTGTCGGGATGTTAATCATAGTTAAAGCCTTCGGGTTGCAATGAGGTCTGGGACGGACAGAACAGAGGCATGATGGGAGGAAAAAAGGGAAGACACAATGAGTTTATACATGTTTGTAGGCGTTGTTCTGTGTGTACTCGTGTCTGCGGTCATTAATATTCTGCTGCTACAGAACTACTTCACAGGCCGCTTTAAGATTTGAAATTAAACCATTTAACTCTCTGAACAAAGTTACTTGTCAGATACAAGACAAAAGAAAGAAACGATGATGTACTGTATGTTGACAAGGGTACTTCCAGGAGTTGCTTTTCTCTGTAATATGAAGAGCGACTGTTTGTCGAGCTGAGGTCTTGTGGTTTTTTTCTGAGCAGTTTGAGCAAACCTCTAACTTTTCCCTCTCCTCCTCTGGCAAAAAAATCCCTCAATTTGGGGTTTGGATTCACAGCCCAGATATCCACAAAGCTTGTTAGAGTTTTCTGAGGAACCCCCCCCACACAGCTCTCCCAGACACTCACTGACTTCCCTAAGGTGGAGATCCCCGGTCATAAAGTTTTTAAAAAATGCCCTCATTTCCACTCATGCCCTGCCCTTACCAGTTGTGTCAGAGCAGTTTGCAGTGCCAGTATTTTAGTGTTTGATTGTGTGTTTGTTTACCGTGGTACTTCCCCATCTGAGTGATGACACACATGGAGGTCCAGGAAGTGCATCTATGGCAACTTCTTGTTAAGCTGGAAACAGCTAACAATCCTTTTTGTGTGTGTGTGTGTGTGTTTGTGTTTGTATATTTATTTTATGCCATGCCTTGAAGCGAAGTTCCCACAAGGTAGGTCCAGCGGACAGAGAGTCTGTTATACGTATCTGTGGGAACACACACACACACACTCTGTCTCGACTCGTGTCTCCACACACACACGCACACACACACACACACACACACTCATGTAGAGTCTCGACCAGGCCACTGTTAACACGCCCTGTCCTGTCTGACTGTGATCTGCTCTTTGTACAGTGGCTTGCCTCACTGTCGTCTGCTGAACACTCGAGGCTTATATGTGTGATGTAAGAAAAGAAAAAAAAATGGAAGAAATGCTCGATATGTCGTGTGAGGCAGTAGCTTTCATTTGTGTTTGTAGATAGATAGATAAAAATATAGATACATACTGGCGACACAAGCTTATTTCCTCAAACTGACAACAGGATGCAATGTGGCTACAGGTACAGCAGCTCGCTAAGAGGTTTCGTTATCCGCCAGGTTACCATGGTGATGTTGTGTACCCTCATCCTCTCTTAGCACATTTTGCATGCACCTATCTACACCGGCGTAGCGCGCATGTCCATGAACGCATGCTCACAGGTCGCACGTAGAACGAAACAGGTGGACTTTCACATGTGCTTTTTAGCTCTCCTCTGGATTTCACATTCCTTTTCTGGAGGCCGTGACTATCGTTTTCCACCGAAGTATTGTCTGTCATCCCTCCCGTGCTGGCAATAACGTACCTTTGTGTCTGCCGGCTGTCTCCTCTCTGATGTCCTCCTTTTCCTTCTATTATGTCATCTATTACTTACCCATATGTCTGTGAGAGCGAGAGAGAGAGTGCCTCCGACTGGTGTGTGTGGGTGAAAACTGGATGAAGTCCTTCAAATTCTTCCCTCAGGACTATTACCTATGCAGGGTTATGTTCCCTCTACTGCCCCACACAGTTATTTGGCTGCAGTTTTTTTTTTTTTTTTTTTCTGCCCATTTGCATTCAGTGGACCAAAATGCTGACTGCAGTCACGGGTTCATAAGGCGACTCTTTGTTATAGACCCAATGAAACCAGCGTTTGTGCGTGGACGGGCCTCAGATGTAACGGAAAGAGGAAACAGATACGAGTACTTAGCTACACGAACACACACACACACGCACGCACACACACACACGCACACCCCACATGCTGTCTAGCTGAGATAATCTCATCTCCATCTGCTTGCTGTGGGTCTGTAATAGGCTGCTCCTGCTGCGTTTCTGCCTGCCTGCCTGCCTTCTCTCTCTCTCTCTGTCACTGAACTACCTTAAAATAATCAACATTATCGACAGTAGAGATAGGCCAGACTGGGAGGGCAAATCCAAATCCCTCCGTTCTGCAGCCAATGCAGGCTGTCGTCTCCCTTTCTACTTGTTTGTCCTGGCCCACATATAGTCTTAACGCCGACGGCTGCTGCTGCTGCCTGACTTGGATTTGCACCTGTGACCGTGCGTCCACGAGCTCTATGTCTATGTGCGTACACGTGCATGCATGAGTTTATGCACAAATGAGTTTATGCTTATGGCTGTGTGTGCGTGCGTGTGTGCGTGTGTGTGTGTGTAACCCATTCGTTTATGTGTTAATCCAGGGACACTGAGGTTTAGTGAGCAGAGCGTGTCTATGATGTTCATGTTTGTGTGTGTGTGTTTTTTTTTTCTCCAGGCACGACAGCAAGCTCAGATGAGGCACCAGATGGCTGCTGACAGTAAGGGCGAATACTCCTCCTACCTGCAAAAGTTCAACCAGGAGCAGAATGACCATTACTATACAATTATCCCTAACATATTCCAGGTAAATAAAATAATATATTTCAGCTTTTTTTGTTGTTGTTGCAGACATTTTATTTGTGTGTTTATTATTTCTTCTTGCAGAATTCGGTGTGCAAATGCAGCTTTAAGTACCAACTGACTGAAAAGCCAGTCACAACAGTGCATTCATGTGCAGTCATTAGCGAGCTAGTGAATTTAATGCCATTTGCAACCCACCACCCCCCACTTCCCTCTGGGTTGACTACTAAAAATAAATTCTCAACATGTGGGAAACACTGAGGGTAAAAAGCCATCATTATTAAGACTGCAGTTATTTTGTACAAGCTATTTAGTAGAAGTTATGTCGTCGTGCGTTACATTCAGACAGATTGTTGGGGTTTATAATCCAGAAATCATATACAAACAAGAAAGATGTTTTGTCAGATCTTTGATGTTCAACTCTTCCAGGCAGGACTTGATGACTCATACTCATTTTCAGCGCAAGAACAACTCACTTAACCCTCATTCTATAACACAATAAAGCTTTTATTTAAGAACGAATGTATCTGTTTTCATGTAGAAACTTCAAGACATGGAGGAGAGAAGAATCGAGAGGATAGGACTGTGCATGAAGACGTTCGCAGACGTGGACCGCCAAGTGCTGCCCATCGTGGGGAAATGTTTAGACGGCATGACGAAAGCCGCCGAGTCCATCGAACCCAAGACCGTGAGTATACAGATTTACATATACGTGCGCTCATAAGACCATATGGGACGTATTACTCACTCAGCCGGTGTGGTCGGTCGCAGCCCACACGCTACAGACTGGGATCTCACTCCAGCAACAAGCGTGCCAGCGTGCGCGGGTACTCTTTGGTCGACTTGTTAAAAATAAAAACAGCTCACCTGTGAACAAGAAAGAGCTGTGGGAGGGACGGCGTTGTTACTGAGAGAACAGCTGAACAAAATGAGTCAGTTTATGTGCTGACTTCCCTTTTACAGTAAGAAAATCAGCCCCCCCTGAGCAGCCTTCAGGGCTTTGTGTCACTTAAAAATACAAAGCATAATTCCCCTCCATGCTGAGACTGACGAATGATTTCCAGCTTGAGTTTCATCCTGAGACGATGCTGGAAAAATCAGAGGGAAACGGTTCAAACCGAGGAGGAGACGACTCGAGAGCTATGCATTACTTATAGGCTGCGTCGGCCCGCTTCCAAAGAACAGTCCACTCTTGATACACACACACACACACACTTTCTTAAGAGCTTTGCTGAGTATTCACTGTCAGGTGTGGTTGCAGAGGAAGCATCACTGCAGTCCATTAAATTTAATACCTGCACCTGTTCTGGAAACAAAAGGAAGTGAACTACCGTGCTTCCTGTTGTGTGAAGCCTTCGTATTATCAGGCTATACAGCTGATACGCATTAAGGCTTAAGTTTTATCCCACGGCTCGTTATTGTTTATTATTTGTATATGTAAAAGAGAAAACGAGCGGTGTGATATATTGAGATGTCACACGCTGGCTGCCTGCCGCGTGACCGAAAAAACAACCCCAGGGATTGCATAGCATGTGTGTGTGTGTGTGTGTGTGTATGTCTAGCTGTGTGTGCATGGCCTAGCTCCAGGAAGATGACTCCAGCCTGTGACTGGATGCTGCAGTAAACAACAGCGGAGAATAACATGTCACATGTTTTTTTTTTTTTTCCCCCCCGTCTCTCTCTCTCTCTGTCTCTCTTCCTCTCTCTGTCTCTTTTTTTCTTCTCTCATGTATACAGTGAACAAAAGCAGATCTTATGACCCCCCGTTTCTAACTCCAAACCAGACCCTCTTCCCTTATCAGCTAAGATAGGCACACTGTACTTGATTAACGCGCTGCTTCCTGTGTCTGACGAGCCTGGCTATAACTTGACCTCATTGTTTCTGTCATAACTCCTGCCTGACAGATTTAGGTCTTTTTCCTTTCCTCTGCTGCGGCTCTCACAAACCAAATAACGACCTGTCCTTTCACGACACGCTCGTCAACCGTTATCAGAGAAACGTCTACAAACAAGAGAGTCATCAGGCCACCATTGTGTTGCGTCTTATCTCCAGACCTGCTGATTAGCAGGATAATCTCAACAAACAGGAGGCATGCGGAGATCCCCCTTAAAGTTTTAGAGCTCTAATGATTAGTCAATCAACAGAAAATATACCCGCAACAATTTTGATAATTGTATAATAGTTTCAACATTTTGGTGGGGTTTTTTTTAGAATAAATGGCAACAATTCACTGGTTCCAGCTTCCCAAATGTGAATATTTTCTGGTTTTCATACTCATCTATAATTATAAAATGATTATCTTTGGGTTTTTGGATCGTTGGTCAGACAAAACAAGACATTTTAGCTCTCAGATGAACATTTTTCACAATTTACTGACATTTTAAGAACCACACAAATAATCAGTCAATCAACAAAATAACTGGTAGATCAATCAAGTTAGTCGCAGCCCTAATTGCCTAACATTTTATGATTCTTCTGCTGATGCTTGAATAAATAAAAATGCATTATAATGTATCAAGGATAAAGCTGACACTGATTGCTGCAACCTCTTTCCCCCTCCGCCCCCACTAGGACTCAAAGCAAGTGGTGGAGTCTTACAAGTCTGGGTTCGAGCCCCCGGGAGATGTGGAGTTTGAGGACTACGGCCAGGCCATGAAGAGAACGGCGTCCGAAACCAGCCTGTCCAACTCCAGAGAGGGCAAAGAGAAGCCTGCTGGAAAGAGCAAGGGCAAACTGTGGCCTTTCATTAAGAACAAGAACAAGGTAACACATGAATGCACACTTAACACAGAGACCCGTTTCACTCCGACGTGCAACAAAGCCTCACTGGTTTTAGGTCGTTTCGCGAGAGTTTCCTCACTTAGAGGTCACCTCGCACTCTGGGAAGATTTTTTTTTTTTTGTGGGGGGTTAGGGTGTAGAAAAAACATGTGTTCAATGTTACATTTGTAGTATTTGTCACACTGTTAATTGTGGTTTTTGTATTTGATTTAGCTTCATTTGTGTAGACGCTTTGACTTTTGTTGACCGCTGTTAAGCTCAAGAAATCTTTTGCTAGTTCACTGTTAGTATTGCAATTTCTGTTGTTATCATTTGCCACCTGTTGTCCTCCTCCCCGGCAATCACCCTCGCCAATTTGGAGCCTCCCCCTCTGTAACACACACTAATGCATTTCTGCCTTCATTTTTGTGGATGGACTCAACTGGCAGATATTAACTCGCTGTCGGATCTGAAATAACAAGTCTCCCTTCGTCATTTTTTTTTCTCCATTGACTGGTGATCGGCCTTTTGAGTCGCCTCCTTCAGTTTCCTGCTCAGCAAAAAAAAAAACTGATCTCTGACTGTCTTATGGGCTGGTGGCACTGTTGGTAACGAATTAGATCAGAGCATGAGTGAGCTTTATGGGTGTGGGTGTGTGGGTGTGTGGGAGAAAGACTGGAAGAAAGTATGTGCAATGCTTGATGAGAAACCTCAGTGTACTTTTTGATTTACTCCTTAAACAAAAAAAAATGAGGCAAACTTATTTAGAACAGTTTCCTTTTATCTGTGATGTACTTAGGATTACTTTTCTATATCTGTAAGTGTTTGGGAGCACAGACAGCCATACAGAGAGAGGAGGTATTTACACTGTACACTCACATATGCATGCAAGAATAACAGAAACACATACAAAAATAGAACATTACTCCTCTATTTCAGTATAAAAGCATCAGTATTGCCTCACAAAACCAGCTCAAGACCTTTCAGAGTTTTTTATTTTTTAGTGAATCCTGCGTCAAAAGTTTTTTCAGTCTCTTTGTATTTGAACGAAGGGTTTCTGAATCACTCGCCCATGCATGCGCACTGTGTGGTATCTTAAAGCTCATCACCGCTTCATTCTCTCACTCCTAAACTACCGGTTGATGAATTATGCAGTTGGGATGTTTTAGGACAGCGATAAGCAATTACATTTCTCTCTGATGATGATGATGACGGCCTCAAATTCCGCTGCTCTTATCCTTGGGGATGTGGTGAATTTTCTCTCGTCCTGGCTGGCATGCGACGAGGTCGGGAAGTTAAAAAAAAAAAAAAAAAAAGGATTTCTAAACTGGAAAGCCTGCATGCGCTTTGACTGAAACTCTTTGCTGTTTGCTTTGTTGCAGCCGCTTGCTTTAACACATTTTATGCTTCCTTCTCACTCTGGTTTTCTTCTTTATTTTTAACTGTTTTTATGTGTTTTAACATTTTTTTTTTTTTCCCACAACATAACAACTGATACGCTAGGTGTGACATTCCTTCGGTTGTCTTTTATGTTCCGTTTGGGTTTTTTTGTTGTGTGTTTATTTTTTAATATTTGTAGGAGGCTTATTTATTTCGTTTTGTGTTCCCTCCTCCTTTTCCTCCTGTCTTTTTTTTCTCGTTGGATTCTCGCCCCCTTCTTCTTCTTCTTCTTCTTCCATGTTTTTACCTCCTCCTCCTCCTCCTCCTCCTCCTCCTCCTCCTCCTCTCGTCACGGCTCCCTCTCTTACTGGTAGCTTATGTCCCTGTTAACGTCCCCCCACCAGCCCCCACCTGCCCCCCCAGCCTCATCCCCGCCCTCACCCTCTGCTGTTCCCAACGACCCTCAGTCTCCCAAGCAACACAAGGAGCCCCTCTCTCACCGCCTCAACGACTTCATGACCTCCAAACCCAAAATGCACTGCCTCCGGAGCCTGAGGCGAGGGGTAAGTGCGTGTGTGTCCAGCAAGCTTCGTGCATGCGTATGTGTGTGCGTGTGTGTGCGTGTGTGTGTGTGTGTGTGTCTCTACACCTGTATCCAAGCTCTGTACCTGTTACACTGTATGAGTGAGGCAATACGAAGATAGAAGTGTTTACACAGTTTTTAAGGTAATAACACCTACATGTTGTTATCATATAGCGGCTGATTGAACGTTACATTTACTACCAATAACTGAATTAATCTTTATGTAGATAATATGGCCACAATTTAAAAATAGCACATATATGAATACTATTTTTACAAAATAGCAGCAGCACAACAGGCCTCCCACCCTCACTCATACAGCGCTTCAGGCTTTATGCTTCTCTAGCATGCTTCTGTAGCGCATAACTGTGAATCCATGGTACCCGTCTGACTCACCAGCAGTCTCTCCATCTCGTCCCTTCATCCTATCATATTAACTCATGTGCTCATAACGACAAATCCTTCTCACCGTCCTTCCCTCCCTCCGACAGAAATTTAGCAAGACGCTTGAGCAGACTCGGCAGTAGCATGGAGACTGCAGTCGCTCCCTGCGCACTTCACTGCAGTCTTTGCTGGAGGCAGATTTGTTTTGTTTTGTTTTTTTTTTTTTGCACATGATATAAGAAGAAGAATATAAAGAAGTGGGTTAACTCTCACAGTATCAAGTGATGGGTTGTGGATATTGCAGCAGGCTGACTGAGTCACTCTTGTGTGGAGCAAGATGGCCAGTACAGTAATTTTAGACGGCTTCCTGGAGGGTGGTTTTTATCAGCACCACCCCAAGGTCCTGATGGGTGTCATCAACAGTTCCCGTTCTAAGGTCCAGCTTGTGTTGTAATGGAGTGGCTGGGCCGGGGCAGGTCAAAGCACTCCTTCCTGTAAACGCACTTCAACCTCCAGCTCTCCTTGACCTCAGGAATGGGTGGCAACTCACGCGTTCCTTCCGGCCAACCCCAACAAATATAGTTTTTTGTTTACATTCATTTTTTTTGAAAGGGCAGCGGTTAATCAAAGTGAAAACATTCATATGAATTGGTGCTGACATGACGTCTGAAAAGGCAAAAGAACAATACGGCGCAACAGTGCAGTACGCGAGCATATCATAGAGGAAATGATCGAAGGTCGGCAGAAAAAAAAAAAAAAGGAAGTATGGAACAGGAAGCGCACGTTTCTGAAAGCGGAAGTGCTGAAACAGCTCATGAGAAGAGCGATAAAAAAAAAGAAAATAGACAGAGTTAAATCAAACGCATTGTGTTAAAACTATGCACAGATTAAAAGATAGAAGTTTGACCTTTCTGCAACATTTTATGCCACAAGAGAAGGTTGTATGAAGGTTTGGAGGTCACAAGGGGTTTTGTTTCTATTATAAATCATAAATAGAGCAGGAAAGCCTTTAGAGAATCAAAGACTCCTTTCCATATCTCATGACAACACATTTATTTAATTTGTACTGCTTTCCATGTCTTGACAGCAACCTGTTTCTGTTTGTTTCATGTATATAGATGTTGGTTTGATTTATACTACAGTTTACAATATAATTGCTTTTCTTTGTGGAATAAATCTACATACATTTGTTAAACTGACAACAAGAGGTTCATGGTTTATCCAGGAAATAACAACTAGTCCTTTAGGGACACTAGCCTCACTGCCTCACTGGCACAGATAGTTTGAGCTAATGCCTCTGAACAGCTGCTGGAATAGCAATTCCTCAGCTCTTACAAACAAAGCCTGCATCCATCTTGTCAAGCCAAGTTAACAAAACAAGACTTTAAAACCGATACCTTTTGCTAATTTTGAGAAGAAAGCATATTTATTAAGATTACACAAAAGCTAGAGTCAGAAATATCCTATGAGATTCTGTCCCAGCTGCAGCTAAAACCAAGAAAATACAATCGTATTCCTCTCCTACCTCCTGCAAGGAAAACATAGAGTCACATTAGGGATTAGGGTAGTTCTGCCAGTGGAGGTGGGGAGTTGTCTCTCTCTGCACAGTGGAGGGATGTCTACCCCTGCAGGAGAGCCTTTGTGTAGTGCACATTAGCTGTCTAATCCATCCACAGTCGCTGTGCAGAGTATGTGCGCGTGTATGTGTGTAATGTGGGATGGAAAAGAGAGAGTGTTGAAGTCGAATTAAGACAGTGTACAGTATAAGAGCTTAAAGGTGCAGTGTGTAGGAAGCTAAGGTGGCCGTGAAACTAGAGCCGGTGTTTTGGTTTGTCCATCGTGGGCTACCGTAACATGATGGTGCAACATGGAAGAGGGCCCACTCCCTATGTAGATATAAAGGGCTCATTCTAAGGCAACAAAAACACAATTCTTATTATACAATAATGAAAACATATATCCCATTTCTGCTTAGCCCGTTCTGCTAGACGCCACTAAATTCTACACACAGCACCTTTAAGATGTTAGTGCTTTTCTAATTGACAAAGCTGTATTCTCTCTGACGACCATCACAGCAGCAATCCCCGCACTCGCTCATTTGTCACAAAGAGCTTATGAAGAGGACTCTGGGCCGACCCACATATGCTTTCGAAGCCAGGCAATATGTTGTAAGTGTGTGTGTGAAGGACGTGAAGTGAGTGCAGGTGCCTGGAAGAAAGCCTGAATGAATACTGAACATTATTTGCGGACGTGTTTGTGTGTGTGTTTAGTAAAAACCATGTACAACACAGACAGTAGCCTCGTCGATAATTTGTCGTCTGACACATTCGGTCTATACGAGGGAGACTGTTTGTCACAATTAACGAGGCAAACATTTCCTCACAAAGGAGGCTAGTGTCTGTGTCCGGCTCAGTATTGATCACATGGCTGTGACACACGTAGAAACGAGACGAATGAATCGGAGAAGATGATGACTTCATCCCACATCACATGTATCAGCTTCAGGTTTCTTGTCGCCCCCCCCGCCGTGTCCCGCAGCTGTTTTCGGAGCTTCCCCCGCCGAGCATCTCCAAGGGGGTCAATTCACAAAGTGTCACAAGCACCTGAGGATGTGGAGAAATTATGGGCGAGAGGATGACATTCATCCCACCCAGCAATCACCCCCTCTTCGCTATTTAAATCTCACTCTGAGGTGGATGTAATGTTCGGCGAGGTGTTGGTCACACTTTGGATCTGGATACAGCCTACAATATCCAGAATTCACCCCTCCAGGGCTTTAATTGTGCTGGCATACCATACTGCAGTTATCTGTTTGTAAGGACCATAATATACTTGTATATCTGTGTCTGTCTTGAGTGGTTGGAAAGGGTTTTAGGTAGATCTGTGGACCAGATTTGTTTGGTTTTTTTTGGCAAAACTTTAATTAAAATGTTTCTCTTCTACCTAGTCTCATTATATAATCCACATATGACACACTAGAAAGAGAAACAAGGCCTTTTATCCAGTGTGTAAGTATAAATAAAACATCTTTCGTGCTCCGAAAGTGAAGCTTCACACATGTAGGAAATGTGAGAATAATTTAGCGGTGGGGATGCGAGGGAGGGGAGGATCATTAGGCGTCATAGTGAGGCCCGTAACAGGCCGATTCCAGGTGGATGACTTGATTAGTGGACTAAAGTTGAGTAGAGCTCCTCAGTGCACCAGCCTGTGAGCCTCTAACAGGATTACAGGTCATCTGCTCCGGCTCTACCAGCTAATGGTTGTTAACCTGCTCTTTACTCCGCTGTGCTTTGTATTAAAAAAAAAAAACATAACCATGTCCTCTCAGGAATCACTGCACAAATCACCAGAATAAACTTGTTAAAAAAACACACACTCCCACCACAACCATTTTATTTTGTTC
Organism: Thunnus maccoyii; assembly: GCF_910596095.1. Classification (NCBI taxonomy): domain Eukaryota; kingdom Metazoa; phylum Chordata; class Actinopteri; order Scombriformes; family Scombridae; genus Thunnus; species Thunnus maccoyii. The sequence continues at coordinate 21,868,450 of NC_056551.1, read as the reverse complement.
TCTCTACTGTACTCGCTTTTTTAATTCATGATTACTCTTTGTTTTCTACCTTCATTCAGCCACTTTCATTTAAAGTGTGTTTATAGACCTTGAATGTTGTTTCATAGTGAAAATACTGTTCACTTCCGGTTTTGATAGTTCGAGTTTTCAACCTGAGCAAAGTGTCTCTCTCAGCTTGTGTGTGTGTGTGTGTGTGCGCAGTATCTGCCTCCATGACAACGTTTGGATCTGCTGTTGTTGTGATTATGTGCTTTTGGCGCCCTCTGCTGTCACATACTTGTCATTGTAATGGCAGCAGAGAGGTATCAAGAAGTAAAGGGGTACATTCATTCCAGTTGCAGTCATTATTCCCTCTACTTCTCCCTCTACATTTAATTTTACATCTGTCTTCCCTTAAGTTTTTCCTCATCCTTTACTTCATGCTTGTGCAGTAGGTTGGCCCTTTTTTTTTGCCAACCTATTTCTCATTTTTCATTAATCCATCATATTAGAAATGTTAGATTTCACCACGTTAGAAAAGAGCGGGGGGGCTTTATAGCTGAAATTATTACTGAAAAGACTTTTATAAGAGCGTTTAAATCTGAATGCTTCAGCTTTTTTAAGCCGTTATACCCTCTTTTCATGAATTGGTGAAGTTTAGCAACGCAATATCATAAAATACATGTAAGCAGTGTTTGTTTAACAGAAAATGAACAATGGCTTTTATATTCTCAGAATGCTGACTTTTGTCTGTTGTCTCTTTCTCTCTCCTGCTCCTCGCCATTTTTCTCTCCTCTTCCCCCCATGAAGCTTTCTCTCAAGCTGGTAAGCATGACCGTATAACCGCACGACTGTAGCGGCATGACCATAGCACGCATGTCACGTCCTCCCAGTAACACATTGTTAATAACGTTCTGTACGCCGTTTTTTTCGTTGTGCTCCTTACTTTTTTTTTTTTTTTTTTTTTAATCTAAGTTATTAATTTGTTTTTGCTGTGACACAACAATGGACCCCAGACTCATGTCTTTGTCTCATTTGTATGTTATTTTGTCATTTGTTTTTATGTTGTGGTTGTGCTCACGTCATGTCTCTCCCCCAAACTGTGTGTGTGTGGTCTCTGTGGTGCAGATCACACTCAATTCCCACGTCCGGAATCTCATTGAGGTGATCAGATTTACTCTATGTTTTATCTGTCCGTCTCTTAGTCTGTCTGGTAGTCCTGGTCTCGACAAATCGTACGTCCTTGTAACAAATACTAATCTGATCTTATGTAGTAGTTGCTCACACACGTCCTTACACTGCATGCTGATTACATTACATTACATTTATGTAATGCTGTTTCGTTAAAATAATATATAAGAACCACAATCAAAAGACCAGAATATCAACTGTTACTTAATATTTTCTCAGGACAAGATACATTAGGAATAGTTCAACCTTTTGGGAAATACACTTATTCACTTTTTTGTTGAGACTTAGATAAGAACATTGATACCCCTCTTGTGTCTGTATGCTAAATATGAAGCTACAGCTTGCAGACAGTTAGCTTGGTTTAGCTAACTTAGCTAGTTAGCTGCTAAGCTAAGCTAACCGCCTGCTGGCTCTGGCTTTGTGTTTAGTGTATAGACATGAGACATGAGAGTGTCTCTCAGAAAAAAAGCAAATAAGCACACATCCCAAAATGTCAAACTACTCCTTTAAACTAACTTTTTAATTAAAATTAGGCTATATCATGATTTGTGTAATATCAATTTTCTCTACATACAGAACCTGTAAATTCTTGTCCATCCTAAATTGGTTGTGGTGTAAACAACAAAAAATACTTCATGTCTGCCCATAGTTTTAGTTTGGTCTTTGATTTGATCATGTAGAATTACAGTAAATTAAATCTGACCTAGATTATTGTGTTTTGATGAGTCATTGGGTTACATAGAGAATGCAAACACTAATATATCACTAATGCACTGTAACTTGTCACTGAGAAAAAAAGCATGTCTCTGCATGACGATTGACAGATTTTTGTTATGTTGCATGCCCGGTAAGTGTTGCGTGCTGGTACAGGGAGAAAGGGTAAGGTCGCCATGGAAACCTAGCTGCTGTGTTTGGCCTGGCTCATGTGCAGTGAATCCTGACCTCAAGTCTGTAGCTCCAGCAGTTATATCCTGTGGTGCCGCTGTGATCCATCTCAATGAGATCCAAACGCAGGCCTTGACCTATCCAGTCCACGCAACGAGTTGTTTTTCTTAATTGAGAGGACTAACACAACTTTTTTTTTTTTTTTTTCCACTCAAAACTCAATGACAGATCTAATGTATGGAGGCCCATGTGGTTCAATATTAAATACATGAATAAGACATTATGATTAAAAAAATCATATGAACAAAGAGAGAAAAGTACAAATTCAAACCAGTAAATTATTAAATAATTTGATAAATTATTAAAACTCAATTCATTAAGAAATGTTATTTCATCATTCTTATTTTCATAAGAATATAATCATAAAAGTAGTAATAATAGTAGTTTTATTGGAGGTCATTTTATTGAATTAGAGATTTTTTGAAATGTTTAAATTATATATAAAAATTATGGAAATATTTATTTCAACAGTGACTCTTCTTAAATGTATTTATTTAGGGATTTTTTAGGCATGTGTGTGGTAATATTTAAATGGGGGATGTTGTGGTTTGTAAGCCACAGGGGCGCCCCTCAATGACACCTTAATTTCATGTCACTTTTTATTTTATGTCACTTTCCATGACAGTGGAGTTGTCTTCATTCGCCATGCCCTTTCTTTTTAGACAATCACCTGCCCTTAGTCTCCCAGCAGGCTTATCAACTGCTAGCTAACTTGCTAGCTTCTGTTAGCTGGGGCAATTACAGACAAAGACTGTGTGTTTTTGCTCTTCAGAGTTGTTTGATTTTCTCAGAAGAATATCTTCAGAATCACAATGCTGCTGATGTAACATCGTCTCTTCACTTTGATGCTGTATAATAAATCCAAGCTCATAAACTAATCCAGCTAGGTAGCATGTGTAGCATTGTTAACTTACCATAAGTCAAAGGAAAGATCAGATACTGTGTCTGTGTACTGTTTATTTACTGCAGCAGCTAGTTGGTTGGTTTATTTATGCATTGGTGACTGTTGACAACTTTACTGTCATGAAAAGTGACATCATGAAATAAAAAAGTCACTTGAAATAAAGATGTCATTGTGATAAATGCTATTATGAAATAAAAGACAGACCTTTGAAAAGCTTAAGTATATAAACCTTAATAATATTTAGAAAAATAAGTGATGAAATACATCACATACATAATAATGAGTTGCGTTTGAATAATTCATGAAATTCAAAATATATTGGTTCATTTATGATATGATTATTTAATAATTTGACCTCTGGGCCTCCATACTAATCACACTATGTATAGCAAGCCTCAGAAAAAGTTTGAGAGACTGCTGAGTAATATGACTCATCAGTTCAGTGTTACATACTGGAAACCTTCTCATCAGGAAATATGATCAGTGGCCAGCCAAAAGAACTTTCACTCACACTACTCCCTTTTTAAGAACACAGTCAAACAGCTTCAGACCCATTAGCCAGCTCACACTGAAACACTATATGAACAATAATAGGATGTAGCTAATAGTTTATTACATTCCCGATGACAGCACTAGATTAGGCGTGGAGACTGAATAGGTGAAAGGCCTCCAGTCTATACACAGACAAATATCCCACCTATCAAAGAGTGTGTGTTAGAGAGCGGCTGCAGTATCTCCTTCAGGTGAATTATGTAGTTAGAACAATCTGTTAATATGTTATCCATTTATCCCTGAATCATGGTTCACAGGGTTTACAGCAAGCGGAGATACTGCACCTAACTAGAAAACACCCCCAGCAACACAACAAATAAGAAATTATTAAGTTCCTTTTTTTTAATCTTACAGTTTCTGTCCATCTCTTTCCTATTTTTGTTTCCTTTTCCTGCTCTCTCTTCCACCCTTTTGTTCTCTCAGGGCTCCGGACCAGAAGACTTCAGCCACCTGCCACCAGAACAGAGGAGGAAGAAGCTGCAGGGCAAGATAGATGAACTGAGTAAAGACATTCAAAAAGAGATGGACCAGAGGTATCTGTAGTACCGTTCTTTGATAAAGTTCAAGGTTAAGCATTAAGGGGCTTTTCTGTTTTGTTTATAGCAAGCAATATTTGTGTTTACATCTTCAATATGCATCAAAGACTTGAACTGACATTCATATTTTCCTCTCTCAGGGACGCCCTAACTAAGATGAAAGACGTGTACGTGAAGAACCCTCAAATGGGAGACCCAGCCAGCGTAGACCCCCGCCTATCAGAAATAGGGCAGAACATCGAGAAGCTCCAGTTTGAGATGCAGAAATTCGAGGTAAGCTCGATGCTAGTCTCGGCTCTCATTTCTGCAAAGTGTTAGTTTTGGCGAGGCTATCTTGTTTGGTTTATTTGAGACAGTAAACGATGAGAAGTTCAAACACTCGTCTCCAGCTGGGGTGGTTCCAAAGAAGCCGGTCGTTCATCCATATTAGGAGAAGATGTGATGCAGCTGGAGAGGCCGGCGGGAGAGAGGAGTTCCAGAACAATGCCCCGGTTTAACCCTGTAAATAAATGGCTAACAAAGTGGAGTGCAATGCAGAGATGTTGCCAGATGCAAAGGCCATCGGATTCAAAGATTACAAGAATTCCACAGTGCTTGAAATACATTTCATGTCATCATGTAGTCATGTAGAAAAAAAAACAAAACAGACAAGCTGCAGCCAAAACATTCATAATGAGTGCGTTTGTTTCAGGGCTGGTTAGCAGAGGTGGAGGAGAGGATGCCATCCAAGAGCGATACACACCGGAGAAGTGGACTCTATGAGACCCAGAACAACACAACAGTGAGCACCAACTGTGCGCAGGACAGAGAGAGGTATGGTATACTCTGACAGTCTCTCAGTCAAACCAAAACATCCCGATCCTGTGAAACCCGCTACTTTGTAGTTGCACATCTCATTTTTTCGGAAGAAAACTATGTATGTTTTCACAGTATATTTACTGTGTGTGTGTTGGCCCTTGAGCAGCCCGGATGGCAGCTACACAGAGGAGCAGAATTCAGAGACTCAGGTCAAAGCAACACCCATCCCCAACACCACCTCCACCACGCCAGAGTTCGACGACGAGTTTGACGACGAGGAGACCCTGCCCACCATCGGCACCTGCAAAGCCTTGTACCCCTTTGAAGGTAAACCACAACCACAACTGGTGGAAACAAGACAGTTAAAAACCGATAGAACTGAAGACGCACTCAACGATTTCCGCTAATTCTAGATATTTCAAAGTATGAACCCTGCTGTTTCTGAATTTAGCTTGTTGGTTGGTAGGGTGCTGCACACATGCCCTCTATTGGTCAGCAGCTGCTGTTAAAGTTATTTCCAGAAACAGGTTGAAAAGAGATGTTACTTTTATGGGTGTGGAGTGGGTGGATGAATGATTTCTCTCAATGAGGAGGAGTAGGAGTGTGACCTTTCTGAGGAAATGTGTGGAGGAGGAGGGCGGATAGAAATGCAGTCATTTCTCCAGCACACAAATCTGGCAAATACTCAAAGCTAAAATCAAGAGTTGGAAAAGAGCCCTGATCGATCTGAGGGATGATAAATGCTGGTGACCCTCTTTGGAAAGATATATAAGTGTTGAAGTCTCCAGAAGAAATGTATCCGTTCTCTGAGTGGAAACCCTTCCTCTCTATGAGAAGATAAGTACATGAAATTTATAAATTACCAATCAGTCTCAACTGTTTTATTAAGAATGGCAAGAATGAAAGGTTTTTACTTTTGCTGGTCCAGGAATTAGTATGATCCTAATAGTCAAGAATTAAAATAATGTAAATCAAGTAATAATTATAGACAGCGTATTAAATCAGTACCAGGGACGGCCCAGATTCCTGGCCTACATCATTAAAGCTTCTGAGCATTACAAAGTCAGAATGAAAGAAAAAGAAGTACAGACAAAACGTGTCTACTGTAATAATATTTTTTAAAAATCACAATATAGTATTGGCTTAAGTATTCATCTAATATTTAGTATGTTAGAAGGCTTTCTACCCACCACCAGCAGACAACAATCATAAATAATATGTGTTTTTCATTAATGAACAGATTAAATGAAGAAGCATCATAAAGTAGCGACTGTGAGCATGTAATAGTTTTGCCTGACACTGTTGTTATGTAAAGTAAAGCCGTGCAGCATCATGACTCTGACTTGCGATGTTATGACTGCATTCTGCTGCCACAAAAGAGGAAATCTGATTTGCACATTTCCAGAGAAGTAAAGCTCTAATTTACATAAAGTCAGTTGAGGTTAGATCCACCTCCATCGTTGCTTCATGCTTTCTTTTATCCGTCTCACAGGTCATAATGAAGGTACTATCTCGGTGGCAGAGGGGGAGCTGTTGTATGTCATAGAAGAAGACAAAGGAGACGGCTGGACACGAGTGCGCAGGAACGAGGACGAGGAGGGATACGTCCCCACATCCTACGTCGAGGTCTTTTTGGAAACAAATGCCAAAGGTGCTATGACATACATTTAACTCAGCAAAGTGTGTTTTTTTGTTACTGTGAGTCAGCAAGTTTCCATTCACCTGCTAAACAAGTGGGGGAAGTTATGGAGATTGAAGCTTGTCACTGGTAGCTCAGATAAGAGAATACAACTGGAATACAATCCCCCTCCCCTCCCCCCTCGCCTGGCCCACACACACACACACACATACACTTCCTGTCTCTCCCAGTGGAAAGGACCACTCATACAGTATTTGTCCATTGTGCCTCATGACAGTTAGGACAGTTGTGGAAGATAGCGTGAGGTCACTCTGCACGGTCGCTGAGCTCTGAACAAAACATATGATAATGTTTAGAGATGTGAGACGAGCCAGACGGATGTTGTGTACAAGAAGTGTGTTCATGTGTGGAAAGAAGCTTGCAGTTCCTCACCTCCTATTCATTGCAGTGCCACCTAGTGGTTATACAAAAATATAACACGACACCTCCCAGCTTGAAGCTCAGCACAACGAGAAGAATCACACACTGACAATGATCACATGCACATTTCTGACACCCAGTATTTGACTATTTTTAAAATATTTATTGTTAAGATTTAAAGATCCCCTTCAGACATGTTGAAAGTGTATATAAAATATTCTACTTTGAATAATCATACGTGTCTAATATGGTTTTCCCACAAAAAAAAAAAGTTCAATAATTCAAATTTTTAAATACTCCTATATTACTGAAAAGTCCGTTCTCAGTGTATGTGCACTAGAGGCTTCAATTTTGCACGTCACACTTGTGTAAGCTGAATACTGGACCCCGATTGGCTCCAAACTGTGATGTAACACATCGTGCTCATAGTTACACGCCTTAAACTCAGATTTTCAGTGAGCACTTTCAACAGATGGATGTGAAAACAGCCTTCTAGTGTCAAACTCTGTACAGTGACGCTCAAACATCCAAGTGAAGGAACAAGACGTTTTTTTTTAACGGAGGGGGACTTTAAAACGCCATATTCCACTCACATAAACACACTTTTAATCACGAGTGTGAACCACAACCTCGGTCGAATATTCGAGGCGGTATGGTGATAAATCCGCTGAGTGAATGTACGCACCGTCTGAAGTGACAATGAACATCAAGTGATAGTCGAATCATCACGCAAGTTTTTGTGTTTCGGTCACTTGTTGTACTTAATAGCATAGCATGCTAGATGTGCAATCATGCAAAATGTAATTTAAATCTGCTGTAAAATATGAACACATGAAAAGATATTTTTGTAGGCTATAATAAAAAAAATAAAATAAAATAAAAATTGTGCCCCCCCCTCCCTCAACTATTGCATGCTGTAGATTAATCATAGTGCTGTTACAACATGAAGAAGTTGTGAGAGTAATTATTGTTCCCTGTTAGGGTTAATTTTATAAAAACGACTGATCCAATTAGTCTGTAATAGTCAGCTTAAGCTGTTTTTTGTTTCTTTTTTTAATCCACCTTTTTGATAACGATAGTGTTGAGCTGTTCTGGTCCTTTTTTCCAGGCCAGGTTGTAAAGGAATAAAGGACTGAGAATTAGCTGTACTAAGCTATATGGTGAGACTGGGCTGCGATATGGAGCTACTCATGACGTTAAAGCTTTCTGGTTTCTTTGCACGCGTCTGTGAACAGTGCATTTGAAGTAAAAGCATGGTGTGTGTGTGTGTGTGTATGTATGTGTGTGTCCTCTTTTGTCATTTCACTTCAGTGCTACAATGAGACATTCTTTGCTTCTTTTCGAGACTGGCGTTGACTCAAAAAATCTTCTCTTTCATAACTCGTGAAACAAGCCTTTGTTAAACCTCCTTTCACGATTTTTAATCAGCTTTGATGGCTTGTTACCGGCACAGCATGTGGTTCTTGCTGTGCTGGATTTCTTTCTTTCTTTCTTTCTTTTTTTTTGTGTCAGCGCTGTAAATACACATTTCATTCCTCCAGTAATTCTTATGGAGGTGCAATGGAAATGTGGTGCATGCTGCAGCATTTGTGGGACATTTATCTGTGTCATGACTGGATTTCAGCATGTTGGGATGGGAAGTAAAGTGGCTGCACTCTAACATGCACATGTTTAAACTGTAACATGTAATTTTAACGATTGCTTGAACTATCAATACCCATCGAGGGACTGGTGTTGGAAATTAGCTTCGGCTACATGCGTGCAGTACATCGGAAACTGTTTCTGCAACTATCGATGTTCTCTGTGTTTGTCCCTTACAAATAAACTAAACTATGCACTGATGCCAGATGAAAACTAAAGCGGGATAAGCTTAAAAGGTTAAAGTTACATCTTTGGGTCACACATACATTATGTGCAGATTACACTCATGCTGTCATTTTTACAGCAGTTCTATGCAATGACTTCTTTCTTTCTCCTCTCCATATCTGAATATTTGGGTTGCTGGGTCGATATTTTTTCCTTTAGAGCTATCTAACTTTTCTTTTTGTCATTTTTTTGTTTGTTTGTTTGTTTGTTTTTTTTCCCCTTTTTGAATTGCAGATTCCTAAAAGTGTGAGGCTGGCTGAGGAATGGCAGGGCAAGCAGCCTCGGAGAAAACCACCATGTTCCTCATAACGCTCACAGAGTCAGAGAGAGAGAAAGTGAAAGACGACCTGAATCTAAAAGCATCTCAATTTCCAAACCGTTAGAAAAAAAAAAAACAAAAAACAAAAAAACAACAACTTATCGGCAGTGTTGCGCTTCCTCTGCAGAGCCCGGCGGTGTGAAGCAACGCTAAGAGAAATCCATCTAAATTTTTAGCGCCCATAACCTTTCCATTCTTAACACCCATACAGCAGTAACAACCACGGTATACAATTTGCTTCTTTGTTGTTTTTCAGCAGAGCTTTGCTTCTTAATGTAACTAACTCCGCTTTTTACCACCGCGGCGCGGTCATGAACGTGGCTGTTGGCTTCCTCGCTCTGCCACTTCTCCTTTTCCTTACCTTTGCCCTATTACACACACACACACACACATACACACACACACACACATGGCAGAGGGTGTGGTCAGAGACAGGACGGAGACCAGCAGGAGCCCAGGGACAAATGACAAGCTGGAGGACCCCCCCCGCCCCTGCTCCTCCTCCTCCTTCTCCTTATCAAACACCTTCATCTAAGGTTGTGTATGCATCTCCTCACTCACTCATTGACTCCGGAAGGAATCGTCCGCCTACACGTGGGGCTGGGAAAACCTCACGTTCACCCCTCTCACCAAAATCAGCTCCCATGTTTGCAGGTTTCACCCAACAAGAAGAAACGAAGGTGCTAATCATCTATCTGTACATGTGCTTCTGGTTTATGTTTGAGCTGAATGCCTGCGTGTGTTATTTGAAAGTCTCTGTGTGTTGCCATGTCCCGTTTTTCTCCACGCCAACGTCAATCCATATCCACAACCGAATGGACGGAAGAGAGATGAATGATGGGTATTTCGCCATCACCCTCATCCACATGTCTTGTCACTGGTGTCTGCTCCTCTCTCTGACCACACCTCCTCTCCCCCTCCTCCCCCCTCACCTCCACAGCCCTTCCCTCCTCAGGCGGCGCAGGCTAACCCCTTGGCTGCTTTGAGCCCTCCTTTGCAACAGCTCGGGGCGGCGGCCTCTCAGCGTTGTGGTGTGCTGCATGCTTGCCCTGTCTTCCTCCTCGCCCCTCTGCTGGCAGCCCGGAGGTGGCGGGGGTGTTCGCTGCGTCAGCTTACGCCCCCTGCCTCCAGCCTTTCTGTTCAGTTAACCCTCATTGCCTGGTCGTACTGTTTGAATTAACCTGAATGTCACTATTTGGGTTCGGTGCCTGTGGTTCATTTTTTTTTATGTTATATCTCTTTTCCGTTGTCAGCTCAGAAAGCATGTTTCTCTGTTTTTAACAGTGAGCGAGTGATCTCCTCCTCCCAGTGTTCCCCAGTTTAATATCAAAACTGTCAGAAAAGGACGATAGGGACCCGAAATGTTGTCTTTTTGAACGATCTTATGCATAGGTAGGTCATGGATGTCTTGTGCATTTGTTATACTGTAAGTACACAGTACAGTATGTATGTAAAAATATTGTATGTGTCGATCAGAGTGTCTAACGCAAGTTGTTGTTAGTTCACAGTTTATCACCTCGTGGAAACACAAAACTGTCTTCTGCTTGATCCAAGCAACAGTTTACCCAAAAATAAAACCTATGAGGATATTAGTTACAAACCCGAAGTTGTCAGGATGGTACAACCACTGTCTACTGTATATGAAAATATACTGTGATTCTCATTTTCCTGTGACTTTCTGACTGAAATGTGACGAGATGCAGAATCACCTGTTTTCGGGCCTTAACCGGGTTTCTGTTCTGTTCACTGAGAGAATGATGCTGATGTTAGCTGTGGCGAGGTGAAAGGATTAAGATGTGATTGTCTCAAAAGTTTGGGGGAAAATTTCATAGTTTTTTTTTTTTTTTTTAATCATGAAACTGTCAGACGTTAGGAATTACAGTGTTCCCACTGATTCCCCCTCTGCTCAACGGCACATATGTGATTTTAACAATTTTTGTTTTGTATTTTATGATGACTGAGATTTTTTTTTTTTTTCTTTAAGCTGGAAATCTATGTTGTAGCTTATTCTGCCTGAGCGGGACTAAAATCCCTTAACTGCAAATATGAGTAACAATGACATTGTTTTGTTTTTTGGATGAAGCCATTGTTGAATATTCATCTGATGCAGAAAATCATGAGCGATTGATGTAATGACCATTTGGACACTTGATGGAAGCAATGATCAAATCCCTGCTGTGGTACAGAATCAAGCTTAAAAGTATTATTTGCTTTTCGCCACCCATCACTTCATATGTCAAGATGTCAAACAAGCCACTTTTGTTTGTTGAATTGTTTCTGAGTGATAAATGACGAGATAAATCTAATGAGGCACAAATCACCGCTTTGATGCCATCTGCCTGCCAGCAGTGCTCTGCGACGAGACCACCACAAACCTTCGAATCGATGCCCCAGAATAACCTGCCTGTACAGTGGAAATGGCGCGTTGGAATTAGAGAGAATATATATGAATATATAAATAAAGTTTAAAAAGGAAAACATCTATTTTAACTATTGAGAGTCTTACCATTACTTTATCTGCTTTGCAAAGTAAGACTTCTTTTCCTTTGTAAGGTCTACCAAATGGTGTGTTTTTGCACTTTTTCGTTTGTGTTCCATTTGGTAGCCCATGCTTGTGTTTTGGAGCACTGAATACTTTGTATTGTGTTTACTGTGCCAATTAAATATGCCTGGAAAGTAAATATGCTAGTAATGTGTCCTTTCTTGCTCATTTAGGGAATTGCGGGCAAAAGCCACAATCCCATAGTATCAGTCGCCACCAACAGCAGGTTTAATTATCCACAAATAATTCTGGGTTAATGAGAACATACTGTAGATGTTTATAGATGTTTTGAGGTTAAAGCTTTGTGATTTAATTAAACGAAGATTACTCAACACACAACCAGCCTACATGTATTCACTCTATGTGTCTCTTTCTTAAGCAAATCTGTTGTTAACTGTAGGGCTGCTACTAAAGATTATTGTCATTATCAATAAATCTGTCGGTTATTTTTCATTAATCAATTAAATGTAGATGTATGTAAAAGTTGTAAAAGCTCAAATTTAGGTATGTAATTTTTTTTGTTTGTTTTGTTCGACCAACAGTCCAAAATTCAAGGTTAGTAAATTTAGAATAATATAAAACACATAAAAGCAGTAAATCTTTCAGTTTGAGAGGCTGGAACCAGAAAATATTTGCAATTTTTGATCGACTGAAACAAATATAATCAAATTAAACAATTATAAAAATTGTTGAGTAAATTTTTTGTGATTGACTTAATTGTTTTGGGTATTGTTGAAACCATACACACCTGGTCAAAACAAGAGGTTTATTACATCATTGACAGATTATATAAATACATCCAAATACCATTCAAATGAATAAAAGACTAACTCTTATATTTACAGTAATCTACAGTCATAATAATAAATCCACAAACACCTATCCCATTAAAACATTGATTTTAATGCCACAAAGAGATTCACCTAAAAGAGAAACATCTTACTGTAAACTTATTTTTTTTTAACCTGTTTGTAGTCATTAACAGTCCACTAGCTCCAGTTTTGCTCAGAAAAGATTACAAATCAAATTAACATTAGTGTATATCTACTGTATAACATCACTTAATCCCAATGTATCAATCGTGTCACTCTGTAATGGGATAACATGGTTATATATGACTGTGTGAACCGAAAAACTCTCAGTAGCTACAACCGTTGGCCATGAAATGCAGCTTAGGGATTTTTTGGAAATCATCTTTTTTCGATAGTAAACTGGATGTGTGGTTTAGGGAGGGAACATGACACATTTTTTGGATGCAGTTCTCTCTCATGGCCACCAGAGAGCAGTCATGTTCCACCAAAAGTGACAAAATTTGTAACTTGGATACAAAGGAGTGTTTTTCTTTCTTTTTTATTGCACTGTTTTTCAGTGACAGGGCAGCATTTTTCAGGGACTAACATGAGAAAACTGCCAGAGGTGATTGTTGAATTATGCAAACTGCACCTCAGAAAGGCTCTTAGCTCTATTTGTATTCTTTTGGCCTTTACTGTAGTCTCCCTTGAGGCATTTTAATTTATCTTAGATTCTATAAAGATCTTCTTAAAAGTTACTTTCTTATGCACATTGTCATTATTCTCACCCCTCTTCTGTTAGATGGTATTTAACCATCAGACACCATTAGCAGTAACATGTATTGATCTGGCCCACAGACGGATCTAGATTGCCAATTGATTCTGGCCCACTGAGCTGCAGCTGTGATCAGTCCCAGTTGCCCTGCAGAAATATGCAGGCGCATGCTGTGCAGCAGATGCAACACTCACCTCCTCCAACACACTTTCCAACAGCCTAATTGGCCTTTGCTCCCTGGAACCCGATGAGCTCTTTAGCTCTAAGTGACTAAAGGAAAATGAATTGCTTCAGTAAATCCTGCGGGGCGAGTGAGTTTCCCTTTCCAACATGATTCAGAGCTACTTTCACTATGCTTTCTTAATTGGTTTATTTGGCGGGGACAACATACTCATCAATTTACATTATTTGCAGGAGTGAGCCTGGGATGGCAAATTTTCATTTGTAGTCCTTGGCCAGTTGTTACAAATAGCAAGCGTAAGAAGGGGTATTTAAACCTTACAAATAAAATTTGTTGTATTTCAACTTTATGAAGACATTTGGAAACATGTACATCATCTTTGGAGACACCAGAGTGCTAAAAAAGATACAAAAGTCATAAAACAAACACATTCCTGCAACATTTAGTCATACTAGTAATGACTAGTAAAGTCATTCAATCAATTAGTGACCCAGTCAATGACATTTAAAGGATAAGGCTGGCCATTTTCTATATTTTTCTTGTCGGCAAATGTCATGTGCAGAGTCAAACCAACAATGAAATGATCCTGGGCCTGATATATCTTATTCCTCTGTGCTGTAGACCTCCGTTGTTGTCCAAAATCTATTAAAAACACATCAGTGAGTCATACCGCTGCACTGAGTGACATGTTCCTTCACCCCAAAGATTACACTCACGTTAGATTGTTTAGAAATGGCTCCAAAGTCTAATAACAGAGATCACATTTTCAGTCTTCAGAGAGTAGTTCTGTGCACTGAAGTTATTTACAATGTACAGTGAAGTACAAAGTCAAGAGGCTGTGATATATAGCACAACAATCAAGAGAAGCACTTAAAATGGGATCGAGTTTCTGTACATGAGCAATGGCATCTGCCTTACACAGAACTACTCTCCAGAGACTGAAAATGTGATCGCTGTTATTAGTCTTTGGAGCTGTTTCTAAACAAGGTAACGTGCCCAGAACTCTTCATGGGGAAGGAATATGTCATCCAGTGCAACAGTGTGACTAACTGAAGTGTTTTTAATAGTTTTTGGACACTTGAAAGTTGGATCGATTCATTGTTGTTTTGGCTCTGCACATGAGATTTGTTGACAATAAGAAAAATGTAGAAAATCACCAACCATATCCTTTAAGTCAATTAGTGACCCAATAAATTACTAGCAAAATAAATAGATGGCACCACAGCATCATATAATACAGTCAACTTATTTTAGTCCTGCACCTTGGGTGGATTCGTTGCTACTTGTCATCTGTTCTGTGTGAAGATGAACAAATAGTCCCACAGCAACAAACTCTTCCATAAAAGAGGCCACTGCTAACAACTCTGCCCCCAGGATTGATTAAACCATCTGTCTTTAGGCCCAAATAAGTCAGTGCGAAATCTCTGCAGGCTTATGAGTGAGTATCATTCAGTCGCTGATGGATCATTTTTCACCCATTTATAGAAGGCCTTTGGACCCTTACAGACATGTTTATTATTCTGGCTGTATGTTAGCTACATGCTGTATGGTACATATCATTTATGAAACCAACTATCCTTTACATTTGTGTTAACATGCAGGCTAAATGGCTCTATTTTCTGCTTACTAATGGATATATAACAACATTTGAGAGATAATCAGTTGAATTAAAAGATTTGAAGCAAAGAAACATCAAACCCTCAGTCTCATTTAATATGGAGGACTTGTTAGTATATGCAAGTCTTCTGTTATGAAAGTCTGATCATCAGTGTATGATTAGTGTCTGCTGCTGTCACTGAGTTTCAGTGTGCTGTTCAGGTATTTTCCTGTGTGCGACAGACTGCTTAAAACAGTGTGTTCGGCTCACAGTTATTGTTTTGGGAGGGCAGAATTGAGGGCTGAAGGTTTCGAGTAATATGAGCACACAAGTTAAAAGGTCATAGAGTCTTTCTAACCTGCAGACAGTGAGAGGGAGGAGTACACTGATCTCAGTCAGAGACAACACCTCCTGTTTTGCCTACAGTGCAGCACAGATTGTGTTAGGAGCTCGACTGCACTGACAGCCATCACTCAGTGCTGTGTCCAAATACTCCAGTCTGACACATCCTGGAGGTAGGAGGACGGAGGAAGGTAGATTTCCTGAAGTAGATCAACTACATGAACTAATCTGGACTGTGGATTCCTAAACACGGGATTCATGTTGATGTTTTTATGTCTCTGCGCATTCTCTAGAAATGATTTCTTGTTTGTGATTTGGATTTCCTTCAGTTTTATTTAGTTGCTAACTGCATGATTTTGGCTTGTGAATGTTGATTAGTTAGATCTCTGTAAAGTCCTTTCAGACACCCTAAATTGAATATGTGCCATTTGATTGAACGTTTGCCTGTTCCATAATCTAATAATGAAATAATACTGTTCAGCAATTGATATTATATGCTTTTTTTGTACATATGGTAACAACATTGTAGAGCTTTGTCACCACATGCCACAAATTTTATGACTTCAGGCTGAAATTCACAAAATAAAGAATGAGAAAACTTGCTGAGCTTCATGACTTGAAAAATTTAAGACCCTTCTCAAACCCAAACTGGAAGGATCTTGGCAGGACCAGCAGCATATTAAGGAAATCTATTTTCATTCCTCAATCAACAATTCCTATAAGACAAAATAGAAAGAAATTATGAGCACTTATTTGGTTCACACTCAAGTGTCAAAGTCACAACAGCTCCAGCTTGCCTCATTAAACTCCACAAATGATGTATTGTTCCAGTTTTTTAAAGACAACTTACCTGAAATAAACACTGTATGCTACTGTTTCAGTGCTCAGTTTTTTTGGTGAATCAATAAAACGTGGGGAATAAATTCACCACCCTGTTTTAAAGTTGTAATTGTTTGTTTTGGCCGGTCACCAGTGTGTTTTACCTGCTGGTTTCAGTCTGTTCCATTACTGGTATGTTCCTGTCTAGCCTGGTGTGACAACAGGCGGCCTGATGGGGAAAGCACACCTCTGGAAATCAGCCCAGTCTGCCCCGTCATCAAGGGCTGGTGGGGGCTGGCGACTGTCTGTGAAATGCATTAGGGACGTCACCTCATGCCCTGTGTGTGTGTGTGTTGTTGTTGTAGAACAATACCTATTCAACTTGTTTTCTTTCCAGAACTAAATTTCAGATTTTGTTTCACAGCAGACCCAAAATGTTTAATTGCTTTTAAAGGGGGTGTATCATACACATTTCCATATATTTATATTCTGGGGCTCTACTGGAATATCTTTGCCTGATTTACAGGTTAAAAACTCCTTATTTATCTTATACTGACCCTTTATGCAGCCCCTCAGTTCAGCCTTTATCTGAAACAGGCTGTTTTAGCTCCTGTCTCTTTAAGGCCCCCCTCCTGATGAGCCCACTCTGTTCTGATTGGTTGGCTTCAGGAAGCTTCCTCCGGCTCCGGAGAATACGTAAACAAACAATAGTAGTCGGATTTCACTTCTTTTTCTCGTTCTTTACTCAATATGGAAACCTCTCAAATACATCCATACATGTTTGAGCCTGAATCTGATCCGAAATGCAAACAACAATGCAAACAACCCGTGGACCGACCTTAGCAACAACCCTAGCAACAAAGGCTACAGAATGCACCGCTGTTTCTGGGCATGTGCAAATAATCTGATGGCTTTTGACTTGCAGGGAACATTTTACATACATTCACCTCAAGATTTGGACCTTTGACCATGTTTAACATAGACATCCAATAACATAACAGTATAAAAAAGACAGAAAATCACAAAAAGCTTGTCTGCTTTAAAGCTATTTTGATGTGTATAGCCATTTTATACCACAAGTTACTTCATCTTCCTGAGTGGAGCTTTCACTAGATATGATCAAACTGTATTATGGATGATGATTAATGTGCATTCCATTCAGATCCTATATATATACTTAGCCAGAGGACCCTGAGGGCCTCGTGGACCTCTTTTCCATTTCCTCTGATGAAGTTACAGTATAGATACAGTACAGGTGAGTAAAGTAGGGAAAGTTGTTATTCACAGTCTTTGTAATGGCAACGTCAGATCCAGCCTGGAATGAGTAAACACCTTTGAGTACCGAACAGCACTCAGCTGTTGGCCTGCTGCAGCTTCATCTTCTTCAAATTGGCAAATATTTCAAAGCCAAAGTATGTTGAATCCCTCTCAAAAGTATGAGAAATGTGGGAAAGGAAGACACAAACCACCAACCAACAAAAGACACAGTCACTAAGTTGGCCACCGGAGACTGCCTGGACGCTTGTTAAGCTTCACGTCACAGGCAGACAGACACGCAGTTAATAGGCCATGCTTTCATTTTCTAGACAAACACAATGGCATCCGCATTGGCATTTCCCAAAATGAAACCACAGACGTTTTTGCCAGTGCAACAAAGAAGGTCTCTGAAAAGCAAGAAAAATGAAAAATGTGAAAAAAGAGGTCAGGGAGAAGCTGGTTCTTCCATCTGGAATAGATATGCTGTCAGCAGGCTGGCTCCTGAGCTGAGCTGAGATAATACTTGGACTATGGCTTCAGTTTTCTATAATATTCTGCACATTATGGTCCCAACTGACAACTCAGCACTGTAAAATCTCATCACAGCAACAACAACAACATGGTGACCTTGATAAGCTGCCATCTGGCAATAAGTTCTCAATAATGGCAACAAATATACAGTATATTTACAAAAAGCCTAAAGGATAACAAACCTCTTCAAGAGAGTGGAAAATAAGCTGTAGGTTGTTTTGGACGTGCTCTTGAACTGATTCACAGCACGTACCAATTTCAGAAGTCATAACTTTCTCTGAGTTGTAACGGCAGGGGGTTGAGACACCACTGATGTGTGCTATATGTTTACACTGGGCCTGGGGGCGTGTCAGCAGTTACTTTTCACTTTCCCCACAGCAGCACTTTCCCTGCTGTTCACTGTTACATATATATGTATATGGGCAGTAGTCATGTTTGGTGGTTAAGACAGTTCTAGAGTAATGGCGTATGGCAAGGAGGTTTACAGAAAATATAGAGACACATGCAGTGTGAAGGAGTTTCAATGTGAATGGGTCCTGAATTTCAATAAAGTACCTTGACCCTCGACCTTTCTACACTCGCCACTTAGCTCTGCTCTTTAATTAGCTGCTGCTAATTAGAGACAAAGTCATGCAACCTTGGGTCGTAGACGATAAAACACACCACGATCTACCAGGAAATTTCTCTCACTCCATGTGTCTCCCTCTCCCTTTCCTTTCTCTCCAGGCATCAGCAAAATTATGATGGATCCCATTTATTCTTTGGCACAATAGTGGAAAATATGCTGCTACTGAGTGGGGAAAACTTGAGCTCCCTACCAGAGTGGCAAGCTCAGCATTGCTGCATTTGTGTTCAAATGAAATTTAAAAAGTATTTTCTCTGAATGGTCTGCTATTAACAGAAGCATGTTCTTTGGAGGCTAAAGAAAGCATCACATCAATTGAAGGAAACCAAAGGAGACAAAAACCGATGTAGTGAGTCCAAAAAAACACCCAGATGACATGTTTTTTTTATGGTTTTGATTGAGACTTCATAGAAGTTTATTTTCTAGGATGACATGATGATCTCCACAGTTCAATTTATACCTAACTAGATGTTGAAATCTTTGTGATGGTGTTTTCTAAAATGTGGTCTTGGCAGTTCCTGTGAGAAAGAAGAAGACAGCAAGCTAGTTGACACCTTTAAAGAAACCCCCACCACTCGTAAAAAAAAAACAAAAAAAACAAGACTGGCTAACAATGAAATTCCTCCGCTGACCTCTCCACCTTGAGTTGTAATTTGGTTTCAACAGTGGCTCCGAGCCACACAGTCAAATTGCAGTGTGACATTTTTACCAGAGTGATAGTTCATGTGGAGCTCTCCCAGTGTCATCATCCTCTTTTAGATCCCACAGTAAATCTAACACACACACACACACACGCCACTATGGAAAATGAAATTTGGAAACAAACGTTAGTGCGTATTCACAGTGGATACCACAGTGCATGAGTGTAAGGAATGCCTTCACCGCAGGACAAAGGAACGTCTGTTGCTCCAGCCGCTCTTTGTAATCTTTGGACAATTTCATAAGGTCTTTTTCTACCCGGTGTGACTGCAGCTGTGGCAAACGTCCAGACCATTTGACCACCTCTGACTCCGTACTGCCTCACCGCAGAGAACTCATCTCACAACCAAAGATGGTCCAACCACGCTTATGTGGAGCCAGCCACCCCCACATAATTACGTCCATGGATCCTCCCCAACCCTTCTCAACCAAAGACATGGATACACACAGGCAGGCAAAACCCTAATGGAGATGAGGCTTGTATACAAGACTCTTTTTTTACCTCTCAACTACTCTGAAATGAAAGTTTTTCCCACCTCCAGTATTTCATATAAACCTCAAACTCAATTTAAGTCAAAACAAAAACTTTTAAATGACTGTATGAGCTTCACTAGTTTCTACTTGTGTTCACATTATTGTGTCCACCAAAGTAAACTCACAAAATACTGTTGCTGATGTGGCTGATTTAACTTGAGGTTGTTCCAATTGTCTCATGTTTTCTTCACAAGAAATACTTAAGAAGCTTGTTCTGTGGACAGTGTCCTAAATAGAGGAGGCCAATGGGAAATAATACTGGTGAATCAAAATACTTAAGAAGTCATCATGACCTAATAGGTGGTTTTTTAAGAGATGACTCAGGATTGCTGTTATGAATCATAAATGCACTAGACCTGGATGTTGGTCCAGCTTCTAAAGGGAATTGCTGTACTGTGAGAGGGCTAGATGACCCCAAAACATGCCATAATTAAGAGCCTCTGTTACCAATAAAATCTCAGGGTGTCTGGACAGCAGATCTCATTTCTTCTTCAGTTAATTCATGAGATGACTCTTGCCGCGGGCTTGTCTCATTTCTGAACTGATTACCAATCACAGAGCAGATTCCCAAAGCGATACTGATGAAAATCTGGCTGAAACCAAATGAGTACATGCATTTAAATGAAGGATTACTTCTTTTTTATTACTCTGTCTTTTGAGAGTCAAAGAGAGGAAAAGTTATATATCTATATATATATTAGAACATGTCTAAACATTATCCGTATATAACACCCTCTCTCGATACCCATTTGGCCACTTGAACATTGATACATTATCACCTTACAAAGTTGTTTTGGCAAACATGTTGGCCAACAGCCACCTATACGTACATATCCGACAGATGGAGCAACATTAGCATTCATTTGGAGTCATGTTTCTGCTCCCCTGGCAAATATAAATTCAATATATAGCCTCCTTTGAGCTCTGTTTTTGATCTCAACCGACTCTTGAGGAAGCATTTGGCTCTTTAGTTGCTAATTGCTCCACTATGTTCACTGGCTAGCTGCTAACTTTGTCTGTCTTGCATTTGGTGCTATGCAGGTGACATATAGTGGTTTTCTTTAAATGAAAACAGCTACTTGTTGCTGCTGGAAATTGGAAAGAACAGTTTGTTGACCAGAAAACCAGAATTAGCTAAAGAGGCTAAAATGTTCTTGAAATATGAAGGGAACTACAAATTTTGGTTGCCTGGTATGACCAGTAGCTTATGGCAGCTAATATTAGCTAATGTTAAGAAACTTTGTATAGATGCTAATGTGTAACTGACAGCAGGGCAGCCAAGTCTCATACATTGACCATGAGATTCACAGACAGAGAAGACAGAGCAGCACAGCACAACAGCAGCACCGTGCAGCTGTGAGTTATTCAGACCATCAGCAGGAAAGCGAGAAATATACACAAATCAATTGTATTGTAATTTATTCCCATGCATGCTGCTCAGAATAATCTCAGTCAGCGGCTCTTATGGCTGCAGCACAGTGCCCCTAACTGTCCTCTTGCGCCATGTGCAGGCAGGAGTGAGTTAATATGGTAACAGGGATGGTCTGTCTCTGTCGCTCTGAGACTTTCTCAAAATTCCCAATAGCCTACCCAACAGGTTTTTTGGTAACCTACTGCCATTTTAAGCTATATAATGTGTTTATAAATATAATATCAAGTATGAAATAGCCATTCTAGGTTAGGTGGTGTAGAAATGCAGGAAATTTGTTTTCAATTACAGGGAAGACCCCCAGACACCCCCAACAATTATTTATCTTTCCAAGTTTTCTCCCCCATTTTAAAACATAACCAGGTGCCCATGGTGAGGAAAATCGATCTTTCATGTCCTATGTTTTGAAGAAAAAGATATGTAATATCTGGAGTGTATATCAAAAATGCTACACAATAAACACATATTAGCAAAAAGAAAAAAGGTGTTGGTTTATAAGGCCAGGGGGAGGTTGAGTGGATCAATTGGCCATGAATAATGCTCTTTTTATTATGAACAAAAACAAGTACTACCAAAGAAACTGACATTACTGAAGTCAGTTTTCTGACTTTATGAGTCCTCTCTATGTGTGTTACTGTTATGCTGTGCTTTAGCATGCAACAGATTAACATTCTTATGGATTTATCATAAAAGTAAAACAAGAAGGAAACATGCAGTACCTCATCAGGAGAAAAGTTTGTTGTTTCCTACTTGGTGGTTCCAGATAACTCGTAACTCAAAAATTTCCAGCCTCCTTAAGTACTCGAAAAAGTATGATGGAACCACTGACTCTGCTCTGACTGGGGGGATATTTTAAAACCAGTAATGTTTAGATCTATTTTAATTAGCTAGCAGTCTTCCCCGCCTTTTGCTGGCATGGTGCTATATTTTGCTATATTTTTTGGCACGTTACAGCCACCAACTGTCGATCAAGTTAATAGCGTGAAACCAACAGCAGGAACTTGTATCATGTTGGCCATGTGCTTGTGAATCTGCATGAGCAACCTCATGTGCATGCAAGATACAAACAAAACAAGACAAGCTCTTAAAAACATTGCTACATAGTACTACTTGTGAAAAACTCCACAGGGTAGCTTTAACTCTACCGTTAGATGTTATTCCAGCTGAACCCATAGACTGTGTATAAAGATAATAATAACGATAATAATAACAACAACAACAACTTTAATTTGTATTTGCCTGACCTAATCAAGGCAGTAAACTCCTCACAACAAGGGAACTTGATTAAGTAGCCATCGATGGTTGAGAATAGGACTCTAGAGTTTCCACTATTCTCAGTTATGGTAAATGGTAAACGGCATTTATATGGCGCCTTTCTAGTCTTCCGACCACTCAAAGTGCTTTTACATTACATGTCAACATTCACCCATTCTCACACACATTCAAACACTGATGGCAGAGGCTGCCAATTTGGGGTTTAGTGTCTTGCCCAAGGACACTTTGACATGCAGACTGAAGGAGCCGGGAATCGAACCGCCGATCTACCTCCTGAGCCACAGCTGCCCCCATCTAAGTTTCTAAGTTATGATCTTAGTGTGAACGTTTTTATTATACGTGGCAAATTTTCTTTGAGAATACAACGGTTTACCTCCAGCTTAGTTTTCCTCCATGTTCCAAGATGGATGTAGTGAGGTGTGACGTCACCCATTGGTTTGCATTGGAGCTGATTTGAAGCCCACAGTTGTAGCTTATGGTCTGCGCTATCTTTTCTGTTTGGAGCCAGGATCTTTCAAATCAAGAGTGCAGGGTGTTGCCTCTCATGTTCTGGAAACAGGCCCCACTACCTTGGACTGAAGCGAACGCTAGCTTACTGCACACTTATTAGAGGGCTCAAATTTAGCGATTGAAACCATAATGACTTGTTGTAAGAAATTATTGATTCTATTATTCTATATTTCTAGAGAGAAGTTGGGAATCAGTTGGAGCCAGGGACTTTTTTTTGGAGCAAACATCTTGTGGCCATTGGTGGCATTGAACTTTCAGGTACTTCCACATTGGCTTTAACCTCAAGCCGTGGTAGTTGCCGTTTGGCTGAACCACTCAGCTGTTGTATCCTTTATATTTTATAACAATTATGTAAACAACAAGAGATGAGAAATGGAACAAATATGTGTCTATTTCTCTTGATGCCAAAACAAGCAAATTATCTTACACAGTGTTATCTTATGTACTGTTTTGGGGTCTGTAAAAACATTCTGAATTACCTGATACTGGATGATGTATTATAATTTACTTAAAAATACTTAGAGGAGGCTACAAAAAGTTAACATAATCATAAAAACCATTCCCAGCATATAAATGTAACATTCATGAATGCTACCATTGTAACACTATAATTACAATATGTGGTGAATATGATTCAAGTTGAAATTTCACAACATTGACATTGAATAGAGTGCAATGTGAGTAATACAAATGTTTGTGATTGAAATGGCTTTTTATAGAGTTACTCCATCAGGTCCCAGCCTTTTGGAAAAGGTTAATATGTGAACTATTGATATTGGCACATGTCTCAAAACTGTCAGACCAAAATGCCTGGCTTCTTATTTTACAAATAGTTTTTTTTCTTCCTTTTAAAAATACGAGGAAGTGTTATTAAATGGAGCAAGACGGGCTACTTGAGAATGTTTGGAAACTTTTCAAATGGCCTCTCAATAATCTATCACTTATATGGAGCTCACTGTGATTGTGTTTACTCAAAAGAAGCAGGGCCCAAGTGGTTCTCCAGCTCTTGGTTGATGCAATCACTAGTGTAGCAGTGATTTCCACAGCCTGCCTCCATGAGGTTTGAACTTCAAAGGCAGATTTTGGCCAGTGCTTGAGTTCACTATTCACTATTCACAGGAAACTAAAGCCAGGTGTGAGATTCTTTCTCTTTTTCATCTCTGAAACTTAAGAAGATGAAGCAGCCCAGTGTCAGATGGATTCAAAGATTACATCTTAAATCAATTGAACAGCAAGACATCATTTGATTATGAGCTGTAACCGAGAATAACAGAGCACCCAAAGGTGCCACATGGATCAGGACAGATTAGGGAGATCTATCACACTGCCTTTGTAGTGAAACCACCCAGCACAGAAAAACAGAGAGCGGATTTAGATTCAGGGGGAATAAAGCCAAGATTCTGTCTTATTTTTAATCACAACAGAGAATCAAAAGCAATTGTCTGTGTGCTGGTGGGATCGTTTGCTTTGAATTTTGTGTCTTCACAAGATCTTTTTTTAGAAAAAGAGGAGGAAAGTTTCATTTAGAGACCAAGACTGTGTTGTATGTGGGTGGGCTAGAGACCTAAGCTTCATGACTGAAGTGAAGTAATCAGATTAAACTAAGCGATTAGCTGCTAAATTGATCTACTCAGCTGTTTTAAACACAGTCGACTAGCAGCTGAATCATGTGCAAATGCTACACTGGATTGTAGACACTGTAAGCTTGTAATCCTCCAAAATATCTTGAAAAAGACACTGTTAGCTGAAAGTGATACAGAATTAAATTTTCCTCAGACATTTGAAGATAGGTATGTTAGGCTATTATTAAGACTCAAGACATTCAAGTATCAAGAGCTTCTGTTTTTCATGGCAGACAGTTCGACTTGCGGTAGGAGAAGCACAGGTGGAACTAATGACATGAATGATCTCTCTGTTCCATTTAGGTGTCCCAATAAGGGATGCCAGAGAAGAACTGGAACACCTAAATGGATTTTAAAGTCATCATTAATGGTATTAGTTACACCTGTGGTTGTCAAAACTTGAAAGGTCTGTTTAATTGCTGAGTGCCAATTCCAGATTCCTTACTAATTGTGAGTTTTTATCATGCTTACTAATTGTTATAGTGAACTGTTTTTGCAGTAATAACACGAAGATACAATATTTGCATTGACATATCTGTGTCTTTAGAAAGCCACCGCTGATTAAACCTCACAAAGGGAAAGAAAACTGTTTCCCACAGATTTGATAGTTGTTTGATAGTTTGATAGTTTTTTTCTGAGAGGTCTGTGTAGCTGTCCAACATTCACTTCCGTTTTTGGTCTCCACTAACTTCTAAGAAAAATATCTGGCTCTGAGCTGCTCCACTGTGTTCACCGGCTGGTCAATAACTTTCTCTGTCTGCCGTTTGGTGCTGGACAAGTAGCATACTGTTGTCTTTTAGAGCTTTTGTGTTGAAAACAGCCGCCTGCTGCAGCTTTAAAGACAATGAGAGTGGCGAGACTCAACCAAAATAGTTACATTTTGTGCCACAAAACCAAAACAATAAGCTGAGAGATGCTAAAATACTTCTTAGAGGTGAGGGAGACTGCAGTGATAATCCTCTGTGGGTTTGTGATATTACACATAGTCATTTGATCCATTGCTAATATAAAAATATTGACTATAGCAGCTTTAAAAATCAAGCATTATTTAATATTTTAATATTTAACATTCACACTGACAATGTGCATACTTCATTTTATTACTTTTTCCATGTGAACACACTAAATTCTCAAAACCTGCTTAGAATTAGTTTGTAGTGTGTATTGGGACATATAAATTGTCCACGTCAGTTAAATTACACAGTTGCCAATGAAAAAAAGGAAAAAGGAGCCTGTAAAGATAAAAATATCAGTCAAGAGTTTTTCTTTTTTTACTAATTTGGTTGCAAGTTATAAAAGTAAATGTGTAAGTATTGTGAAGTTATACAGTGGTTCAGTTGCTTTTACATTACCAAGGGAGTTCATTTCATTGCATGTTCTGTTTTAGCTGACACACAGGAATTGAAATCTTTTTTCTGTACTTCCTTCTTTGCTGGAGCTCTCGTGAGGGTGTGACAGGGAGGTAGGTGAGGTTCCTCCATCCAGCTGGTGTCTGAGGCCTAAATTCCAGTCCGACTGGGGTGTGTGACATGGTTAGAGACAGCTCATGTTATCCCTCACTAGTCATCGCCCTTTTCACGATCCCCTGAAGAGCACAGACAGGCCTCATGCCGCGGACCGGCGTTTACATGGCCTTTTTTTTTTCAACTTATTTACACTGCAGTCGTCTAGCAACCACCACAACACTCACCAACTCCTCCCCCTCTTATATTCTCTGTGTCAGTGGTACTTAACCCCCTTTTATGCTAAGTCACATCTGCTGAAGAATGATGTACACATGTTTTGGGATGTTCAGGTACAATTGGTAGTCCAGAAGGGTGTGATATGCGCATGAATGAAGAAATGCACGTGCAGATACACTTTTCCAAGGACTGTAGGGTCAGATGATGGATAACCCTTCTGGGAGTTCAATGACAAACAGGCTGTGACTCAGAAAAACCGACCTCCCTCAGCTAATCAGACAGAGATAGCCCAGCTTTAAGTGTTAGACACTCACAGGGTTGTCTGGGAACTTATCGACGCTTCGCTCTTCCGCCTCATGCTCCCTCTTCTGCGATGAATGTTTTCTGGAGAAAAGTGAAGGATCAGAGTCCAATGCCTCCGGTCTGCCATGACATCATCCCCGCACACATCTGGAACCACTAGAGTTAGTATGTGTGTGTGTGTGTGTGTGTGTGTATGAGAAGGGGGGAGCTGTAGAAGAATAGGGGGGCTGGTGACACATCAGCAATATGGAAAAAAGGGGGGAAGAGCGAAAGAAAGGAGAGGAAAAAGACTGTTTATCTAATAGCATAGACAAAGATGAGATGTATAACCAATTTGTGTAAACACATTATTCTCTGCCAGAGCACTTATGACTCAGAAATCATGGACTATGAGCAGTACCTTGAAGCCAAAAGACACTGGTTCATGGTTCTGTTGAAAAAAAAAAAGTGCATGATGTTTTTCATCAAGGAAATACTTTGGGGAGTTTTTAAGGATTTAATTTCCAAGCTGATTGAGCAGTATTTTTCTGACACTCATGTAAGGAGTTGCCTGCAACCGCAATGAGACATTACCAAATCAGTGTATTTTATATGTGTTGCTTGGCGAAGCTCAAGCATTTTTCTACTTATCTGTTTACATGTTTTGCTTCTGGAAATTCTGTGATAAGGCAAGAGAAACGAAAAGGAGATTTTGGCGCCGCCATGAGTTTGTTTCTCATTCTCACCACTAGGGGGGGACACTTTACTTATTGTATATTCCAGTGGGGGATCTGAAATCATGTAAGTGACTGCCTGTCAAATCAGGAAAACTGGAGCCTAATGTGACTGTTATAAAACTTCTAAAGAAGAGAAAGATAATAATAATCAGACTTCCTGATATATGCTGTTTTCATGCTGTTTTTAATCAGAGTACATTTATGGGATGACTCAAATCTGTTGGATGAAAGCAAATAAAAAAGGGTGCAGCTAAAAGTACAGTACTTGTAAAGTCAAATAGTATCTCAACCTCCATTTCACATTCTTACAGAACTGCAGAGATGTGAAGTGTTGAAGAAAAGAGATAGGAGAGGGAGGAGGGGATGGAGAGTTCGATGGTGGAAAGCTGTTTGCCAGATGTTTGCTCTGATTCTGCAACACGCTTTGGCAAACAAAATTTGAGACTAACTTCTCATTTAGTGTTTTTTTTTGTTGTTTTTTTTGATCAGTGTCCACTCTCCTGATGCAAATCATTTGAATCTTTCAAATCATCTTATGCCCCATCAAATTCACCTGTTACTCCTCACCCTGCTATTGTCTGGTTTTGTGCTTTTCTCATTTTCGTAACTGACAAGTAAGGAGGAGAGAAAGTTACAGTAGGGAGGAAAGACAGAGAGTCGAATCGATGTGAAAGAAAGAGGGGAAAGGCAGTGAGTTGTAGAAGGGCGTCCAAAGGTGTGACGCAAGAGAACATGAAATGGAAGGTCAGAGAAAGAGAGGAGTAAAAAGGGAGGGAGGGAGAGCATTTTGGAAATACAGTAGTCTTCAGAGTTCAGGAGATGATGGAGACTCCTTTTCTATAAAACTGAGTGTAGCGTGACCCACTAATCCAGCCACAAGAGCCTGTGCTGCTGTTGTCTCCAGCAGGGCCTGCGGAGCACAGCGGACCGCTGTAAAGCAGTGCTCTCCAGAATCCTCATCCTGAACTCTGCTGAGTTAGGATGCATTACCACCAGGGCCACAGACACTGCCCTGCCACATACCCAGTCTGTCACTCTCTCCTCCTCTTCGCCTTCTTCTTTCACCACCTACTTCCTGTCTTGTTTGGGATACATCAGTTCACTGCCTCATGACAAACTTGCCCACAATGCTCACGTGCAGAGGTGTACTCCACTTTTGATACACCCTTTTTTTTCCCATGACTATCATATGCCCCACTTGGTCATGAATCTCTCCTGGTGGTGGCGGTGGTGGTGGGAGGGGAGGGGAGGTGGGGTTGCGGGGGTGTGAGTAGAGGAAAGAGGCTCAAGTTGTTCTCCCACCCCCATCCAACAGTCAGAACAAGGCCTCAACCCCCATGGGGTTGTCCTTCCTTCAGTCTGGAAAAGTGGAAAAAGGTCTGAGTCACAGGGTGATAAATTCCTTTTCTATGTTGAAGGATTCCCCAAGGAAACCATTACTAGCACAAGTTGCCGCAAGTCGCCAGAATTGACAAGTTAAAATAATAAAATCTGGATTCAATGCTACACCTCAATTAACAAAGTCAGCTAATATCTTTGCTCTGGAAGTTTTGAGTATGATAAGAAGATAACATGTTATTTGATTCGGCACTGAAACATATGGCATCGTGCTTTTTTTCTACATATCTCCCATTTGAGATTGTGGGACTGCCTCACATTTTCCGTGTTATCAGATTTTATTCCTGTTGATATATTACTATTCAGTCAGCATCACAGCACTTTCGTCAGAGCCTGGCTTCTGCAGAGGCTTTACACAGTTGTGTTATGCTAGACTCAGGCAACGTTCATTTTGTTGCTTGGCTTGAATTCTCACTTGTAAGTGTACACGTGTTTGATGGCAACTGACTGGCACTAATGTCTACAGTTTACATCATTTATGCACAGCAACCGAGTTTCTTTTTGTAGCTGTCTCTTTTTTAAACTATTAAACAAATAAGATCTTGAACATGACAGAAACATGGCCAACAGCGAGCACGTTATACACACAGCTGTGAGTTTATAAATCATCGCTGAAAATATCAGCAAGGACGGAGGAACAAAATAATTCCCAGCTGCAGTCTGAAGTCAGCCTTGCCTTCATCTATCCTCAAAACATCATGGTAATGAAGACCAACAAGCTGTTTTCAATCAAACAACACAATCCGCACTTTCCCTCCGCCTTTCTGCGATTTTCTGCTATTTTCCACTCCTCCATTCACATGAGGGGGGATTGTGCGTTGTAAAAACTGCATTTTGTTGTCGATGGAGGGAGAAAATGTGCAGTTGAAGGTTGAGTAAATCCCAGTTTCAGCACCAGGAGAGGGAGGTCTGCTAAGACTCATGTGGTGACGCAATCAGGTTTGGCAGACTTGACTTTGACTGTAGGTTTGAAGGTCTATCATTGCTGCTTGGACCAACAACAGAACTCATAAATCAGAGAACACTGCTTCTGAAAATGAGAAATAGAGATTTTATAATCTTTGGTACTCTTTAAATATTGTCCTTGAATGTTCATGAAATCCTGTTGCCATGTGTCTCATTTTAGATTAAATCTTGCTATGATAGTAATAAAAATCTGATTTTAGTGAGTCTAGACCTCAAGGTGTGATCACATTAAAGAGGTCATGTTGCATTACCTTATCTATAACATTAGCCTACTTTCTGAAGTTTAAGATCGGCTTATGATGACAAAAAGTGCACTTTGGATCTCAATACAAGTCTTTAAAAGTGTATTATAGGGCAGACAGAAACAGAACATTCATAGTAAAGACCTAAAACCAACCAATTGGGTTGAATGACTCATACTCTCCCTGAAATAGATGCTTTTTTCCCACAAGGATAATTAAATTTTCCCTCTGATCATCTAATGCAGGCGGTTTATGTACCAAAGAAGTATGTGTTCCTTGTTCTCCTTGTACTCCAACTTGGTTTGTGCCATTGTCAAAGAGAAACTCCTACAGACAGAGTCAGTATCAACAGTCAGCGACCACAAACTGCAGAAACTCTGTAGACACTGTAGACGATTGGTTTTCAATCCTGGTACTCAGGCCAGAGCCCTCATGGTTTTCATTACAAGCGTCACATCAGGCAATGATTTAGACTTTGGATACCTAGTAGGATAGAAAACAGCAGTATTCTTGGTTCCAATAACAAGGATTGAGTACCAGGATTGAAATTATGATATGTTGTCAAGGTTATTTGAAGAAGAACCTGGTATGTTCTCTAAATGAGGAGCTTGGTAAGGTGTGACAAGGAGGAAACTCACTTTGTCTGATGTATTCTTAATAGTAAATCTCTATAGATATTAATTCTGTAATATCCTGAATTTCACTAGATCGGACCACTCAAAACACAACATTCAGTATCAATCAAACTTTATTGGTATATCATCTTTCATACTGGCTAGTTCACAGGTGACTGACATGCCAATAATAAAACAGTACAAATGTTAACAGTAAAACAACTTGAAACTTACGCAGACAAGTAATAGAGATGTTACAAATCAAATAATAAAACCGATAAAATAGATAAAACTCCATCCTGTCACCTAGAAATTATGAATACATTCATAAAGTTTCAGTACCATTGGCTGGTAATACAGGGATTAACTCCTATTGGTGTACGGACCTATAGGATCTGACGATTGCATACATATATGGTAATATGCTGGTCATGTAAATGTGTTTCTATTATTGTGTATAGGTATGTACCAAACGACTTTATATTTATAAACATTTAGAACAATCCATTTAGTGTGGGTGAGTTATGTAAGGCTACATTTGGGCATTTGTGCAGCTTAACAGCCAAAAAAACTGTTCTCTGTTGCTTTTTCTGGTGAGAGGAAGACTAGGGGATTCCTTCAAGGGTAAAATATGAACTCCTTTCAGAGCTCATCTCAATAAGACCATTAGTAGGTAATTGTAATTGCATGGGCTAACTGTATGTGTTATCGTAACTACGTATTTACACATACACGTTAAAACGCACGCTAACTGATAGCTATACTATCAGCTATATTGCCATAGATACTGAACATATGACTGAAATATTCACTCACAAGGTACTTCTATTTTTCTTTTGCCAAGATGCTGGATCTTGCAGCACAATATATGGACATTACAGGAGTAGTTCCAGCACTGGCAGCACTGGGTTAAGGTTAGGGAGACAATGGTTTTTGTTAAATACAGAAAAAAAAATTGCAGTGACTCGAAGCACGACATCTTTATTAACATTTAAGCGAAACCATGATCTTCCCTTAACCAAAAAAAGGACTTTTGTTGCCTAAACCTAACAACTAGCAGGACTCAGGATGTGAAACTCGGCCTCTGGCGCTAGAGTCCGGCATCTTGTGCGCTTAATTCGTTCGGAAAAATGTGAAATATTTGAATGCATTTTTTGCACAGAAGGAGGACTGTGGATTTTGTCCCCCATCGCATATATTGAAAATAAGTAGAGAGGGATCTTTTAATAGTGAGTATGAACAGGACTGCATGATTGCAGCGAACAAAAGCTGTTTCAATATTATTATGGGCACCTGACTGTTGAAAAACTGTTGACTTGAAAAATTATGAACCTATCTTTTAATCAGTATTCCTTTATAGGGACGCCAGAGAAGAAGAAGGTATTGATGAATTAGTTAGTAGAAGGCTTTCCCAACAGATTACATGCCAGGCAGTGTGTTGATCATTTAACTCTTGCCAACTTTACTTTATGTCATCTGTACATTGGTATTAGTGACAACAGATAGTGTTGTACGTGCACAGCGTGTGCTTCAAAGGTTCTGTCAAAAATAAGGATGCTGCTCTGTCGGATGAGGTTAACCTTGTGATCAAACAAAGTTAAAAAGTTGTTTGCAGTAAATGGAAGCTGAGTACAGTGGAGGGCAGACAGATTCAGTTTAGTTCGTAAACACATTTCTCAACCACTTCTGCTTAGTGCCCTCTTCGCCATAGAAATACAGATGGCAGTAATTATCAATCAACAAACAAGGGAATCCTGTAGGCAGCCAAAGTTTTATAAAATTACCCTTCTCCCCTGTTTCAGTGACTTTTGTTTTCCTTTTCTATACCTGCTCCCCCGCAAATGTGTGGAGACCTTTCAGCCTGCAGACATCTGAGCCAATGTTTTGGGCCTTTCAAGAACCACTTTTGTTCAGCCTCTTCTGTTGGATTTGATTTCTTTTGAAAATAAACAAAAGCACAGTATACCTACTCTTAAAGGAGAACTACCGTTCTTAGCGTTCTCCTCGTCCTACAATCAGAGGTCACTTGTGTAACTTTAAACAGTGTGGGTCAGGCAGCTGGATGCATGTCATTCAACCCTTTCGTGTTATTACAGCAAATGATGAAGTGTGTGTTTGTGTGAGTGGGTTTATGTCTGAGTGTAGATTATAAATACACAAGGACAGGAGAGAATGTAGAAAGAAGCAACATGTTGTCTTTCTTGTGACTGAGATAAAAGGCAGAGAAAGGTGCCATTCACCCCCTCCCTATTACTCCCTACCCTCAGCCATCCCCATCTCACTTGACAGCACAAACCCCTGACCCCTCACCATCCAGGACCTCCGGCAAAAACAAATGAGCTCACCCTCTTCCCCTTTTTTTTCTCAGTTTGTGTGTAAAGAGAAGTTTAAGTTACCTCATATCAGCCAGAAGATCTGAACCAGGCTACACCTCAAATCCCTGACCCTTTGACCCACAAAAACACACATCTTCAACCCCCCTCTGGACATTCAAATGCTTCCTCTCTACTCCTAAAAACTCTCACATCATGAGGGACTTTTCTTCTTCTGGACTGAGGTGTGTGTGTGTGTGTGTTTTTCAGAAAGCTCTCTGAGGATGATAAACTCCTCCAGGTATAATTTCCTGAATGTTGTGTCATGACCTCACCGTGTTGCCACATCACAGATTCACGACCAGCTTGTCCCATCCAACACTTAATCTATCTGAATCGTTCCCATGGAGATGTCGAAAGGACCACAGAACAAGAAACTAGTTTTTTCCGACTCTCCCACACTATTTAGGGTCCAGATTTTCAGCGATTTTTCCTACACGGCAGCTGTTGGATCCCCTCTTGTCAGGATTAGTCAGTGTCTGTGCTTGAGTCCGTGCTGGTGATTACTTGGGGGTAAAACCACAACGAGGGAAATGTCTCCCTAAGTACTCTATGACTCACTCCTGCAGCACTTCACTTCAGTCATGCCGTAGAGTATGTCTCTATTTGCCGTCTTGTGATGACTCTGATTCTACAATTGTGTGCGTGTGTGTGTGTGTACGCTGAGGGGAAAGACTTGGAGATATCCTACTTAATAGAGTAAACAAACTGGCCGTTCAGACTCTACAGATGTTTAAGGATGTTAACACCAGAGACGGTCAACACTCTCCAGATCTTGCCTTAATGATTGTACAGCTGTGAGAGGATTCATATGGTCATTTGAGAGCATGTGTTGCAATTTGTGCATGTGTCATGAGAGTGACATGTTTTAGAAATCGTAACCAAATGAGCGTTCTCCATCTTCTCTTCCATCCTCAGTCTTTCCATTCTGACCACATCTACCTCCCCCCCCCCACCCCTCTCCTCTTTATCCTGTGTCTTGTGTTTTAGCTGGCAGACATAAATCAAGTGTCTGGAATGGAAACACTCACGTTACTGGTGTGCCACATATGTTTATATTTAAAGCCTTTTCCTCTTTTTTTTTTTTTTTTTAACTCTTTCACAGTGAGCACCTGAAAAACACAAGAGGGGGAAACCACTGGAAAGTGTGATTCAACTGAAAATGTCTGCCCACCCCCCACAACCACCACCACCACCACCACATCTGAGGCTCTCCCACCCCAGCAGCTTAGCAGTCAGATCAGTGTATTAACCAGATGAGTGAGAGAGAGAGAGAGAGAGAGAGAGAGAGAGAGGAGGTATGGTTGTGCTTGACCCGTGAGGCCGACAGAGGTGGAAAGAATGTGCTGTCCAGCCGGTGAACACGTTAACATAGAAGGGGGGGAAAAAAACTTCCTACAAGCAGCTTTCCCACCATCCCAAACCCCCTCACCCGCCATTTACACATGGAGGAAAGGAGGCAGGGAGAGTGGAGGAGGAGAATGAGCACAGCGGATGGGGAGGAGGGGAATGAAAATGCAGAGAAGTGGAAAGGGTACTGAATGGCAAAAAAAAAAAAAGACAGAGAGGGAGGAAGAAAGTGGGTGGTCAGAAGAAAAAGAAAAAAATGTGAAAGATGCATTTTTGCCTTCTTTTCTAGACAGAAGAGTCACAAAAACACTTGAAAATTTGGAAAACAACACTGGTATCTTAGAGTATCATGCAGTAATGTGGCAGAAGGGGCCATGGCTAACACTTTGAACGAATCTTTCAACATTTTGGGAAATACGCCTCTGTACCACTTTAACATCTGTTCGTTATATGACGCAGTATAGGAGACGATTAGCTTAGCTTAGCTTAGCATAAAGACTGGAAGCAGGGGAAAACAGCTAGCCTTATTTTGTTCAAAGGTAAAAGAAAAAAAACCTTCCCACCAGCACTTCTGAAGCTCATTTGTACCATGTTATATATTGTTTATTTAATTTGGACAAAAACCAAAGTGTAAAAACAACAAGTTGTACTTTCAACCATGCTTACTCGTCGTAGCGAAGGAACATATTACCAAGTGCCACGGTGTGACTCACTGGCTACATTCAGACTGCAGGCAAAAGTGGCCGAAATCCAATTTTTTACTCATATGTGACTCAGATCTGTGTTTTTTTTCATACTGTAACAGCATAAACAGCACAAATCACGTGGAATCTGAACTTTTCCATTCTGATTTGGGTCACTTTCATAGGTGGTCCTAAATCAGATACACGTCTGATTTTTTTTGCATTGCGACCTCAGTATGAACAGTCACATCGGAATTCATACAACTTTACATGACTCCAGCCAATACAACCCAACTCGGGTCGCCTTAACTACCCGAGTAGTTTTCCACAAGAGTCTTGTGGGGAGGCACTGATAGATGTAGTTAAAAATAGGCCTTCACATCCTGAAATTTTGGATGAAATCTGTTTCTGTGAAGCCATTCATGTCACGATCCCACCACTCCTGGGACCTCCGTAGTAGTAGCCATTGCTCGACAAAAAAAAAACACTGCTCCTCATACTCGTCCTCGTTATCATCTGCTCACGGATTCGCTGGCTTCCACTGCACGTCGACTTATAAATGAAACCATAAACGTTGACTTCAGTGGCGTCCATGTTAACTTTCGTACGACAGTGTGTTGCGTGTGACATCTTTGTTATTGTTCTTTTGTGCATGCGGGTCAGCTCAGGACCACATTTAAAAAAATAATGAGAACAGCCAAACAAAAAAATCATATCTGAGAAATAAATCGTAGCCATTGATATGTTTTTGGACAACAATGGAGTTTCACAGAGGAATAAGATATATTAGGATTTGGCAACACAGACAATAAATGTTAGAATCAATCTTTTGTTGGTTTTGGTCTTTTTGTGGGAATTGTTGAAAGTAAGAAAAAGTAGTGACTCACCAGACTAATCCGTTAAAGGACCATACCAGCTTGTTTGCAAGTTGTAGCGCTAAAAATCATGAATAGTTGGCCTCTTTGCTGACCATTTTATACTACGCAGTTTTAGATTTTTAAATATATTTTTCCTACTGCTCCAGGCAGCCATTGATTTCAATTAAATTCTGTACAGATAGCAGGGAATACAGAAATATATTCAGGATCCTAAAAACATCTTAAATGGATGTATTTCATTCAAGAATAAGTGATAGATTTATAACAAAACCTAACTGAAAAATGGAAGAAGCCTTGTGCATGGAAAACTTTAGGGGTCTCTTGGAGATGGAAAAACATCTGTCTGCCAATATTATAAGGGAGCGCTGAGGCTTTAAAGAGCCAGTTCCAAGTAATGGGGACACTGTTTCTGGAAAGACGTATTGAATTCTTTAAGTGCAAATTTTTCAATGCTTTGAGGAAACTTTTCAAAAAGTCCTCCATTGTATCGGGGTGGAGGCAGAAATCTTGGAGACGGATATCTCAATACCTCAGCAGATAAAACTGAAACTATCTACATGACTGGGTACCATTAGGTGAGAGAGAAATAATATTTTTTATAATATGGGCTAACTGTCCCTTTAAAAGTGAGACTAGTGAGAGGTTGAACCAGAAACACAGAAACAAACAATCAGAAGGCTGAAATGTTGACAGTCGTGACATTTCCTGTTGTGTCAGTAAATAGCTGGCCCACCCATTCAGCCTTAGGTGTCTCTGTTACGTGTGTGTGTGTGTGTGTGCCTGCACCTCCACACACATATGTGTAGGTGTCAGGCCTCCTCTGGGGGTCCCTGGCCCTGTTAGAGGCAGTTTATGGGGAACAGATCCACACCTGTTCGCATGTCTGGTGTTTCCAGCAGCAGCCAATGGTCAGCCTCCATCTTCCAGAGAAGAGACCCTCTCGAGTTCCAAATGGAGCCAACTTCCTACTGAGGGCCAACTCTTCGTTATGATTCGGGATGACCTCCCAGGAGGGGTTGCATCCAGCATATCAGCCAAGAGTCCCGTTGGAAACACAGTGTAAATCAGAGACAGAGAGGAGGAGGAGGATGTCTGGGGGAGAACCAGGGAGGGGTCAAAGGGGCCCAGCCTGCCCAGGATATGGCTCCCTCTGCCTGGGATGATTCAACTGCAAAGCATCTCTTTCCAGGCAAAACATCCACGTCAGCACTCCCCCGCATGCCCATAGGGTCTTTTAATTATAGTTTGGACTGACTTTACTTATCTGCAAGACTCATTTAATCCAATCCATACCAAGGAATTTTATGTCTTAAACTTTATAGTGTGTAAGGCCGTAGGTTTGGTTTTAACTTTGGTAGGGACATTTTTTTGTCAGACGGCCAAAATAATTGTGTATGCATACTTGCTCTCTATCACACACACACACACACATACACACATAAGGAGCCTGACTCTGCAAAATGTTTATTTTATTTAATATGCATTTGCTGACTTGCCTGAAACCGGACTTGTATCATGATTTTTTTTCTTTGATTTTTACATTTTGTTTTATTGATAGACTACTTAATTATAAATCTGAGACCGAAATTAATATGTAAAAATCACATGTAGGCAATGTGCTGCTCTGTAACTAGCTGCTGTGAGGTTTTCAAATCTCACCTGAGACTCTGTCCTTCTTTCAGTTTGGGCAACGTACCTCAAAAGATTCATGAATGAGCAACAGTGATGCTCAAACCTACCTTTAAATCATCTCAAAAACTTGTATTATTTGTCTTTCAATTCCTGAACTTATGGTTTTATCATTCGCTATGACATCAGAGCTCACCTGAGAGGCTGCAGATCACCTGTCTGTGTGTCTTTTTTTACATCTTAACAGACCTGCCAACATTCCTCTTTTTCCTAGATTTCTCCTGTATTTTCACCCCCTCTCCTGCTGTGCTCCCATTTTGTTGTTCCTCCCAGAAAACTCCCGTAATGCGCATGGCCCTCAACTTTTATTATGAATAATTCTCATACACAGGGATCCATAAGTTTTGTATGTTTGTCTGACATTACCCAAGTTGCTAGGTCGTCCATGAAACACAATATAAACACACAATCCACACATGACATACAAATTCAACCCATCTGTCACCACAACCAGATTCAAGGGGCGTGTGGACAGCTGCTCTCTGTGCAGGCAATCTTTCCTCCTGTCCTCCTCCCTCTGCTGCTGATGTGATTCACTGCCTGCAGGTATCATTGGTAGAAAGGAGGGGCTGGTTTGTCTCAGCCAGCAGCTAAGTTTGCAAGAATTTGCCCAATTTTAAAGCCATTGGAAACTCGGCTTAAAATAGTAAAAATGCATACATGATATTAAAGTTGAGTGTCTCATTAAGCATCCACTGATATCTGAGTGAAAATAAATGTTTGTAACTATTAGAAAACCTAGTTCAAAAATAGTTCATTTGGCTGCTCAAACCATTTCTCAGGATTGTGTGTGTGTGTAGGGGCGTGAGCAGATAACGCTTGATTGACAGTTCTCTATCAGCTCAAGTGCCATTTTTATTTTCCATTCAATCACTAAAGCGTTTTGCTGCCATGGAATAAAGTACCAAGTCTATCAGATTGACCCTACTTGGTTAGAAAGCTTGTATAATCCATGAACTTACAAACTAGGTTAGACCACCCAAATTTGTGTTTTTATTTAGCTATACTTCCCGGAGTATGGCGCCAACGGTTTTAGCATTTTCCATTCACATACATGAAATGGTCAGCTAAAACGTTTTAATTACCAAATCTATCAAATGGACCCTGCATGGTTAGAAAGCCTGTATATTCCATGAACTAACATACTAAGTTAGACCACCTAAATCTGTGTTTTTATTTCACAATACCTCCCCAAGTATCGTTTTAGCATTTTCCATTCACTTACATAAAATGGTTAGCATTAGCTTTTCTATGCAAAACTTTTGAACTTACTATTAACTACCCCAGTAGTGTGATAGTTAGCCGATTAGTCAAGATAAGGGTAGACCACACATATCTGTGTTTTCATTGAACTATACCTCCCGGACTAAGAAGCTAAGTGTTTTAGCATCTTCCAAACTGCTAGCGTTAGCTTTGCTATGCTAAACCTTTGAGCTACTTATTAACTCCAATTAATCTGAGTGGTGTACCCCAGTCTGCTGGTTAGCTTAACACAGAAGTTTTAAAACTATGTCAGGCTAATTTGAATTCTCAATCTAGCTAAAAGCAAAAAAAAGTGCAGAGCACTGTTTTCCTATAGGGAGATGATTGGAAGTGCTGTGAGATCAGCTTGGCGAGATAGCAACATCAATCATCTTTCTCCTAATTATGATTGGGCAGACATTTATGTAATTAATATTCTTGCTTAGCCACACCCAACTGCAACCCAGTAAGAAGGGAAGGGAGAGAGACTTTCAAAGGCTATGTTCTCATACTTTTTAGGTGTTTGCTATATGCACATTAGATCCCAAATTACATAATTAAGAGCCAATCATGGATTTTGCTTTTCCAGGGGCTTTAAGAGTTAAGTGGCAAACTCATATAAACAGTTAGGCTACAGACAGCTTGATGTTATTAGCTTAACCAGCGCATATAGTAAAGTACTGGCTTTTTACTTGTGACGGTTTTGTTGCACTTACAGTAACAAGCATAGATCGTAACTCGAGTAAAATGTTATCTTTCATAACATCTTCATTTGAAACATAAATGTTGGCAGGTATGTGTCTTAATGACACATATGCAATAATAACTCTGCTCTTGATTCACTCATGGAAAAGGGAAGAAATGGCATTACATATTTCTACCACTAATTTCAAAGATTAATGTTTGGATTAGAGAACATTCTTATTAACTAAGCTCAACCGTTACTGACACTTTGGTTCTTCTTTTAAAAGGACCAGATATCTTAATTTGCTTTTGGGAGGAATTTTCACTAACGGTAATGAAGTTGTTTAATTAAACAGCATGTCTGAGCAACAATCACCAATTGGCTAACAACACCTAACGCCTTAAATTAAATATAATATGAAATGATCTTAGTTTTGTCCAGTGAAGTCATTTTAAATTCTGTGACATTTGGAACATTTAAACAATAAACACTAACTGCTTCAGATTCTCCACCTCACTGACTCCACTACTGCTGCTGCTTCTGGGCCGCTGCTATTCAACAATGTGCACAGCTTGAAGTTGAGGGTTGCCAGATCCTCGGGTCAAGTATCCCCCATATCCTGCTCTCTCACTCTGTATCATGATAGTGCACTTTTTTGTAGTAAACACTCAAACTTTGCAGAGATCTTACTATTAACATTACATGGAGTTGAAGCGGCTTGATTGTTTGGGATCAAATCTACACCCATACCCATTAGTGAAGAGGTATACCGACACTGCTAATGTGACTTTTTCTTGTCTGTGAGAGTGTATGACAGAGTTAATCTGAGTTGGCATGACTGTGATTATGCATGAATGTTCCTGGAAGTGTTGATAGCTGAGGGGAGAGGGCTCTAATGTCTTTAGCAGACTGTGGATTCTGTAAACAAGGCCTGTCAGCCCCCTGACCTGAACCCCATGACCAGCTTCCTGTCCTCCTGTAGGTACCTCTATCATTACTATCCCCCATTCTTATAATCCATCTTGTCTTTGAC
This sequence comes from Thunnus maccoyii, assembly GCF_910596095.1. NCBI lineage: Eukaryota > Metazoa > Chordata > Actinopteri > Scombriformes > Scombridae > Thunnus > Thunnus maccoyii. The sequence goes on along the minus strand of NC_056551.1, from coordinate 21,827,919 downwards.
CCCCATCCCCATGTCTTTCTGCATTCTGTAAAGTTATCCTGGGAACCAGAATCCAGAATTTCAAATGATGACTACTTAGGGCTGCTTAAGATGTTCATACTTCCTGAAATCAACTGGAGACACAATTTCATGTTATAGCCAAATGATCAATCAATGGATGGATAAAAAATGTCTCATTTTGTACTGTGGACGAGGGAAACTGAGCTTTTTGAAAATACTGACATACAAATATCAGTGTTCCCACACATCTGCCTTCGTTAACAGTCCAACTCTCTGTCACTTTTATCTCTCCCTGTTACCACTCACTTTGTATGCCAATATAGCCAATCACGCAATGAAGGAGTTATCATGGACAGATTATGTTCATGCTGTCAGGCCACTGACAAAGTAAAGAATGTTGATTGATGGATCGCCCCAACTCAGCTGCCCCTGAGACTGAGTAGGCGTAGACAGAAAACATCCTTGCATGACAAAAATGCAAGACATTAGTGAGACATTAAGTATAATCCAGGAAGTCCAGTTTGAATAACAGGTCTGTGAGTTTGAAGGTTTATCAGATGCCAAAACACTACAAAGTAGTTTATGACACATGATTTCTCAACAAAAAGTTATCTCGGCAATTATTATATCTTTTATTGTGGTTGCGGCGTCAACGGACAGGCCTCATTCAAATGAATGAGCAGGCTTTATAGGCCCTTACACATGATCAGCAGCAGAATTCCTTTATGCTGGCGTGATCTGTTGTCTTATTAGGGGACATGTCACACCTTGTGGCAACACAAGCAAATCCTGAAATCCGCTTGGATTTAATGCCTTGCTGTTGCATCCAGTTTCAACTTTAACCTTATGTTGGGGCTGGATCTCCCCAACATTTTCCTTTCAATACACAACCAGTGAGATGACAGCTGTTTTATGCATCCACACCCTTCTTAATCATACCCTTATTACCCATCTTTGTCTCCAAGGGATAATGATTGGCAGGACATAACATGCACATCTCCAGATCTATATTTTTATTCTGGGGCTTTCCTGGAATAACTTTGCATGATTTACAGTTCAAAGAAACTCCTCATTTATCTTATACTGGCCCTTTATGTAGCCTCTCAGTTCAGCCCCTGTCTGAAACAAGCTGTTTCAGCTCCTGTCTCTTTAAGGCCCCCCTCCTTATCAGTCCTCTCTGTTCTGATTGGTGAAGCTGCCCTTCAGCAGACTTCTGCCAGCTCCATAGGTCCGTACATAGTCAAGCCCGAATCCAATCTGAAACATGCGAGTGGACAACGTGAGAAGCCCATGATATTATAATATATCCATGAGCCCATGGATGAGCTCATGGAAGGGTATGAAGAAGTAACATTGCAATTAAAGCATTCAGAGTAGGCTGAAGTCTGGGCTTTTGACTTGAAGGTGGCATTTTTACATAGGTTCACCCCATGTTTTGGAACTTTGAACATGTTTAACATAGACATCCAACATCATAACAGAATATAAATGACAAAAAAGTAACAAAAAGCAAATGTGCCCTTTAACTAAAATACATTCGGTAGTTCACATACAGTCTTTGCTTGACACTGCACTTTGCTAATCATGTGTAGAAGGCCTTAGTATTAGTCTTTGTAAAATGTAATTTCAACCATCAATCAAATTACAACATAATTTTCATGCAGTCATTTTGACTACAATAACAGAAATATATGTCAATGAATATGCCTGTATCTTCTGAGTATCTACATTGAAAAACAGAGTTGAAGGAGACAAAAAGGATCTGTGGATACAACGTAGAATATCCCACTATGTTTGTCCAAAACCAGATGATGCCAATAAAGGACAATTTTGTTGGTTGCCAACCAATAGAGAAAGAAGAAATTCTGTTGTTAGAGTTTAAGTGTAGACAGCAAACTTTAAACAAAACAACATCAGTGTGGAGGGAATCATGTTTGGCTGGATCTCCCCAACATTTTCTCATTATTGTGGACATATAAAATGCTTTTTATATAATAAATAGATTCTAAGTCCATGTATTCCATGAGAGAGGACACTAATGATGTATTGTCTGGCTTTACGGCTTGCTGTAAAAAGGCAGCTGAAGTTGAGGCTCATTAAGTGGTGCTAAAGACCATGTCCTGGAGCTTGGGAGAACTTCAGAGTGAGGACAGAACATGCCTGCAACAACCCACATCACACAATACAAACATGGTGGAAATGCAGCCACAAGATGCCTATCACCTTATGTCAGAGGATGTAAGTGGGGTAAATTAGGAACAAATCTGCGCAATAAATTTTAAAACTCTGACAGGATTTCAATTGTTTCAAGTGAGAGCCTTATTCACTTTAGCCATGACTGACTGATAGAGCTCCCAGTTAACTCATTTTATTGAAAAGTTGCATGTGACTGCCATAAGTCGATTGTTAATGGAAAAGAACCAGCTTACTGAATCATGGACAAAACTTTATTTCAGGGAAATTGCACCCCCTAAGAATTTTTTCCCCATTAAGTATATAATGGTTTCCTAAGAAAACCTCAGTTTTTAAAGTTAAAAACAGGAACATTTTATGTGTCACAATAATTTCTATGATTGAATGTTGGACCGGATGATTTTGGCTGAACTGCCTTATGAAAACTACTACTTTGGTGTTATGTGGGAGGGCGTGTGCAGGGAGGAAAGTTAAGACATCAAGGTGAGGCTAATGTGAAAACCTGACCTTTGAAGACCAGCAGTGCTCTGCTTTGACCTGAGGACTTGCCCGGGGCAGGACGAGATGGAGCACGGAGCTCAGGAATCCAAACATCCCCCTAAGCACAGACAGAGCAGAAGAAAGTGAGAGCATTTTGACACATGATAATAAAATCTATTCTCCCGTAGATTTTGCTCACATGATTTTTTAAAAGCTGTGGTCAGACTCGACAAAAAAGAGACATACTCAGCAGGCCTAGGGTTTCCATAACTCACTTTTAATTTGATATCACCTGACACCTAAATTGAGCGTCACCTACTGAAAGCTGTGGATCAAAACAAAACAGGCAGCATCCTGGCCACATCCATCCACTGTGACCACAGCTTTAGAACAGTGTTAAAGGCATATACAAGAGCGTGATTTAGAGCCTGGTTCGATCCCAGGAGCTAAAAGTAGTAAAGAACGTCTTGACCGCACATGGCTACACTGTGCTCTTGTCTGGGTTTTCTTTTTTGTTGTGCTAATTTGAAAACTTAACAGGTGGAGAATTGTCAAGGTGACTGTTCTTTCTCATTAATGACAGAACAATCACTGCTTTTGTTGTGATATTGTTCTGTCGCAAGTTTCCCTTTATAAAACAGCTCAAAGTTTCTCTGAGGACAACCGGCAACCACAGTCTGCTGTTCATATAATTCCTTTTTTTACTCATTGAATCAGTGGTGTGGGAATGCAACCAAAAGTTTCTATTATTACCACCACACTTAACATCATTGAGAGGAAGTCTTGAGAAAATAGTGACATACAGCAATCTTGTAAAATGCTGCTGTTTACATTCCCCCCTGGAAGGAGAGTATGTTTCTTATCCCACAGACGAAAGTCATCCTCCCTTTTTTAGTGAACACCCACCATGCTAAAGTATACACTCATGAGATGATCCTCAAAGAAAATGAGTCACCACAGAGCAGTCTCAGACATAGCTGTGACAGACTTTACTCTAATTGATTGAAGATCTCTTGGTCTTTTTCTGCACAGTATGTCTGCCCTGCAGTCTGTCTATCCCGATTGTTGATATCCGCTCCCAGAGTCATGGTCAACACCACGCTTCACTCTGATTGGTTTAAATTGTGCTGACAGAGGGATATTGGATCATGGTCACAGTAAAATGACAATTCTGTTGTCCAAGACAGAAATGGAAGCAAAAACAAACCTTCAGGATGGGTTGCAGGGTGACAAGAGTGAGGGTAAACTAAGAGCGGAGACTTTACAAAAGAGAGGTGAGGGAAGTGGGGGGGGGGAGGGATCTGGAAGAAAGGGGTCATAAAGTGGGGGAAAAGAAACGAGGGGAGAGTTGAGAGAAGGAGAGGAGAAGGGAGGGAGTGGAGGAAGGAGAAAAAGTGACGGAAAGAGAAAACGTGGGAGCTGTGAGAACGTGAGGCAGGCGGAGCAGTGAGTGATGCAAAAGGGTGGGATGGAATTTGCTCAAAAGTAGGAGCCAAGGCAAATGTGCAGCTGTCAAGGACTTTTGTTCTCTTTAAAAACATTTTTCAGTCTTTGCGCGACTTGTTTCAACACACAAGGCGATGGTTGAAAATGTTAGTCAGAGAGGACGAGGAAAAATGAGGAAGGGGGAGTGAAAGAAAAAGTGAGGGAGATTTGCTAAATTGCAAAACGACAAAGTAGAATGAGGCCAATAGAAGTGAGAAACGGAGAAGCAAAGTGGAGACCAGCAAGCTTGGTTGCATATGGAACAAGCAAGAACTGAGGAGTGGAAAGTGGGGAGAGTTATAGAGAGAATAGCAGAGGGGAAAGTAAAGGAAAACAGAGAGGAAAGGAGGAGAAGAATTAATAGTATTTTTTCAGTGCACCATGTATCCCTCACCCTCCCTGTGGACCCAGGGCCTGCGCACATGTCAGCACACCAGTGCGCATATGTTTCTACTATTACATGATAGGCTGTGGAGAAAATATAGGAAAACCGTATCTGTGTGTGCATTGGGAGGGGGCAGAGAGAGAAGGGGGTGGAGTAATATCGACAAAGCTGCCTTTCCAACAATGAGCTCCACCTTCATCCAGTCTATCTAGTGCGCCTGAAGTTTTCCAGTTACAGACCCGGATCCCCGCCCTGTCCCACCTCCTCCTTCCCTATTGCTTTTTTCTCTTACTGAACAATGACAATATAACCTCAGAGTGAGCCAGCAGCATTATCTCCTTTTCTGTTTTAGATCATGACAGCTGTCTCCCACCTGAACAAACCTAAAAACTCAGTTAAAGGAGTATTCCTCTATTTTGACAACATCAAACACTTGAGCAATTCAGTAAAATGTGGCTCTATAGCGGTGGTAATTTCACATGTCACTGAGCTGCGGTCAAACATCATTGTACATTAACAGTGGGTGAGGACAGCTTGGTGATGTCATGACATGAAAGGCATGAAAGAAGTCTGGTATGTGGCCACTGTGTTGTGTACATGTCAGTCCCATGATGCTGATGTTTGGCAGAGACCTTGTTACAGCTGAGTTTGGCAAAGTATGTTGTGGTAACGGAAAGGAGAGGGGATTTACTTAGGTGCTGCTGTGATGTCATCCCATGAGGTCATCTATAACCTTAAGGGATGATTAAACAGTTATGTTGTTGGGGCGTCTTGGTAGCCTAACGCACGCCATATACTGTAACTGTAATGCCATAGTATGAGGTCCTTTTATTGCATGTCATTACCCCTCCCTCCACTCATATCCTGCATCCTCTCTACTGTCTGTACACCAGCGAATAAAAAGCAAATTATGTTATGGCATGTTAGGTTAAGTTAAAGTGACAACATGTAGCTTTTACTAAACAGCAGCTACTGTAACCACCAAGTGCTTATTATGGTAAATACTAAAATGTGGTGCAACAGTAGCACAAGCAGAGAAGAGTCAGAAAATCACTAAACTTATTCAGTAAAGTCAGATATACAACAGTATACTGCATTTGCTAACGTCAGGTGTACTGAATGTAGAAATGGTGTTTATGAATTCAATTTTTCATTTAAGAGAAAAATAATGTGCCATTGCATTTAAAAATTAAGTTAAACCTTGAATTTTCAGCACTTTTGCAGCGTAAATAAGCTGTAATCACGACACCGTCACATTATCACCTTTTAAGTTGATATGGCTAAATTGTTAGCCTATTTATACATCCAGCAAGCACAGAGCAACATTAGCATTCATTTGTAGTCATGTTTGTGATGAACAAAAGTCTTACACTCACTCTCCTTTTAGCTCCGTTTTGGTCTCCACCACCCCTGAGGTGAATATCTGGCTAACATTTTGCTAACTCTACTGTTAGGTTTTGGGCAGGTAGGATAAGTTGAAAGACGCTAAAACTCTGTGAGTTTGTCACCACAAGCGACCCCTTCCACATTACATGTAGTCTTTAGATCCATTGTTGATATAAACATATTGATTAGAGCAGCTATAAGTAAAATAAGCTAACTTGTGGTGCCTTCCTATGTTATGTTATGCTATCTTCTCTTATCTTATGGTATCTTACCATATCATATCTTATGTTTTTTATATGTTAAATCATTAGCAGTATCTGAGCTTTAAACTGGTTTTGTGTGGCCTGTGCATCCTTAAATGTCTGAATAGCCCTGAGGCATAGGAGAAGAAATACTTTGTTACGGCCACTCGTGGCTGATGGGTCTGTCAAACAAACTGTGTGTGGGGGACTGAATGTATATGAAAGAGAGAAACAAAAGAGACAAAGCAAGAGAGAAAGAAAAATGGAGAAAATCCAATGCTAATGAGTTTATATCATCTATTATTATCAATTAAGCATAAGTGTGCAAATGTACATATTTATGTGAATGCATAAACAAAAGGAGCATTTGTCTTTCTGTCTGCCTTTTCAAAATGCGTGGGCCATAAACATACCAAGCATTTCTTTGTGTGATGCTCTCAAATGTTTGTGTGTGTATATTTGGGAGGGGTCAGGTAAAGTGACAGGCAGACAGCAAAAGGAGAGAGGGGTTATGTGTGTCCCATGTCAACAGACTTTAAATTTAGCTAGAGCTTTGTATATATAGACAGACCCCCCTGAATAAATCTGAGCTGACTCCTCTTTCTCTGTTTATCTATCTCTGTCTCTCATCAGAGAACCAGCATGCAGGACGCACTTGGTGTTATCATACACCTCATACAGTATCCAGGGCTTTCCTGATTTGTGATTATTACCAGGGATGTTATGGCTGTAGGGTTCTTGTTCAGTGAATCGTGTAGCCTGATTGTAAAATGGGAAGTTGCTCATTTAATTTTATATTTCCAAGAATATGTGGCTAAAGATATTTAATATGAAATCATCATTCCTAAAACATAGAGTCTTCCTCAATTATTATTGAGCCACATCATCCAATAAAGCACTCCAGTGTTTTGTATGTGTGTGTGTGTGTGTATGAGAGAGAGAGAGAGAGAGAGAGAGAGAGAACACACACAAAATCTTAATCAGTTTGAAATAAATTATGGTTTCGTAACAGGAAATACAAAACCATAGACTATAAAAAAATAATGGATGTAGCCACCATGAGGTCACCCATTGGTTTGTGGACTCCTGTTTTGAAGCCGCAAGGTCAGCATTTTAACCGTTGCCATCTTGGTTTTTTGAAGCCAGGAGTGACCATGTTTGGGCAAGAGGTGGAGCTGACCTTAACGATAGCTGTTAGCGGCTAGCTTGGTTATAAACGGTACATTTACAGTCTATAACTGTGCTAATTTTGTGACTGTTATGATGCTAATGCTAATTTTGGCTAGTGAAAAACAGGCTTAAAACAAAATGTACGAAATGTATGAAAAAAATGAATGAGAGAAAATACAAATACATTTATTTAACACAGATGATGTTGAAACTCTTCACACAATTTCAAATCATATCAAACTGAATTATGTGCAAATTCACAAGCAAAAAGTCAGCTATCCACAAGTGAGCATTTTCATCATATCATACAAATTCTTCATTCCAATGCGGGGGAAGTGCTCTTCACACATCATTATCAACATCATTATCATCAATTTTAAATTATTATTGTTAGGGAGGAAAGTGATAAAAGAGAAATATAATTGCCTTTTTTAATACAGTAAAGGGAACAATCATGTAATACGGAGTTAAGAGGTCGTGGTCTTATTTCTGTGAGATCAGATTGGACCAGTCTTGTAAGTACATCAAGTCCTCAGTCTTAAGAAGTGCAGTCATACGAGGTAGACATAATCATGAGGTGATTTAAGCGGCGGTGAAGCAGATAGTGCAGACTGACCGCAGCACTGTGACTCACCCATACAGCTGCATACTTTAGTTCTAATGAGTAGACACAGCTGTACGCATAACACAAGGTATGTATACAGTATATTGATTAAAATAATTTTCTCCAACCTTTTTGCCCTCATAAACATGTGATCCATTACTAATTACATATGATTTGTTTAAAAATATTGATTGTTATCAAAGAAGTAAACCCTGTGAACCTTGTTGAAGCCAAAACGAGTTACTTTCCTACGCTCACTCACACCTGGTTTTAATATGGTGATCCAGTTTATCTGTAATGCATTTGTTCACTCTTTCACTGCTTCACTGTTCACACTGCAAGCTCTTGTGCAAGTTATCACTGCTGCTCAACATTTTCATCCTAATCACCAGTAAAGAATGTAGACACTGGAATGTTTTGTAAAATCACAGATTACGGTCAATGACTTGAAACGTCGCTATGTTAAGTCAGAGGCATCATGCAGCCAATTTTTTTTTTTTTTTTGAGGAGGCACAGATTCACAATTCACATATCTTAATGTTCACACCAAACAAAGTTGTAACCAGTAATTATCTGCTCTGGCTTCTATGTTTACGATCCTGCTATCAGTAACTATGTACAACTATAATTGAATGACACTTACTAAAACCATATCCCATTTATTAGCAATACTGAACAGCTGGTTAGCCAGCTAGCCAGCACCATTGATTATTTAATGTGAAGCAAAGAAAACTCACTAACATATAGCTACTGTTTTTACTTACACTATGTAGCTCTCGACTCTATAAAGGAATCTCCCAATGTCCATCCCGTTTTGTAGGAGAACAAGCTAACACCAATTACTTGTGGGTTATTGTTAAAACCACAGATGCTAAAGTCACTTTTAACAGGGAAATTCTGAAGCTTTAATAATCTACACATTCATTCAGGTCATACTGTTTCATGGTGTGAGCTGAAATTGGTTGTTCATACCTCACACTGCAGTTAACAGCGTTTCTACACAACTGCACAGCTGCGCAGCTTTACTTGCTGTCGCTGCTACCAAGAAGTGCTTTCCAGCTGGAAGGAACCAAGTAGCCTTGACAGAAAGGCGGGGACTGTGCGTACCAGTTAAATATGAATAAGAACATACAGAAAAGCAACTTTTGTTTATATATCTCATTATTGAGGGGTAATAAAAAACACTTATTGTGAAAACAGAATTTAACAACTTCTAAAGCCATCCAAACTCAAATATTTGAAGGGGCACATGTCCCCACAAGTTGAATAGGCACAGCACTTCTGTGTAAAGTGACAGTTTAGGCCTTCCTCTCTCTAGCCAAGCAGAAAATGTTTAACTCTCTCAACTCGCCATTTAAGGCTACCCATTACACCTTACAAATAGCTCAAGTCAAATTATAAATAATGGAGGGCAGTAGAGGCAGGTGGATGCTCTCACTAACACAAGAAGATAATATGATGGCCCTCCACACAACTGTAGGCAGCCAGCCTACGTTGTTTGAATTGTGCTGTCGACTTGGGATGATTTGTACAAGTCATAAGTGGAGTTTGATTGTGATTTGGATTCCAAAAATTCCCAAAGAAATGCAGACTATTTTGGAAGAAAACATCCAGCCCCCCAGGTTACAGTAAAGCACCACAAGTATTTTGTTCATACATTGATATATTGTCACAAGAGTCAAGATTTATGTTAAGAAATCCTGTCACCAAAAACCTGTAAAGAAAAAAAAGCCTCAAAAGTGAGCGGTTAACAGGCCTTGATGCCAAACATATGGTTTTCTATACAAAAATGATGGGCCAGGAGAAAAAGACTAAGCCAGTTGGCCGTTGCTTTGTAATTCCTTGCTGCTCTTGATGTTTTTATTGATTTTCAGCTAGGCTCGCTGTATCTCCTGCTGTCCCCATCTGCCTCGCCTAGAGATTTTGGCTTTGCCCTGCTATTGCTTTCACATAAGTAGGAACAGTGCTAATGCCTATTTCAGTGAGTGTGCACAGCTCTTCAAAGCACTGATAGTGCAGTGGCAATTGACCCTGCAGTTTGTGTTCCCATCAAGAAAAGACCAAATGATGCCATATCCTGTGGAAGAACTGGGTTGCATTCCTCCACGGTCCAGATGGTTGAAGAATCAATGCCAGTGTGTTCTGCAGGTTTCTGGCAGTCATGGTGGCTCACAGTCTTATTAGCACACTTTTCATCTTGTGGTTCCACAAAATGATGGTTGTGGTCATTTGATGGCTACCTGCCGGTGTTTAGACAATACGGAGTTCACTGACTTCAAGCTGAGGTCAATATTGCATCACCAAAGTCTGATTTGGTTCCATAGAAGAATGCCCAGACCACTTCACTATTGTTCATAGTTTATTTTTGGGTCATGACTTTCATTTTTTCAATGACTCCTGGGCGGTCAGGCGCAGACCTTTGTTGTACTTTGTAACAACACAGCAAATTGGCAGTTGATGTCTGATGCCAGAAGATTATAGGAATAGATTCGTCATCCAAAGAGAAGATGCTAAGGTGGACCAATCCCACTAGCACACAGGTCCAAAACTGGACAATGAATAAGGTTCAAGGCCAAGACCAATTAAATCACGAAAAAACTATAATTCTCACTTACCACTAGTGTTTTGAAAGTTTAACAGCAGCCATTTTTCCAGAAACAATGTTGTGGTTACTAAAGATAATAAACAGACCCTGCTGTGGACAGTTTTCATTACCACTGCTTTCTTTCATTGAAATAATATCTATAAATGAACTTCGATTCATCTCGTACAGAAGTTTCAAAGAAGAATATCTCAGAATCTCAGCAAATACAGCTGTCGACATGGCAGACACAACTATAACTATAATTGTTAATATATAAAACTTCAACCCTATTGCCAAAGAAGAATTTTGATAGTGGAGAATTCAGAAAAATCCCTAATTACTTTAAATGAAAATGTTTTTCTTCCCTCCAATCACTTATTGCAATATCTGTTCATGGCAGCTATGGTAGATAAGGTTAGGGAAGAGTCTTGGTTATGGCTAATAAACTATGGTTAATGTATGATTAGGGATAGGCAAATAAAAAAACTTGTGCTGTTAGGAAAAGGTTGTGGTTATAAGGAAAACAACCTGAAATTAAAGATCTGTGATGGGATGTGAACACCCGTCTCCTGGATGAAAGACCAACTCAATACACACCAATCCTCTCCACACCCGTACTGCAGTTTTTTCCTTACTACATACTGTAAAAGAAACACTACTTTGTACTGAATCATTGGCACTTGACGGATGTAATTTCTAGGACACTGGGCTTTCTGTGATTTCACTGAACTGGTGCTTTAAATTATAAATACAGATGATTTTTACATGAAATGACAGATCAGCATCTTCCTTTTGAAGACTCTTTGATCTTTCCATGCACTCAATCTACTTGTAAGCCTGTTTATTTATACTGCTCTAATCTGGATGTCTAACATGCTGATGAAACTGTTGATGAGGAAGGTTCTCTTGTTGGGTTGAGCCTGGACCCGTCAGAGGTAGTGGTGGGGAAAAGGATGTCAGCAAAACTACGTATATTAGACTCAATGACCTCCATGCTTCATGCCATGCTGTCAATGTAATGAAATTTACTAGCTAATTCCACTGAGGTGTGCCAGGGAGTGCTTCAGGCACAGATTTTGTGCCAGGAAGGACAATTTAACTGTCTATCTGTGTATAAGTATATACCAACTTCCTAAATCTGAGTGCTATTCTATTGGATGCCTTATAAAGGACTACTATTTGTTGTCTCATTTAATTGAATCAGTCACATTCCTCTTTAATTCTCAGACACTACAGATGTTTTATACTTCTGTTCAGTCATCTGTCATTCATTTAGACAGTAATTTACTGGGTACAGTGGTGGAAGTACTATTCAGATCCTTTACTCAAGTAAAAGTACGAATACAGCAATGTAAAAATACTCCAATACAAGTAAAGGTCCTGCATGAAAAACCCTACTTGAGTAAAAGTACAAAGTATTAGCAGCAAAATGTACTTCAAGTATATATGACATCATTAGATTATTAATACTGAACTATCAGTGTGTAAGCAGCATGTTACTGTTGTAGCTGCTGGAGGTGGAGCTAGTTTCAACTACTTTATACACAGTTAGCTAGTTCAGTCCAGTGGTTCCCAACTTAGGGGTCGGGCCCCTCCAAAGGGTCACCAGATAAATCTGAGGGGTCGAGAGATGATTAATGGGAGAGGAAAGAAGAAAAAAGTTCTGATACACAAATCTGTTTTCAGTTTTTGGATTTTTTCTCTAATCTCTGATTTTTGGTGAAACATTGGATCATTTGAACATTTATTGAAATGAAACCATGTGAGAAATTTAGAGGGAAAAATCACTATTTAGTGGAGCTGTTAACAACTCATAGACATCTGAAACGTGACCCCGACTACACACTGTTTTTTATAGACATTAAAAGCCAAAAAGGTTGGAAACTACTGGTTTAATCTTTAACAATGTGTTATATTTTAAAAGCTTGTTAAATTATCCATTGTGACAAATCATCATCTGAAAAGTAACTATAAAGCTGTCAAAAAATACAGTGGAGTAGAAAGTACAACATTTTGTTTTGAAATGTAGTGGAGTGAAAGAATAAAGTAGCATAAAATGGAAATACTCAAGTAAAGTACAAGTACCTCAAAATTGTACTTAAGTACAGTACTTGAGTAAATGTTACCTTACACCACCGGTTGGGTATTAAGTCTCTTATCTTCCAAAAACCATGTCTCCAGTGTGGTCTGACATCACATGAAATCCCCTCAGATGTGGGACTAAATGCTGAAAGGCGCAGACGCCAAACTACAACAAGACTGACCGCAGAATATGTTAAGTCATCTTGTTTAATTCACTTAGCTCATTATTTCTGCCCCTTTCTTTCTGAAAGTGCACATTACAGGCACACACTTTGCCTGCCATAGTGGGCTTTTTTAATGAGTTTCTGGGTGTGCATTTTTCTCAGTGGGTTGTATAGTTTAAGAACTGCCAGCAGCTCACAGTCGAGAAGACAAACCTCCGTGCTCCCTTTCCTCTGGCCTCCCACCCTTCTTGTAATTTTCTGAAGATTCTGGAAAGTGCTACCTCACCCCTTCTATAAACCCCCCTTTTAAACTGTGCAATGCTTAATGTGTGACTCGCTGAAATGTTTCCACAACTGCAAAAACTGGATTGTTGAAGACCCTGTTCATTTGTTCAGCTACAGTACGATGCACTGAATGTTGAACGTTCAATTTTCTTTTCCTTTTTCTGTGCTTTTGGTAGAGTCATTACCACTGTCATGTTTTATTTTAGGAAGTGGCTGACTTTAGAGTTACTGGACTCAAGAGAGATCAGACAGGAAAAACAATTAGAGCATCCAGGTATGAGTCTCGTTTTTGCATCTGATGAAAAGTACAATCTGTGAATCTTTCTCTGTCTCTCTTTCACACACACATTTAACATCTGCTTGGAATGTGGTGGGGGCCAGCGCTGTGAAGGGGACGGAAAATGGCGTGAGGGAAGGCGAGTGAGGGAGAAGAGAGAGGGGGACATGGAGGGGAAAGAGATCAGTTGACGGAATATGAATGGGCACGATGGGGCACGGAGGAGACTATAAACCCGGAGATGATGGTCTAAAAACAGAAGATCTGGAGTAAGCCTCATCAGAGCCCTGCACACATGCCCTGAGAGTGCAGCACGCATCACTAACGCACACTTCAAAGAGCAGAGCTCAGGCAGGCCAGTCTAGACACGCTCTTCCCATCACACCATTCACTCCCACTTTGTTCATTTTGGCCTCTCGCCACGTCTCTTCAGTTTTTTTTGTTTTTTTTTCCATCTATGTCCCCTTTGGACTGTGTAACTACTTTTAAACAAGAGTGACTGATTTTATTTATGCGCTCTCTTTGCACTCAGATGCAGGAACTGGTGACTAAACTTAGATTAAGCATCTACAGCCATGCTAGCTGCTCTGTGAGGTTGTACTTACAGACTGCACAGCCACACTTTGAGCTAAATGCTAACAACACCATGCCAACCAAGCAGCAACTACTATGGCCTGAGGCTGAAGCCAGTATGGAAGTACCTTATAGTGAAATGCTACTGACGGCCACTAGATGCTAACTCCAAAAAATCCCAGGCTCTAATTGACTCCCATTCAAAACGTGTCAACTTCTCTCTAGAAACACTGAGTCAATCATTATTTTCAACAAGTCATTATGGTCTCATTCGCTAAATTCAGGCCCTCTAATAAGTGTGCTGGTGGTCTTTTTGGAAATTATCGCTCTGTTAATAAGATTTGAAGACTTATAGTAGCTTTGATGTCTGCCGTGTGGGTGTTGATTGACAGCTGTGATTGACAGTTTGCTCGCCTGTTGCTTTCCACAGCTCTGGCACTGGCACTGAGTCGGATTGTTGCAATATTTCAATAAGTTTAATGTTACTTGATTATGATACCAACCCTGTTAGCACAATTTAGCTAAAGTAGCTAACGTTAGCACAAGTGTGCACCACTCGGTGTTTACAGTAAACTGGTGTTCGCTTTGGTCCGAGGCACTCTACATTTGAAACGGAAAAGATGGTGCTGACTATAAGCTGCAACTCTGGGCTTATGTATATAAAGATTGGCCTTTTGGATCATTATATACAGTCTATGATGCCAACATACTCACATTGACAATGCTAGCATGATGATTTTAAGCATTTATAATGTTTTCCACGTCTTAGTTTAGCATCTTAGCATGCTAACATGTGCTAATTATCCCTTAACACAAAGCACAGCTGAGACTCAAAGGAATGCAATTAGTTTTGTGCGTATTTGGTCATAAATCAATGTATTGGACAAATTAAGATTTTGTCCCAGTGATGGCACTAGAGGAAAAGTCAGAAGTTCAACAGAGTAATTGCAATTCATCCAGAGGGGAACATGAATGTTTGTTTTGAATTTCACAGCAATCCATCTAATAGTTGTTGAGATATTTCAGTCTGGAGCAAAGTGGTGGGCCAACAGCCGGCCATCACTGTCCCTAGAGATAAAAAAAACTAGATTAAAGCAGTAAAATGAGGAATAACATTTAGACAGAGGGTGTTAGACTTTGCAAAGAAATGAGAGAAATAGTGAAAAGAGAATGAAATATGCACAGAGCGGATGAGTAGCTCTCAGTGAGTAGTAGGAAAGTCTCCCCCCCACCCCCCACCCCCTCCCTACATCTTCTCCTACACTCTCCCCTCCCTCACCAGTAGTTCCTGTCCCCAGGCACCGGGTCTGAATGGGAGCACTGGACTGAATCAAGGTTAGACATGGAGCAGACAGTTGGCAGAATCTTTCGCTGAACACCACAGGCATGATCAAAGATAGTTTTGTCTCCATTATGTGCCCATCAGTATTCCAAAATCTACAGTTTATGTCTAGTTTATGGAGTAAATTACTTAATTCTGAGGCAATTTGTTGTTGTCTGGAGCAAAATCTTCACAGACTTTTATTCGTCCATTCAGTTTTTTGTGGTTTAGGTGTGTGAGTGTGTCATCAACCACATGAAACATTCATCATACTGGGATTTCTGATGTACTTTGCCCGCTGGTACCACTCATTCTTCAGACCGTCATGACTTGCAGCCGTCTGCATAGTTTCGACATCGTAGACGATGGGCATAGACCTGTGCCCATCTGTGTTTTAGCAAGGACGTCATAACAGTTTTATACCATATGGGTTTCCCACCGAAAATTGTCCATCTTCACCAAGTTTATCCCCTTATGACCCCCCCCCCCCCCCCCCAAACTCTATACCTCCTTCTTTGTCTCCTATTCCCTCCCTCTTCTTTCCGCTGAAAAAGACCCTCCTCTTGTTCTCTTTTTCCAGCTATGCATTCACCAGCAGACATCTGGATTTCAACTGCAGACCATTACATAGTAACAGCTCCAGCTTTTATGATCTTACAGAGAGAAGTGGCAAGTAGCAACCATAAAATGACAGACATCCAAGGAGTGGCATTACTGTAACGGGCGTGTGATGAATGTAAAAATCATGCCCTTATGTTCCTTTCATCTGCGATTTGATAAAAATGTGGATTTTCAAGTGTACCATCATAATAAATCCACAACAAGAAGTCACCACTGTGCTGCAAGTCCCCTTTCCAGACATTGTGTTTATCAAGACCAATGAGCACTCTGGCATGCGTCGCAGTGTTAAGATTTTCCACAGGAGTGCTGCCAAACCTCGATGAGATGTTTGTGATGAATTGCGTTAGACGGAAAGTGTATTAAACAGGGCTGAGCACAGAGATTGCCAGTAAAATGATGAGTGATGGAACAGAAGTGTGCATGTACATATTGTATAGGTATTAGTGTGTGGTTGTTATGTGTGTGATGTGCTACAATTCACAGGGGAGCAGGGATGCTTGTATAAACATGCGTTATCCCCAGAAATACATGACTTTTTCTATGTAAAGCCTTGAAGTAAAGCAGGGGGAGGGGACAACTAGTAGATTTAAATCAAGACTTTGTAGTTCAGGTCCTCTTGTCTGCTTGAAGCTCCACCTGGCTGTTAATGCTCCTCTTTAATACGCTCACCCATGCATATAATAAACATGGGATTTTCTAAGCCAGCAGAAAGGAGGACTGAGGTGAGAAGGATTCATCCCTGAGGCTTAAAACACCCCAGGGAAATAGTTTGAATGTCTGAGACGGGTGCTGCTGGAATTCAGGAGAGAAAGGCCCATTACGTAACCGGAGTAGGACATAAGCATATTACATAGGGTGGAGTTTTTTTGTGTGTACCATATGTGAGTGCATGCAAGAACATCTGTTGGGGAGATCTCAGATGGGATTAAGATGAGAGGGAGGCTAGGGTTCATCAGTCCTTGATCTCTGTGACATTTATAGGATGATTTGTTTCTGAAGTTAAATCTTTTGATAGAAGTCCCACATACCGGACTCAGTTTCATAGGCAACCATTTCTGCTGGCGGGGGAGATGAGAAAGAGACAAAATGTCTCTAAGTAAATTTTTTCTCAGAGGGGATTGTTTTGTATCTTCAGAGTCTGACTCCAAACCCTCAGTTTGGCCCTCTTAGTCAGAGACATAACTGAGCCAATGGCATCATGACCAGTTAGGGAAAAAAAGATGACCACAGGCTGCTTGACTCAGCACATCTCACTGTTTCCAGCATTTCCTGAATATCTCACAATGCTTCATACATAGAAGGTCTGATGAATCTCTAAGAAAAAAGATTCAACTCTAGGAGAGGTTTGGAATGAATAACATGACTAAGAGTCTACAGCCATGTTAGCTGCTCTCTGAGGTTGTACTTGCTGAATGATAAAGTCAGCATGTTAAGGGATATTGCTGGCTATTTTCCATATTTTACTTATTGTTAACAAATCTCATGTGCAGAGCCAAACCAAAAAAGAAATGATTCTACTTATTCTACTTAAGCATTGTGTGTCTATCCAAAGCCTGATATATCTTATTCCTCTCTGCCATAGTGGTTCTGTTTACACTGCTTCGCTAGCTTGTTGTGCTACATAACACCACCTCTTGACTATGACATTCTCTGAGAAATTTACAAAGTGAAGAGGTGATGATATGTAGCACAACTTAGTGCAGCACTGTAAACAGAACCACATTCCTGCACATGCTCAGTGGTGTCCGCCTTACACTGAACTACTCACCGGAAACTGATAATGGGATCGCAGTTATTAGTCTTTGGGGTAATTTCTAAACAAACTACCATGACCACAATCTTTGTGGCCAAAGAACATGTTACCAAGTGCAACATTGTGGCTCACTGATGTGTTTTTAATAGGTTTTGGACAACAATGGAGGTCTATTGCACAGAAGAATAAGATATATCAGGCTTTGATTGTTGGCTTGGCTCTGCACATGAGATTTGTTGATAATAAGAAAAATATAAAGAAATTGCCAGCCATATCTTTTAACATGCTCATGATGGCAATGCTAACATGCTGATGTTTCACAGGTATACTGTTTACCATGTTCACTATCGTAGTTTATTATGTCAACATGCTAATTTGATGGCACAAAATGAAAAGTTAAGGGATCACCAAAGTAATTATAATTCATCCTTAGGGGGACATGAATGTCTGTACCACAATCATAACAATCAATCTAATAGTTGTTGAGATATTTCAGTTTGAACAAAGTGGGGGACCAGCAACTGACATTGCCATCCCTAGAGCCACACTGATAGAGGGGCTAAATGTTTCCGTACTTTAAAAAAGTTTTCAAAAAGCTGCTTTTACTGCTAAGTTTTTCCCCGTCAATTTTGTATTTATGAGGGATTCTAACTCTATCATCTGCTTTATTGTCTGGCAGGCCAGTGGATGTCTCAGAACATCCAAAAATCATCAAAGCTACAAAAAAAAAAAAAAAAAAAATCCCAACAGACTGTGACATGATAAAAAAGATTTAATCCAGATTTTGGGACAACCCTGTCCTACCTCCAGTGACATCACTAATGTTTCAACTCCACCATTTCATACATGTAATGTGGGCATTTTGATCTGAACTGAGCCACACCTACCCAGACTCCAGCTGGCCAGAGCTCTATCTCCACTGTTAATCCACTTCTATCCTGGAGTCTCTGATTATCATATCCTTCTGGCACTTAATTATTACAGCCTGTATGTGATGTTTAATTTATGACATCAGCTATCCAAAGAGTACAAAAAAAAAATAGTGTGGGACAGAGAACAGCAGGGCCAACGTGAGCCAAGAACAGGGGCTGCATGCCACATGTGAGACCAAGGTAGTGTAGTTGACTGGTTGGTTGCCTGCAGTGCCGAGTGTGTACAGTCAGCCCAGGGGCAGCAATCCAAGCTGTTTTACAGCTGCTGACAGAGTCACTGGGGTCATTCAATTACATACAGGTGATGCAAAAGTAACACTTACCTTCAAGGCACAGAAACTGGTTACAGGTGGTCACAAAACACATTAATTTCTATTGGTTTGATACCCGTCATGTCATGAGAACATTATTTTTTATAGTGGTCATTGTTTATTTTTGTGTCATGCAGCTTGTATGAGCATATAAGACACCAAAAATACAGTGTCAGTGGTGAAACAACACTTGTCAGACAAGGGCATAACTTTTTACATCAAATATTATACTGCAAACTTTGTCTTCTCCCCCAAGCTCTACAAATATATTCTACCCCTAAAAGACCTTCATAAAACACAACTCAAGTCTTGTATAATCATCCAACCAAAAGAAGTCAGCAGATATGAAGGACGTACTATACAAGTATAGCAGCAATGCTGTAAATCACATAATAGACAATAAAACATACAGTAAAATTGACTTTTTCAGTTCACATCTTCAGTTTCACCTAAATCACAAAATAAAGCATTAAACCTATTTATTACAGCAGCTAATGTGTACCTTATCATAGAAATGTTTGACTCAGGTTCTACACTATTGGTAATAGTGCAAGCATGGCTTTTGTTTCCTGGTCAGTAGCCTTTCTTGAACCGATTTATTAATCTAATAACTTAGGTACATTATTTTTTCCTCATTATTTATGTATTATATTTACATCTGAAAATGCATGTGCTTGTTTTGAACATAAAATGGGTAAAAATCAGTATGAAAAAAATGAAATTTGCAGGGCACACATGTAGTTTAACCATTTGCGCTCCATTGTACTTACTTAAAATGCACAATCAGCAGTTTATTTTTGTATTCTTCACTTTCTGTGATTGGAAGCATTTTCTGACTTCTCTTCACAAGAGTGCCTTGTTCACTGTAAACTGTGAACTATAAACAGTTAACAACATGTTTTTGCAGGAGAAAACAACATTTTATGGATGTGCAACTATAAAATCCTGATGTGCGTATTAAAAAATCTTTTTTTGTGTGAAAATTGGTCAAAATCAACAAGGAGCCTTACCCAGACTTGTAGAGACATAAAACTTGTTTAAGATAGGTAATGAATTAGGTAGTGCATTTTGTAGTGACTGCAGTTACAACTTACACTGGTGCATCCAAGAGGTAGCTGCCAGGCAGCTCTCTTTTAATGCAAAAACTGAGTGTCCTTGAACACAACAATTAGGAAGAATTTTAAAACATTCTCAGCTTGCAACTACCCTCCCACAAAATGATAATGTAAGATGTACAAAAATAATAAATATTCAAACAAAGGTGACAAAATGTTCATTTAAACAAATTACCTACTTTACAGTACCTCAGCAAGTTTTAGTCCCTGCCAGTAATTTAATGGCTGTCCTAAAAGTAGAAAATTACTACCTAAAGCATAATATAACTAAAACAAAGTTATATCAGCAGGCCTGGAATTACGTCATTTCTAGGGCATGGCCACTTTGGCCTTTAACAAATACAAATTTATTGGGGCATTGGGGCCAAAATGTAGGGCACCAAGGCCAAAACCAATGGTGCAAGAACAATAAGTGATAATTACATTCTATGAAGACAAAACACTATACAATTAACAATTGGGAGTCAGTGTATTGAGTTGCACTGAGTTTATTAAAACTGTACACTGAATGTCTGACTTTTCCACAAAATGCTGACTGATTGATTTTTTAAAACAAGTCATTATATTAATTGTTATTGCTGTATTTAAATAATGAAATAAAGTCTATGAATTGGATGAGGGTGATACAAATTAATCTGAACAAGTTTCAACACCCATGCAACTATTAGCATTAGCAACTTTTTTTTTATAGCATTAATGTTGCTAGGCTAGCTAGTGTTTAAAAGTCTGATTATAGTGAGTGTGTTAGGGTCAATCAGCATATAAAGTGTTTCATTAATCCAGTCTAACCTGCAGGAGTTTCTGAAGGCTCATTTAACATGTTTTTCTGCAACAGAGAAAATAAATTCATGATGGGTAAAAATGAGTCCAAAGCTTCTTCCGATGTCTCTGCTGCAGAAATGGAATATGTCAAGCTGCCAAATATCACTGTCACAGATGATAAAGACCTTAAAAACACAAACAGGCAGTCTTATAAATTCTAACAGCTGGAGAAAATAATTTTGACCGCTTCCATGAGCCTGGTAGGAGATTGTGTGATTAGTAAAATTTAAAACACAATGTGTATTAATACTACTAATGCTACTGCTTGTGCTTATCACATAACGCTAATTGTTAGCTAATGTTAGCTAGCAGGTTAGCTAATGTTTACATTAACGTTACACATATATTTGCAGGAGTTTGAAAAATCTCGGGCTACTGTTGATGTCCAGCGTGATGATGGAGACACTGGGAAATGTTGAGTCTGTTTATTTGTTGTGTCGCATGTAGTTTTAAATGAGGAAATCTGCAACTTTCTTTTAAGGGCACATCAGCCAATTCAAAACAGGGCATGCCAAACTGGCCATGTTAATTAGTTTATGAGTTTGGCTGTGGTATTATTCCTGCCCTGCATCATGCTTTGGAAAATTATCATTGGAAATGGAAAGTCTACTTGATTTGCAGGTAAAAAAAAGACATGTAAAACCCACTGAATGTTGATATGTCTTCAGTGTGTGTCTCTGGCATACCATATTGGTAAGACACACAACGAATCAAGAACCTAATAAAAAGGTAACATTTTATCCTACTGATCCTCTGAAAAGGTCCATAACAAGTTTTATTTACTGAAATTTATGTCCAAGGGGATTACACTGAAGACTCAAGAGAGAGGTATTCCTCCAGAGCACAAACAGGCTGGCCACGGGACCCCTGCCAGTGGGGGATTTGCACTCAATTGATAACTGGCAGCTGGTGAGTTCATGACAATGTGTCAAATGTGTAGTGTATATGTGTGGAATGGAAATGTGTGTGTGTTTGTGTTCATTAACGTGTGTGAAAGTGGGTCTGAGTGTGTGAGTTTGTGCGTATTCATGCTTTTATAGTCTAATCTGATGTATTACTCTCTTGCGAGCAGCTGCTGAATGCTTTCGCATGTGCACAAGTATTAGGCACTGATGATAATATTTATATGAGCTCAGTTCCAACCAAAGGCCAATGGAAACTCTCTCTCCCTCTCTCTGTCTCATATCATCATCATCATCATCATCAAAACAAACACCAAAAGAAGGGGGTGTAGTGTGTGTGTTTATTTTTGTTTGTGTAGGTGCTTTCATACACATTCAATGCATAAGCAGCCATCGCAAATGTCGATCATGAAAACAAAAAAGAACTCTTTCCCTGCACTGATGCATGCTAATTCTCCCCATTCCTTTATTTGTTTTACAAAGTAAATATTTTGAAACAAAGTTTGTGTTGTCTAACATAAAGACGGAGCTTCCCATTTTAAGCCCTAAATCTGTGAAACTGTGCTTTTTTTTCTACTTCATTTTAAAGAGAAAACATGTTGCTGTGACTTGATTGTGATTGACAGGGGGTGGGTCCAAACATACCCACAAACAGCACAGCAATGGATCCAGCACATTGTAATAGGTTGGCCTTCTTTCACAAACAAAATAGTTCTGCAACAGTCTGCAAAAAGAAGGAAATACTCAGTATATGCTGTATAACGTTGTGGACAATTAAATTAAATTTTTTTCACATTTTACTGTGGCTTAAAAACAGATTTTCCTATTCTTTCTTTCCTATTGTACTGTTGAGTTATCAAGGACACTTTTATGTTTTTGTGTTGAGAAATGTCAAACATATCATTAAAAAAAAACCTTAACACAGTGAGAGTGAGGAAAATACTTCCAGGCGGTGGGTCCCCTGGTCAGCCAATCACAGAGCTTCAAATTCTGGATTTCAAATTCAGTTTATCCCTGAGGTGCTCTAAAATCTATGTTTTTTATTGAAAGACCATCATAAAAATGAAAAAAAAACATAACAGCTCAGATCACACAAAGACAATTATTCAAACAACATGCAACTATGTGGTTTCAGCAATAGCAGCGTCCATAGCAACCACCATAGCAACAATAGAAAGCCTGAAAAAATCTTCGTAATAACTGACAAACTAAACATCATATACATTAACTGAAAGAAGATTATGAAAATAAAATGCACATTTCTTGCTAGAAATGTTATCAAAACGCATTTTGATGTTGAAACAATCTTAAAATATAGCATTTTTCTTTTATTTTGCTTTCGCGGACAGAAACTTGACCGTCATGTGGACACAGGCCAATAGAAAATAATAGGCC